>NC_080197.1:59240780-59862113 GCF_030028045.1 Hippopotamus amphibius kiboko
GAATCTGCATAAAAGGTGTAAAGCAATTCTTTGTATCATTTTTGCAACTTTTCTAAGTTTGAAATTACACCCTCCAAAAAAGCTGCCACAGAACAGTATAAAAATACATTTCCAATAAATACATTTAAAAATATTTCCAAAAATATCATCTGACATATATGCCAATCTTTTTATCCCTCACATTCAGCGATCTCTCTTCCATATCTGAGCTTGAGAAGAACCATGCAATAAACCTGGAACGGCAAATAGTCTTCAACTTGTGAGCCTGTTCTAATCTATTGTTTGTGGGAAGTAGGAGCACTGAGGGGAGGATTCTCTAGCCAAGTTCAAGCTCATGGAGGAAGACTTCTGCTATTGATTAGTGATTCCTGCCATAGAAGCTGAGAGGATTCTGTCAGGATGCCTTCCAAGAATATCCTTAGGAAGCTTATATCACCCTCTTACTGATTACCATATTTCTTCTTAAAATCACTGCTTAAAGCTCTATTGAAAAAATGCAATAAAATTTTTATTAATTGCTATACAGGCATACCTTGGAGATATTTCAGGTTTAGTTCCAGACCACCATAATAAAGCAAATATCACAATAAAGTCACACCAATTTTTTGGTTTCCCAGTGCATATAAAAATTATTTTTACTTTTACTGTAGTCTATTAATTCTGTAATAGCATTATGTCTAAAAAATGTGCATAACAATTAAAAAAATACTTTCTTGTTAAAAATACTAAGCATCACTTGAGCCTTCAGTGAGTTGTAATCTCTGTGCTGGTGGAGGCTCTTGCCTCAGTGTCGATGGCTGCTGGCTGATCAGGGTGGTGGTTGCTGAAGGTTGGGGTGGCTGTGGCAACTTCTTTTTTTTTTTTTTTTTTTTTTGGGGGGGGGGTACACCAGATTCAATCATCTGTTTTTATACACATATCCCCGTATTCCCTCCCTTCCTTGACTCCCCCCCCCTCGAGTCCCCCCCACCCTCCCCGCCCCAGTGTGGCAACTTCTTAAAATAAAATAACAATGATCAGGACTTTCTAGGTGGTGTAGTGCTTAAGAATCCACCTGCCAATGCAAGGGACACAGATTCGATCCCTGCTCCAGGAAGATCCCACATGCGTCAGAGCAATGAAACCCGTGAGCCACAACCATCAAGCCCATGTGCCTCAACTACTGGAGCCCACGTGCCTAGAGCTCGTGCTCTGCAACAAGAGAAGCCATCGCAATGAGGAAACCACACACCACAATGATGAATAGCCCCCACTCGCTGCAACTAGAGAAAGCCCGTGTGTAGCAAAGAAGACCTAACACAGCCAATAAATAAATAAATAAATAAATAAATAAATTTTTAAAAAATTAAAAAATTAAAAAAACAATGATCAAAAGTGTAAAGCAATTAAAATCCAATAAAGAGCTTAAGAAAAAAATGATGTTTGTCGCATTGACTGACTCTTCCTTTCACAAATGATTTCTCTGTACCATGCACTGCTGTTTAATAGCGTTTTTTCCACAGTAGAGCTTCTGCCAAAATTGGAGTCAATCCTCTCAAACCCTGCCCCTACTTTAGCAACTAAGTTTATGTACTAGTCTAAATCTTTGTTGTCATTTCAGCAATCTTCTCAGCGTCTTCACCAGGATGTCCATCTCAGGAAGCCACTTCCTTTGTTCATCTGTAAGAAGCAACTCTTCGTCTGTTCACGTTTGGTCATGAGATTGCAGCAATTCAGACACATCTTCAGGCTCCATTTCTAATTTTAGTTCTTTCACTATTTCCACCACATCTGCAGTTATTTCCTCCACTGAAGTCTTGAACCTCTCAAAGTCATCCATGAAGGTAGGCATCAACTTCTTCCAAACTCCTACAAATGTTGATATTTTGACCTCTTCCCATGAATCACAAATGTTAACAGCATTTGGAATGGTGAATCCTTTCCAAACAGTTTTCAATTTACTTTGCCCAGATCCATCAGAGCAATCACTATCTATGGCAACAATAACCTTACAGAATGTATTTCTTAAATCATAAGACTTGAAAGGCAAAATTATTCCTTGTTCCATAGGTCCTAAAATGGACGTTGTGTTAGCAGGCATGAAAACATGAATCTTGTTGAACATCTCCATCAGAGTTCTTGGATGACCAGTTGCTTGTCAATGAGCAGTAATATATTGAAAGGAATCTTTTTTTTTCCAGACAGTAGGTCTCAACAGTGGGCTAAAAATATTTAGTAAACCATGTTGTCAACAGACGTGCTGTCATCCAGGCTTCGTTGTCCCATTGATAGAGCACAGGCAGAGTAGATTTAGCATAATTGTGAAGGGTCTTTTCAGAATGATAAATGAGCACTGGCATCAGTTGAAAGTCACCAGCTGCCTTAGCCTCTAACCAGAGGATCAGCCTGTCCTTTGAAGCCTTGAAGCCAGGCATTGACTTCTCCTCTCTAGCTGCGAAAGTTCTAGATGGCATCTTCTTCCAATAGAAAGCTATTTCACCTACATTGAAAATCTGTTATTTAGTGTAGCTGCTTCATTAATTCTCTTAGGCAGATCTCCTGGATAACTTGCTGCAGTTTCTATGTCTAGACTTTCTGCTTCACCTTGCACTTGTACTTTATGGAGATGATTTCTTTCCTTAAGCATCATGAATCAAACTCTGCTAGTTGTAAACTTTTCCTTTGCAGTTTCCTCACCTCTCTCAGTGTTCATAGAATTGAAGAGAGTTAGGGCCTTGCTCTGGATCAGGCTTTGGCTTAAGGGAATGTTGTGGCTGGTTTCATCCTCTATCTAGACCACTACAACTTTCTCCCTATCAGCAATAAGGCTGTTTTGCTTTTCTTATCATCTGTGTGCGCTACTGAAGTAGCACTTTTAATTTCCTTTAAGAACTTTTCCTTTGCATTCACAACTTGGCTAACTGTTTAGTACAGGAGGCCTCGCTTTCAGCCTATCTCAACTTTCAACAAGCCTTCCTCACTAAGCATAATTATTTCCAGCTTCAAAGTGAAAGATGTGTGATTCAAAGTCAAAGATGTGTGACTCTTCCTTTCACTTGAACACTTAGAGGCCATTGTAGAATTGCTAATTGGCCTGAATTCGATACTGTTTTATTTCTGGGAATGGGGGGGCCTGAGGAGTGGGGGAGAGATGGGGGAATGCCCTGTCCGTGGAGCAATCAGAACACACACATTTATCAAGTTCACCATCTTATATGGGCACCGTTTGCGGCGCCCAAAAACAATTACAACAGTAAAATCAAAGATCACTGATCACAGATCACCATAGCAAATGTAACAACAATGAAAAGCTTAAAATATTGTGAGAATTACCAAAGTGCATCACAGAGACACGAAATGAGCAAATGCTGTTGGAAAAAATGGCGCCGATAAACTTAAGGCAGGGTTGCCACAAACCTTCAATTTGTAAAACATGCGTATCTGCAAAGTGCAATAAGGTGAAGCACAATAACAAGGTAAGACTGTACATGTTCTTTAACCCATTAACAGAGTCTTAAACAGCTCTTTTAGAGATAGCTTATAATGCTGCCTTTACTTAAAACCTTACATCACTTCCTATTTATCTTTTCATATCTCTTTACATTTCTTTTTCTACTTGCTTCATCCAAATATAAATCCTTACTGGATTGTGCCTAAACAATGAACTTTCATTCATCGTACAAACAGTGGCTTCCAGAAGCATAGATTAGATCGTATTTGTTGATTGCCTGTGAACCAGAGTCTATGCTGAGCATGGGAGATGAATATTATGAGGGTTCAATCCTTACCCTCATAAATTCAGGACAAGAGGAAAAGGCCAATATGTAAACAGATGACTGTAATACACTGAAAATTTTCTACTATAGTTTTCTTACCTATAAAATAGAAACAATCATTATACTTACCTCGCAAAGTGCAGAGAGGACTAAATGAGTGAATAGCTAGTTAAATGCTCAGCATATGGTCTGGCACGTAGTAATCATAGACAAATACCAGCCATTAATATAAGTAACTCCCAAGTGCCAAGTACAGTGTTATGAATTATAATTGTTCTAATTTTCAGATAGTGAATTTAAATTATTTTTTCAAACCACCCAATGTGTCAAGGAATCTTTGAACAAAGCTGAAACTTGGAAGTCCATTTATCCAGATCTCCCGTAAAGGATTATGATTTTACGAATAAAATAAACTGTGTCCTTTTAATTTAATTATTTTTCCAATATGCTTTTGAAGTATTTCCATGATGAATTTCAGCAGAAGATGATTCCCATTTTCCTCTCAATCATGTGGTTTATACCGAGGAGTACAGGGACGTAAGCCCCACGTTCTATTCTACTATACTATGCCCTCTAATTCTTGTCAGCACTCACAGCTCAGGCATTTTTTTTCCTCTTCCAATAGTCATACATATTTATTGGCATAAAATGAAATCTCTTCTTCAACAAGATGAATTATGAATATTAGATATAAAAAATAATAGCTACAATGAAAGGGCAGTCTGGAAAAATAAGACTCAAGACTCATAAAGCCCTGAGGATTTGAAAAATGAAATGACATTATGCTTTCCTGAATCCCAAAGATAAACTCTGAAAGTGTCCCAAAGAAAGCCTGGGGGATATGGATACAAATCAAAAACTATCATCCATTTCCAAACATGCCCATAAAAATATGTTTTCTCCAAGCTGCCAAGATAAATGCAAACCAGAAGGGTTTTTTTTTCTTTTTTAATCCCACATTATGGCTTTTTAGATGTGTTCCAGAATAATTTAAAAAATAGCCAGGCTGCTCTTATAAACAGGAACGCCTCAGATTCTTCAGCGCAGTGGGGTAGAAACAACGGAATGCAAAGACCTGTGTTCCGAAGTGAGCAGCGCACATCACTGGCTGTGTGATTCTGCACGGGATGCTTAATCGCTGTGTCAAAGCTACAAGTTGGAGATCATGACATCTGTTCTTGCCTATCTTGCCTATTGTTGTTATTGAGAATAATCGCACTTGTGCAGCAATCTAAAAACTACCCTTTTCCTCACAAATACTATTTTATTTAGTTACTACAACAACCCTGTGAACCAGGTATTATTATTATTATTAATTATTATTATTATTATTATTATTATTATATTCTTTTGACAAATGAGGAAGCTGACATTCAAAGAATTTTTAATCAACCTGCCTAAGGTCAGAGTAAGTGATAAAGCAGGACTCAACCCAAATCTCCTAACTCTACCCCTTTGCTTGACCCACTGGATTATAATTCTTTGAATACAGGACTTCTTGTCTTCATATTCTCAGGCTAAGCATCAACCCTGGCACATAAGAGCTACTCAGTAAATATCTGATGAACTGAGAGGAACCATACCATTGAGGGAAGTCTGTTTCACCAAACGTCATCAGAAAGACACTAAATTCTATAGGATATGAGGGAAGGATCTGGATTTTTTTTTTAATTTCTATTATTTAAATTTAATCTAAAATATCATACCAAAGGAATATTTATCTCCTTCATGGCTTTTAGGCCTTCTATTTTAGGACACGTTTGGTTGGTTGTGAGGAACAAAGACCCACTTAATGGGGAAAAAGTGACAAATCTTCCTTATGGAAGAATTTCAAAAATCTGGGGACTTCCCTGGTGGTGCAGTGGTTAAGAAACTGCCTGCCAGGACATGAAAGCAACCTAAATGCCCATCAACAGATGAATGGATAAAGAAGATGTGGCACATATACACAATGGAATATTACTCAGCCATAAAAAGGAATGAAATTATTTGTAGTGAGGTGGATGGACCTAGAGTCTGTCATACAGAGTGAAGTAAGCCAGAAAGAGAAAAACAAATACCGTATGCTAACTCATATATATGGAATCTAGAAAAATGGTAATGATGAACCCAGTGGCAGGGCAAGAATAAAGATTTAGATGCAGAGAATGGACTTGAGGACACAGGGGTGGGAGTGGTGGTGAAGGGGAAACTGGGACAAAGTGAGAGAGTAGCATTGACATATATACACTACCAAATGTAAACTAGATAGATAGTGGGAAGCTGCTGCATAACACGGGGTAATGACCCAGAGGGGTGGGATAGCGAGGGTGGGAAGGAGTTGTGGGAGGGAGGGGATATGGGGATATATGTATAAATATAGCTGACTCACTTTGTTGTACAGCAGAAACTGTCACAACAATGTAAAACAATTATACTCCGATAAAAAGCTTAAAAAAAAAAAAAAAGAATCTGCCTGCCAATGCAGGGGGCACGGATTTGAGCCCTGGTCCAGGAAGATCCCACATGCCACGTAGCAACAAAGCCCATGAGCCACAACTACTGAAGCACACATGCCTAGAGCCCCGCAACAAGAGAAGCCACTGCAGTGAGAAGCCCGCGCACCACAACGAAGAGTAGCCCTACTTGCCGCAACTAGAGGAAGCCCATGCACAGTAATGAAGACCCAAGGCAGCAAAAAAAAAAAAAAAAAATCAGTAGATACTCCCCTAGCCATGGCATGGAGCTTAAACCACCACCCCCAATCTTGAAGATTGTTATGATGGCTAATTTTATATGTCACCTTGACTGAGTCAAACAGTGCCCAGATATTTGGCCAAACATTACTCTGGGTGTTTGCATGAGGGTGTTTTTGGATGAGATTAACATTTAAATCAGTAGACTGAGTAAAGAAAATTGTCCTCCCCAATGTTGGTGGGTCTCACCCAATCAATTGAAGGCCTGAATTGAACAAAAAGGCTGACCACCCCTTGGGTAAGAGAAAAGATAGTCAATATTATACATCATCAGGGAAATGAAAATCAAAACCACAGTGTGATATCACTTCATACACACTCGGATGGCTATAATAAAAAATGTAAATAACAAATGTTAGAGATAATGCAGATAAATTGAACTGGTGGAAATGCAAACTGGTGCAGGCGCTGTGGAAAGCAGTTTGGTGGTTCCTCAAAAAGTTAAACATAGAGCTATCATAAGACCCAGCAATTCCACTCCTGGGTATATACCCAGGAGAATTGAAAACATATGTGCAAACAAAAAATTGTACATGAATGCTCACAGAAGCATTGTTCACAAAAGTCAAAAAGCGGGTACAATCAAAACATACAAGTGATGAATAGTAAACACTACTCTCCAATTTTTCAGTGGTTGCCAGTGGCTGGAGGAAAGGTGAGCTGGAAAGTGACTGCTAATAGGTATAGGGATTCTTCTTGGAGGGATGAAATATTCTGGAATTAGACTGTAGTGATGGTTGTACAACCTTGTCAATATACTAAAAACTACTGATTTATTGTACATGCATCAAAAGAGTAAGTTCTATGGTGTATGAATTATATTTCAATTTTTTAAAATCATGTGATGCCAACAATGGAGCACTTGGAGGGAAATACATAGCTTTAAGTTTATAGAACAGAAGAAAGGTCCAAGATGATGTTCTAAGCTCCCTCTTATGAAGCAACAGAAAGAATAGCAATTAAAACCATAGTGAAAGGAAAGAAACAAGAGGAAAAAATCAAATCAATAAAATAGAAAATAAACAACAGGGAAAGTCAATGAAATAGAGACTACAAATTGGAGAAATATGGTTATTTGAAAAAAAATAAATTTTATGAACCTCTTGCTCAGTTGATCAGGAAAGTAACAAAGAACACAGAAGTTAACTATATCAGAAACAAAACAGGGGACTCACTACAGATGATACAGACATTAAAAGGGTAATAGGAAAATTACACAAAACTTTTGATGATAAACAACTTACATGAAACAGACAAATTCCTTGCAAGACTCATATTCCCGAAACTGACTTTAAAAGAAACAGAGAATCTGAGTAGGTATAACTCTAATAAAGGAATTACATTTATAATTGAAAGCCTTCCCAGACAGAAGATGCCGGATTCGGATGACTTTGCTGGCGAAGTAATAATATCAATCCTGCCTAAGGTCTTTCAGAAAACAGAGGAGAAGGGAGCATTTCCCAGCTCATTTTATAAGGTCAGCATTACCCTGAAACCCAAACCAAAATATCAAAAGAAATTGCTAATGGATATGCCATATGAACATTAATGCAAAATTCTTTAATAAAGTAATAGCAATCTGAATTCAGCAAATGCACCTGGAAAAAGGCAATGACATCTGCTCTCACCACTCCTATTTAACCTTGCATGAGTGTCCCAGCCATGCAATCAAGGAAAGCAAAAGAAACAAAAAGTCTACAGATAGGAAAGGGTAAAGAGAACTGTTTTTATGACAATATGATTGTCTGTGTAGAAAATCTTAAGAAATCTAAAAAAAAAAACTACTATAATTGATAAAGGAGCTTACTAATGTCACAGAATACATGTAAAATATCAACTGCTATATATTAGCAATGAACGATTTGGAACTTAATATTTTTAAATAATATTTAAAACAGCATTAAGAAATACAAACTACTTAGGAATCAACTTAACAAAGACTGTGAAAGACTGATATGAAAACTACATAATATTGTTTAGAAAATTAAAGAAAGAACTAAATAAATGAAGAGACATACCATGTTCATGTGTTGGAACACACAATATTACTGAGGTGTCAAGCCTCTCCAAGTTGACTGACAGATTTAATGCAATCTCAATCAAAAGCCTAGCTAATTTATACAGAAATGCAAAAGAACTAGATAGGCCAAGACAATTTTGAAAACAATAACAAGCTTGCTTATGCTACATGATTTTAAGACACGCTATAAAGCTAGAGTAATCAAGACAGCATGGTGTTAGCATAAGAATAAACATTACAGGTCAATGAAACAGAATAGAAACTCTAGAAATTGACGTGTACATATATGGCCAGTTTTTGACAAAGTTTCCAAAGCAATGATGTATGGAAAGGATAATCTCTTTAATAAATGGCATTGAAACAATTAGATATCCACATGAAAAAAATGCAAACCTCCACCCTTGCTTCATAGCATATATCAAAATAAACTCAAAATCAATCACAGACCTATAGAGAAAAGCAAAGACTATATGAGTACAAGAAAAAAATAGGGGAATATCATTTGACCCTGAGTTAAGCAAAGATTTCTTAGATATGACAGAAAAAAAAAATCATGAAATAAGAATTTTAAAATTGATAAGTTGGACTCTATCAAAATTAAAAACTTTTGCTCTTTAAAAGATGTTAAGACAGGGGGCTTCCTAGGTGGCGCAGTGGTTAAGAATCCGCCTGCCAACGCAGAGGACACGGGTTTGATCTCTGCTCCAGGAAGATCCCACCAAAAAAAAAAAAAAAGATGTTAAGACAGTAAATAGGCAAACCACAAACTGGGAGCAGTGTTTGAAAAAACATATATCTCATAAAAGACATACATTCAGAAGGTATAAAGAACACTTTTAAGTCAATAATAAGAAGACAACCCAATTAAAAACATGGGCAATATCACGATACACCTATTAAACCAGCTTAAACAAAAAGAAAGAAAGAGAAAGAAAGGAAGAGGGAGAGAGGGAGGGAGGGAGGGAGGGAGGAAGGAAAGAGGAAATACCAAATACCGGCAAAGATCCAGAAAAACTGGATTTCCCGTACATTGCTGACAGGAATGCAAAATGGTACTGCCATTCTGGAAAATAGTTTGGCATCTTTTTATGAAAGGAAACACACACTTACCATACAACCCAGAAATTGCACTGTTGAGCATTTATGCAAAAATAAAAATAAAAACCTATGTTTACAGAAAAATCTGTACACAAATGTTCACAGCAGAATACTACAGAGCAATAAAAAGGAACAAACTACTGACACACACAACAATGTGCGTAAATCTCAAGGGAATTACGCTGAGTGAAAAAGCCAATCTCAAAAGGCGGCACACTGTATGATTCTATTTATACTCAAAGCAATAAAATCATAGAGACAGAAAACAAACATTGGTGCTAAAGGATAGGGACAAAGGGTTGTGTGATGGGGCGTGCATGACAGAATCCTTTTGTGGTGACAGAACAGTTCTGTATCTTGATTGTTGTAATAATTGCACAAATCTTTGCATAAGATAAAACTGTATAACACACACACACACACACACACATCCACATAGGAAAAAAAGCAGGTTTATTAAAGATGAAAGCTGAATAAAGTCTGTTAACAGTAATACCACTGTAAATTTCCTGTTGTTGATACTGCACTACAAGCTACATAACATGTCACCATTGGAAAGCTGGGAGAAGTGTACATCAGACTCATTGTACTATTTTTGCAACTTCCTATGAACCTATAATTATTTCAAAATAAAACAGTGTTTTTTAAAAATAATTTGAATAGACGCTTCTCCAAAGTATACCTACAAATAGCAAATAAGCACCTCACTTAATAATGGCAAATAAAAAAAATAGCAAAATGCTCAACATCATTAATCATCAGGAGAATGCAAATTAAACCACAATGAAATACCACTATGTATGTGCTAGGATTACTAAAATTAGGAAGAATAACAATATCAAGTATGGACAAGAATGTGGAAGTACTGGATCTCTCATACATTGATGGAGGTGTAGCCATTTGGAAAACACTGGCAATTTCTTATAAGTTAGACAGACATATTACCATATGACCCAGCAATCCAACTCTTAGGTATTTACTCAAGAAGAATAAACACTGTGTCCACAGAAAGACCTATGCATGGCAAGTATACAGCACCTTTACTTCTAAAAGTTCAAAACTAGAAACAATTCAAATATTCATTAACAGGAGGGTGAATTAACAAATCATGATATATCCATACAGTGGAATAATTCAACAATAAAATTGGTGAATCTCAAACACATTATGCTAAAAAACAAACAAGAAAGAACAACATTATATTACATAAGAGGTCATCCAGACATAAAAGAGTACATACTCCATAGTTCCACCAGTATGAAAGCCTTTAGGAAAGGCAAATTTAACCTACAGTAATAAAAAGAAGACTGGTGTTTGCCTGGGACCAAGGGTTGGAAGGAGCACAAAGGAAATTTGGGGGTGATGGAAACGTTCTGTATCTTGATTGTGTCAGTGGTTATGTAGATTAGAGCATTTATCACAACTCATTGTACTGTACGTAGATAATATATGCAATTTCTTCAGTAAAGTATGCTTCAATAAAATTGATTTTTTTAAATATAGACCTTAAGGTCTTCCTGGATTTTCAGAAATGATAGTGAAAGGTAACTCAAAGAAAGTAATAGTTTTAAGTCTCAGAGATTAGCAGAATGATAGTGCCATTAACCGACATGTGTCTTTCAGGAAAACTAAGCTCAGCATGAGCAAGACTGAACTAAAGACCTCCTTTCACCACTAGCCCAAAATTATTCTTACTTGGGTGTTTCCTATCTTAGTGAATGGTGTCCTCAGATATGCAAGGGGGAAATCTAGACAATATTTTTGATGCTCCCCTTTTCCCATCACCCCCATATCTAATCACTTGCTCAATCCTTCCAATTCTATCTCCTAAACAGATTCCAAGTGTGTTGGCTTCTCTCCATCTCTATTATGACCACACTAGTCCAAACATCATCCTCACCTGTATCACTACTACCTACTGAATCCATCTCCCTGCCTCTGCTCTTACCTCCAGTACTGGTCTGGACTCTGATCGCAAATGACAGAAATTCTATTCAAGCTAGATTACTTTTTTTTTTTAAGGAAGTATATTCCTTATAACCAAGAGGATGCATCATATAACCAAGAGGGAGTGAACTATTCATGACTAGATCTATAGATTTGCCTAATTTATTCAGGAATACATCTTTCTCTCTATCTCTTAGTTATACTTGCCTCTAGGTTGGTTTTAGTCTCAGATGGCTCTCCAAATAATAGAAAATTTACTGATCTTTTCCCTGTTGATCCGACCTGGTCCTTACAGCTGACAATCCCAGAGAGACAGAGATTATCTCTTTCCTGAGAGTTTGAGCAGACGTCCTGGAGAGGATGTTGATTCGTCTGACTTGGGTCCTTGCCCACTGCCAAACCAAACCCTGAGGTCAAGAGAACAGGAAACTCTGCTTAGTCATATTTAGATGGATTATGTGCCCATCCCTGTGGTGGGGCATGAGCGAGAGTCAAACTCGAACTAAATCTCACAGAAAGGGTTCTCCACAGGTAGAAGGGGTTTGGGGACTTCCCTGGTGGTCCAGTGGTTAAGACTCCTTGTTTCTAAGGAAGTGGGCCTGGGTTCCATTCCTGGTGAGGAACTAAAATCTTACAAGCTGCATGGTGCAACCAAACCAAACCAAACCAAACCAAACAGGGCTTCCCTGGTGGCCCAGTGGTTAAGAATCCACCTACAAATGTAGGGGACACAGGTGCGAGCACTGGGCAAGGAAGATCCCACATGCTGCAGAGCAACTAA
This sequence comes from Hippopotamus amphibius kiboko, assembly GCF_030028045.1. Taxonomy (NCBI): domain Eukaryota; kingdom Metazoa; phylum Chordata; class Mammalia; order Artiodactyla; family Hippopotamidae; genus Hippopotamus; species Hippopotamus amphibius. The sequence continues at coordinate 59,253,117 of NC_080197.1, forward strand.
GCCCGTGCCCCACAACTACTAAGGCTGTGCTCTAGAGCCCGTGAGCCACAACTATTGAGCTCACATGCCACAGCTACTGAAGCCCACTTACCTAGAGCCTGTGCTCTGCAACAAGGGAAGCCATGGCAATGAGAAGCCTGTGCACTGCAATGAAGAGTAGCCCCCACTTTCCGCAGCTACAGAAAGCCCTCGGGCAGCAAGGAAGACCCAATGCAGCCAACAAACAAACAAACAAAACAAAAACAAACAACAAAAAAAACAAGCAGAGGGCAGAAGAGCTAAATAGACATTTCTCCAAAGAAGACATACAGATGGCCAACAAACACATGAAAAGATGCTCAACATCACTGATCATGAGAGAAATGCAAGTCAAAACCACCATGAGGTATCACCACACACTGGTCAGAATGGCCATCATCAAAAAATCTAGAAACAAATGTTGGAGAGGGTGTGGAGAAAAGGGAACTCTCCTGCACTGTTGGTGGGAATGTAAGTTGTTACAGCCTCTATGGAAAACAGTTTGGAGGCTCCTTAAAATACTAAAAATAGAACTACCATATCATCCAGTCATCCCACTACTGGGCATATACCCAGAGAAAACCATAATCCAAAAAGAAACATGTACCATAATATTCACTACAGCACTATTTACAATAGCCAGGACATGGAAGCAACCTAAATGCCCATCCACAGATGAATGGATAAAGAAGATGTGGCACATATATACAATGGAATATTACTCAGCCATAAAAAGGAATGAAATGGAGCTATATGTAATGAGGTGGATAGACCTAGAGTCTGTCATACAGAGTGAAGTAAGCCAGAAAGAGAAAAACAAATACTGTATGCTAACTCATATATATGGAATCTAAAAAAAAAAAAAAAAAAAAAAATGGTACTGATGAACCCAGTGACAGGGCAAGAATAAGGATGCAGATGCAGAGAATGGACTGGAGGACACTGGGTTGTGGGGGCAGGGGGCAAAGGGGAAGCTGGGACTAAGTAAGAGAGTAGCATAGACATATATACACTACCAACTGTAAAATAGAGAGCTAGTGGGAAGTTGCTGTATAACAAAGGGAGATCAACTCAATGATGGGTGATGCCTTAGAGGGCCAGGACAGGGAGGGTGGGAGGGAGTCGCGAGAGCAAGGGGATATGGGGATATGTGTATAAATACAGCTGAGTCACTTTGGTGTACCTCAAAAGCTGGTACAAGAGTGAAAAGCAATATATTCCAATAAAGAACTTAAAAAACAAACAAACAAACAAAAACAAGCAGAGGGGTTCTGTTTCAGAAGTGTGCTAGATGAACAAAAATCTTAACTACCAGAGTTCACTTCTATTCTCCTGACAGAAGCCAGTTATTCTATTTTATTCTTTTTTAAGTTATTCTCTTGCTTCAAATCTTTCTATGGCTTTTTATTATGCTTAGAACAAAATTCAAAATCTCCCAGATAGCTCCAAGGCTTTCATGCTCCAAGCCTACCTCACCAGACTAAATTTTATATCCCTCCCCCTTCTTTCTCTATTCCAGGAACCCTAGCTTTTGCTTGATTTCTTTAATGCATGCTTCCTCACACTCACTTTCCACAGCTATTGCTTCCTCTTGGACACACTCACAGTACCCCCATCAGTGGATATCTAATCATCTTTAGAGCTCAGCTTGGATACTTCTTCCTTAATGAAGTTTTCCTGACTCCCCAGATTAGGACAGATTCCTCCAGTTAAACTCTGTGCATCTCCTTCATAGCATTTGTCTCCACTGAAGTCATATAGTCATTGAGATAATTACTGTTTACTACCTGATCTCTCCTGTTCAAATGGAAGCTCCATAAGGGCTGAGACTTACTGTTTCTTCACCACTGTAGTCCTAGCACCTAGCCCAGTACATAGAAGAAAACCCTCAACTTTTTGTTTTCAGATCTCTGTTGGAGTATAATTGCTTTTCACTGTTGTGCCAGTTTATGCAGTTCAACAAAGTGAATCAGCTGTATTTATACATATATCCCCATATGCCCTCCCTCTTAAGCCTCCCTCCCACACTCCATATCCCACCCCCCTAAGTCATCACCCATAATGGAGTCGATCTCCCTGTTTTATGCAGCAGCTTCCCAAGAGCTATCTATTTTACATTTGGTAGTGTGTATATGTCAATGCTACTCTCCCACTTCATCCCAGCTTCCCCTTTCCTGCCCCATGTCCTCAAGTCCATTCTCTACATCTGTGTCTTTGTAAAACCCTCAATTTTTTCTTCAATAAATGAACAAATTCAGTGAGGGACCAGAGAGGACTGATAAATTCAGTTTTAGACAGATTCAGTCAGAAATAATGACAAGGCAAGAAGTTAGAAAATTTGTAATAATTGAAAATATGGGAATTCCATTGAGAATAGAGTCCAATGTTCTGTGGGACTAATGTCATTCCCCCAAAAAAGCAAATATCAAAATAACAAAAATGTATTTTGCTTCCCCAAATGAAGACTTATTTCCACTGAGGTGTTGTGAGTTGATGAATCTGAGAGTATAAAAAGCCCCAGTCCACTCTGAAACTATTCATTGTCTACACACCGGGTGCTTTACTTACAAGCATGACCCAAACTGGAAGGCCAACCATGGGCAAAAAAGGAGGGAAGAATATTGCATGGAGAAAACTGAGGCAGTTTTCATTTTATTCACACAGGTCATTTACCTTAGAAACTGAAGTCAGATTTAGAGATTCAAACGACCCCTGTAACGGGCCCATTTTCTACCATCCCTTCCCTTAGTAAACAGCTTTTAGAGACACTAAAAGCACAGAGACTAAAAGCACAGAATTTCTTTGTGCGAAGAGCCCAATGTTCTGTCTCTTTTTCAACATCCTCTTCTCCTCCAGATCCACTCTATGCTAAACACAGAGGTTTTACTTGTTTGGGGTTATTCTGGGCTTAAGGAGTACTTCTCAAGAGAGCAGTCGAAAGGGTGTTTCTGTATTTTCCTTCCTGAGGTGTGCGCAGGGAAAAGAAAAAAAAAAATTCCACAACTACACTCCCATTCAAAACAGTCCAACAATCATTTTTCTTAATAATATTTAGCAGTGAGTGGCTGGAGTCCTAGAACTTTCAGGCATGTCAGTTCTTTAATAAAGAAAAATGAGACTGACTTTTTTCAAAAACCAGTTTTGGTTGTAAAATACAGATATTTGGCTAATTTTTAAAAATAGTAAATGTCCAGATTTAAAGGAAAAGTGATGGGGAGTAGGAAAAGTCACAAAAGAAAGGAAACAGCTGTGCTTTAGCTTTATGCCAAAGTTAAACCAAATCTGTACAAAATTCTTAGTTTATATGGTCAGCAGCAAATGAAAAAACCTCAGAACCAGGAGAGAAAAGTAAATGAGAAACCCTCAGAAGAGAGGGGCAGGGCCGGGAGGAAAAGAAAGAAAAGATGTGAGCCCTTCTCTGAAGCTGTGTTTGGACTTCGGCATCTTTTTATAGCTTGTCCTCTGAGACTTTTCTCCACACACAAGCCACATGTGTTGCCTACTGTATTTCCAAAGGACAACAAGAAGAATGAATATTTAATTTGAGCTGAGAAACTGGTGAGGTGCTTGGCCACTTGTCTTCTCCCGTTCTCCATACTGAAATGTCTTCTTCTTTCCCCTTTTCTGACTCTTTAGTTGAACAGAGAGGGAATAGATCACAGGTGCCTGAAGACCAACCAGACCATCATCATAAGCACATCATATATATATACAGCCTAAAGGTGCAGAAATGGAAGGAAGGTAGGAAATACCATGCAAACTAGGCCCATACAGGACTAGAGGTCGACTGAATCTGATTTTTTTTTTTTTAGAAAAAAATTTTTGTTTTTGGCTGTGCCAGGTCTTTGTTGCGGCATATGGGATCTTTGTTGTGGCATGCGAACTCTTAGTTGCAGCATGCATGTGGAATCTAGGCCCCCTGCGTTGGAAGGATGGAATCCAGGCCCCCTGCATTGGGAGGGTGGAGTCTTATCCACTGGACCACCAGGGAAGTGCCTGCATCTGATTTTTAAGTGCACTTCAACTGGTCCTTCATTTTTCCAAATCCTCCCTTTGTTCATTAATGCCTAGAATTTCAGGCTTGAAAGGCAAATTTTGTGGATGAAAAGGCAATTTGGTTAAATCTTTAAAATTGTGTAAGTTATTGTTACTAAAGTCTTTTTCAGAAAAGAAGTTTTGACAGGTGTATGAGGAGAGAGAAGAAAGGAATGAGGGGGGACTTATGAAGGGCTGAAAGGAAGGGTGTAGAAAGGCCAGGCTAGAAGTACAGAAGACCAACTCTGTATTTTGTCTCTGCTATGTAAACCTCGGGATTCATAGCAGCAAGGTGTGGCTATTCTCTAAGAAGTTAATGTTAACAAATAAGTAATAACACCCATTTACATATAATTGTGATTAAAATGTCTAGGTGGTATAATAATCACTCTATAAGGAAGTGCGTTACTATAGAACAAAAACTCATTCCCAGTCCCCAAAAGAGACAATATTTCTCCTGGTTACACACGTTAAAATAATGCCAACCAGGGTAATTTGGAGGTGTAACATCTATCATATACGTACGGCTATGGACTGAATTTTGTACCACCAAAATTCCTATGTTGAAGCCCAAATCCCCAATGTGATGGTATTTGGTGATTACCTTAAGAGGTAATTGTGGTGAGATGAGGTCATGAGGGTGGGGCCCTAGTCTGATAGGATTAGTGTTCTTTAAGAAGTTTGCTACGCCTCTTTCCACCATGTGTGGACACAGCAAGAAGGTAGCCATCTGCAAGCCAGGAAGGGGGCTTCTCACCAGGGACAGAATTGACTGGCACCTTGACTTTGGATTTCTTAGCTCCCAGCACTGTGAGAATTAGATTTCTGTGGTTTTAGCCTCCAAGTCTATGGTATTTTGTTATGACAGCCCAGCTGACAAATACAAATTTTGGCACCAAGAAGTGGGAGGCTGCTATAACAAATACCTAAAAATGTAGAAACAGCTCTGGAACTGGGGGATGGGTAGGGGCTGGAAGAGTTTTGAGGTGCATGCTAGAAGTATGGACATTCAATGTGATTCCAATGAGAGCTCAGAAAGAAAAGAGGAGATGGAGAGAAAGCTTCCACCTTCTTAGAGAATACGTAAATGATCAGGAACAGAATGTTGGTAGAAATCTGGATATGAAAGGCCATTCTAGTGAGGTCTCAGAAGGAATGAGGAACAGGTTATTGGAAACTGGAGAAACAGTGGCACATTTTTTTTTAAATTTTATTTATTTATTATTTTTGGGGGGGTACACCAAGTTCAATCATCTGTTTTTATACACATATCCCCGTATTCCCTCCCTTCCTTGACTCCCCACCCCGAGTCCCCCCCACCCTCCCCGCCCCAGTCCTCTAAGGCATCTTCCATCCTCGAGTTGGACTCCCTTTGTTATACAACAACTTCCCACTGACTATCTATTTTACAGTTGGTAGTATATATATGTCTGTGCTACTCTCTCGCTTCGTCTCAGCTTCCCCTTTACCCCCCGCCCCCTCCCAAACCTCGAGTTCTCCAGTCCATTCTCTGTATCTGCATCCTTGTTCTTGTCAACAGTGGCACATTTTAATGTGGCAAAGAACTTGGCTGAATTGCGTTTTATGTTTTGTGGCAGGAAGAATTTATAAGCAATGAAATTGGATACTCAGCCAAGGAGATTTCTAAGCAAAGTGTTGAAGAAGCAGCATGGTTCCCTTGACTGCTTATAGTATAATGCAAAAGGGAGGCAATGAATTGAAGAAGGAATTGTTAAACAGAAAAGAACTTAGAGATTTAGAAAATTCTCAGTCAATCCACATTGCAAAAAAAGAGAGAGAGAAAGAAAGAAGGCTTGCTCTGAACAGAAAACTAAGGGTGTGGCTGAACAACAGTGAGATAAAAAGATCAGAGGTATGACTCCTGGATTTAATCAGCCATCTCTGCAGAAGTCAGGAATAGAGGTGGAATTATTGACAGGTGGGACTAAAGGAAACAGAAAATGGGACAGAATGAAGGAAGGCTATTGGACTTCCTAGATCCTAGTGGACCAGATCATGAGCTATTTGGCGGAGAATATATACTATTCTTAAAGCAAAGGAAAGAATAACCCCAAAAGTAACTCAGATCATCAGGGTTGCCTCCTCAGTTTCAAAGGATGGGGCCACCACCTTGCTTTCAATCAGCCTGATGGTCTCTACCTAAAGCCTCAGAGGTGGGGCGACCCTTTAGAACCATGGGGTTGGGGGCCCTGGAGGCCTGGGAGCAGACCTTGCCCAGGAGAGCCTGAGGGGTGGGACCACCATGCCAGTGGGTCCAGAAGGCAGGACTGTGCCCCTATGTGTTTGGAAGGAGGGCATTCAGTCAAAGAGGAACCTTAAGATTTAATGGAATTTGTCCTTCTAGCTTTTGAATTTGCTTGGGAGGCATCATCCCTCCTTTCTTTTCTATTTCTGTATTTTGGGATGGGAATGTCTGTCCTATGCCCATCCCACCATTTTATTTTGGAAGCACATAACTTGTCTGATTTCACAGGTTTGGAGCTGGAGAGGGATTTTTGCCTCAGGATGAGTCATACCTCAAATCTCGCCAATTTAGATATTTAAATGAGGCTTAGACTTTAGAGTGGATGCTAGAATGAGTTAAGACTCTTGAAGCTGTTGAAATGATATGAATGTATTCATCATGCAATAAGGACATGCATTTTGGAGGGCCAAAGGCAGAATGCTATGGACTGAATTGTGTCCCTATAAAATTCCTATGTTGGAGCCCTAACCCCCAATGTGATGGTATTTGGAGATGGAACATTTGGGACCTTAGGGTTAAATAAGGTCTTGAGGATGGAGTCCTAATATGATAGGACTGGTGTCCTTATAAGAAGATACACCAGAGCTTGCTACCCCCCTATCCACCATGTAAGAACACAGCTATCTGCAAGCAAGGAAGAAGGCTTTCATCAGGAACTGAAGTGGCCAGCACCTTGACTTTGAACTTTCTAGCCTACAGAGCTGTGAGAATTAAATTTCTGTTGTTTAAGCCTGCAAATCTATGGTATTTTGTTATGTCAGCCCATGAAGACTAATACACATATTAACAGGCACCATACACATATACATTGATTTATAATTGCACTCACCCTACAGAAATAACAACAAGAGCACATAAAGCTATGTGTATGAGAGTGTTCACTGCAGCAATTTAGAATAGAAAATAAAGGAATAGCATTGTGTTAGTTTCCTAGGGTTGCTGTAACAAAGTACCACAAACTGAATGGCTTAAAACAACAAATGTATTATCTCACAGTTCTGTAAGTTGGATGGCTGATATCAAGATGTCAGCAGGACCATGCTCCCCCTGAAATTTGTGGGAATCCTTCCTTGACTCTTCCTAGCTTCTGGTGATTTGCTGGTAATCTCTGGCATTCCTTGGCTTGTAAATGCAGCACTCCCTCTGTTTTTACATGGAGAATGTATGTCGTCATATCATCTTCCTTCTGTACCTATCTGTCTCTGTATCTAAATTTCCTCTTTTTATAAGGACACCAGTCATGTTGGATTAGGGCCCATCCTAATGACCTCATTTTAATTTGATTACCTCTGTAAAGACTCTATTTACAAATAACATCACATTCTGAGGTTCTAAGCTTTAGGACTTCAGCATACCTTTAGAGGGGAGAGAGAGGGAGGGATGGCACCATTCAATCCATAACAAACATAAATGTCTATCAACAAGGGAGCGGAGTTCTATATCCTTACCATGGATAACCCTACAGTCACTAGAGAGAGAGAGAGAGAGGGAGGGAGAGAGAGGGACTGACCTGGAAAGCTATCTGAGATATACTATTAAATGGAAAATTTAAGCATTTCAGACCAATATGTATAACATGATCTAAAAGACCATGGAATCCTTATCTGAAATCTGGATTTTGTCTTGACGTACCATTTGGAACAAAGCTCATCAAAATGTTTAATGGTAGTTTAATTGAAGAAAAATAAGGGTAGTAGTCACTTTCCTTACTTCATTTTTTAAAATTATACTTTTTGAGATAATTGTAGATTCACATCCAGTTGCAATAAATAATACAGAGATCACATATACTCTTTACCCAGGTTTCCCCACTGGTGACATCTTGCAAAAACATAGTACAACATCATAACCAGGATATTGATATTGATATAGTCAAGATACAGATTATTTCCATTGCCACGAGCATCCCTCAAATTGACCCTTTATGTCATACCTACTTCTCTCCCACACCCATATCCTCCTTAACCTTTGGCAACCACTAATCTTTTCTCTATGTCTATACTTTTGTCATTTCAAGAATGCTACATAAATGGAAAAAATAAAAAAGAATGCTACATAAATGGAATTCCACAATAAGTAACCTATTGGGATTAAGCTTTTTTTCACTCACATAACTCTCGGAGTATTCATCTAGGTTGTTGCATATATCAGTAGTCCATTCCTTTTTATTTCTGAGTAGTATTCCACGGTATGGCTGTACCACAGTTTGTTTAACTTGTGGAAAGACATCTAAGTTATCTACAGATTTTTTTACAAATAAAGCTACTATTATCATTTGTCTACAGGTTTTTATGTGAACAAAAGTTTTTATTTCTCTGGAATAAATGCCTAGGATTACAATGTCTGGGTCATGCAGTTATTGCATGTTTAGTTTTGTTTGTTTTTTAATAAATTTATTTATTTATTTATTGGCTGCATTGGGTCTTCATTGCTGCACACAGGCTTTGTCTAGTTGCATTGAGCAGGGATTACTCTTCATTGTGGTGCGTGGGCTCCTCATTGCAGTGGCTTTTCTTGTTGAGGAGCATGGGCTCTATGCACGTGGGCTTCAGTAGTTGTGGCACATGGGCTCAATAGTTGTGGCTCACAGGCTCTATAGCACAGGCTCAATAGTTGTGGTGCACAGGCTTTGTTCCTCTGTGGCACGTGGGATCTTCCTGGAGTAGAGATCGAACCCATGTCCCCTGAATTGGCAGGTGGATTCTTAATCACTGCACCACCTAGGAAGTCCTGCATGTTTAGTTTTTTAAGAAACTGCCCTACTATTTTCCAGGGTAACTCTACCACTTTACACTTCAATCAACAGTGTATGAGTGATCCAGTTACTCAGCATTTTCTCCAGTAGTTGGCATTTTCTATTTTTTATTTTAGCCATTCAGATAGGTGTGTAATGATATACCGTTGCAGTTTTAATTTGCTGCATATCATTCCATAATGGCAAATGATGTTGAGCATTTTTTCGTGTGCTTATTGACAATCTGTATATCCTATTCAGTGAGATGTCTCTTCATATATTTTTGAGGTGTTTTGTTTTTTTACTGTTGACTTCTTAGGTTTCTCTATATACTGTATTGTAGATACTAGTCCTTGTTTTGGATATGTGTTTTGCAAATATTTCTCATATTTACAACGTGTCTTTTCATTCTTTTAACATGGTCTTCTGCAGGGCAAATTTTAAAATTTTGGTGAGGTGTAATTTACCATTTTTTTTCTTTTACGAATTTTGCTTATGGTTTCAAGTCTAAGAACTCTTTGCCTACCAAACGGTTAAGAGCTAAGAACTCTTTGCTCCCAAAGATTTTGTCCTATTTTTTTTCCAAAAAATTGTATAGTTTTACATTTGGCATTTCCTTTTTGGCCTTTTATGAGTTAATTTTTGTATAAGGTGTGATCAAGGCCTTTTTTTTTTTTTTCTTTTTTGCCTATGGATGTCCAATTGCCCTACCACGATTTGTTGAGAAGGCTGTTTTTCCTTAATCAAATTGCTTTTGCACCTTTGTCAAAAATCAGTTGGGCATATTTGTGTGATTGAGGCAGTCTCTAGGTCCCCTATTCTATCCCACTGATCCACATGTCTATCCCTCTAGAGAGTCTTGACTACTGCAGGTACATCATAAGTCTTGAAATTAGGTGGATGGATTCCTCCCACTCTATGCTTCTTTTTCAAAATTGTTTTAACTATTCTTATTTCTTTGCCTTTTCATACAAATTTTAGAATAATCTTGTACAAGTATATAAGAATTCTTATAGGAGTTTTTATATGAATTATGTTAAATCTGTATATCGATTGGGAGTTTTTTTTTTTTTTTGGCTTTTATCAATGCTCACTAGTGTTTCTGAGTTGCCAGCTTTTCAGCTCCAAGTCTAGGATATATGAAGCAAAGAGAAAACCCAGGATAGTTACCACCATGTTGGTCCTTGGGTTCCAAGGTCCCCAGTAAGCCTGCCTTCTTATCGCCACATTTCAGGTTATTAGGTTTGTTTTATATATAATATTCAGGGGTTTTAGCTGTACATAGTAGGAGGAATAGGGAAATGAACATCTACACCATCTTCCTAGAAATGTAAATTGTATTTTCACTTTTTTAATTTATTTAATAATTTTTTTTTTGTATAAGACCAAATGAGTTTTGATAAGGATGCCAAGGCTACACAATGGGGAAAGGACAGTCTCTTCAACCAATTGTTCTGTGGAAAATGGACCCACAAGCAAAAGAATAAACTTGGACCCTTGCTTTATACCATATACAAAAATTAACTCAAAATGGATTAAAGACTTCAATGTAAGATCTAAGGCTTTAAAACACTTAAAAGAGAATATAGGGGAAATGCTTCAGCACCTTGGACTTGACAACGATTTCTTGAATATAACAATCAAAACTATGGAAACAGAATGGATAAAGAAGATGTGGCATATATATACAATGGAATATTACTTAGCTATAAAAAGGGATGAGATGGAGCTATATGTAATGAGGTGGATAGAACTACAGTCTGTCATACAGAGTGAAGTAAGTCAGAAAGAGAAAGACAAATATTGTATGCTAACTCACATATACGGAATCAAAAAATGGTACTGATGAACTCAGTGACAAGAACAAGGATGCAGATACAAAGAGTGGACTGGAGAACTCGAGGTTTGGGAGGGGGCGGGGGGTAAAGGGGAAGCTGAGATGAAGTGAGAGAGTAGCACAGACATATATATACTACCAACTGTAAAATAGATAGTCAGTGGGAAGTTGTTGTATAACAAAGGGAGTCCAACTCGAGGATGGATGATGACTTAGAGGACTGGGGCGGGGAGGGTTGGGGGGACTCGAGGAGGGAGAGTCAAGGAAGGGAGGGAATACAGGGATATGTGTATAAAAACAGATGATTGAACTTGGTGTACCTCCAAACAATAATAAATAAATAAATAAAATTTAAAAAAAAAGTATGGAAACAAAAGCAAAATTTCTGCATATCAAAAAATAAAACAAAACAAAACAAAAAACCGATCCAATCAGCAGAGTGAAAAGGCAATTTATGGAATGGGAAAAAATATTTATAATTCATATATCTGATGCAGGATTAATATCCAAAATATATAAGGAAGTTTTACAACTTAACAACAAATAACTCCTATGACAAAGGAGGCGAGGATATACAATGGAGAAAAGGCAGCCTCTTCAATAAGTGGTGCTGGGAAAACTGGGCAGCTACATGTAAAAGAATGAGATTACAACACTCCTTAACACCATACACAAAAATAAACTCAAAATGGATTAAAGACCTAAATGTAAGGCCAGACACTATAAAATTCCTAGAGGAAAACACTCTTCGACATAAATCACAGCAAGATCTTTTTTAATCCACTCCCTAGAGTAATGGAAATAAAAACAAAAATAAATAAGTGAGACCTAATGAAACTTCAAAGCTCTGCACAGCAAAGGAAACTATAAGCAAGACGAACAGACAACCCTCAGAATGGGAGAAAATATTTGCAACTGAATCAACAGACAAAGGATTAATCTCCAAAATATATAAACAGTTCATCCAGCTCAATATCAAAAAACAAACAACCCAATCCAAAAATGGGCAGAAGACCTAAATAGGCATTTCTCCAAAGAAGATATACAGATGGCCAACAAACACATGAAAAGATGCTCAACGTCACTAATTATTAGGGAAATGCAAATCAAAATGACAATGAGGTATCACCTCACAGCAGTTAGAATGGGCATCATCAGAAAATCTACAAACAGTAAATGCTGGAGAGGGTGTGGAGAAAAGGAAATGCTCTTTCACTGTTGGTGGGAATGTCAATTGATACAGCCACTATGGAGAACAGTATGGAGGTTCCTTGCAAAACTACAAATAGAGTTACCATATGACCCAGCAATCCCACTGCTGGGCATATACCCAGAGAACACCATAATTCAAAAAGACACATGCACCCCAATGTTCATGGCAGCACTATTTACAATAGCCAGGACATGGAAGCAACCTAAATGTCCATCAACAGATGAATGGATAAAAAAGATGTGGTACATATATACAATGGAATACTACTCAGCTGTAAAAAGGAATGAAACTGGGATGTTTGTAGAGACATGGATGGACCTAGAGACTGTCCTACAGAGTGAAGTGAGTCAGAAAGAGAAAAACAAATGTATATTAACACATATATGTGGAATATAGAAAAATGGTACAGATCAACTGGTTTGCAAGGCAGAAATAGAGACATAGATGTAGAGAACAAACATATGGACACCAAGTGGGGAAAGTGGGGAGAGTTCGGGGGAAATGAACTGGGAGATTCGGATTGCCATATGTACATTAATAATAAGAAAAAATACCAAATTGTACACTCTAAATATATGCAGTTTACTGTGTTACTTGTATCTCAATAAAAGTTCTTAAAAAAAAACACATACATAAATAAAAGTTTTTGTACAAATCGTCAAAAAAAATAACTCTATTAAAAAATGGACAAAAGACTTGAGTAGACAGTTTTCCAATTAAGATAAACAAATGGCCAAAAAGCATATGAGGGACTTCCTAGGTGACACACTGGTTAGGAATCCACCTGCCAATGCCAATGCAGGGGACAGGGGTTTGATCCCCGCCCCAGGAATATACCACATGCTGCGGAGCAACTAAGCCCATAGGCCACAGCTATTAAGCCTGCACTCTAGAGCCCATGAGCCACAACTATTGAGTCTATGTGCCACAACTGAAGCCCGAGCACCTAGAACTCATGTTCTGCAACAGGAGAGGCCACCACAATGAGAAGCCCGTGCACCACAATGAAGAGTAGCCCCTGCTCGCTGCACCTAGGGAAAGTCTGTGTGCAGCAATGAAACCCAATGCAGCCAATAAATAAAATTAATTAATTATTTTAAAAAGCATATGAAAACATTAATTACAACCACAATGAGATATTATCTCACATTCATTAGGATGCCCACTACTCAAAGAACAAAAGATAACATTTTCATTGGCAAGGATGCAGAAAATTTGGAACCCTTGTGCAGTACTAATGGGAATGTAAAATGTTGCAGCCATTATGGAAAACAGTATGGAGGTTCATCAAAAAATTAAAAATAGGAGAAGAAAGATGGTGGTGAAGTAGAAGGACATGGAATGCACCCCTCTCCACAGATGCATTAGGAATACACCAAAAGACGCAATAATTCCCACAGAGAACCAGCTGAACACCAGCAAACGACCTCGGACACCAGAAAGGACTGCAAAGATCCCAGCATAACCGGTAGGGAGGCATCTACACAGCTCAAAGAGGGTGAAGCGGCGGAGCTGTGGCAGACGGGAGGGAGTGAGAAACACACGGAGGGTCTGCACCATGGCTCAGAGTGCCCGGACTGAGATGTCGATTCACAGCTGAACAGGGGGTCTGGGAGCGGGAGTGTGGGAACCGGAGAGCTGGTTCAGGGTGAGAAACATTGTTGGCGGCAGGGAGACAGACCGAGGGGACAGGAGGGAAGAGGTTCGCAGCAAGGAGTGCCTACCACAGAGAGCTGCAGGACCATAGTGGTGGCTGGATACTGCTGACTCACAAGCAGGGGGGAGGACCCGTGGGCATAGCCTCTCTCTTGGCACCTGCAATGGACAGAGGAAGGACCCCTGTGGGCCAAACTAATGCACTCAGGGATAACAAAGGCCCCCTGGTGGGGCTGGCTTAGAGTGCCTGTAGCCGAGAACCAAAAGGCCACAGAGTGGCCCAGCTCTGGAGACATTCTGTTTACACCTGAGGCACTGGCATCCCTCTGCAACAGGCACCACCAAACCAGACTGAACCGCAGTGTCCCAGACAGGGTGCCACTGCTCACTTACTCCCAGGGGAAGGAACCACTATTGTAACCTCTCTCTCCCCACACACCAGCACTTACAGATAAACAATGAAGGAAGCTCTGCTGGTTGTGGAATAATACAAAAAACCCAAGGCAGGTAGAAGGACACTTAGAGCTGAGACCCCAAGGAAACAGAAATATTAGTATTGATTCTATTGAACTGGTCCATTCTGGGGTCAGTTCTAGTTTTTGGTTTTTTTTTTTTTATTATTATTAATTACAAGCTTAGTCCTAAGAGATCTACAAGTTTTATAACATGTCTTTTATTCCATTTTTTATTCTATTTTTATTTTTAGCCTTTCTATATATTTCTATTTCTAGCTAAGTTTTTTGTAGTGCTGACTGTATCTCTCCTACCTTCTTTCCATCTCTATCTTTTATACATTTCTATTTCTTTCTTTTTCTTTTCATATTTCCAGTCACACTATGCTCTTCTGTTGCCCTATCATCTATCCTTCTTTAGTTTATTTTATCTTAATATACTTATAAGCAATATTATAGGTCTGCTCTGTCTCCTTGCTTTATTCTCCAGATGACACACTGCTTTGGTATTTATTATTAGGTTTTTGTCTTTATCTTAGTTCTAAGTATAATTGTCTGATGTCATTTTGAGAATCTTCAGTCTGTCTGGTGGTACTCTTGCTCTTTATTATATTTGATCCTAGCTTTCAATATCTCCCTGGATTTGTGTTTGTGTGTGTGTGGTGTCACTTTTTTTTCTTTGTTTTTGCTTTTGTTTCTGTTTTGTTATGTTTTGGTTTTGAATTTCTGTTGGTTTTCTCTTTGAATGTCTGATAGCATACTGGGGTTCTTCTGTCAGGTCTTTCTAATGCCTTATGTTCTATTGGATTCAATATTTGTGTGTCTTATACATGTATGTGTTTCCTTGACTTAGTATTTGTTTGAAAAAATACTCTGCCATTAGCCTGGGGCTTGGACAGTCTTCTTTAAACTCCTTTAGTGCCGGGACAAGCAACCTCTGAAGTTTGGACTACCATGAGAAAACAAGGAAACACCATGCAGACAAAGGAGCAGGAAAAAAACCCACAAGACCAAATAAATGAAGAGGAAATATGAAAAATGCCTGAAAAAGAATTCAGAGTAATGATAGTAAAAATGATACAAAATCTCGATAACAAAAGACAGCAAATAAAAGAAACAGTTAATAAGGACTCAGAAGAACTAAAGAACAAACAAACAGCAATGGATAACAAAATAACTGAAATTAAAAATACTCTAGATGGTATAAACAGCAGAAGAAATGAGGCAGAAGAATGAATAAGTGAGTTGGAAGATACAATGGGGGAAATAAACACAACAGAGCAGGAAAAAGAAAAAAGAATAAAAAGAATGGAAGACAGTCTCAGAGACCTTGGTGATAATATTAAGTGCACCAACATTCGAATCATAGGCATCCCAGAAGAAGAAGAAAAAAAGAAAGGGTCTGAGAAAATATTTGAAGAGGTTATAGTGGAACACTTCCCCAACATGGGAAAGGAAATAATTAATCAAGTCCAAGAAATGCAGAGAGTCCCATACAGAATAAACCCAAGGAGAAATACACTGAGGCACATATTAAACAAACTAATGACAATTAAACACAAAGAAAAAATATTAAAAGCAGCAAGAGAAAAGCAACAAATAACATGCAAGGGAAAACCCATAAGGATAACAGCTGATCTTTCTGCAGAAACTCTGCAGGCCAGAAGGGAATGGCAGGATATACTGAAAGTCCTGAAAGAGAAAAAACTACAGCCAAGAATACTCTACCCAGCAAGAATCTCATTCATATTCCACAGAGAAATCAAAAGCTTTACAGACAAGCAAAAGTTAAGAGAATTCAGCACCACCAAACCAGCCTTACAACAACTGCTAAAGGAAGTTTTTAAGTAGGAAATACAGGCAAAGAAAAACATCTACAAAAATAAACCCAAAACAATTAAGAAAATGGTAATAGAAACATACATGTCAATAATCACCGTAAATGTAAATGGATTAAATGCTCCAACCAAAACACACAGACTGGCTGAATGGATACAAAAACATGACCCTTCTAAGTGCTGCCTACAAGAAACCCACTTCAGACCAAGGAATACATATAGACTGAAAGTAAAGGGATGGAAAAAGATATTCCATGCAAATGGAAGTCAAAAGAAAGCTGGAGTAGCAATACTCATATCAGACACATTAGACTTTAAAGTACAGATTATCACAAGGGACAAGGAAGGACACTACATAATGATCAAGGGATCCATCCAAGAAGAATATATCACAATGGTAAATATCTATGCCTCCAACATAGGAGCACCTCAATACATAAGGCAAATGCTAACAGCTATAAAAGGGGAAATCAACAGTAACACAATAATAGTGGGAGACTTTAACACCCCACTTACATCAATGGACAGATCATCCAAACAGAAAATAAAGAAGGACACACAAGCTTTAAATGACACATTAGACCATCTCGACTTAATTGATATTTATAGGACATTCCATCCAAAAACGACAGAATACACTTTCTTCTCAAGTGCACACGGAACATTTTCCAGGATAGATCACATCTTGGGTCACAAATCAAGCCTCAGCAAATTCAAGAAAATTGAAATCATATCAAGCATCTTCTCTGACCACAATGCCTTGAGACTAGATATCAATTACAGGAAAAAATACAAACACATGGAGGCTAAACAATACACTATTAAGCAACCAAGGAATCACTACAGAAATCAAAGAGGAAATCAAAAAATATCTAGAAACAAACGACAACAAAAACACAACAACCTAAAACCTATGGGAAGCAGTAAAAGCAGTTCTAAGAGGGAAGTTTATAGCAATACAGTCCTACCTCAAGAAACAAGAAAATTATCGAATAAACAACCTAACCTTACACCTAAAACAACTAGAGAAAGAAGAACAAAGAAACCCCAAAGTGAGTAGAGGGAAAGAAATCATAAAGATCAGATCAGAAATAAATGAAAAAGAAAGGAAGAAAACAATAGCAAAAATAAATGAAACTAAAAGCTGGTTCCTTGAGAAGATAAACAAAATTGATAAACCATTAGCCAGACTCATCAGGAAACAAAGGGAGAAGACGCAAATCAACAAAATTAGAAATGAAAAAGGAGAAGTAACAACGGACACCACAGAAATATAAAAGATCATGAGAGACTACTACAAGCAACTAGATGCCAATAAATTGGATGACCTAGAAGAAATGGATACATTCTTAGAAAAATACAATCTTCCAAGACTGAACCAGGAAGAAATAGAAACTATGAACAGACCAATCACAAGTATGGAAATTGAGGCTGTGATTAAAAATCTCCCAACAAACAAAAGCCCAGGGCCAGATGGATTCACAGGAGAATTCTATTAAACATTTCGAGAAGAGCTAACACCTATCCTTCCCAAATGCTTCTAAAATATAGCAGAAGGAGGAACACTCCCAAACTCATTCTACGAGGCCACCATCACCCTGATACCAAAACCAGACAAAGATGTCACAAAAAAAGAAAATTACAGACCAATATCACTGATGAATATAGATGCAAAAATCCTCAACAAAATACTAGCTAACAGAATCCAACAACACATTAAAAAAATCATACACCATGATCAAGTGGGGTTTACCCCGGGATGCAAGGATTCTTCAATATATGCAAATCAATCAATGTGATACATCATATCAACAAATTGAAGGATCAAAACCATATGATAATCTCAATAGATGCAGAAAAAGCTTTTGACAAAATTCAACACCCATTTATGATAAAAACTCTCCAGAAAATGGACATAGAAGGATATTACCTCAATATAATAGAAGCCATATATGAGAAACCAAAAGCCAGCATCATTCTAAATGGTGAAAAACTGAAAGAATTCCCTGTAAGAACAGGAACAAGACAAGGGTGTCCACTCTCACCATTATTATTCAACATAGTTTTGGAAGTGTTAGCCACAGCAATCAGAGAAGAAAAAGAAATCAAAGGAATCCAAATTGGAAAAGAAGAAGTCAAATTGTCACTCTTTGCAGATGACATGATATTATACATAGAAAACCCTAAAGACTCTACCAGAAAACTGCTAGCACTAATTGAAGAGTTTAGTAAAGTAGCAGGATACAAAATTAATGCACAGAAATCTCTTGCATTCCTATACACTAACAACGGAAGAGCAGAAAGAGAAATTAAGGAACCTTCCCATTTACCATTGCAACAAAAAGAATAAAATACCTAGGAATAAACCTGCCTAAGGAGGCAAAGACCTGTATGCAGAAAACTATAAGACAATGATGAAAGAAATCAAAGAGGACACAAACAGATGGAGAGACATACCATGTTCTTGGATTGGAAGAATCAACTTTGTGAAAATGACTGTACTGCCCAAAGCAATTTACAGATTCAATGCAATCCCTATCATATTACCAATGGCATTTTTCACAGAACTAGAACAAGAAATCTTACGATTTGTATGGAAATGCAAAAGACCCCGAATAGCCAAAGCAATCTTGAGAAGGAAAGATGGAGTTGGTGGAATCAGGCTTCCTGACTTCAAACTATACTACAAGGCCACAGTGATCAAGACAGTATGGTACTGGCACAAAAATAGAAAGGAAGATCAATGGAACAGAATAGAGAACTCAGAAGTAAGCCCAAGCACATATGGGCACCTTATCTTTGACAAAGGAGGCACGAATATACAATGGAAAAAAGACAGCCTCTTCAATAAGTGGTGCTGGGAAAATTGGACAGCAACATGTAAAAGAATGAAATTAGAACACTTCCTAACACCATACACAAAAATAAACTCAAAATGGATTAAAGACCTACATGTAAGGCCAGACACTATAAAACTCCTAGAGGAAAACATAGGCAGAACACTCTATGACAGCCACCAAAGCAAGATCCTTTTTGACCCACATCCTAGAATAATGGAAATAAAATCAAGAATAAACAAATGGGACCTCATGAAACTTAAAAGCTTTTCCACAGCAAAAGAAACCATAAACAAGACAAGAAGACAACCCTCAGAATGGGAGAAAATACTTGCCAACAAAGCAATGGACAAAGGATTAATCTCCAAAATATATAAGCAGCTCATGAAGCTTAATACCAAAAAAGCAAATAACCCAATCCACAAATGGACAGAAGACCTAAATAGACATTTCTCCAAAGAAGACATACAGATGGCCAACAAACACATGAAAAGATGCTCAACATCACTCATCATCAGAGAAAAGCAAGTCAAAACCACAGTGAGGTATCACCTCACACTGGTCAGAATGAGCATCATCAAAAAATCTAGAAACAAATGTTGGAGAGGGTGTGGAGAAAAGGGAACTCTCCTGCACTGTTGGTGGGAATATAAGTTGGTACAGCTTCTATGGAAAACAGTTTGGAAGTTCCTTAAAATACTAAAAATAGAACTACCATATCATCCAGTCATCCCACTACTGGGCATGTACCCAGAGAAAACCATAATCCAAAAAGACACATGTACCATAATATTCACTACAGCACTATTTACAATAGCCAGGACATGGAAGCAACCTAAATGCCCATCCACAAATAAATGGATAAAGATGATATGCCATATATATACAATGGAATATTACTCAGCCATAAAAAGGAATGAAATGGAGCTATATGTCATGAGGTGGATAGACCTAGAATCTGTCATACAGAGTGAAGTAAGCCAGAAAGAGAAAAACAAATACTCTATGCTAACTCATATGGGAGTCTAAAAAAAAAAGGTCCTGATGACCCCAGTGACAGGGCAAGAATAAGGATGCAGATGCAGAGAATGAATGGGAGGACACAGGGATGGGGGGGTGGGGGGCAAAGGGGAAGCTGGGATGAAGTGAGAGAGTAGCATAGACATAGATACACTACCAACTGTAAAATAGATAGTCAGTGGGAAGTTGCTGTATAACAAAGGGAGATCAACTCGATGATGGGTGATGCCTGAGAGGGCTGGGATGGGGAGGGTGGGGAGGAGTCATGGGAGGGAGGGAATATGGGGATATGTGTATAAATACAGCTGAATCACTTTGGTGTACCTCAAAAGCTGGTACAATAGTGTAAAGCCCTTATATTCCAATAAAGAGCCTAAAAAAAAGGAATAAGACAAAAATGCCCACTCTCATCACTTCTAATTAACATGGTATTGAAAGGCCCAGCCACAGCAATCAAACATGAAAAAGAAATAAATGATATCCAAATTGGAAGGGATGAGGTAAAACTGTCACTATATGCAGATGACATGGTACTCTATATAGAGAAGCCTGTTTCCATGCAAAAATTACTAGAAGTAATAAATGATTTGAGTAAGATTGCAGAATACAAGATGAATATACAGAAATCTGTTGTGTTTCTTTACATGAATAATGAAATATCAGAAAAGATAAAGTAAAACACAATCCCATTTAAAATCACATAAAAATACTTAGGAATAAATTTAACCAAGGCAGTGAAAGACCTATATACTGGAAACTGTAAAACATTGATAAAGAAATTGAATATGATTTAAAAAATGGAAATATACCCTGTACTCTTGAATTAGAAGAATTAATACTCTTAAGATGGCCGTAATATACAAAGCAATCTACAGATGTAATGCAACCACTATAAAAGTATCCAGGATATTTTTAACAGAAAAAGAACAAATAAACCTAAAATTTATATGGAACTACAAAACCCCAGAATTGCCAAAGCAATCCTGAGGAGGGAAAAAAACCACAAAGCTAGAGGGTATATCCCTTTCAGACTTCAGACTAAAATACAAAGATATAGTAATGAAAACAGAATGATATTGTCACAAAAACAGACATATAGATCAATGGAACAGAATAGAGAGCCCAGAAATATACCCATGCACCTATGGTCAATTAAAATACAACATGGAAGGCAATAATATACAATGGAGAAAAGACAATCTCTTCAATAAGTAGTGTGCATACAAAAGAATAAAATTAGAACATTTTTGCACACCATACACAAAAATAAACTCAAAATGGATGAAAGACTTTAATGTAAGATCAGAAACCAAAATCTCCTAGGAGAAAACATAGTCATAACACTCTTTGATGTAAATCACTGCAATATATTTTTTTGAGTCTGCTCTTAAGGCAAATGGAACAAAAGCAAAATTAAACAAATGGGACGTAATTAAACTTGAAAGCTTTTGCACAGAAGTGAAACCATCCAAAAAAAAAAAAAAAGGAAAAAAACAAGAAAAGGAAAAGGAAAAATTGAATGGGAGAAAATGTTTGCAAATGATATGACCAATAAGGGGTTACTATCCAAAATATATAAAAAGCACATAAAACTCAATATGAAAAAACCAAACCTCCAAATTAGAAATGGGCAGAAGACCTGAATAGACTTTTTTTTTCTCCAAAGCAGACATGCATATGGCCATCAGGAGCATGAAAAGATGCTTAACATCAGTGAAGTGAAAATGAAAACCACATGAGATACTACCTCACCCTTTTGGAATGGCTATCAAAATGACCATAAATAACAAATGTTAGTGAAGTATGGAGAAAAGTGAATCTTTATAAACAAGTTCTGGGAATGTATATTGGTGTAGCCTCTGTAGAAAACACTCTGGAAGTGTCTCAAAAAACTAAAAATAGAATTACCTTATGATTCAGGAATTCCACACTTGTCTATATATCCAAAGATAATGAAAACACTAATTCAAAAAGAAACATGCATTCCAATGTTCCTATCAGCATTATTTACAATAGCCAAGATACTAAGCAGCCCAAGTGTCCATCAACAGATGAATGGATAAAGATGTGGTCTATACACACACACGCACACACACACACACAAACACACACACACACAATGGAATAGTACTCAGCCTTAAAGAAGAATGAAATTCTGCCATTTGAAAAAATGTGGATTGACCTAGAGAGTATTATGTTTAATGGAATGTCAGACATGAAAGACAACTATTCCATGTTATTACTAATCTAAAAAATGAAACAAACCCATGTATGTAACAAGACAGGAGCAGACTCACAGATATAGAAAACAAACTAGTGGGTACCTTTGGGGAAAGAGAAGTGGGGAGGGCCAAGATGGGAGTACTGGATTAAGAGACACCAACTATGATGTATAAATTTAATAAGCAATAAGGAAAAAATGTATAGCACCGGGAAATATAGCCTTTTTTATAAAAGCTTTAAATGAAGTATCATTATAAAAATATTGAATCACTATGTTGTATACCTGAAATTAATATAACATTATAAATCTACTTCAATAAAAACAATACAAAATTAAAAAAATTAAAAATAGAATTACCATATGATCCAGCCAAACAAATTCAAAGAAAAATTAGCAGATATTTGCATAAAAATGTTCATTGCAGTATTAATCCCAATAGCCAAGAACGTCCATTAACAGATGAATGGATGAGGAAGATGTGGTATATACACTCAATGGGTATTATGTAGCCTCTAAAAAGAAGGAAATTCTGTCACATGCTGCAACATGGATGAACCTGAGGACATTAAGCAAAGCACAATGAGCTAGTCACAAAAAGCCAAAATCGGTATGATTCAGTTCACGTGAAGTGTCTAAAGTAGTCAAATTCATAGAAACAGAAAGCAGAATGATGGTGCCACGGGCTAGCAGGGAGAAGAAGTGGAATTTGTGTTTAATGGGCACAGAGCTTCAGTTTTGCAAAATGAAAAGTTCTAGAAATCTGTCGAACAACATTGTGAGTAGACTTAACACTACTGAACTGCACATTTTAACATGATTAAGGTGGTAAATTTAAAGTTATGTGTTTTTTACAACAATAAGAAAAGAAAGAAAAAATAATAATTTCTCATAAGCACAGACAACAAAAGCAAAACCAGACCAATGGGATTGCATCAAACTAAAAAGTTTCTGCACAGCAGAGAAAACAATCAACAGAGTGGAGAGACAACCTATGGAATGGGAAAAAGTATTTGCAAACCATATGTCTGATAAGGGGTTAATACTCAAAATATTAAAGAACTCAATTCAATAGCAAGAAAACAAATAATCATATTTTAAAATGGGCAAATGAATAGATATTTCGGGAAGAAGTCACGCAAATGGACAATAGGTATGTGAAAAGGCGCTCAGCATCATAAATCATCAGAGAGTGAGAGAGGGCAAGGAGAAAATAGGAAAGGAAAAGAAGGAAAGGGGAGGGAGGGGGGGAGGGAGTAATTATAACACCTTATATGTGTGATACTTCTAGCTGAAAGTTTTAGGATTCATTAATAGAAAACTAAGCAAGTGACAAAAAAAGATAATCATGAATGCCAGGAAAAACAAAAAGTTGCTCAAAGAAGGAAACGGAATCATAATCCCCTACATGGCTCATTTGTAAGTAATCTTTACACAGTCCTAATATTATCAACACTGAATATCATCTAACCAAAAATTGTGGTAAAATCACATCAATATGATAGGAAAGGGGAAATGGAAGGAAAGTATTCACTGTAAGTGAGCTAAATCCTCAGCTTCCACAGTAGGAAGTCAGTTGGTAATATGAAACATTTATTAAAAATCAAGAAATAACAGTATAATAACTAAGTGAAGCTTTTTGCAATAGAATTAGCCTTATTTGCAATTTAAGGAGCCCATGAAGTTAACCATAGGTGTATTGATGTAAATGTATAAATAAATTTATGGTCACATCTCAAAAAAAAAAAAAAGGAAATAACAGTATAAGCAGGTCATTTAGATATGTAGAAGTAAATACTTAAAGCTCTAAGAAAATGTTTGCCTCTGGGGAACTGGAATCAGATGTAGGGAGAGTGAGAGATTAAAATCTTTTTTAAAAGAATATCACTTAAATCTTCTTTAAAGTTTTAATTCTTGCTTTTATTACATGAAATCTCAATCCAGATAATTGGGTTAACTTATTTTAAAATCTCTTCATCGGGGGTAATTATTATATACTCATATCTAACACTCATATCCGTTTAGCCTTCTGATCCTGAGTTATTCTGGGCAATGTTACACAGTTATCCATGTCAATATAAATATAATTTAAATTTAGGTGCCATTTTCCACCTTCACTCAAATTTAACATCTATTCAGAAGGTATTCGCAATGATTTAATTGACAAATTCTTATCCTAAATAGCTCAAAAATTGCTGTCATTATAGTTATTCATTTTATAATTATTCATCTGTGGTAAATGGTCTTGATATTGGCCCCCAAATCATGACACAACATTTTCAAAGGGTTTTCCTCTATCATTTTTGCCTAAACCACAGAATGATTATTAAGAAGCACTTAAATAATAATCTGATTGAAGGTTTAATTAACCACTTGGTTCCTTAAATGAGTTTTGGAGACGTGCCATGATTTTAAACTAGTGCTTCTGTCTGAGCTGTGATCTGCTTTTAAAGACTATAAATTCTAGCACATTGCAGGCACATGAAAATGAATGAAAAAAATGATTTATGTTCTGGTATCAAACAATTTGAATTTTAGCGTCTACTGTCACATAAAGTGTGATTATATTTGTAAGTTCTTCTGAAAATCCAACAATTATTCAAAATGAAAAAAAATGAGAGGCTTCCCTCTGTAACCTTGGCCAAATCACTCAATCTAAAAATGATGTAGTTTCCTCTTGTTTAAAATAGAAATAATAACCTCACATTGCTCTCTCTCATACTCTGTGTGTCTCACAGAATGATAGTACACAGAACATTGAGGGTAGGAAGTTTCCTTCCCTTCCCTCCTTCTGTTTTAAGGCATCACAAGACAATCACAAAGCAGAGAATCATCTCCCTAAGGAGATTTATCTATGAAGGGAAAAATAGTAATATTATACTGGAGAAACCCAGTAAGAAGACATTATCAACATTATGTGTCCCCAGAAATGATAAACAGAGAAAGATATAAGATCATTTCTGGGGTATTCTTGCCAAAAATGCAGAATCTTAATTTAATCTTAAGAAAAACCCACATGAGAGGCATTCTCCAAAGTAACTGGCCAGTACTCATCAGCAATGTCAGGTCATTAAAGAAAGAGAAACAGGAGGGAAGGGGGCAGGGCACAACCTTTGAAAGAATAACATAGCCCGAGGACATAACATAAACTGATTAGAAACAAATGGATCCAAGATGGCTGACAAGTCACCTTCCAGGCGCCATGACAGTTCTAAGGCTGACCATGAGGATCAAAAAGTGGGTGGTGGCCCAATGTGGGAATACTCCGCCCACTCATTAGCCTATGAAATTACCCACCCTTACAAAAACTGACAACCCCCATACCCTGGGCCTTTCTCACCTTCTGAGATGGCCCACACTCTGTCTGAGGAGTGTGTTTCTCTCTAAATAAATCTCTAAATAAACTTCTTACCTATCAAAAAAAAGAGAGAGAGAATGAGAAAATGTCACTGATTGGAGAAGGCTAGAGACAACTAAATTTGGTGTGGCATCTTGGGATAAAAATGGGACTTCACGCGGAAGACTTGTGAAAATTGAATAAGTTTAGTTAATAGTATTGTAACAATAGTAGTTTCCTTGTTTTGATACTTATACAATGGTTATATAAGTATTGACCTTAGGGGAAGCCAGGTGAAGGGCATACGGGAACTCCCTAGCTTATATCTGCAACTTAAAAAAAAATTATTTCCAAATAAAAAGTTTAAAAAGAAGTATCAGGGACTTCCTAGGCAGCATGGTGGTTAAGAATCCTCCTTCCAATGCAGGGTACACGGGTTCAAGCCCTGGTCCAGGAAGATCCCACATGCTGCGGAGCAACTAAGCCCATGTGCCACAGCTACTGAGCCTGCACTCTAGAGCCTGTGAGCCACAACTATCGAGCCCATGTGCTGCAACTACTGAAGCCCGCGTGCCTAGAGCCTGTGCTCTGCAACAAGAGAAGCCACCAAAATGAAGAGCAGCCCCCATTCACTGCAACTAGAGAAAGACGGTGTGAAGCAATGAATACCCAATGCAGCCAGTAAATAAATAAATAAATAATAAGATACATTAAAAAAAGTTTGTTTTTTTTTAAAAAGTATCAGAGAACAAATTCTTAACTTTTTTTTTTGGGTAGAAAAGGAGGGAACAAGATCTCAATTGTTATGAACTGAATTTTCTTCCAGAATTTCTATGTTGAAGCCTTAATCTCCAGTGTATTTGGAGATGAGGCCTTGAAGGATAATTACAATTAAATGAAGTCATGGGGGTGGGGCCCTAATCTGATAGGATTAGTGTCCTTAGAAGAAGAGAAAGAGGTGTCTCTCTTTCTCTCTCTCTCTCCCTCTCCCCCCACCCCCATCTCCACCACCCAGCCCCTAAGCATGCACAGAAGAGGTCACAGCAAGATGACAGCCATCTACAAGCCAGGAAGAGAGCTCTCACTAGAACCCAACCATCTTGGCACCCTGATTGTGGCCTTCTAGCCTCCAGAACAGTGAGGAAATAGATGTCTGTTGTTAAAGCCACCCAGTCTATGGTATTTTGTTATGGTAGCTGGAGCTGACTCACACACCAATTAAGCTACTCATTGGTGATTTATATACCAAAGTGCCTTTCACTGTAGTTCAAGTCTAAAATAATGTTCTTATATCTCAGCTATTTCCTCAAGTATTGCCTTTCATTGAATACAGCTGTGTTCCTACTAAATAATGGAGACTTATTTGGCTCTAAATTACCACTCCTAGGTCTGTCCTTGATAGACAATTGGCTGCTTTTCTCAATTTGTCCCGAAATCCATTCTCCATCCTGCTCTGTGCCCTAGAAGGGTGAGCTCTGTGGAAGGAAACTCCTCACCCCACCCCAGTCCTTGCTCCCTGGCTTCTGGCTGGAGTGTTGATTCCTCCTGTTTATGCACCTGCTCACCACCTTCTGGCCGTGGCTGCTCCTGCAACAACTATAGCTCTTGTTGGAGGCCACTTCCAAGTCTACCACTCTCACTTGCTCTGATAACACCCTTTCCTCTCCTGCCCTCCAGGTGCACGAAGGTAATGGCTTTCTGTGTCACTAACCCCTGGGTGTCTTATCATCCCTTGTTGGGTCTCTTTGTCCCTTAATCCACCCACACCTCTGTAAATAATTCTTTTAATAAACACATCTGTTTAAAAAATTCCACTGTTATGCAGGATGAATAAGTCCTGGAGATCTAATGTACAGCAAGGTGACAATAGTTAATAATACTGTATTATATACCTGAAATTTGCTAAGAGAGTTGGTCTTCAGTGTTCTCACCACACACAAAAAAATCATGACTTGAACTTGGTGTACCCCCCAAAAAATAATAAATAAATAAATAAAATTTAAAAAAAAATCATGACTGTGTGAGGTGAAGAATAAGTTAATAGGCTTGATTACAGCAATCACTTCACAATGTATATTTTTATCAAAACATCAAATTACACCTTAAATATATACCAAATTTTTGTTAGTCATCTATACCTCAATAAAGCTGGGAGGAAAAAAATCCCAGCTGAGTGTGCTGTACCTTTCCTGTCAGGATTCTGACACAGATATGTTACTCAAAATCATTGAGAGGTTTTGATAGGCTTTCTTTTCTTTCTTTCTTTCTTTCTTTTTCCTTTTTTTTACCCTAAAGCATCACAAATACTCTTAACACTTTTGGATTCAAGTCACATAAAACGACATCATAAATTGCACTCACCACACTATAAATAACATCATTTATTCTTATATAGTGATTTTGAGATGATCTTTTATGGAAATTTGAAGCTTTTCCTCCCCTAAAGATATTTCCCTAAAGCTCCTTAGGAGAAATATCCAGTTCTAGTGACAATCTCAGCTCCAAAACACAGCAAAAATGAAAATACCTACTGAAAAAAAAGAAAACATCTACTTAAACAGAGGGCTGTGTGCTCAGGGGTATGGCAGACTTGGGTTCCTATCCTAGAGAGCCTGGATATGATGTGGGAAGTCTTAAGGTTCCCGGGACTTAAGTCTCTTAAGTCTCCTAGGACTTAATAACTGCATGATCTAGGGCTACTTACTCTCTCTGTGTCTCAGTTTATCTGTAAATTACACAACAATCTACCTCAAAGAGGTGTTACAAGGATTAAATGAGATAATCTAAGGTTAGCTCTTAGCATAATGCCTCACACATAATAACTGCTCATTTTTCTTTTTATTTATTAAATAGGCCCATTTTATCTATAGTTGATAAACTACGAACCAAGAGGAGGCAATATTCAACCCAAAGTATTGCTGAGTTACTTACTCAAAGATTTAGTAGATCATGCAATATTTGTCTTTCTCTGTCTGATATTTCTCTCAGCATAAAACCTTCAAGGTAGTCACAACTGGCAGGATTTCCTTCTTTTTATGGCTAATATTCCATTGTATATCTAGATACCACATTTTCTTTGTCCATTCATCTGTTGTTGGACACTTAGGCTGTTTCCATGTCTTGGCTGTTGTGAATAACAATGCACTGAACACAGAGATGCAGATAATTTTTCAAGATAGTGACTTCATTTCATCCGGATATACACCCAGAAGAGGGATTGCTCGATCATACGGTAATTCTGTTTTTACAGGAGAAATGGGGAGACATTGGTCAAAGAGTACAGACTTTCCTGTATAAGATGAGTAAGTTCTGGGGATCTAACAAAAGCCTGGTGATTATAGTTTACTGCATTGTAAACTTAAACATTGATAAGAGAGTAAGTAGACCTTACATATTCTCACCATTAAAAATGATAATTATGCAAGGTGATGGATCTGTTAACTAACCTTAATGGAATCATTTCACAACATATACATATATCAAATCATCACGTTGTACACCTGAAGCTTATACAATGTTATTTGTCAGTTATACAGAAATCCCTATTTTCTGAAAGTTTGCTTTAAGCCACATAGCTTTTACAAAAGACCTACATTAGCACCTGTTTTTGCCAACTGAAAGAAATGCAGAGGATTTTCACTTTTATGAAAAGAAGGAGAAAGGCAAAAATAATGATCAGTGTTATCGTAGAGAGGCCCAGCACACCCGGAGCAGTAAGAGAGGCCCCACCAAGCTCCTTCCCTGGGAACTACACTCAGCATCTCAGCATCAAGCTACCATAGCTTTGAACTGTGTCTGTGAGCATCTGCACTTTATCTCAATTTATTTTGTACATCCTTTAGAAAGCTGTGTCCTAAGGTAATTGCTTCCTTGCTTTACATCATTTTGGCTTACAAAAGGTTTCATAGGAAGGCTCTACTTTCAGATAGTGGAGGAAACTTGTATCTCAATAAACCTGGAAAAAAACCCAAAACAAAACAAAAGAGATTTGGTAGAGCTCACTGGCACAATACACAAATGAGTAAATTACTTAGACAATGGGAACCAGAGAGAACTCCTTTTTCTCCTCAGAACTCCTCTATACCCTTCCTTAATATGGGCAAATATCCATGAGAGCCTGGATATGATGTGGGAAGTCTTTAGAGCATCTTGTTCTGCAAGGAGAAAGGGGCAGCTACGCAAGTATTTGGAGAAAATCCAACCCCAACTCCTGTTTGGGTAGGGAGATGGAGATGGCAGAACAATCCTAAAAAAAGGTATTGATTAGGACTTCCTAGGTGGTGTGGTTTTTAAGAATCCACCTGCCATTGCAGGGGACACGGGTTCGATCCCTGCTCCAGGAAGATCCCACATGCTGCAGAACAACTAATCCTGTGCGCCACAGCTACTGAGCCTGCGTTCTAGAGCCCGTGAGCCACAACTATTGAGCCCACGTGCTGCAACTACTGAAGCCCGTGCACCTAGAGCCCGTGCTCCACAACAAGAGAAATCACCAAAATGAGGAGCCTGTGCACCACAACAAAGAGTAGCACCAGCTCGCCGCAACTAGAGAAAGATTGTGTACAGCAATGAAGACCCAACACAGCTAATAAATAAATAAATAAATAAATAATTTTTTTTTAAAGTATTCGTTATTTTCCTTTTCTGAAATTATCCTACCCCAGAGGAAAAGGGAAGTTGTTCAGGATGTCCATTTTAATTTTGATGGCCTTATTTTCAGATATTTATGGTAAAGAAATGCTTTGTTTTTCACTTTATTATAAAAGGAGTACTTACTTGTAAAAAATTCAGAAATACTTAAGTATGTAAAGTAAAAAATTGATAGTTGCCCTCTCAACACATACTTTTAAACTCAGAAGTCTCTTTTCTACTTCCAACTTTTATCCTCATGAGTATATTAAAACACAAATCAAAATATGAACAAAGGGAATTGGAATGCATTACTTCAAAATTAACTTGAAAAGTGAATTAAGTTAAAAATTATTCAAAATAATTCTGTCTATATAAAAATTCAATATTTATTCATTCCACAAACTGATGTTTTCATCACAATCTCGGCCTAATTGAACTCTGGCTACTCCTGGGAACACACCTCCCCAAGGTCCTCTCACCTCCTTTTACCTTTAACCTGAATTTATATAAACTGCCATTGCCAAACCATTTCTCCTCCTCTGTCCCTCAGAAACCATCCTTTTAGAACTTATTCCATCCAACTTAACCTGTGCCTGCCCCTCCTCATGCCATCACTGACGATCTCTTCAGCTGCTTCATTGAAGAGCAGAACAGAGCTCACCGTTCCTCTTCACACTGTCTCTGTCTCCATCTCCCGTTCAACATCACGCCTTCTCAGAGCCTCGATCTTTTTCTCTCCAATAATCCTTTTATTTTCTTCCATTTAATCCTCTCAACCCTAAAGTTATAACTTCTTATTGTTACCAATCATTACATCACCTCCTAAAAAGTGATATCAAACCTTTCCTTTCCTTCCAGTGCATTTACTCTGGTACCCATTTCAAAAATGCTTTGGCCTCACTGAGAATTCTGATCTACTAACCCTACCAGTTTTTCAGTTTGAATATCCATTTTCAGTGAATATCTGTTATTCACTTTGTAAGGCTTCACATCCCTCTTTCCACTCATGGTCTATTTCTCCCCAGTAAAATGTAAGCTCCACGAGGACTTTTCCACTCATCTCTAGCGTCTGGAACAGAACTATGCCTGGGTATGAAGAAAGCATTCAGTAAACATTAAATAAATGCACGAATGCCTTCTGTGGGCCAGGTATCTGGCAAGGATAAAAAATACAAAACAGGCCTCACGTCTCAAGAAGTTTAAACTAATGGATACCGTGCATGTGTATTAGTGCATGCACACAAATTTCAGCTATTTTTACTTGAACCAACTACTTGTTCTTAGCCTATTTTAAAAATAATTTTACATTTCGTTATTCTAATATTCTTATACTACATTTGGGAAATCTCTTACTAGCAAGAAAATCTTTGAGTTTTCCAAATATATCTTTTAGGTGTAATAAGTAACAGGATAAGGTATTTAGAACCCTAAAAATAATTAGCTGTTTTTTTTCATCTATCAACTCAAAAAAACACCAGAAAGTGATGATGATAGCAATGCCCGAAAGGGGACAGTATTCAGCTGTTAGGTGTTTCATATCATTTCCACTACCTCTAACACCAATGAGAGTTCACGTGACATCACTGTGCAAAACAGAAAGACATGTTTTTGCCATCTCCTGGAAAAATGCTGTGATAACTACACAAATCCACACTGACTACGAGCATGAATGGCTCCCACTAAAGTTGAACAGCTCTACAGTTGAAAATATTGGTTTCACCCATTATTTCCAAAACTCATTTGATCATGGAACTTTTCCTTTTATTCATTCCATTCACATATATCATATGACACTAACATTTTCTGATATACAATTTGGGGAGTATTGCTCTAGGATACCATAGAAAGTGATTAGTATTAGACCTATGGCTTTCATTTTCAATTTTATATGTTTGCCATATTCTCTGAGGGCTTGACCTGGAGTCAGATGGACTTGGAGTTGAACCCCAGCTCTGACATGAACTTTGAGCAAGTTCTGTAACCTCTGTAAAGATCAGTTACCTTATTTGTAAAATGCAAACAGCAATAATACTACCCTTATAAAACAAAGGTTACAAGAGACCTTGGTTGGTCCTTGATATATACTAAATTCTCATTAAATGGTAATTCTACTAATAATATTCTTTAGACCATCTGATGTATAGAGCAAAATAACGTAAAGGGAGAGGTACTTAAATGAGGAAGCGTAACTGTGAAGGAGTAATTATAAAAGATGAACGTCAACTGGATTTTGTTATAAATTCATTTTTACAAAAACAAAAGTAGCTTTGGATTGCAAGCAGAATTTATGAACTCCTCAGTAGACAGCATATACAAAACTCAAGTCATACGTCACTATAGAAAGAAAACCCAAGTTTAATAAATGGGTACTTCATACTTTTGCCACTAGTGAGTGTACACACTCCCATATTTGTGTGCTATGGGTCATATAATCTCCCTGCCAAGCAAGGACATTGGTAACACGGTTCAGAGACCACCCCTCAGGCAATGGACCAAGAAGCCAGCATTGCAGTCCACCGCAAATTAATTAATTTATTAATCACCCTGGGATCTCAGGGATGTGTTGACCCAATGGCAGTGAAGCTGGGCCAATTCGTAAGCCTTTTGTCACGTATCCAGTCTGCCCCCAGCCTTGACATTTTTATCAACTATGTGTACACAGCAGGACATAGAAAGAACAATTTGTAATTACCACTAAATAAAGGGGCGGCAGCGGCGGGGGGGGGGGGGGGGGGGGAGGAGAGGAACAAACAATTGCCAGGCATACTCCCATGGCTGCAACTTCCAGCATCTGGTTTCCACCTTTAGAAATGGCTTGATATGTGGTGATCATATGAGCATCCATGTGAAAAACATGCAGTTCCTGCACCATGAACTGGGAAAAGGGGACCCAATTCACAGAGCAGCCGGAGCACTTGACTTCCGTGAGCGTGCTGGGCTGCTCGCCCCGGGCTTACACAAGGGGAGAGCCTCTCTTTAGCCCTGGAGAGCACTTTTTCTAAATACATTTCTCAGCATAATAATGGACTCTATTTCCATTTCTGCCTCTGCAGTTGAGACAGAATTGAGAACCACAGACTACTTCGTGATGGTTATCTGTATGTTTCTATAAAGAGTGGTAAAGTGCCTATTGTGAGGAACGCAGCTGAGATGCCCATCTTAGCATGCGCAGCTGGAGATGTGCACCTCCCTTATCTCTCCATTTGTGGTTTACCAGTTATCCTCTTACCTCCTAGTGACTCAAAGCTGTACCAGCAGCTAACCTCTGAATATAGCTCTTTCCTCCTCAAGATAAGTAGCTCTAAAAAATGAGACCAATGGAAGTAGCAGTCGAGATGTGCAGTTTTCAATTTACTCAGTTACTTGGGACTTTTTTTTTTTTTTTCGGGGGTACACCAGGTTCAATCATCTGTTTTTATACACGTATCCCCATATTCCCTCCCTTCCTTGACTCCCCCCCCCCGAGTCCCCCCCACCCTCCCTGCCCCAGTCCTCTAAGGCATCTTCCATCCTCGAGTTGGACTCCCTTTGTTATACAACAACTTCCCACTGACTATTTTACAGTTGGTAGTATATATATGTCTGTGCTACTCTCTCGCTTCGTCTCAGTTTCCCCTTCACCCCCCGCCCCCTCCCATACCTTGAGTCCTCCAGTCCATTCTCTGTATACTTGGGACTTTTTAAAAATCGGTTTTCATCTGAGCATATTAATACGGACAACAAAGAAACGAAGCAATAAAAGAAATGTAACAAAAAAAAACTTAAGGGAAAAGGAAAATACTGTGAAAGTATGATAATCAAAAAGGCAGCGATTATAAGTGCATTTACATTTGGCCTGGGACATCAGAAGCACTAATTAAGACAGAGGGAAACAAGCAAGAAGCAAAAGGCTGATGTAAGATGATTGCAAGCAGTCTGTGCTCGTCAGTCCATTTTAATGATTCATATGACACAGCACTAAAATTACTAGAAAAGTATTTCGATGATTAAAGCACTTTTTTTTCTTACTTCGGTATCTGTTAATGCAGAGAATAATGACTAAAATAAGTCTATCTTCTGTTTTAGTATTGGTTTTAAAGCATACATTTGGATGTATTACTATGGAAATGAGAATATTTAAGGTAGTATTCACAACTGAAGGATCTTATTCGTTTAAAAGTAATGATTAAAATGGCTAGAATTAGAAAGTGACTTACAAAGAGATAGTGGAAAACATCCTAAAGTTCACCTTGTCATCTTTGCGATGGGCATACCCCCCCAACTGTCTCACTTTTCAGGAGCGCTGCCCATAAACTATTTGGCAGCAGAGGGCGCTCTTCTGTCAAAATCCGAAGTTCTTTTTTAAAAGCTTTTAGAGCCGCATATTCGCTGGCATCCAAATAACAGTAGTTAAAAGTATTGTTGTCAAATAACGAGTCCGTACGAGCTTTGAGTTTTATTTAAGGGAGAAGGACATCGAAGTAGAACACTTATGAAGCATAACTGAAAGAGGCCTTAGATTTTTAGCAAAAAAAGAAAAAGAAATCTCTTCTAAATCATGTATTTGTCGCATTCCGCTAACATTTTCTAAGGACAGACTAGATATATAAGACACCAACATATACTTGTGGCGTCATCCCCGGATATTGTTACGGGAAGGCTTGGAACCTTAGCATGTGCTGTGTGCGCTCTAAGGGCAGGACATTTCAAAACAAAATGAAGAAACTTAAAGTCACTGAATTTATCACATTCAAAATTAAAGGATTCACTATGCTACGGATTTTACCTAACGTGTTTGGAACAAACGGCAGACACAGTCCCTATTCTCAGGTTACAACCTGCAGCGATAAATGATTTCGTCACATCTGAGCACTAACATAAAACAATATCTGCACATGTATCTCCTGCAATCAATGGCATCCTTCCGACAGAATCCTGGGTGCCAATGTTCTGCACAACATCGGGTTGCTTCCCGAATTGCAAAGCGTGGTCTTTTCCTCCCTCCACCCCCCATCCACCCCCCGACCCTCTCGGCCACCACCCGCCTCCCCAGAGCCAACCAGCTCCGGTC
The DNA here is from genome assembly GCF_030028045.1 of Hippopotamus amphibius kiboko. Taxonomy (NCBI): domain Eukaryota; kingdom Metazoa; phylum Chordata; class Mammalia; order Artiodactyla; family Hippopotamidae; genus Hippopotamus; species Hippopotamus amphibius. The sequence goes on from NC_080197.1 coordinate 59,288,263, forward strand.
AGAGCCAAGCTGCTGAACATTTTCAGTCGCTACAAGAGATGCTCTTCCCCTAGAACCACGGTGGGGAAACGTTCCGCCTCGCCGCTTCATGTTGGCTCACTGGTGCTTTTTTTAAAACCTAGCTTTAAACATCTTGCCTTTTCCGAACACTCCTCGTTTCCTTTTCAAGCTAACGAGGTCTCACTAGCGATCATGCAAAGGCCTTTTTTGAACACCCCAAGTCGCAAGTCATTGGACGGGGCTCCAGCTGCGTGGCCGGGTCTCACGTGGTGCCTCCGCGAGCCGCCCAGAGCCTCAGCTCGGCTGAAACCCTTCAAACTGTCTTTTTCTTTCTGTGGAAAGCAAAAAGAGCCGGTCTAAAAGCGCCGGCCCTCGGCGTGCCAAAATGCATCCTTCTGGGAGGCAGCCGGCGTCCCGGACGACCGGCCGCATGACTCAAGACTCGAAAGGTTCCCGAGTTCAAGCCACTCTGGACGCCACGGCCGCCGCCACCGCCGCCGCCGCTTCGCCCTCGTCGCCCGGCCGCGCGGCCGCCACCCCGCTGTCCCCGCCCGCCGGCCCGCCGGCCCGCCGGCCCGCTGCCCCGCTTGCCCGCTAGGGGGAGGGGCGCGCTCGGCCGAGGTCGCCGCCCGGTTGAGCAATCCGGCTATGCAAATAGCGGGGTTACGACAGCCAATCGGAGGCCGGCTCGGCCGTGACGCGCGCTCCGAGAGCCCGTAGTATTTATAGATCGTATTTAAAGAGCCCTTGGGAGTCTCCCCGGGCTCTGCTGGGCGGCGGAGGCCGCCGCGGGGCTGCAGTTGGCCCGGCGCTAGTGAGGTGGCGGGGCGGTCGCTGCCGGTCCCGTCCCTGTGGGGGTGTTGGGCGTGAAAGAGCGTCGGAGCACGTTCTGTGGTAGTTTTTAACCCACTTCCCGGCACGGTTTCTGCAGAGGGGGAGGGAGTGCTGCAGCTCCGACGATAGTTTAGCTTAAAACAAAGCCAGGGATCTGGAATCTCCAAGCTGGGGGTGGGGGTGGGGGGTGGGGGCGGACGGGGGACAGAAGGTTTGAACCGACCCCGCCCCGGCCCCACATTTGAGCCACAAACCGCCGCCGTTTCCTGGTGCTGGGCTCTGCGTAGAGGCGGCCTTCCTGGGGGGAGGGGAGAACAATGCCGCCTGAAAAGCCAGAAGTCGTGGAATTTGGGGGCGGGGTGTATTCGTGGAAAATAAACTGCAAGATAGTGACAGTGATTATCTTGGCGTTCAGTCCGTTGAGCTTCAGACTTCCCGGCCCGCGAGCCGCACACTGCAGTGCGAAAGCAGGAAGCTGGCATTACGTCAGAGGGGAGAAGAGACCCACACTGCAACGGTTGCATCTGCAGGGCTGGCTCTTTCTCCTCAGAGGCTCCGCGGGCTCGGGCCCTGGGTGCTGTCCCGGCGCGGCGCGGCGAGCGCCCAGGGGACTCCTGGGCCACCACCGCGTGCCTTAGGAACCACGACTAATTCCTTTTAAAGATAGCCCCACGCTGAGCGGGATGTCCGAAATTCCAAGTGTCAGCTGCTGTCCTTAGTTGAGCGCGAGCTCACGTCCACTGCAGGAAAGCAGGTGGCCAAGGGAGGCATCCCAGCCGTGGGTAGGGCAGGACGGGTTCTCCACACCTTATCAGGGATCTTGTTTCTCAGTATTGAGGGAGGTGGTCCCCAGAAACTTGTTCTCTGCCAGGGACCCGGCTCCTGAGGCCTTGCCACTGCTTCTTAGAAATCTCTTGAGGACAAACATGAAGCAGGAGAATATCGGGAATTAGCACATTCTGTCTCGTGGAAAACGTTGAGGCGTTTAACACCAGCCTCACCTGCTCCCTCATTCCTGGCTCAGGGTCATTGCAAGATAACAGCAGTAACCAGTTCTCCTAGGCTGCCGGCCCACTCCACCCGTGAGCAAGGCTTAGCACAAAAAAGGTGGCGGCAGCCGCTCGTGAGTATTGTCCTGTGCTAGGTGCTGAGTGCTTTGGCAGACTCCCTCGTTTAACGCTCACAACAGCTGGGTGAGGTGAGTACTATCATCCCCATTTTGCAGATAAGGAAACAGATTCTGAGAATCGGTAGGCGTGTTCTCTCCGGTGAATGGGAACCAGGCAGTCTGACTCCAAAGCCCTCACTGTCAGCGGGGGCAGGGAGCTGGCATTGATCAGGGGACCTTCCAGGCTCACCTCACGTGACACCAAGAAGGCAAGAGCCTTCAGTCATCCCTGCTGTCAATTCCAATAAACATGGTGGGCGTCAGGTGGCATGTTTAATCCCCGCAAATAAGAGAGACTACTCCAGAACACCCAAATTATGTAGGCCCATATTCTCATTGCTTCGTGTTTGCAACAGTGTCTTATAAAGTCGTTTAATGATTAAACTATATAGCACTTCATTCCTAGCTCAGGCCATTGGATTACGTCAGATCTGAAGAACTGAGTCAGTTACCAGGTAAATTAGGAATGGGGCCATGTTCAGAATCAGCCAATAGTCTAATTCAAGGTCGGGTGAGTCCTGCCTTTGCTCTTCTCTTTGGTTGCCTTATCCCTCATCACTATCATCTAGGCAGGAGAGGGAAAGCCAGGGAAGGAACCTGGTTTTGGAAGACTGTGTGTGATTAGCATCTGGGAAGGGAAATTCAAAGGAGGAGAAGTTAAGGGGGAGAAGATTATCCCTGTTTATACAATTACAGTTTTGTATAGTAGAAACAAGTGATTTGAAAGCCAGGAAACTGATAGAGGTTGAAGACCATTTCTGCTTCATCCCCGCTGCAAAGCCTTAGAGCAGCTGTGGGATGGGAGACCCCGTTTTCTCACCTGTAAAATGGAAGTAGCATGCTGTGCAGCTGCTCACAGCCTCGCTCCTGACCTTTCCCTCTGCGGCCTCTTCCTCCTCTAGTTTTCTGCACGTTGGCACTTCTCAACGTTCTCACCTAGGCTCAGTCTCTTCTTTACTCAGCACACTCTGCTGGATGATTTTACCCAGGTCATGTCCCCTGTTATCATTTGAAGTCTTCCCTCTTGCCCAGGTCTCTTTCCTGAGCTCCAGATCTGTATGCAGGACATCCCCACTTGGACACTTCAGACTTTAATGTTCCAAATGGAACTACTCACTATCTGTCTCCCAGCCACCTGGGACGAAAGGTCAGTCCTGTATCTGCACATCCCCACCCAGTTATTCAAGCCAAAGCCTGGCTAATTCCCCTTTCTCTTAACCAGTACATCCAGTTAATGGCTAACTCCTACCATGGGTCAGGTTCTTAGCTGCCTTCTGTCTACCAACCCCTAAAACATCCTCCACCATGCAGCCATATCACCTCCATCAATCCTTTTCAATGGGTCCCATTGCCCTCAGAATGAAGCCTGGCATGGGTTACAAAGCCACTCAAGGCTGGGTCCAGACCTAGGTCTCTAGCTGCTCCCCTTACTCACAATGCATCCTTCAGCCATTCTTAAATTCTTGCAATTCTTCTAACGCCAAATTTGTTTCTCTGAGTTTTGGCAGAGGCTGTTCTGAGAACGCTGCCAAACCACTTCTTCTCATCCCCATGCCCCTTCTTCTGACTAAAAGCTCCTACTATGCTTTCAGTTCTCTATGTCACTTCCTCCAGAAAGCTCTTTGAGCTCCACCCAGCTCCACTGTGGGTGCACCTCCAGCTTGTTCAGAGAACTGTGCTTTCTCATCACAGCACCAATACAGTGTAGACTGTCATTTAACTGATCTGAATCTGTGTCCTTATTTACGTAGAGCCCCTACATCAGAATCATTCAAGGTGCTTTGTCAGCCTGCACCTCAAAACCCCATCCACCCCCTCACCACTCCCAGTCTGCCATGAGTGTATCATAAATGTCAGAGCACAGTGAGCGCGTGGTACTGATGAAGTGCTATATCCCTCAGGTGTGTGAGGGTGGAAGAAAGGTTGAAACCTGCTGCACTGGACTGGCAATTCCATGAGGAAAGGATCATCATTTCCCTTGTACCTGGTCCAGTGTGAGGCACAGCGTAGAGGACACTCAGGAAGTCCTTGTATGATTGATTGGGGAGGTGGGGATTAGACCAAATGTGTATATTAAGTCCCCAGGACCTAACAGGCATTGATAAATCTGGATTGTCTTGCCCTCCACTTGCTAAAATAGAGCTTAGGAGTTATTTAATGCTTCCTGTCTGTCATCCTTGTCATCCTTTATCCTCCCATGAGTGAAAGTGAAAGATACTTACAGTAGGTTCCTAGAGCCCTGCCACTTCACTGCAGCCGTTTAAAAACAAAAACAACAACAACAAATCCTGTGGAAACTGGGCCTGATATTTATTTATTTATTTATTTATTTATTTATTTATTTATTTATTATTTTTGGCTGCATTGGGTCTTCATTGCTGCACAAGGGCTTTCTCTAGGTGTGGTGAGCAGGGGCTACTCTTCATTGCAGTGCTCGGGCTTCTCAGTGTGGTGGCTTCTCTTGTTGTGGAGCACAGGCTCTAGGTGCATGGGCTTCAGTAGTTGCAGCACGTGGGGCCAGTAGTTGTGGCTTTCAGGCTCTAGAATGCAGGCTCAATAGTTGTGGTGCATGGGCTTAGTTGCTCTGGGGCATGTGGGATCTTCCCAGAGCAGGGATTGAACCCGTGTCCCCTGAACTGGCAGGTGGATTCTTAACCACTGCGCCACCAGGAAAGTCCTGGGCCTGATTTTTCACTGACCCTGTTAATAGTAAGCAAACTGCCTCATATTTTTGGTGTCTCTGTTGCTGTGGGGGTTTTTGTTTGCTTTTCTGTTTTGTTTTTTGATTTTGTTTTTGTTTTTTGCTGTTTTTTAAAGGAGAAATATGTCTTCCAAAATCCTTTTTTGAAAAGGGGGGAAGCCATCTTCAGAAAAGTAACTTTGCTCAGATTGTCTTTGAAGAAGTAAGAGGAGTCAAGACTGGAGGTAGAAGGGTGTTAAGTTTAAGGTGAATGAGAGCCATGGCTCTTGCGTGAGTCTAGGCAGGGCTCTGCCAGCAGGTAGATGGCTGCAAGGCATTAATGGCGTGAGATGGTTCTGCCCAAAAGGAAACAAGATGAAGCTGGCTTTGAAGTCAGGTCTGCATTTGAGTTTGGCTGTGTGGCCTTGGTCAATAACAGTACAATCTCTCTGGATCCGTCCTTGGTTTCCTCCTTGGTAAGGTAGGATTCCATTTGTCCTACAATATATCCCATTGGTTGACCAATGGGGCATATTTGCAGAAATACCGTGTAATACAAATATAGGGTATTGTTCATATAGTATATAATTATAAATATAAGATATTAAGCTATAGATTGGAAGTTAATACATATTTATTGTGTATCATGTAGTTAAGTGATAGGGCACAAATATGTGTGAAAGAGAAAATGAATTTATATTTATTGATCCTGCCAACTTCTGTTCCAGGTGTTTTATAGTCATTATATCTTCCAACAGCACCAAGATTCTGCCCTCAAGAGGCTCACATTCAGAAAGATGACACAGGTGCATATTAAAATTCATATAAGGCAACTATGATAATGCCAAATTGTCAAATGGAAGCACAGATGATGGAGCTGTTACTCTGCTAGTCTCTCAGAGGTGAAGGGGAAAGGTGAGGGAGACATAAAGAAATGATGACATTGATACTTGGGTCTTGAAGAATGTAGTAGGATAAACAGACCCATAAGGAGGGGAAGGGCATGTCAAGTGGAGGAAACTGCAGTGATAAAAGGATGGAGCCAGGAAGGTGTCAGTCAGTGAGGGGAGAGGTAACACTTGCAGGGTGCAGTGTAGACGGTGATGGCAGTGGTAGAGATAAGGGTGAAAAGTGGAACTGGGACTGATCCTGGTTCTCTTTATATGTCATGCCAAAAAATAAGGATTTTATTCTATAGGTAATGGTGTCAGACTTCCAGGACTTTTTTTTTTAGGAGGAAAGTGACATAGTTAGGTTTGTCCCTTTTAGAAAGGTAGCTGCCTTGGGATTTCCCTAGTGGTCCAGTGGTAAAGAATCTGTCCTGCAATGCAGGGGACATGGGTTCAATCCCTGGTCGGGGAATTAAGATTCTACATGCCTCGGGGCAACTAAGCTCACATGCCATAACTACTGAGCCTGGGCGCCTCAACTAGAGAGCCTGCATGCCACAAAACTACAGAGCCCACACACTCTGGAGCCCATGCGCCACAACTAGAGAAGAGAAAACCCCCACATCACAACTAGTAAGAAGCCCACACGCCACAGGGAAGAGCCTGTGTGCTGCAACACAAGATCCCACATGCCTCAACGAAGATCTGGAGTGCTGCAACTGAGACCCTGTGCAGCCAAAGAGGTAGCTGCCTAGAAGGCAGACAGGAGACAAGGAAGCAAGTTAGGAAGTAATTGCACTAGTTCAAGCAAGTGACCACGAAAGCCTAAAACAGTGGTCTGCAAATTGTGGGTCACAACACACAAGTGGATCTTAAAATGATTTTCATGGGTCATACTTGCATTTAGAAAAAGTAGACTTGAAAAGAAAACATTAAAGAGCCTTATGAAATAAGAATCAATGTTTCATAAAGCTTCTATTTGATTTACTCATTTGTCCCAAGTATACAGAGAATGGACTGGAGGACTCAAGGTATGGGAGGGGGCGGGGGGTGAAGGGGAAACTGAGAAGAAGCGGGAGAGTAGTACAGACATATATATACTACCAACTGTAAAATAGTCAGAGGGAAGTTGTTGTATAACAAAGGGAGTCCAACTCGAGGATGGAAGATGCCTTAGAGGACTGGGGCAGGGAGGGTGGGGGGGAATCGAGGGGGGGGCGTCAAGGAAGGGAGGGAATATGGGGATATGTGTATAAAAACAGTTGATTGAACCTGGTGTACCCCCAAAAAAAATAAAATAAAATAAAAAAAAAAAAAAAAAAAGAGCCTTATGAAATAAGAATCAATGTTTCATAAAGCTTCTATTTGATTTACTCATTTGTTTTGCATAAACTTTCTGGGCAATTTGAATTGTTAATAAATTCGCTTCTACATTACATTTAAATCTTCAAAATGAGCAAAGTGGTTAATTATTAGATTTCCATCTTGAGTAAGTTTTCTCTTAGTTGCATTTTGCAAATTGTTTGTATCTTAGAAGTGACTTTAGTAAAAACTTGAACTGCAGAATGCATATCCGACATTGTGATGCAAAATGTGTTTGTCATCATGGGTCGTGGTCAAAGAAAGCTTACGGTGACGTAGAAGATTGGGGCAGTGGCTGTAGGGTGAGAGAGAAGGATCAAGGTAGCAAGTAATTGAGGAGGTAAAATTAAGACTGGCTACCTAGTTGGATGTGGAGGTAAAGGAGAAGGAAATGGGGGTAACTCATAGCTTCCTAATTTGGCCTGCCAGGGTGTAGGGCGTATAGTTCAGTTCACTTCAACCAATATTGCTTGATAGGAGTACAGAGACGGGACTTCCCTGGTGGCGCAGTAGTTAAGAACCCACCTGCCAATGCAGGTTCCATCCCTGGTCTGGGAGGATCCCACGTGCCTCTAAGCAACTAAGCCTGTGTGCCACAACTACTGAGCCTTCATGCTGCAACTACTGAAGCTGGCACACCTAGAGCCCGTGCTCCACAACAAGAGAAGCCACCTCAATGAGGAGCTGGTGCACCACAACGAAGAGTAGCCCCGACTCGTCACAACTAGAGAAAGCCCTCGCGAAGCAACGAAGACCCAACGCAGCTATAAGTAAGTAAGTAAATAAATAAATAAATAAATAAATAAATAAAATGAAAATTAAAAACATTTTTTAAACAATACAGAAATGGAGACAAATGAGGAAGACATGGTTGGGGCTCTTGAGGCACTCCATGGAGGTGAAAGAGACTCATAACAGGGTATGTTAATAAAATAGGGTAAATGTAGGCAGAGAAAGCATGGCCTGCGTCCTCTCAGAAGTTTTCTAGAGGAGACATCCTTGAGTGGAGCTCTGGAAGAGGGTCCGCCAGAAGTAGGTAGGTAGGAAGGAAACACTGTAACAAAGACCAGAAAGGCGGGACAGCAGGGTATTTGTGTGTGAGTGGGTGTGTGAGCCAACGCTGTACTCAAGTTGGTGTTACTAGAACACTGAGAAGCTAAAGGTGAAGTTGACGGGGGTGAGGAGACAGGTTGTGAGTCGCTTTGTCTGTCATGCCAAGGAGCTTAGCTCTTGTATGAGATGACGAGCCACTGATGGGATTTTAAGAAGGTTAGTAACAAGGTCACAATAAGATAACTGTGTTTTAGAAGCTCGCTCTGGCTGCAGTGTAGAAGAGGTTTTTAAGGGGACCTAGGTTGAAGATGTGAGATGAGTCCAGGTTAGAGCTGATGCCTGCATTAGGGCAGTGTGAAAGGGATGAAGAAAAAGAGAGTCAAAGATTGGCAAGCCGTGGTCACTAGTTGGATAGAGAGAATTCTGTCCGTCCGTGTCTGGTCAGGAAAGCAGAACCCAGGCCAGCCAATTTCATAGAAGAAATTTAACATGGGAATTATTGTAAAGAATGCTCGGAAAATGGAAGGGCAAATAGGAAATAGTTGGAAATCCCAAGATTAGGAAGAGTGGGGATACTGCCTCTAAGACTAGAAGGACCAAAGGGACAGGTGGTGTCACCAGAGTCCAGGAACTGTGGCTGCCGGGGGGAAGCTGGGCCATGAAAGGGATGCAGTCACCTGAAGCAAAGAGAAGAAATGCCCTTCCCAGTCCTGTTATCTGTGTTGGCCAAGCCTAACTAGGAGCTGGTTGGCAAGGGGCCTGGGGAATGTGGCTTTTGTGTTTGGCCTTTTGCAGGAGCAAAGCACAAGGTGGTGATAAAATAGATCTGAGCATTAACAGTCAAATTAATAAGACACGAGGATAAAGGAGAAGTAGATTCATTCCTTCCTGCCATCTTGCTTGGATTGAGATTGGATGGTAGTGTCGGAACCTGAAATTAGGTTGGGGTTGAAAGGGGAGAGAGAGAAGAGACAGATAAGGACAAAAATAACCTGACTTTTCAACGCTCCTTCATAGTAGTATTGCTATATATACATAGGATTCGTAGGTAGAATTTATTTTAAAAGAATAGCTTTAATAAACGTTCAGAACAGCTTTGTGTTCAGAATAAGTGTCTTTTAACATAAGCAGGGAAGCCCTCTGTGCTTTGAAATGTACAAAGGTTTTTCCCAAGTACTTTAACCTTCCCCTAGGTCTCATTTGTATTGTTAGTGTTCGCTATCTATTAAAAAAAAAAAAAGGAATTTACTGAAGCCTTACCATGTGCCATCCACTGGATGGTTTACATAGAGTTTGCAAACAAAAGATGACACATACTATCTCACTGAAGTCTTACAATAGTTGTATGAGGTTGGGGTGATTATCCTTCCTTTTTTACAGCTGAGAAAACTGATATCTGGGGAGGTTCCCCTTCCCACCTAAGCTTCTCAGCCAATAAGTGTCAGCTGGGACTGGGACTTTTGGGCTGTCTGACTCAAAGCCCATGCGCTTCACCTGTGTACTATCAAACCTCGCACAAACTCCGAAGTGTTTAAGTCCAAATAAATCAAACCGTGATAATATAATCGTGACCACACCTCCAGTTGCTTATGGATTCGTGAATATTTCAGTGGGTTTTCTCACATCTTGTTCACTATAGATTTTAACAGTTATTGTGCTTTTGTTTCCCAGTCTGTAAAATGGAAGTGTATTAGTCAGGACTCTTTTGGTGGCAAGTGACAGAAATCTAAGTCTACATAGGTTAAGCCAAAAAGAAGCTTCTTGGGGCTCAGTTGAAATAAAAACTTCAAGGGTTGGTTTGTCTCTGCATGGCTATACATGGCTCAAACGCCGTCAGCCTTCTTTTTCAATCTCTATCTCTTGGCTTCATCTCTTCCTTGGATTCATTCTCTTGCAGACTCTCTCCCAGTGGCAAGAAAGGTGGTCTTGCACCATCCTGGGTTTCCATACCCTTGCTAGCTGGTTGTCCCAGAAGGAGAGATGACCTCTGTTCCCCCGAAACCATGCTAATCTCCAAGGCTCAGCTTGGACCTGTACCCACCCTGGACTAACCACCGTATCTGGGAAGGGGTCCTGTGAGGCTCAGGCCTGTGGTGGGGCAGCCAGAGCTGTCTGATTGACAGTCCTATCAGAAGCCCATGGAGTTGGGGAGAGAAGCAGTTGCTCAGAGCAGGGCCTACAGGGCAACGAAAAAGTCACAGATTTCCACAACAGGGAACTTGTGGAACTCTCATTTTGCCTGCTTACCCAAACAGAATCCTGGAAGTATTTCAAGACCATTGGATAATTGTGCATTTTTTTTCTTCATTTGGACTAAGAGGACATTTCCTCACACTTCTTTTTTTCTGGTAACACTTTTACTTGGAATTCTAAGCTTCTGTAAGGGCAGAGTCAGGGAGTCAGGGTTATATCTAACTCCAGAAAACATCCAGAACGTCTCTAGCAACAGCACTTTTCTACTCCCCCCTCTCTCCCCTCCAAACTCCCCTCACGTTTTCCTTCAAGGAATCTGAATCGTGCTCTATAGGAAACCACTGGGTTCCTTGATCTGTGTGGTCACTAGGGTGGTTTAGGGTCTAAGACATTGTTCTGGCAATCTGCTTTTTTTGAAGGGGGCTGGGAGGAAACAACTAAAGACTCTCATTTTATTATCAAAATATTTTAGAAGATTTCAAAAGAAGTAATAAGTAGCATTTGAGACAGCCGTGTGTTATTTTGCCATCTTTAATCCTAGCCTAGTTTATTTTAGAAACCAGCCTAAAATGACCAAGTTTATTCTTTAAAACACTGAGACTGTAGCAAGGCAGATACCTCACAGAAAGTAGACAGGGACCCAAGAGCCAATCATTTGTTTTTTTCCTGTTGGCATTGAGCCTAGCTTTAAAGCCTAAGGACTACTACTGGATGCTCAAATCTGTCAGTACATGTTAAGTATGGCCCATGCAATTATTCACAAGACTTGCCATAACTTGCTAATACAGCTAGCTAGACTTCTATGTGAATCAGCTATTCTACTTCTGGAAATATCTACAACGGCTACAGTATGCTAGTCTTTCCATTCATGGTTTTCCCTGTAATAAATAACAGTTGGAGTATTTCTTCCTGTAATGAAATATTTGCATATCTAGCAATCTATAGACAGCACAGGAGTTCCATCCTTCAGCCCGAGTTCCACTTTCCTGGTGTTCTTGCCGTGTGGAGTTTCTCTCAGTGGATCTGGCCAGCTATTTTGGAATCAAACAGTAGAACCAGTTCTCACTTAAGTGATTGTTGTTGCAAACTTTATGTTCCTGTTTATTTAATTCTACGCTGTCACTGTCTGGGTGGTTAGGACATCTAGATGTAATTTGTCTATTTTATTTTTATAGCCAGCTAAGTTATGTATTAAGACCATTTAACCTTCTTAGGGCTAAATAAAACCAGTTCCCATTCCTTACCATTTTTATGCCCTATTTTCTAGCTCTTTAATCGGTCTTTGTGCTATGCTCTGTTCCCTTTCTGGTTTCTCCACATTCTTTTAAAAATATGAAGCCTCAGACTGGATGTGAGTTTCCAATATGGGTTTAACCATCCCTACATATATTGGGAAAAATTACTTCATGGTTTTTGCACGTCCTGTTTCGGTTAGTATACCGTTGGATCGTGTCAGCTCTTTTAAAATAGCAGTTCCACAAAATCTGGAAACAACAAATGTTGGAGAGGGTGTGGAGAAAAGGGAACTCTCTTGCACTGTTGGTGGGAATGTAAGTTGGTACAGCCACTATGGAAAACAATTTGGAGGTTCCTTAAAAAACTACAAATAGAACTACCATATGATCCAGTAATCCCACTCCTGGGCATATACCCAAAGAAAACCATAATCCCAAAAGAAACGTGTACCATAATGTTTATTGCAGCACTATTTACAATAGCCAGGACATGGAAGCAACCTAAATGCCCATCAACAAATGAATGGATACAGAAGATGTGGCATATATATACAATGGAATATTACTCAGCTATAAAAAGGGATGAGATGGAGCTATATGTAATGAGGTGGATAGAACTACAATCTGTCATACATAGTGAAGTAAGCCAGAAAGAGAAGGACAAATATTGTATGCTAACTCACATATACGGAATCTAAAAATGGTACTGATGAACTCAGTGACAAGAACAAGGATGCAGATACAGAGAATGGACTGGAGAACTGGAGGTATGGGAGGGGGCGGGGGGTGAAGGGGAAACTGAGACGAAGCGAGAGAGTAGCACAGACATATATATACTACCAACTGTAAAATAGTCAGTGGGAAGTTGTTGTATAACAAAGGGAGTCCAACTCGAGGATGGAAGATGCCTTAGAGGACTGGGGTGGGGCGGGTGGGGGGGACTCGAGGGGGGGAGTCAAGGAAGGGAGGGAATATGGGGATATGTGTATAAAAACAGATGATTGAACCTGGTGTACCCCCAAAAAAATAAAAAAAATAAATAAATAAAAATTAAACAACAACAACAACAACAACAACAACAAAACAGATGATTGAACTTGGTGTACCCCCAAAAAAATAATAAATAAATAAATAAAATTAAAAAAAAAATAGCAGTTCCACATTGCTGACACAGTCACCATGACATAAGCTGCACACCTAGGTGGTACTGTAAGACTTCCTTTTAACTATTTTAAGTTAAAACATCATGAAAGTTGTTATGGTGGCTGTAACTACTCTTTAAGAAAAATATGCTTCAGAATAGATCATCATCAGCATAGTCTACATTTTAAGGCTATTTTTAATTCTAATAGTTCAAAATCCTTTGCAATAAGTTGTCTAGCATCAATTAATTATATGGCTTCAAAGTAAAATTTTACACTTATATTCTGTGTGTAATTTTAGACCCCCAAGCAAAACTTTTCATGAAGGGCTCCCCTTTTCCTCCAATACTCTCAGATACTTTCTCCACTAGTTCTTGGGAGTCCTCCTTCATGGGGGAGCTTTGACTTCTCACAGGCTTTGCTTAAGACTTCTCATGACTAAATAAAATCAGTAGATTTTCATAAACTTAGCATATCTCAGAAAAGTTTCTATTCAAAAATATTTTTCCCATGATCCAATCATTTGTTGCCCTCCCTCCTGCTTCTAATAATCATGGCTAATATCACTTTTAAATAGCACTTATCAAAAGGAAAATAGAGTACACTTAAGGGTCCTGATCAATGCTTTCTTTTTTAGGCAATGTTCAATTTGCATGCAATATCTCGCCTTCTCTTTGGAGTTCATTAGATTACAGATAGACCATATCCATCTAAACAATGTAAATCCATTCCTTTTAGCTAGGCTCAGGAGTCATTTTGGTCATTATATTGATTGACAGTATTGTGCCATCATCCATTTCATTTTTGTCTATAGATGACTGTAACACATTTCATTTCTGTATTGGTCAGGGTTCATTTGCAGAGAATTAAAATCTACTCAAGCTAGTTTAAGGAGGAAAGGATTTATTATGAAGTATTAAATGGCTTAAGAATCATTGAAACAGCTGAAGAAACAGACTCAAGGTTGAGCTTTAAGAATGATTCACAAAGCCACTCCACAGAACTGGACCAGCTACGCTACCACTGCCACGATCAGGGAGCTACTGCCATAGCTGCTGTCTTCAGAACCCCTTCCTATTCATCAAAGTCCAAACCAGTATGATAGATGATCCGCCCCCTGCCTTTGAAGCTAGTGACTGGACCGTAGGGATACTGTACTAATACTGTCACAGAAAAACCCAACACTTCCAGAACTGTGCTTGCAAGCAGAAGCAGCAGAAGGATGATTTGCTCTTACAGAATTACACCAGGGAGGGACTTCCCTGGTGGTCCAGTGGTTAGGACTCCGAGCTTCCACTGCAAGGTGTGAGTGTTCCATCCCTGGTCAGGGAACTAAGATCCCGCGTGCCGTGGGGCCTCTCTGGCTGATCCTAACGTTCTAGGACCCAGGTGCAAGGAATCTGGGAGACTTTCCAGCCCCTGCAGATAGGTAGGCACATTAGAAAGATGATGGAAGGGATGTTGAGCACCAACCTACAAAATCCATCACAACCGCAATCAAACGGCATCTTAAACTCATTGGAATGGAAACAAGTTATACCTCCAAGCCTTGCATGATAAGTGGAAATACTTTTTTTTTTTTTAATTAGGAGGGACAACCCTCTACCTTTTTTTTTTTTATTGGCTGCATTGGGTCTTTGTTGCTGCACGAGGGCTTTCCCTAGCTGCGGCGAGCAGGGGCTACTCTTCTTTGCGGTGTGTGGGCTTCTCTTGTTGCAGAGCACAGGGTCTAGGCGCGTGGGCTTCATTGGTTGCAGCACTTGGGCCCTATAGCGTAGGCTCAGTAGTTGTGGCGCAGGGGCTTAGTTGCTCTGAGGCATATGGGATCTTCCCAAACCAGGGCTCAAACTCTGCTCCCCTGCATTGGCAGGCGGATTCTTAACCACTGCACCAGCAGGGAAGTCCCTGGAAATACTTTGTAAAAACTAAAATGTGTATCATTTTCAAAGATAAATTATAAATCAGTTTTGTTATTGAGGATGGGAGAAGCCCTTCCTTTAACTCTTAAATATACCTCCAAAAAGATTTTGATATAAGATTAATATTACATTAGCCTACAGCTCTCTGTGTTGACTGTTAATGGGTCAGTTCTGTCCTTGTGCAACAGTATGCATATCTGCTCTTTGCATTACGCTGAGGTAGAGATTGCAAATGAGTAAACAACTCACATTATGGGGGGAATAGAAATAAACATGAATACATAGGTTTTGCAATTGAAAAATCCAGGGTCAATCTCTCCTATTTTGTTTAACAGATGTGTAACATTGCCATAGAATACACATGCCAAGAATAATTATAATGTAGGTAGTCTTCTACCTCAATAAACAGTAAGAAGGTGTTTACATCAAGGGAACTAAGTTAAATGAACACTTTTTAAAAATTGCCATATATATATATATATATATATAGAGAGAGAGAGAGAGAGAGTGGTGGGGAGGGAGGGAGAATAAAAGGGAAAATGGTGAGAGAATGGCTTAGTAGGGCTTTTATCAGTAAACCTTTAATAAACTATAGCTATTAAGTAGTTGTAATAATAAAAGCAAAGAAGAATTATAAGAGGATGCAGTAAAGGATAAATAATCCAGTGAGTGATGAAGGTTATGTACCCTGTAAAACCTGTGACCATCTGCATTGCAGGAGCTGATTTTAGCCTACAGAGTGAGGAGTTCCATCCAGACTGGTTTTTAAAAACTTTTTCTCATCAAAGTTTTCTACAATGAAGATAAAATTTTTTGGACATCATAAAACCTCCAATACCTATAGGCGCAATTTGTTTCATGTCGTAATATATTTTCAGCATCATTTAGTTAACTCTAACAACATCTTCTTTATTCAAAATAGTTAAATCTAATATTTGTAATACATTTACTTAGATTTCAAGTTATAATTTACTTAAGTTAAAATTTGTCTCTTCTAATGTACAGTTCCAGAGTTTTGACAATGCACAAAGTCAAAGAAAGACAACCACAATCAAGATACAGAACATTTTCTCCAGCCCAGAAAGTTCCTAATGTGCCTCTATAGTCAGTGCCCCTTCTCCCACAGCTCCTGGCAAGCACTAATCTATTTTCTGTTCCTCTGCTTTTGCTTTTCCAGAGCCTGATATAAACGGAATCAACCAGTAGCAGTCTTTTGTTTCTGGCTTCTTTTATTATACATATTAATATTTTATTTTAAATGTTATATTTTCATGATAAATTTTATATTTTTAAATGAAATATGCAATTGATATTGGGTATTTATTTTATTTATTGGCTGCATTGGGTCCTTGTTGCTATACATGGGCTTCCTCTAGTTGCTGAGAATGGGGGCTACTCTTCATTGTGGTGTGCAGGCTCCTCATTGTAGTGGCTTCTCTTGTTGTGGAGCACAGGCTCTAGGCATGAGGGCTTCAGTAGTTGTGGCATGTGGGCTCAGTAGTTATGGGTCATGGGCTCTAGAGCACAGGCTCAGTAGTTGTGGTGCACGGGCTTAGTTGCTCTGTGGCATGTGGGATCTTCCCAGAGCAGGGCTTGAACTCGGGTCCCCTGTATTGGCAGGTGGATTCTTAACCACTGCGCCACCTAGGAGGTCCTGGATATTGGGTATTTAAAAAGTTTTTAACTAACTTGTAAATGTATAGATAGAGCTATACTTAGGGTGCCTTTAGTTATCTTTGGCCTTTTACTTAAGAACTAAAGCTCAAAACACTTTTATATGACAGGAAGTCAACAAAGTCTAAATTAACAGGATTTTGTTGTTGTTGCTGCTGTACCAGAAATAAAAAACTAAACAAAAAATTGATGTAGGTATTTTGGAGCCACCTATAGAAAAACAATTGCCTTGTAATCCTATGAAAGAATTAAAATCCAAAATAGCCGGTACACTTTATTGTGGTGATAGTAATGTCTATGCAAAAAGCACGTCTTTTTCACTTGTAAGAGTTTCAGTTTTGCTCTGTAGATTTGCCTTGATAGTAACTGCAAACAACTGTAGCTATTCTCTCTTCAGTTTTGAGGGCAAGTTCAAAGTCTATCAGATTTATTGTCTGAGCACAGGGTGCAGCATAACTTTCAGCTTAAAAGAGCCTCCTGGTTGTATTTCTTGTTAGAGAATTTCTTAAATGTACCACTGGGGCATCTTAAAATTTGATTTCAGCTTTGGTTGTGAACATGTAACTGCTTAGAAACAGAAGGAAAACAACATTTGAACTAGAACCATGCTTTTGGTGACTTTTTGCACACTGCTAGTCCTTTGAATGTTTTCAGGGTCATCCATGACAATTTTTAAAAACAGCTTTATTGAGATGTATTTATATTTTACAAAATTCACCCATTTCTAGTATGCAATTCAATGGTTTTTAGTATATTTACATAGCTGTGCAACCATCACCATAATCTAATTTTAGCACATTTTCATCACCCAGAAAAGAAACCTTGAACCCATTAGCATTCATTCCCCATTCCTCACTCCCCCACCCTCAGGCTAATCTACTTTCTGAATAACAATGATTTTTTAACATAAGACTTTTTTTTTAACCCTGTAGCTACAAAGAGGCCACATTTTAATATTTACTTATGTTAAATTCTGTCGTTTTAAACATTAACTTGGCATAATTTGTTGTTACCTTTGTTAGAATGCCTAGGTCAATTTGAATTTTTCTGAAACGAGTTCCTTTTTTAAAAAAAATAGATCTTTCCCTTTCTTCCTTCTTTGCAGTTTTTAACGCTCTTTCTTTGAATCTTTTGAACATGTAGCTAAGGGACAGCCGGTGCTCAGGAAAGCAAATATTAGCATGAGTGTTTCCAAAAACCCCTTCCTTTAGCAATTAACAAGAAGTTTACATATCTAAAAATATTTCAGTAACACACATTTTCTCAACCAGTTACTTAGTGAAAGTAAACAACAAAAATTCTAAAATATATATAACAGCAGCACTTTTGTTAAATGTATTTTTTTAGGTTTCATTCTGTTTAGGGTTTAAAGGAAAACCTGTTGGGTGGGGTGGAGAGATATTGCCTAACTGCTACTTTGTATTCTTTTACTAGTGACCTCAGCTCTGGCCTGAATTTTTACTACTGGTAAAGAAAACAGTGTTTGTAGCTCTCTCTGTAACAG
Organism: Hippopotamus amphibius kiboko; assembly: GCF_030028045.1. Lineage (NCBI taxonomy): Eukaryota > Metazoa > Chordata > Mammalia > Artiodactyla > Hippopotamidae > Hippopotamus > Hippopotamus amphibius. Next base: position 59,305,917 of record NC_080197.1, read on the forward strand.
AGACCTCATTGGCTGAAGACAAGTGCTTAATTATTAGAAACAGAGTGCCTTAGAGATAGGCGTTGCTCAGAAGAGTAGACGCAGCAGGAGGAGGGAATCAGAAAACAAAATCCATTTGTGGTAACGTGGTCTAATTTGACATCTTAAAGTGCACTTAGAAGAAAAGGTTGCTGCTAAACTTACTGAGATACACTTGTTAAATTTATTGTTGTTAGTTTATATATTAGTTATTACTGTTGTATAACAAATACCCCCCCACACACACCAAATTTAGGGGCTTAAAACAACAATAGACTTATTATTTCTCACAGTAGCTATCCGTAGACCAGGAAATAGAGAAAGGCCTCCTGGGGGCAGTTCAGGCTCAGGCTTCTCAGGAGATTCTCTCAGGTGTCGCCTGAGGTTGACTTCATGTAAAGGCTTGACTGGGGCTGATGGTGACCCACTCCCATGATTGTCAAGTTGGTGGCAGCTGTTGGCAGGAGACCTTAATTTTTCCGCAACATAGGCCTCTCTGTAGAGCTACTGAACATCCTGACATGGCATCTGACTTCTCCCACAGTGAATATTACAAGAGGACAAGGCACAACTACAGAGTTTCCTAGCCCCAGAAACCATTGCCTCCATCTTACTTTATTGGTCACACAGAGCAGCCTTGGTTCATTGTCAGCAAAGGCTATACAAGGGCATGAATGCCAAGGAGCTGAGAATCCCTGGGGGCCCTCTTGGAGCCTGGCTACACGGCTTACACTGTAAAGCCTTGCGGATAATTTTTGAATGTTACCAGAATGCAAAGGTATTACTTTCTTTTCAAATATTAAAAAAAGTATTTATATTATACATTAAATATATGTATATATTAGGTATTAAATATATATGTAGTCATTATATATTATATATGTAATATAATACACATTATATATTATATTGTGTGTTATATATGTGTGTTATATTACATATATATTACATATATATTTTATATATATTTGTATATATATGTGTATGTAATCTCCCCAGTGAACAGCAAAGGCCTGGTGAAAATACATACCTATTTTAGATTCCAAGGCAGTTATCATCTATTCATTGAAAATATGCTATTCACCTAGAACTATGCTAGAAACATATGTTAAGGGATGTGGCAGAAGTGACAGAGTCATCTCAGAATTTTATCTAAAGGATATCTTTGTAGCATCTTTTAAGAATGATATCTTGGACTTCCCTGGTGGTGCAGTGGTCAAGAATCAGCCTGCCGATGCAGGAGACATATGTTTGATCCCTGATCGGGGAAGATCCCTCATGCTGCGGAGCAAACCAAGCCTGTGCACCACAACTACTGAGCCTGCGCTCTAGAGTCCACAAGCCACAACCACTGAAGCCAGCACAGTCTAGGGCCTGCATGCCACAACTATTAAGCCTCTGTGCTGCAACTACTGAAGCCTGCGTGCCTAGAGCCCATGTTCTGCAACAAGAGAAGCCACCACAATGAGAAGCCCACGCACCGCAACAAAGAGTAGCCCCAACTCGCCACAACTAGAGAAAGCCTGCGTGCAGTAATGAAGACCCAATACAGCCAAAAAAAATTTTTTTTAATTTTTTAAATAATAAAAGAAATAAAATAAATTTAAAAAAAAAGAAAGAAAAATGTCCTCTGCCAAAGTTAGACAGGAAATTCAACCTCAATCCACAGGATTATGCCTGTAGCTCCAAATTCTTTAGGGAAAATTCTGTTTTTCTCCTAGTCCTGAAAAAAACCAGAATGCCACCTATTAGAAACAGAGACATTTTGTCCTTACACATTAACACCAGATATAGTATGACATGTTTCCTTTCACAGAGAAATGTAGATTCTAGACATGCTTTGTTTTAAATGTTGGGATGTATCCAGCATGAGTAGATGCATTGGAATTTTCCTATTTTTCTACATTTACTCAGAAGAGCAAAGGAACGTATGCATCAAACTGTTAACAGAGGGCATGTGCACAGTAAGTGGTTATCAGCTTCCCACCTTTCTTTTCTTCTAGAAACAGCAGCCCACTCTATCTGATAAACTGCTCCTCTTCTTGCTCTTGTCAAGTGTTCCAAATGGAAGCTGCCATTTTCTTCTCAATTCCATCTCTGTGGCTGCAGGAATTGCTCGACTGGACTACCCCAGAGCCCCTGGTCACAGTGGTTAGTTCAGAGATTAGACTGTGACTCAAGTCAAACTAATCAGGGTGCTTGCTGAGGGGTTTTGTAACTGACTTCTTTTAAGAGGAGAAATACCTCTTCTCTTGCCAGTCATAAAATGATTCTTGAGTTGCCAGTAGCCAATTTCACTCCTGGTGGAAAAGAATTAATCTAAGAGAATGGACTTAGCAAGCAGAGAAAAGAGAAGATGGGGCAGGGCTAAGTCATGAGTCCTGGCTTCCAGAGTCCTCAAGACCAGCTCGCACACTTGCCCCACTTGTTTAAGATGGATCAGATTGGGTTTCTGCCACTTATATCCATAAGCCATGACAATACCTCTTAAGAAGGGGCTTGGGAGGATTCCATTTTCAATTTTATACATTGAATTTTTACTCAGAATTTTTTTTGGCTGCACATGATAGAAACTCTATTCAAGCTACTTAAACAAAGAGAGAGTTTATTGGATCATGTTTCCAAATATATCAAGGATGTGGGTGAAGCTGGCTTAGGAATATTTGGAATCAAGAATCCAAATGCCATCAACACTCTCTGCTATTTTTCTTTCTGGGTCTCAGCTGTATTCCTCCTTAATTAGGGGCTTGCTTTTTTCACCAAGTGGTGTCATGGCTGTTGTTGGCAGATTCTAGGCCCACATGTTTACAGTATCAGAAAAGAATGTTTTTCCTTTCCTATCTTGGGTCAGCAAAAATCTCAAGAAAGGATTCTGATTGGCCTGGCTTGGGTCACATGCCCATTCCTGCACCAATTACAGTGGCGAAGAATATAAGTGCTATCATTGTCCACATTGGTGCCCATGGCCTCTCTCTGAGCCTGTGGCTGGGCTGTGGAATCACTCAAGAACTTGGCAGTTCCTGTTTAGAAGCAATGTCTAGGATGAGGGAGAAGGAATTGCCCTTCAAATAGGGAGAGAAACTAGCTGTGACATCATCACTGGGGAAATCATTAAAAGTACGACAGCAGATGCCAAATTTTTGTGTTTGCCACAACCCTATATTGTTCATATATTTTATAACAAATAGGTAACACTTTGAAAAGGTATTAACCTATATTATATATTTGTTTGGTTTTAGTATTAAATGCTCTCCTCCTGAAGTAATATCAAATTTGTAAGAAGCCTCAGAAATCATCTGGTTTGACTACTATTAATGCAAAATACTTTCTTATGTTGTCCTGGACCAGAGGCTTGAATATCTTCATATCTTCAGTGATGATGTGAAGAATAAATAAAAATACATTTCTCTTTGAAACAAAAAAGTGGGATATAAGAGCTAAAGAAGTGGTTTTAATCATTTCTTTCTACTGTTGTGAAAATGATATCCATTCCATTAAGTTATAAAATTAGCCTGAACTGTTGAATGGTAATTTAAGTTCAGTTGGTATATTCTTTAGTGTTTACTGAACACCAGCTTGTTCCGGATCCCTTATAGGGTACAAAATGTAGTCTGTATTCTCCTGCACAATTCTTCAGCAAGAGCTTTGTTTGGTGTTCAGGGACACTGTCTTTTTTTTTTTTTTTTTTAAGCTCTTTATTGGAATATAATTGCTTTACACTGTTGTGCCAGTTTTCGCTATACAACAAAATGGATCAGCTGTATTTATACATATATCCCCATATCCCCTCCCTCCCACGACTCCCTCCTACCCTCCCTATCCCACCCCTCTAAGTCATCACCCATCATCAAGTTGACCTCCCTGTGCTATGTAGCAGCTTTCCACTAGCTATCTGTTTTACATTTGGTAGTGTATATATGTCAATGCTCTTCTCTCACTTCGAGGGACACTGTCTTTTGTCAGTGAAGTGCTTTCACCTGAAGTAAACTGAAATCTTAAAGGTGTAAGTGGCATTTACAATTGTGGACATTTAAAGGAATGCAGATGGACTATATCTGTGGTATGTGTTGAGAAGAATATGACATTAAGTATCAAAGCAATAAGAAGGTAAAAATCAATATGAAAGTAAAAATTAAAGAGAGCAATTCTTGCAACATTATGTGCGTCCTCCTTGAGTATTCAGGCAAAGTAATAACGATAATAGTAACAAAAGCAGACAGTCTCTGTAGGTAGGCAAGAAATGCTGTTCCATCCCTGAAATTCCAGATGGACTTTTGCACACCTAAGACAAGCTTTTTAGAAAATGGTCTCGACCCGAGCTAAGACGGGCATTAGTTGGCCGGGGATTTGCCCAAGTGTGCACTTCAAGTATGGGACAGTGGGGAAGAACATGAATAAATGTAAATTTCAACCCTCTTCTACCTACTGGCAGTGTGAACTTTGACCTGTATGATAACCATCATAGACCTCATTTTCCACATCTACATTTAAATATATACACACATATATATTTAGGTGTATAAAAATGAATTTAAATATATATATATATAACATACATATACATATTCTACAGGAACAACAACTAATTTGCAGACTTGTGTGGGTTACATGAGATGATATGTGAACTATGCTGCCTGGAATGTAGTAGGTACTCAATAGGAATTAGTTGGATAGTATTCGTATTATTCTGTCATGAGATATGCTCACCTCTCTGAAGGATGATGTGGTTTAAAGAGCAAACTGTAGGACTATGAAGACAGTGAGACTGGGACAGCGAACGGCCGGCAGAGCGCTCCTGGAGTAAAGGCTTCAGGCAGTCGTAATAGATCTTCCTTCCAGTGGGTGAGGAAAGCAGCGTTCAGACTCCCTTCAGTCTATTTGCCTTGCTCCTTCAAAGCAACCTATTGGCCTTCTGAACATAACTAGGTTCCCTTGAACTGCAACCTGGAAAATCAGTGCTTAATCTGGACAGAGCCTGTCCTGCACTCCCCACCCCTCACCGCAGACCCCTTAGGTGGGTTGCCATCTGGCTTCAGTCCTGTCTGTGCACCTGTGAGCAGGCAGAGGAGAGAGGTGTTAGGAGATACCACTCAGCATGTTATTGATGTAATGCTTTAGTTGATGCAAGTTTGTATTTTGAAATAACACTAAAATGAACTGGATGTGGAACTCGGGCTTTAAAATTAAGTATCATTAATTAGCAGAATGATACATTTCCCAATGATGACAGTTTGAGGGTTACAAGAGAGAATTGTCATTTGGGGAGAGTTTGTGCAGGTGCAGTTCCTTTAATCTAGCAGCACGTGGAGTGGCCACTGCTTTCAGAAACTCTTCTCCCCCTTCAAAGGGTCAGCATGGCACCATGGGAACAAGGAGTCTAATATCACCAACTCAACTGACAAGAGACTGCTGTGTTAAGCAGAGCAACAAATTCTTCATTCAAATGAGAAGAGTAGCTGACAAATGCAATAGAATCTCCAGTTCATTTCTCAATGCATTCTCTCCCTTCGAGCAGCCAAATGCGGATGGTATTTAGTGAGGGAAAGAAATGCAACCAGGGAGGAAGCCACCACCAGGGAGGAAGACAGTCTTGGGGGGATGTTTCATCCAGGCCCAGTGAGGCTGATGAGCCACCCCTGTCCCTCACAGACAGCAGCAAGTCTTTCCTAACTAAGGTGCCTCCTTTTCAAGGCTCTACCTGTTTTTGTAAATAAAGCCCTGCTTCATTCATTGTATATACACAGTTGTTTATATTTTGTGTTTCTTAATTATAATTAGCACATCCATTCATGCCTTCCTCAAATAACACTCTAAACACCTTGACTAGGGTTTGTTTTGTGAGTTTCCCCGAAAGACTCCTTGTTCTATTGCCAATGCTCGCTTGGGTTACTCTCGTGTATCACTAATACCATCCATCCTTTGCAGTAAGAAAGTAATCTTATTTTTCTAGTTTCTAGTTTCTTTCCTCTATCAACATTAGTAATAAGCCATGGTAATGCTATGTTCAATCTTCAAGGCTCTGGAAGAAGTAATTAGGTAGTTTTGGGTCCATTAATTTTAACTGGAATCAAGTTTTGCCTTACACATTTTGAGTAATGAGTTGAATTGTATAGCACTTGGATAGATTTGCCATTCAACAGCTGGATTTAGGTAGCTGGAATCATTGTTATGAACAAACTTGTAGACAGTTTTAAAAATGCATCTTAATGAGTTGGTACTAGATTTTTTTTTCCCACCTGTGACTGTGTATGGGGGAAGAGTTTTAAATTCTGTTACCCACAATGACATCATCATCATCATAAAATTAAGTGGTTGTCTCAAACTGTAAAGAGTCTATGGGACCTTAAGATAAAAAGGATTCCAGGGGAGTGCCTGGGTACTCTGCTTAAATTACCCCATGATCGAAATAGCTGTTTTTTGAAAAGAACTTTATCAAAACTGGGAATTTTTAACACGTTAAGAAGGAGCAAACTCTTGCTTCCACAAACTGTGATAAAGGTTTGGAACCAATGTGTGCCATATACTGGAGTGAGCCAAAGTCTAGACATAACAATTATTATATAACAATGCAACAAGTATACATTCTACTGCTTCTCCCTTATTATTACCACCTCCCAAACTCACTTTTTCCTTATTTCACACTAATACATAACTTTGGCCAATTATTTAACATTCTTTCCTCCACAGCTTAATTTGTAAATTAGGGAGCTGGTAACATCCTAGGTCTAATGGTCTGTAGTTTGTCACGTCTATTCCCCAGATCAGTCGGTACTGCAGGTCCCTCGGTATCTCTCTCCACTTCATAGCAGGATACCCAGTTGAGTAGATTCTGTACACAGGTACAAACGTCTTGCTGTTTAACAAATGAGAAACAGGATGCTAGTAACAAGTGGTCACAATTAATGACAACATTGTGATTCCTGTGACTGAATCATGATGACAGATCCCACCGCTCAAACCTGTAAAGTAACTACATCTGTGTCCTAATTTGCGTAAGATACTGAACCAAATCCTCTTTCTTGAAATACAGTCTATGTAAGTCAGGTACAGTATATCAAGTAATAAACTCAATGCCTCTTTGAAGCATTTTTTCCTTTTCTCAATTTAAACTTTTATGTTGAAATAATTTCAAGTTTACCAAAAGTTTTTAGGAACAATACAGAGGACTTTGATATACACTTAAGACAGATTCACCAATTTTTTTAAATTTGCTACATATTTAATCAGTGTATTATTTTTTAGACCATTTAAGTGTAGGTGGCATACATCATGTCCCTTTATCCCTTTATACTTCAGCATGTATTTCCTACGAACGAGGATATTTTGTGTGTTTATAATCACAGTACAGTTATCAAATGGAGGAAATTCAGTACTGCTAGAATACTTTCATCTATAGTCCCTGTTGGAATTTTGTTAATGTATTCAGTAATGAACCTTGTAGCATTTTCTCTCTTCAGGACAGGACTCAGTCAGTGTAGGGTCACATACTGCTTTTGTTATTTCTCTTCATTCTCCTTTAATCTGAAATAGGTCTTCAGCCTTCTTTTGCCTTTCATGACATTTACACTTTTGCTTTGCAGATGTTTGTTTTGTGGAATATCCCTCTACTTGAGCTTGTCTGATGTTTCTTTATGTTTAGATTCAGGTTATGCATCCTTACATAAGACATGTTACATCCTTGTCAAGGTATTCCATCCATGATGGACACATGATGTCCGTCTCCTCCTCACTGGCAATTTAACTTTGGTAAATTAGTCAAGGTGCAATCTTATTTCTTCCTGTTTACTTACTGGTTTTCTCTCTGTAACTGCTACACAATCTATGGGGTCACGTCTATTCTTTGGACCAGTGTTTGCACTGTATGTCAGGACCATTATAGAGCTTTTAAAGTTTCTTTTCTCTAAGTATGTAATGATTCCTGCTATGTTTGTGTTAAAACAAAGTAAACACATCCACATATAACATTGATATGTAATAGAAATCCAGTAAAATGTGGTAATTGATACTATAACTTCTGGACTTGGATGGCTTGGGTTTGAATCCCTATTCCACCACTTTTCTGCTGGAAGGCTTTGGTAAGTTACCTTACCACCCTGTGCTTCAATTCTATCATCTATAAAATTTAGAAGTTAAGACCACTGCCCTACTTCATGGTGTTGTAGTGGAATTAACTGAGTTGATAATATCATGCCTGGCACATAGTAAGCACACAATAAATATTGGCTTTTATATGTCATATGTATTTATATCTTGCCCACAATACATATTTCAGGATATTCTTGTAAAAAATATAGGATAGTAACTAAAAATCTAAATAAGGAGGTAACATTTTTGGATGTAACCACCATTCTTCCACTACCAGAGCCAAAACATAAACTTAGCCAGATATATATATATTTTTAAATCTCTAAAGCAAGCGTTTTGACTTTCTTATTTATTCATTTCTTGAATAAAAGTTACAACAAGCTCCCACAAGGTGCCAGGCACAGGTGTAGGCAATAGGTATACGGTGATGAACGAGACATCTCCCTTGGAGATTAGATTCTAGTAGAGGATACAGATAAAACACAGTAATGTATAAATTAAGATTATTTCAGATAGTTCAAAGTGCTCTGAAGAAAACAAAACAGGGCAATGCAATAAAGAAAACCTGGGGTGACAATAATAGATGATTTGGTCAGGGGAAGCCTTCCCTGACCCATATTTAATGTCTCTTCATTGCTTATCTGACAAAAAATTCTATAGACTTTTCATGTGAACTGAAACAACATGGGACAAATCTTTCCTAGTACATTAAGCTCTCTATGACTAAGATAGTATCATGGTTATATAATGGTTTTCGGTATTGGGGAACAGATATCAGTTAAATTGATCTTGAATAGTGCTGCTCTTAATTGAAAATGTGCCCCTTTATCACCATCTCTTCTTAATTAAGCTGCTGATATTGTTGATTACATAGTTCTATTTAGAAACTAGTTGCATAAACACCTCTTCCTTCCCTTGGTGTATTTTGTATCTTAGCTCTTATGGATACAAGTTTTCCTTTAAAATTTACTTCATAGTGTCCAAAAGTCAACCAAAAGCTGAAACTGACCTCAGAGCACACATCATCATTCCTTAATTTCTCCAGTCTCCCATTTGCCTTCTCCAGTGCTACTCTGGTCTTAGATGTTAGAATGTCCCCATATTATCATTTGTGCCTTTTGAGATTTTACTCAGGGTTTCTCCTGTGATCCTCTTGGATGTAAGATATTCTGGGCTTGCAAGTCTGACAGACTTTTATTATTTGAAACGGGGATTTACCACTTATCAGCTGAGTGAACTTGGGAGAATTGCTTAGCCTCTCTGAACCTCATCTCTACTATGTAGGGTAATTGCAAGGCTTGGATGAAATTAAATAGGATTATATTACATATGTGAAAGCCTAATAGAGTATCTTGTCTGGCATTCAAGGTACTCATCAAATATGATGTCTTCTTTCAGCTCATACTTCTGGGAACCTGTGGAGAGCGAATGAGTCCCCCCTCTCTCTCTCCCTGAAACTGGTCCAACTCCCTTCAGGATAGAGTTTCTTATCCTGGGAAGATAGCAAATATCTGAATGATGAGCTATTTTCCAAAACTACCTCAACAGGCTAGTCCAGGTTTTCTTATCCTGGGAACCATAGACCCTAAAGCCCAGGAACCCTGAAGCCTGCTGGAGAAAGCTGGGGTTGTAAAGGCATGAAGAGCAAGCTTTGCACATTGTCATTGCTGTGATCACTGTCCTGGCTGACGCAGCAGACGTTCTTGCCCTTCCTAGTTCTGCTCCACAGGAGCTCTGCTCCTAGTTCTTGACGAAGTATTTACACAGCAGTGCCTTTTAAATCCTAATAAATTAGAATTTAATGCTTTCATCATAATCCTTAGTTCACAGCACTGATGCACCTACCACTTGCATATCTTTTAGTGACTAAAATTCAGTAAGAATTCATGGGATATGTTGGGAATTTTGGAAAGTATTTATGGTAGTCTGAGGCAGCAGATGGAATCATTTTTTCTTTGTTAAAACTAGATGTTTGATTCTGATTACAAAATAACATTCTCAAAACTGGAAAAATTAGAAAGCAAGCAAAGTGATTGTGTATATCGTAGCCCAGGACAGTAGTCCAGAACAATATTCCTCAAAAATGTGATCTGCTTCAGAATTTCCCGTTTTCTTGTTAACGATACCACTTCATGGGCCCTCCAGGAGTAAGTACTAAATCAGAAGTGACATTTAACGAACTTCACACGTGACTCTTCGGACACACTAAAGTCCCATAGCTAGGCTCTTACCAGATATTTAATATGTTTCTTGCCCTTCAACTACTAAATTTTTTTGATCCAAATGTGTAAAAGCAGGTAAAGATTCTGAAAATACCTTTTGTAAAATGATTTGCGAGTTTCTGTAAAACAATTTACAAGTTTGTAGTGAATTAATGCTTTGCCAGATAAAAAGCTTTCTACAGGAGGGTGTAAGGAAAACATTGATGGCTAGGAAATTAGGTGCCAATTTACATAAATTTGCAAACAAACCCCACCCACCACTCATATGGAGAGGTAGTGGTCTTAAAGGCCTGGGGGGCACTCACTGAGATTGCTCGCCTTAGCTTTTTTATTTTGGTTTTAGTTTTCATATACCAGGTGTAAGGCTAAAACACAAAATGCACCCCTTATGCTGGGAAGCTGGGGCCAAGTCGGCCTCCACCCCAACTTGAGGCATCTACATTTTACCACCCCTGTCCAGTGTTTGTTTTGAGTCCTGTGGCTTTGAAAGAGGTGTGACAACCAGGGTGGAGATGCCACGAGTGCACAGTGGACAGGCCTATACCTGTAGGCATGGCTTTGTCTCTGCGGGTTTAGGCCACCATGTACAAGTATGATGTTTTCAGCATCAGGACTCACTGACCCCAGAAATGGTTGACTAAGTCTGATTTTTTTTTTTTCCAAGCCAAGTTGCATAAAGGGAAGGACTTAGGAAATGAGCTTCAGGGTCAGTTCGCCCTGACCTCAAATTCTGACTGCACCATTCCAAATTATGTGACTTTAGGTCTCAGTTTTCTCATATGCAAAACAAACACAATTCCTAGCAGGAGGGTAAGGATTACATGTCATAATGTGTATAAAGTGCAAGGCACTAGCAGTCTTAATAAACGGTGCTATAATGATTATCCTTTTGCTTAAACTTTGAACACCTACTCAAACCTGAGAAGGGAGGAAGGTGAAATGGACCTAATAGTGACAGGTGGTTTTTCTTTTGGAGGGGGAAGGGAGCCGGTCTGAAGGTACTAGCCTCTTGATGAGGATTCGTGGTCATACCCAGGCCCAGGCCCTATGCCCGCTCAGCAGTGACTGCCCAGGACTTCCCAGATGTTGCGAAGGACACGTAGTGGCTGCAGAGATAGAGGGAGAGGAAATCTGAGAGTCTAGGGCAAAGCCCTAAGCAATTGTGCCAAACAGAAAGTTTTGTTTTCTACTTTACAATACGTAAACATTTATTTTTATATAAAGATGGTGGTTTTTCTCTCCCCAAATCTTCATGGTAAATTGGTACCCTGGGGAGCTGCACTCTGTTTATCCTAAAGCCTCAGATGCCCCTGGGTGAGTACATACACAGCAGTCTGAGAAGCAGCCACCTAAAATCTGAAAGAACAAGCCCACATTCCTTCTTAAGGAATCTAAGTGCTATTTACTCTCCTCTTCCCAGCTTCCCACACACACCAATTCCACCTCCACCTCCCAGATCCAGCTGAAAAGACACTCTGGATACATCTCAGGGTAACTCTTCCATTGCTCCAAGGAGAAGGACCTAGCTCTTTTCATCTTTCTATCCTCCTACTGTAGGGGTTCCTTAATAAGCACTCAACAAATAGTTATGGGCTAATCGATGAATGAAAGGGAAACAACTGGAAAGGAGCTGTTTTAAAAAGACTTCTCTTCCTCACACCCAGGATTGTCCTCTGGGCAAAGAGGTTAGAATGAGCCCAATGTTTTAGAGGGAGATATTCTGAATGATATTAGCTCATGTGCACTAATGTGGACCCTGGAAAACTGGTACAGACAAAAGGCTTTGCATTCATTGCATGGCCTTGTTATACTATCTTCTCATGTATTTTAGGGAAAGACAACTTTTAAATTAAAACTTTAAAATTTTTCAGATCGATCCAGTGTTGGAAAGTGAGGCAGGAGATGAGTTGCCAAAACGGATTCATTTTTGTTTTCAGATGTTGTAGTTTGTCACAGCAGGCAAAATTCCATCTCTCAGTGATTTTTCTCAGAAGCTTTCCCCATTACATAGATAAGTAATAATGTGAAAAAGCACACACACACATACACACACGGACACACAGCTGTTGAGAGAGGAAAGAAGTGAAACCATTATAAGACTGCACTGCTTTGGGAATATTGCTATATATGGCTTTAAATAGACAATAAGCACTGAAAATTGTTGGATGCAGCAGTTGGGTTCATTTAATTGCAGATACTAGAAATAACAACAACCAAGAAAAAAACAGCAAAAAAAAAAAAAATCTACTTTCAGACTGGTTTGCTCATGAAATGTGTAACTGCCCTGGAGGTCTGCACTACCTCCTACCTACTAGTACCTCAATAATCCTATATATAGTGTGGGGCATATCAATATCTTCAAGACATATGTGACCAGAGGTAGAAGTTTATTTTTCATTTTCATTTCTATTCTTACTTATCCATAGTCTAATTGCTTTAGGGCCTATTTGAGAGTCCAGTTCAAGAATTATTTATTGAGCTCCCATTATGTGTCAAGTCTGTGCATACTTAATAATGTCAGTCCCTGATCTCTAGTAACTGACAGTCCAGTAGAGAGAGATATAAAGAAGCACATACAGTACAGCTCATTTATTAAGTCCATGGATCTAAGGCCTTCACAAATTGACCTAATTAGTATGTTCTTTATCTTTATGAACAAAATTATAAGCATAATTAAAAATCTCAAATCAACTTCAAAATGCAGATCTATATATGCACTCACCGATGTCTAGAAAGAGGCAAGAAGGATAGGAATTTGAATGTCAGAGTAGTATTTTTCATTGGAAAATATACAAGATAAATTATTATTCCCAGTACAAGCCTAGCTGTAAAAGAGGTGTTTTTCCTATGTGAAATATATGTATATTCCCATTTATCTCATGAGACTTCGCACATTTCTTAAGAATAAATTCTTCTGAAATGAAAAAAAAAGAGGTTTTTTTTATTTTAGGCAAATGCTGTAATAATTCCCACTAAAATGGAAAGTATATTTCTAAATTAAAGAAGAAAAGAAAGAAGAAAGAAAGAAAGAAAGAAAGAAAGAAAGAAAGAAAGAAAGAAAGAAAGAAAGAAAGGAAGGAAAAAATTTAAAACCATGACTATTTTCCTCAGAATTTTGCCCCTAATTCAACCTTATTGAATTACTTAATGTTTTCAAAAGTAGAAACTGTCAGCCTTTTCAGGGATGTTTTCTGAAGTTACTCATTAGTGAAGGAGCAAGGAATTTTGAGTAAGGTTGCTTCCCACTAAGTGTGGATCATTTCTAGGTGGTTCAGAGTATTGCTGAATTTTAATTATTGCCTTTCTCTTGCCTTAGTGAGCATCACATGGTAAACCGCCATGAACCAAGATCACAGAGACCTCTGCGGTTGAAAATTGATCAAAGAGAATTCATAATGTCCAGGAAGAGAGGTGTGAGGCTATGAGGTGAATATTATCAGATTCCTCACCCCAGAGAACTCAGAGCTGTAAGCGCTGAATAAGTGTTGAGGGGGGCTAGTAATCTACCTTGAAACTGAGGTGAAAAATAATCACCATGAAATGGCTTAAGAGCTTATCGCACACACGAACTATGTCCAGTTGGAGATTTTGCTTCTAGGAGCACTGAGTGTAAATACTCCAGGAAGAAAATCAAAATAGTTTCATGAGATCTGATTTTCCTGGAGGAAAATAAGGCTGGTGTTCTTTAACCAAGACATTTATACTCTTGCACCTTTACAAAAAGACCTGCAGAAAGATAATTTACTCATTAAAACAGTTATTCAGGCTTGACTTACAAAACGACTGTAATATCTCTCTTTTCTGTGGCTGGCCAAGCTTGGGTTAGAATCAGGCATTCATATTCACACTTCTGATTGTAGAAAGGAAAAAGGAAGCTTTAAGGATGCTAATGAGCTATTCCGTTTCAAAACTATGTTTGAAATTATCTGCTACTCGTACAGTAAAATTGTAATATCAGAAGCTAGACCTCCAATAAATTAAATCTTCAGTGAGTTATGACAGATCTGGGGGAAAATCATGGTGTTCTTGTCCTCATAGTGCACTGAACTTATTCCTGCTGTAAAATTTGACATACTCTGTTTTATTTCTCACTCTTACCATACATTAATCTTTTTCAGAATTCACTTTGCTGTAGAGCACAAACTAATACAACATTGTAAAGCAACTATACTCCAATTTAAAAAAGAGCTTCTTCAGGGCATAGATAGTATTTTATTCACCAAAGAACTTCCAGTGGCTAGTACATTGCTTAGTATGTGTTAAATCCTTAAAATAGTGGTTGTTAAAGGAATACATGGACATCCATTAATATGTAATCTAATGACCTCTATGTTATGAATGTGATACAGCACCATGTCAGGAAAGTTCTCTTTCTTCTAAAAGCCTAGATTTTTATTACCTGTCTGCAATATTAACACAAATAGCTAACAGGATTGTTGACACAACTTAAGCAGTATAAAAACTCATTTCAATGATGCAAAGCATTAAAGCATTATGATACAAAAGGGGAGAAGATTATGTATTTAATATTTTCATACAATTCCAAGGTAATCTTGGAAGTTCCTTGCACATTCCTTTTTTTTTTTTCGATAATTTCAAAAGTCACCATTAGGTGATTTTTCTGGAACATATCTTTACACTCTGGTCCAACGGCTTTTTTTAAAATGTCTTCAAGGGAAAAGGAGAGGGGAGTAAATTAGGAGTATGAGATTAGCAGATACACACCACTCTACATAAAATAGATAAACAACAAGGATATACCCTATAGCATAGGGAACTATATTCAATATCTTATAATAACCTATAATAGAAAAGAATCTGAAAAAGAATATATATATGTATAAATGAATCACTTTGCTGTACACCTGAAACTAACACAATATTGTAAATCAACTGTAGTTTAATTAAAAAAAAAACAAAAACAAAAACAAAAACAAAATGTCTTCCAGACTGTATCTAGGAAAAGAAATAAATTAATAAACATTTTTGGATTTTATGCTATGCCCCCAGATGCTGTACTAGATGCATTCTTTATTTCTTTATCAGGGTAATCTTATAAAGTGGCTGTTAAATTCCTGTTTCATGGGTAAAGAAATTGATATCATTACTTGTAACCTTTCCAGGAATGGAAAATCTCTGGACTGGAAGATGTCTAGAGCATGACTGTGCTCAGTCCTGAAATATATCAGTGTTGAAAGGTGTCTGGAACAAATGAAATAGATCGATACTCTGCTCCCCAAGGAATAACCACATGTCACAGCATCTACTGTAATAATCTCATACGGTATTGTTGAGTGTATTCCCACAGGGCCTTTGAAATTAATTGGAATGGAACTAGGACAGTTTAAGCCTTGTGAGTGAGGTTGCTAGTGGAGAATAGATAAGTAAGTCATCTTTGAGGCCAAGCTGCCCTGTTTGGGTCACAGAAAAATGCTGGTGTACCTCCCAGGGCTCAATCCTTACAATCCTATATACATGTATATCTGAAATTTATAAATAATTTGGCTAAGTATATATCCCAAAATTATAGCCCCAACTTGGCCCTCTCTTGTATTCTAGACTCAAAGCTAAACTAATTCCTTGACATTTCCACAGCACGTCCCATGTTGGGTTCTTGCTATTTCCTCCTCAGATCAGCTCCTCCCCCAGTCTCCTTCTCCATCAATGGCAAGTCAGCTTGTAAGGCCACTCATAACTGGTACTCTGTCACGTCTCTGAACTCATCTCCTACTGCTCTCACCTTTGCCCTCTCTGTTCCAGTCGCATGTCCTTCCTTGCTGTTCTTCCTTGCACACCTGGCATGTCCTTCCTTGCGTACCTGGCATGTCCTTCCTTGCACACCTGGCAAGATCCTGCCTCAGCACCTTTGCACTTGCTGTTCTCTTTTAGGGATACTTTCTCCCTAGACATCCACATGGCTTGCTCCCTTACCACCCTCAAGTCTGTACTTGAATGTCATCTCAATAAGACCTTCCCATCTAAAATTCAAATTTGTCCCCACCTGACTCCCCAACATTAGCAGCACTTTCTACCCCACCTTCTTGCTTTACTTTTCTTTTCTTTTTCAATACTTGATTCATTATTCCAGCCATTTTCTTTCTTTTTTAAAATATTTATTTATTTATTCTTTGGCTGCGTTGGGTCTTCATTGCTGCACGGGGGCTTTCTCTAGTTGCGGTGAGCGGGGGCTACTCTTTGTTGCGGGGCACAGGCTTCTCATTGCGGTGGCTTCTCTTGTTGTGGAGCACGGGCTCTAGGGGCATGGGCTTCAGTAGTTGTGGCTCGAGGGCTTAGTTGCTCCTCAGCATGTGGGATCTTCCTGGACCAGGGCTCAAACCTATGTCCCTTGCATTGGCAGGCAGATTCTTAACCACTGCGCCACCGGGGAAGTCCCTTGCTTCACGTTTCTATTTTGCACTTACCACTATTTAACCTATATAGAATATAGGGAGTGCTTAATAATTATTTGTTGAATGAATGAATATACATGGGGTATTTAAATCTCCTCAAATCTGCTTTACCCAACCAGATCTAATAAAGTTCCAGAGAATTTTATTGTTAAAGTCATTGCTTTGAGTAAAGTTATAAATACTCAAAAGAATCTGATTATAAAGTAAATGTGCTATTTGGGCAAAGATAACATTAGCCAAGGGGTACCCATTAACACCTTATTAAGCCCTGCTTGTTAGATGAGCAGGGTTTTATCTAATCAAAAAGAGAGCCCTGAGAGATGGGGACAAGTTGGTTAGTATCAGACCCTGTGGTTCAGAACAGGGACTGTGAACGTGAGGGTCCTGAGGATCTAGTTTCCTGGGACCTGAATGTGAGGTAGGGAAGTAGGAAGAACTAAATGGCCGAATTTGCCCTCTAAAATTTTGCCTGGGACTTGGCTATGCCCAAGGGCTATGAACCCTCCGTTTCTTCCCTTTTGCCTTTACTCTGTGAGTTTTCTCAGCATCTTTTTATGGTTGTCTCTACTAACCAGGAAAGAACGGTCTCTCTGTATTTTAGTTCCTTTTTCCAACCAAAAAAGATAATACATTATTTGTGTAATGCCATCTGAGATCTAAAACTTTTTTCAGTGTCCACCTATAATCTTCTTGTCTTCTTGCTGTAGTTTAAGCACAATCTTTCTTTGCACTATCTATAATGGAAAGAAAATATCTGTTTAGCATATGATTCATAGAATATCTCTTCATATATCCAGAGATCCCCAAATTCTGTACTTAATAGGCCAGCTGAAAAACAAAAAATTAGCTTTATTTGCTTTAACATAGGGCAGGGAGAGGGGGGAGTTTCTTGTAAGTACTCCAACCAGTATTTATAAGCCAAATTTAGTCAACCCACTTTGTTGAGACACTTCAACAAACGTTGGTTTTCTCTACTTTAAATATTCCAGACCTTTAAACCTTTTCCTATGGGGCCTAGTTCACAAATCTTTAATTAGTTTTGCGGTTTTTTCATAAAGTCATCTCAATTCTTTCTTTTCTCCCTAATAGCATGAAAACTTTCCAATCAGTAGGTTTCTTTTGAGTATCTGAATTCAAAATATGTATTTATAGTCTCACTGAAGAAAATTATGTATCTTTAAATAATTTATTTTCTTTACTTAAAACTCTATTAATCCAATCAGCTTATAAGTGTATTGTAAGAATAACTCAATCAGGTGTAAAGAGTTTGAAACTTTAGACATACACACCCAGTAGTTATCAAAGGCCTATACTTGTGCATTTGTATTAATCCTGTGTTAAAAGTCATATTTTAGGGCTTGCCTGGTAGCACAGTTGTTAAGAATCTGCCTGCCAATGCTGGGGACACAGTTTCGATCCCTGGTCTGGAAAGATCCCACATGCAGCAGGGCAACTAAGCCTGTGTGCCACAACTACTGAGCCTGTGCTCTAGAGCCCGTGAGCCACAACTAATGAGCCCACATGCCACAACTACTGAAGCCCACATGCCTAGAGCCCGTGCTCCGCAACAAGAGTAGCCTGCGCACCACAGCAAAGAGTAGCCCCGCTCTCCACAACTAGAGAAAGCCCATGCGCAGCAAGAAGACCCAATGCAGCCAATAAATAAAAATCTTTTTTTTAAGTCATGTTTAAAAAAAATTATCTTACAGGGAGGATTTTGTGTGTAGAAAGAATTAGTCAGAATTTTTAAACTAAAGTTATAAATTTCTAAACAGTAGTTTTTTAAATTAAGGTGTTAAATTCAGTTCACAAATAATATTCTAAGTCCCGTAAATATTTTCAGTCACATTTGAGGGCCACCACTTAATATTTGATCTCATTTAAAGTTAAAGGAACTCCTTTGAACATCTTAAATTCAATTTACAAATTTAAAATATAGTTTTTTTTGACACTATAATTTTCTGATTTAACAAACAAAATCTTCCTGGTACCAAATAAACCATAAATCTAATAAAATAAACTTGTAAGTACAATAAACTTTAAGATCTCTTAGCGATTCTGATGTGTATTATATAGCACCTCGATAAGATTTCAACTTAAATCACAAGTCTAAATCCATTATGTATTAGGGGTTTTAAAGTGGCAACTAAAAAATTGATCTGTTAACAAATTCCAAACATTGAAAGTACCAAAAGTACTAAATATACACAGATTTCCTAACATAAAATACATTAATACCATGAAAAACTTTCTAAATCTTCTTGGAATTAAAAGATGCTTAGCCACCAAGGAAGTAATTATGTCATCCTTCACAGTTTGGATGGTTACCTCCCCATGAAATTTTTACATTGTCTCTTCAGCTTGCCAAAGCTTCATAAGGACCAGATGGTACAGGCTGAGACAACATTGGATTCTTGTTTGTAACACTGGAAGGGCATCTGGCACCCTGAGCCCTATTTAAAGCATCTAACGGAGTTCACCGTTTAAAACAAAAGGTGGTCACTTAGCCAAGGACCTTCGATGAATCATTTTATCGCCTAATTTTTAAGTCATATTAGGTTTGTGACACCCACTCTTAAAATGGCCTCATTTGACTTTGTATTTCTTTGGCTTTCAAGATATTTAAAGTTCTTTTTTTATATATATTTTTAAAGTTTTGGAGCCACCCAACTCTTGTAGATATTAAAATAACAATCCACTAAATTCTATCTATATCTCATGGATTTGTCTGGTTATTTTATCACAAGTTCTAAAATCATCAAAATGACACCTTACAAATCCCCTTCTAAAAATGTATTCCAAGGAAATATTTATAGATGTGCAAAAGAATTTAACCACAGGGATTTCATCACAGTATTATTTTTAGTAGAAAATGACCTAAATGTCAAACAAAATCTTTTTTGTTATTTAAAAATCCTATAAAGGCAAGAACTAAAGTTTGTTCTTCTCTTTTCCTTTTTTCTTTTTTTTTTTGTCTCTCTTTTTATCTAAAGCCTACCTAATGGCATTGCACATAGAAGGTGTTCAATAAATGCTTGTAAACTGAAGAGGTAACTGAATAATCTTTGCAGCAATTTTGACACTAGGAATATGGCTTAGGAGGACTTTATATTCCCAAACATCTCTGTGAGCCATTCTTTAAAATGAATAATTGATGTGTTCTACATCTCAAGTGCTATGCAAACTCACAGCTTTAATCATCTCCTTATGATAATAAGACATGGCCCTTAGGCCCCTCTATGTAAAATTCTAGACCTGCCACTGCTCTGTAAGATGCAGTTTTGAAAAAAGAAAGAGGAAAAAGAACTTCCTCTTGTCACACCTGTCCTTTAATGGGAGCAGAGGATGTGTCCCCAAACCAGCTAAGAGATGCCTCTGCCTTTGCTATCAATTAATCATGTCAAAATGTTTACATTTTCCAAAGTTTGTTCAATAAACACAGATTCCTTTTGTAATAAAGTAAAATTATGCTTAAATAATTCTATATTCTGCTTTCAACTTTTTTCACCAGTTGCCTAAATGTTCTTGCTGGTCAATGGCAAGGGATTAGACACTCAACCGCAATTGTTACATCACAGTTTTGGAGGCTGGGACTCTGCTAGGCTGAAATTCATTGTCATTGAAAACTTCACTTACACCACACAAGAGTGAACCTGGAAACACAGAGAGTGAAAGGGGGAGTCCAGAAAATATCCCAAAGCTTCAGTTACAAGCCAGTTTGGCTCCTGGGAGCTCTGCTTCCCTCCTTGAAATGGAAATGCTCGCAGGTTTGCAAATTCAAGATCTTTCCCAAATATTTAGTAGATAGCTAGGAAGTTCTGTTTTCCAAGATTAGGCAGACAGATAACAGATAACACTATGTGGACTATAAAAGAGGTGTAGACAGTGTTATTGTCAATGTTGAATAAAGGGATAAGATTTAAGATTTACTGTGAATAAACAGAAAGGTCAGCAGGCCTGAAGAGGAAGAGTGACAAGCGGGAAGGAGTCATAGGAGTTTACTACTGTCTACACTGGGTGGAATTGCTGGGAGTCCTTACATCCTTGGTGGCAGTCCAGGAAAGCTTGTGGAGGAGATGGAGTTTTACCAGCTGCCTATCTCAAAAACAGGCATCAAAGAATATCATAGAAATCAGCACAAGATCAAATTATGTGCCCCCCCCCAATCATGAGATGTTGGAGGTAAATGAGAGAATAGGAAATATATTTCTGGGGTCTCACTGAGAACCTCAAGATTGGTGAATTAATAGCACCTTGGACCATCATCTTAGAATGCATCTGATGGTCTCCTCTCTACCCATCCTCATTTCAGTCCCACAGTTTACCTGCTCTACTCCCATCTCCACCCCAATAGCTCCTGATCTCCCTCCACACTTTGACTCCCCGACCCTCTCTGCCCTTCCGTCAGTTATCCATTGGATATCTAAGAACAGAGTATAAAATCACTGCAGTATGTGCTATGGATATGGACGTGTAAGTGATGAGCAACATCATGGTTAGAGGCAAACAACACCCATATTCTAATCCTGGCTCTGCTAGTCTCTCTGAGCCTATTTTATCACAGTTAAAATGAGGATAACCATGCACACTTCCCAACATTGTTGTCAGGATAAAATGAGATCATGTCTGTGAAACCACCAAGCCTAGTGCTCAACTTAATGTGTCATTGGATGATAAACTAGTATATTTTTCAATAACAGATGAGTTTTTCCATAGTCTGATTATTTTCCTTCTTTAGTTTTGGAACAGGTCTCCTGTCAGCTCTTTCTCAGTTCTGGACAAAAGAAATTTTAGACATAGTAACCACATGCAACTGAAATATGGTGTTAAAACAATGTACTATACTATCTCCTATGAAAATGCAGAGATTTTGGATTTACAATCCTCTCATTGAAACTGAGTCCCCCTAAAATGGAGTTCCCCTGCCAAGTTTATGATTAACCTCTCTATCCAAAACTTTATTCCCTTTCTAGTTCTGCCCCGGATCCCCTCAAGATTAAGGAGTATCAAAGAAAAGTGGGAATTGAAACCAAGCAGGGCCCTGTGGGGCCCTCCTGGGTATAAAAGCACCTCCAGTTCCCCTATTTCTTGTTTGTAGTAAAAGGCTTTAGTCTCCTAGACCTTCCTTGAGTTCCAAAGAGTAGACTCAAGAAGTTACTAATTAGAGAAATGAGGGAATGCAGAAACAAAGGAAAAGCAGTGAAGTAAGATAGCCTGAACAACAGTTCAGCATTAAAAAGGGGTCCTGGGGCTTCCTAGGTGGCGCAGTGGTTAAGAATCTGCCTGCCAATGCAGAGGTCATGGGTTCAATCCCAGCTCCAGGAAGATCCCACATGCCGCAGAGCAACTAAGCCCGTGTGCCAAAAAAAAAAAGGGGGGGTCCTACTTCCTCCACAGAGGATGTGCATAACAATCTGATGTGTATCTTTGGGTTGTTCCACAGAAACTAAGATCTCACCCAGGCAGAGGATGGTGACTACATGCTCATCACAAGCACATAGACCCCAGATTGGTTAGAACAAGAAGGTTAATGATTTAGGTTCCAGAAAAATCACCCTGCTATCTCACCATCAACTAATGGGAAGAAAGTTTATGAGCTGCAGCCCTCAACCCAAATTTTGCCTTTAAAAACCCTTCCTTGAAAGCCATCAGGGATTTCAGGTCTTCTGAGCACAAGCTGCCCATTTTCCTTGCTGGGGGCCCTACAAATAAATGCTGTACTATTGCTTCACCACAACCCAGTGTCAGTAGATTGGCTTTGCTGTGTGGCAGGCAAGGGGACTCATGTTTGTTTCGTAACACCATGTGACTTTAGGATGTAGGTCTTAAGTAAGATCAAAGAAAGCCTTCTTCCTAAAGCCAAGCTTCTTCCCTTCTCTTATCTACAGTCTACTGCTGAGGTAGATCTTACCTTTGCAAGGATAAGGCATTTCTTGGCTGCTGCGCACTACCTAACCCTGAGTACCATTTGTAGTACTTTCTGGCTGTGAAACTCCAACAGAGACTTGGTCATGAAAATAATATTTATTACATAGTCCCCATTTATTGAGAATTTTGTATTTGTCTAATCCTTACAACAACCCTGCAGAGTAACTATAATTATCCCAATTTTACAAAAGAAGGCATTAAGGCTAAAAGAGATTAGGTAGCAGTGGCAGAGTTTGGATTCAAAGCATGAAGGTTTTACTACACTGACCTATCTTCCAAATATGCTTATTATTTATTCATTTGGTTTTTTCAATTTGTGGGTTAATTAGTTCCTTTGTCTCCCTTTCCATAAACCATTAGTGGCAATACCTCTAAACAAAGGACTTCCATTACAATGTGGTTTACTTATATTTGTTTCATCTTCACTTCAAGTTATAGTCACCTGTGAAGGAAAACTAATGCCCTCCAATTCTTAGGTTCAGGACAAAGCTAGGATGCTAAATATTCTCTATACATACTTATTAAACTAAATTAATGAAGAAAAAGAGAAGTCATAAGAAGAACCCCAAATCACTGCTATCCTTCAAAGTTTGAACCCAAGAACCTCAGTCAATATGTATTAATATTGACTCAGAGTCTAGCTCCATGTCACCAATTTTCCAAATGAAGGACTTGAGTTATTTGTTTTTCATGATGAGGTGAGCCAATGCAGGGCTAACTCAAATCCTTGCTTCTCAAATGTTTTTTAGAAAATAAATTTAAAAGTTGATATTTAGTTATAGCCAAACACATTCAAAAGGTGGCAATAACAACCCATGTTTTTTTGTCACCCAATTTTTTAAAATAGCTTACCTGTGTGTTACTTGTTTAGACCTTCAGATATTACTAAATATATTCTCTTACTAAAATGTTAACTGCCAAGATTCAGCCCACAGGCATATTTTTATAGGCAAGTTACATATCCCTGAAAAATTATCGTAGAAATACACAATAACGCCCACATCTCCAGGGCCAAAATCCACAAGTAGCTTCTACAGACCTATGTGCCACAGGAGGCAGCAGTCTTTCCCAAATGAGAAGAACTCATAAAAATCTCAGAGGAAATGAAAACGTCTTTTTAAAAACATGAGGCATCAAACCGTCCAGTCTCATAAGAAGGGAAAAACAAGCTAAAAATACATCCCATGTTCTTTCCAATCCTGTTTATTGTACTCATAAATAAAAATGTCCTGTATATTTCATTCGTGTATATACCATACATTTTATTCATATTGATTCACTAGGAACAAGGCTAGGGGTTCTTGCCAGTACCATGGCTTTGTCACCTGTGCCCATGTGCTTCAGTCCCTAAGGTCCTGGTCATTATCAACAGAAATCACACCTGTGAATTACAGTTGGGGCTGAGAAAAACTGCATAGACAGTCAAATATCAAACATTTAGTGAATATTTATCACAGGCGAGACACTGCACTAGGCACTGTGGCCATATTCACAATGAAAGATAATTTTTCCCTCTAAAATAAGACTGAAACCCAGATATTATTAATAGGTGCTTAATATGGTATAAACAGGTAACTGATTTCTGTAGACCTTTGAAGGCTAAGATATGAAAAAAAATTTTTTTTTAAGTCTGAGTTAAAAACAATTTATCAGTCATTTCAAGATGATCAGTCTTTGAAATTATGAGATTCTCTCTACCTATATTGATTCTAGTACCCTGTATATTCTTGTTTAGAGTGACACCAAAATACATTCTAATTTGAACTGAGTGAAACAAAGTTAACGAGGATTTCTCAGAGCCTTTAATATGAGAATGAGTTCCCCAAACATATTCAGCGATAGAAGTTTTGTTTTGTTTTGTTTTGTAACACACTAACATCTAATGGTATCTATGTTTATGTCCATGTTTGTCTTCTCAGAAGTCTGGAAGTTCAAAGAGAAATTTTTTTTTAAATTTTGTTCTTCTTTTTGTTATCCAAAACAATTAAAACAAATCAGAATGACTACCTTATATCTGAGTAGCATCGTGTGATTTCAGTGTCCTTATTTGCATTTCTGTTTATGGTTGGGTTAATAGCAAGCCAAGTAAAGTCATGCCATGTTGCACAAGTTAAGATTTCTCAGTAGTTTAAATAGAGGAAAGTGGTAGGAAAATTGAATCATTATGCTGAGCATGGTATATAGACTGGTTGAACTCAAGAGAAACTGCTCTGGTTGATAACAGTATTCTAGAGCAAGATTCTAGTGTGTATATTGTATCGCTATATGTACATTCCAACTTATGAGTTTATTAACATTAGCATATTTAAAACTGTAAAACGTTACAAAATTGTTCTAATGATTGTATTTTGCAGGACATTACTCAAATTACTAGTAAAACAAAATAATAAGTGATATACAAATATCAAAAAGAAAAAACAACTGCAGTGCCAATGGCAATGTGTCAAAGGATTCGTCATGTGGGAAAGCAAAGAAATCATGTAGATAAGTAAAATAAAACCCACAAACATCCATCTTTCCACTATTTAATGCAACAGTGACAATTTAGTTTCGGCAAAACAACATCAACCAACACTTTAATGTTGTGGATTTATATTGTGTTGGGTTTTTTGACTGTGATTTATAAATTTGATTTGGTTTATTGTCATATGAGAGCCACAATAATTAGGAGTTTTACCTAGTCTTACACATTTTAAAATCGTATTATAATAAAAATAATTTGTCAACACTTGGGGTCTTCAAGATTATTCCTCCCCTTTACTCAATTTTGAAAAACAACATTGATATGGTGAAAAAAACCATGAAGTTGAAATAAAAAAGAATCGGGTTCAAACTCAATGTTTAAATCTCTCTGTCTCAATTTTCTCATCTGTGAAACTGGAATGAAACTAAAACCACCATTCTCACAGTTCTTGGTTGAAGGTACCTAGATTAATATGTGACACGTAATAGGAATTTGATAAATAGTAGTTGATTTTTCATCACTAACAATCTGTGAGAATTTGTCACTGTACAGTTGTTTAGAGTCCAAATTTGAAAATTACATTTGACAGTTGAACTGGGCAGCAAAGGTAATTAGTCCAATAATCAAAGAATGATTTAGTCAGTATGCACATTATGATTCTGTTTATAAAACGGTAATTATATATACACCAAATATTTGGTGATATGTGTATATATAAGTATATATGTATATATATGTGTGTGTGTATGTATATATCAAATATATATGTGGCCAAATATACATAAGTAGCCATGTATTAAAACCTATTTTTGGTGGGGCTAAAGCTTAATATCACCATTACAGAATCAACTTCTGGGATACAAAAATAAATCTGAAGTGTTATTTTTTTAAAACTTTTTTATGATTATAATTTTATTATTAAAAATTAGACAAATTTTTGGGCATATACCCAGAGAAAACCATAATCTAAAAAGAAACATGTACCATAATCTTCATTGCAGCACTATTTACAATAGCCAGGACATGGAAGCAACCTAAATGCTCATCAACAGATGAATGGATAAAGACGATGTGGCACATATATACAATGGAATATTACTCAGCCATAAAAAGGGATGAAATGGAGCTATATGTAATGAGGTGGATAGACCTAGAGTCTGTCATACAGAGTGAAGTAAGCCAGAAAGAGAAAAACAAATACTCTGTGCTAACTCATATATATGGAATCTAAAAAAAAAAAAAAATGGTACTGATGACCCCAGTGAAAGGGCAAGAATAAGGATGCAGATGCAGAGAATGGACTGGAGGACACGGGGTTGGCAGGGTGGGGGGCAAAGAGGAAGCTGGGATGAAGTGAGAGAGTAGCATAGACATAGATACACTACCAACTGTAAAATAGATAGCTAGTGGGAAGTTGCTGTATAACAAAGGGAGATGAACTCGATGATGGGTGATGCCTTAGAGGGCCAGGACAGGGAGGGTGAGAGGGAGTCGTGGGAGGGAGGGTATATGGGGATATATGTATAAATACAGCTGATTCACTTTGGTGTACCTCAAAAGCTGGTACAAGAGTGTAAAGTAATTATATTCCAATAAAAAGCTTAAAAAATAAAAAAATAAAAAATTAAAAAAAAATTAGACAAATTTTAAATGTTTGATATCACAGTTCAGGAACAATAGTTTCTTAGTACAGTCAGCTGTTAGATTGTTCTACAGCCTACATTTGTGTTATTGGAGAGATGCCCCCTGTCAAACAACATCACTCACTTTTTTTGTGCAAAGCAGAAAATGTTTTTCAGTAAAGGTTTCTCGAAGAAAATTTGTACCTAGCATTCATGGTGTGGTTAAATCTAAAAAATCCTCCATCTTTATATAGTTGGCAAGCTATACTGATCATTTTAACTAGCCTTTTGTTTATATTTTTTGAATCCATGGACTCAAAACCATAAGAAAGTGTCTTATTAAAGCATTCTTACAAAGTCTATTGTTTTGAAGTTTGAGTAGCAAGTACAAGGTATGTTTGTTTGTTTTTTTAAATAAATTTATTTACTTTACTTACTTATTTATTTATTGGCTACATTGGATCTTTGTTGCTGTGCACGGGCTTTCTCTAGTTGTGGCGGGCAGGGCCTACTCTTTGATGCGGTGCACTGGCTTCTCATTGCAGTGGCTTTTCTTGTTACAGAGCATAGGCTGTAGGTGTGCAAGCTTCTGTAGTTGTGGCACATGGGCTCAATAGTTGTGGCTTGCAGGCTCTAGAGCACAGTCCCAGTAGTTGTGGCGCACGGGCTTAGTTCCTCTGCAGCATGTGGGATCTTCCCAGACAAGGGATCGAATCCATGTCCCCTGCATTGGCAGGCAGATTCTCAACCACTGCGCCACCAGGGAAGACCACAAGGTATATTTTGAGTATCTCATCTTTCTCTAAGGTTATCTTCTTTCTTTCATATGTGTTATCTTCATTATGAATGTTATTGTACATACTTTTAGAGCTTTTTATCCTTGTGGAAATAATATCTGGTAATATTGAATTATTTTAATTTGTCCTCACAAGGTAGAAAGAAATCACAGATACTTTTAAAAAAAAGGCCTAAAATTAAATACTATTAAATACTATTTAAAAATAGTTTTTAAACTATTACTATTTTTGTTCAATATTATGAATCCCAGTTCACAAAAGGACTCTATTAATATTAGCATTATGGTATGATGTTAAAAATATCTATCTGTTTTTCTGTCTTAAATTATTACTTTTATGTATCTGAGCATTTGTTTGTAAAACATTTTTCCTAAAGTTATCTAGCTAATGTCTCCATTTTAAAAGTCCACAATTCTTTATCTGAAATTTAAATATCCAAAAGCTCTGAGAAATGAAAATATATTCATAACTCATTTGACTGAAAAATTTGTCTGATCTGATGTGAAGCTTTGTAGAAGTATTCATACATTTTACTAGGCAGAGATGTCTTTCATCATTTTATTTCCCAGTCCCCCACTTTCACCCTCTGGAAGAGTTGATAAATATGGCATGTGCAATGTACTACCCTCCTAAAATCTGAGTATTTCTGGATTCCATAAGAAATATAGGACAAGGGATTATGGGTCTATATTCATAGTAACTGTCAGTCTTTAACTATTTGAAAGGTCTTAGTAATTGGGGGCATTTTTGCTACATAAGCTTACAAACATTATTAATTATTACAGCATTTTATTCTCAGAATAATCAGCATGCCTTTATGCTTCACCTGACAAAATCTGAAAAAGGCACACAAGTGAACTTTTACTCTAAGTGCTTTCTAGAATGTTTATATTAAAAGCATTATAATATTTCTATAAATACATGTTGTAAATTTCATTATACTTCATTTCTAGACTGCTTATATTGTAGGTATATAATACATGAACATTATAATCACTCATATTTGAAACTGAATATTCAGATACTAATATTAATCTGAGTAACATACCTTTTTCATGTTTCTGATGTGACGTTATGGAATCAGCTATTCTGACTTTCAAAAACCAAAGTTAAGTCTGAAACTGAAGCTACATAGTAAATTATGGCGGAATACGGAGTTTGAAACCAGACTTCAGTGGATCCTAAATTATAAATGTCTGTGTAGTTTCTAATTTTTCTCAAAGTACGTTATTACATGTATATTTTGAAGTGGTTTGGACCCATAAAATTTAATACAGAAAGAGCATTTGCAACACTGGTGATCACTTTTCCGAAATCAAATTATGGAGCTCTCTTTTTTTTTAAAGATTCTTTTTAAAAAAATTTATTGGCTGCATTGGGTCTTCATTGCTGCGCATGGGCTTTCTGTCTTTGTGGAGAGCAGGGGGGTGGAGGGCTACTCTTCATTGCAATGCACAGGCTTCTTATTGCAGCAGTTTCTCTAGTTGTGGAGCACGGGCTCTAGGCATGTGGGCTCAGTAGTTGTGTCTTGCGGGCTCTAGAGCGCAGGCTCAGTAGTTGTGGTGCATGAGCTTAGTTGCTCCACGGCATGTGGCATCTTCTAGGACCAGGGCTCAAAGCCATGTCCCCTGCGTTGGCAGGTGGATTCTTAACCACTGTGTTGCCAGGGAAGCCTGGAGTTCTCTTCTTCAGTACTTTTTAAGCATAAATTTCCTGAAAGCAAGATTTTTTTAAACCAAGGCAAAGAATAAGACTATACCTTTGGGGAAGGGGGTAGTGTATGTGTGGGCTGGAGTAGGGGGTCCACGGACAAGTAACTTCCTACAGTGTAAAGACCATGGGCTTTGCATCCATACAGTCTATATTCAAAATTCACTATCATGTTTTTCTAGCTGAATGATCTTGAGGAAGTTACTCATTTTCCAGACAACTGACATCTTCATTTATAAAACTGAGGCAATAAAAACTACCTTTCAGGGTTGTTGATAATATTAAACAAGTTAATTCGTGTAAGTATATAACATAGAGCCTATCACCTAGTAAAGAGTCCATAATGCATGGGGAAATAATTTCTTAGGAGAAAACATTTTGAAGAGGCCAAATGTAAGATATGATCCAACCTTTACTAAACAAACTAAATGAATACCTGGGTGATTTTTCTGCCTTGTCCTTGTTACCGTGCCCACCCACATAATGGGAATTCTCTGGAAGCCAAAGATGTTTGAGTTCCTTAAATGAAAAGTGTTATAACAAGGAAAAGTGATATTCTGACCAGTTCTTTCAGCCACATTGCAAATGTGCCACACAGGAAGGCTTTAATTTCACCATCCCCCTCTCACATTTTCTCCTGAGCTTTTGGCTAAGACAGCTCCTAGATCCAGCTCTTTTCTGTGTTTCTCCAAGAGCTGTGAGAATTGAACCAGAGAAGCTACAAACCCATTCTTTCTCTACAACCAGAAAATCCTGAGACTGCTTATTACAGCAATCATATCTCTAGAAAAATGGAGAAGTGGGGAGTGCTTTGCAGGAGATGGGTTGGAATTCATCCCAATGCACATAAATTTCAGTTTCTTCCCTTTAAAGTTCAGTCCCTGACCTACAGTTTGGAATAACTGGGAATGTTTCTATTATTGTTATCAACAGCTATGTTGTTACTTACATTCCACAAAGATGTCTCTTGTTTTGAAAGAGAGCAAATGCAGTGTGAGGAACAATCATTAAAATAAAAATATGCCTCTCATTTTTCTAGGATAAGGCTTTAGAAAATGTAGCTGGTAATCTAAGACAAAGCTTAGTTAAGTGATTGAACTATTACTTTCAGGAATTCACCAAAAAAATCTCATTTGGGGTTATTTCAGTATTTTTATGGCAAGAGTTGTCATTATATTGTATTTTATTTATTTCCTGTTTTGCTACAATCGTATCCTCTTTTGGACTTTTCACTTCTTTTCATAGAATGTTAAACACATTTCATAAGTACCAGGAGAAAACGAGAACAATTTAAAGAGCTGGAAAACTGCTGTATCTCATGCATGATGCCAACAAAAACAACCAACAACAAGCCAACAAAAGGAAGGCAAGGAAAATACGATGTCTACAATGGAACGTTCAACAAAACTGTGGCAGAAAACAGTGAAAGAGGAGGGCTTGGATTACTCTCTCTTCTCGCACCCCTTAGGTGCCCTGCAAGACATTCAACTTGAGCAGATCATTATTTGCATCTTTTTTATTGAAGAAGCAGAGATCAGGGAACACGGGCTTTCTTCACATGCTGCCCTTCATCATGAGTTTCCTTGGATCTCTGGAGAGAAAGGGGTTTACTTCCTATCCAGGGAGGACTCCTCATCTGCACGTGATCTCATCCTCTCCAATCTTCTCTAGGGCCTTGTTCTCCATCAGTGAAGCTCCAGTCACCCTTACTGGCTTGACTTCTCCTCAACTCATAAACATGTTCTGTTTTCCCCGATGCTATTCTTCATTACCAACTCTTCAGTTTCAAATCTAGGTCTATTCCTTCCACGCTCCTAAAATTGTTTTCCCAATGGCCGCAGTGGCGTCCAAATCCACTGGCCTTTTCTCTGTTCTTACTGTCTCTCATCTCAGCAGCATCCAACACTGTTGACTATCTACTTCCTGCTGAAATTCTCTTCCTTGAAGTCTTGGACTCCCTTCTCTGACCTTTGACCTCACTATACTTCACAGACTTTTCTTTCTCTTCTACCCATTAAATGAAGTTCTACTAAGGGTCTTTCTTTATACTCTTTTACTCTTTTTGTACTCTATTTTGGAGAGCTTATCTCAACTCTTTCACCTTTTTGCAAATGATTTCAAAAGCTATGTTTCCAATCCTAACTTCTATCCTGTTTCAGCACCTGAATTTCCAATTACCTGACGCACTCCTTCACACTCTAAAACAATTTAAAATTTAAAATCAAAACAAAAGGAGTCGTCCCATCTCCAAACTTTCTCACCTGGGTTAATGTGTTTCCAGTCTCCGAGAGCATTTGGGAGCACATCAGCTCCTTCCTTTCTTTTGTTTCCTCCATGAACTCAATCAGTGAAAACAAACAAACAAACAAACAAAAAGACCCAGACTTTGGAACCAGATTGACTTGGGTTGAATCCCTCGTCTGCTGCTTTGAACTGTGACCTCCAGCTAATTGCTTAATCTCCCTGAGTTTCTTCATCTGAATTAATCAAGTACCCATATTTACCAATCTACATGTTGCACCAATTAAATGAGATGGCATGTGCCTGACATATAATAGACATGCAAATACTTTTTATTCATTTTGCTTCTTTAGTTTTGCTTCCAAATGGTCTCTCCTGTCTTAGCATTTTCTCTCTCAATGTCACTGACTTTGTCACCACCTTAGTTTTGTGTCTCATTATCACTTGCCTAGATCATCGCAAATTTTTGAAAAATATTTTCTTGTCTGCACTGTCTCCCAGCCTCCCGTCCATCCTCCTTACTAATTCTAGGGTTCTTTCTAGAGCACTGACATAACCTTGTGTTGCTACATAGCATACAGAATAGATTA
The DNA here is from genome assembly GCF_030028045.1 of Hippopotamus amphibius kiboko. Classification (NCBI taxonomy): domain Eukaryota; kingdom Metazoa; phylum Chordata; class Mammalia; order Artiodactyla; family Hippopotamidae; genus Hippopotamus; species Hippopotamus amphibius. Next base: position 59,338,004 of record NC_080197.1, read on the forward strand.
CAAACTTGCCATCTTGATATTCAAGTTACTCCAAAACCTGGTCCTTTTCAGCCTTCTAAAATCAATGCTACATGTGCAGCCCCCTGAGCCCACTGCCTTAGCCAGACTGGACTTTTAATTAGACATTCTTCACTTTCTGGCCTCCTTACCTTTTTCTCACTCAATGCTCTTTGTCAGCTAGCATATCCTAGGGTCCAGTTAGGACACAGAGCTATGGGACCTATTGTCTGCAGTTTAGTGAAACGGTCCTGAGAGGAAAACACAAGGAGGTAACCTTTATTTAACCAGGAACATTTCTAAGTGCTTTGGAAGTATTAACTCATTAAGTTGTCATAAGGACCCTGTGAGTTAGGTAGTACTATACTCCTAATTGAAAAGATTAGGAAACCAAGGCATAAAATAGTTATGTCATGCGCCCAAGGTCATAATAAAGAACTAATAAATAGCAGAGCCAAGCTTCTAATACAGATGGTCCACAGAGTTAAGAGTCTGTGTCTTAACTAGTTGCCATGCTGTCTCTCCTAAACATTTGCTGGGGCCATGCCAAGGTCAGTCATTCCAGCTAAGGTGACCAGTCCAAGTGAAGCTAGATGCCAACAGGCAGGACCAAGATACAGTGCCAGACAGGTCAGGAATGAGATGCGTTGATGTGTGAGGAAGTTCAAGGTTGACAATTGCAAGATGAGCAGACAGGAATGACGATGAGCAAAGTTCAGGGGCTCATGACCGCTTTTACCGTGGTGTCCGCCATAACCTTTGTTGTGGTCAAGTCGGGAGCAGCTCAGGCATCCAACACAGGCAAGTCTATCTTGTTAACAGTCATTTGTATGTCCCTGACCCCCATGAGTGACGAGTCTCCAGAGACGAGGAATTGTGTGTTTCTCACCTCTGTAGCCTCCATAGTATCTGGCACGGCACCTTTATTTAATCAACAAATATTTATCAATTGCCCGTATGTGTTATGAACATGTAGGTTGGTTTAAGACCATTTCATGGTTCCTTCCCTCAGAGTTGCTTCTGTGCTTTTCCCCTAATTTAATCTGTAAGTCGTATTTATACAAGACTCCTGATTGCCAAGAGTTTTCTCTACAGTCTTCTCAGAATCTATACAACTCACTTCAAAACTGCAGGGCTGTCTGGAAATGAATTAGGGCTGAGACTTAAAGAAAAGACTCTGGGGAGTTTACATTAGAACTGCAAATGCATCACACAGATTCCTTGCCATTTGGCGAGTCAAAACTGATCCCAATAAAATTGCCACAGTTGGCTCAATTACAAGTGTCGTGCCTTATCCTTCTTTGTATTACCCCTGGTGTCTTGCACAGATTCTAAATATTGTAGGTTTGCTGTATATTTCAGTTGATAAGAAATGTTAGTGAAAATTTCGTACCTGAACTCTCTTTTTGTCTTTGAAGTTTACAATTGTTTTCCTCAGGGGAAAGTTGGCTGTTACAACATAGAAAAGTCTAGGTTATTTGTTAAAAATCTCCAACTCTAGAATTTAATAATAGCAGAAAAGAAAAGTTTGAGATCAATGTCTCTATTTTACAAGTTTATGCAAAGTAAAGTTCATTCCATTCATTACTGACCGGCAACCAGGACACTCAATGTTTTGCTTCTACTCGGGATAAAAAAGAAGTTTTTATTGCCCATTCCTCTACATCATGTAATTATAGGGATTTTGAAGTTACTGGGTCTACTCTCTAACCTTCAGGCAGAGCTATGTTTAAAAACTTCCCTGAGCAACTAAGAATTGATCCTGTTCTGAGATACCTTTAGAACAAGTTACACCACCAGTAGTCTCTTGTAGAGTTTAAAAGCTAGAGTCTTACCGCTAATCTAATCTTCTCTCTTACATTTCTTTCTCTTCCTCTCTTTTTTTTAAAATAAATTTATTTATTTATTTGTTTATTTATTGGCTGTGTTGGGTCTTTTTTTGCTGTGCGTGGGCTTTCTTTAGTTGCGGTGAATGGGGGCTACTCTTCATTGTGGTGAGCGGGCTCCTCATTGCCATGGCTTCTCTTGTTGCAGAGCACAGGATCTAGGCATGTGGGCTTCAGTAGTTGCAGCACATGGGCTCAATGGTTGTGGCTCATGGGCTTTGTTGCTCCGCAGCATGTGGGATCTTCCTGGAGCAGGGATGGAACCCATGTCCCTTGCATTGGCAGGCGGATTCTTAACCACTGCTCTACCTAGGAAGCCCTCTCTTCCTCTCTTTAGTGAAATTTAACAACAACTGGATAACTTTGTGTAATTGCTTGACAGAATCTTTCCTCTTTCTCAAGAAGAAATATGAAAAAGTTTAGGAAAAGGAGTCACTGAATTGTATACTCCTGCTTGTAGGAATGTCCTGGACATCAAAGATGTTTATATGGGTAAAGAGAAAAATTACTTGCATATATGGCAAATCTGAACTTGAAGTACGAATATTCGAGGTTGCATCCTGGTTCTAACTCTTACTAGCTACGTGGCTTTTAAGGAATACAGTAAGCTTTATGAGATTCCAGTTCTTTGTGTGGGATCATAATAAGCCTACAGAGTGATGTTTCATACACTGTGGACTATATAAAGCATGACTGTTTTCCATTTCTACTGTAGCTCTATAAAACAGATTAGTCTTCATCTTATTTTTTTAAAAAGATCGAAAACCATGTTTCTTTTAGTATAGGAGCATGTCTGTATACCCATAATTCAATATTACTCAATTATCATAGAAAAAATAGGAAATTAGAAGATGTGGTACATATATACTATGGACTATTACTCAGCCATAAAAAGGAACCAAACAGTGCCACTTGCAGAGACATGGATGAAACTAGAGACTGTCATACAGAGTGAATTAAGTCAGAAAGGGAAAAACAACTATATAATATCACTTATATGTGGAATCTAAAAAAATGGTACAGATGACCTTATTGGCAAAGTAGAAATAGAGTCACAGATGTAGAGAACAAACTTATGGTTACCAAGGGGGGAAGAGGAGGTGGGATGAATTGGGAGATTGGGATTGACACATAAACACTATTATATATAAAACAGATAACTGATGAGAACCTACTATATAGCACAGGGAACTCTACTCAATGCTCTGTGGTGACCTAAGTGGGGAGGAAATCAAAAAAAGAGGGGATATATGTATACGTATAGCCGATTCACTTTGCTGTACAGCAGAGACTAACACAACATTGTAAAGCAACTATACTCCAATAAAAATTAAAAAAAAGAAAAAGAAAAATAGGAAATTATACTTGTGTACCTACCTTCTTCATGAGGTTGTATGATTCTTGGGGCAGGGATTCTGCCTTATTAATCCTTATAGCCTTCACTATTGGCACAATCGTTGGCAGAGTAGGTGTTTAGCAAATATTTATGGGATTCAAAGCTTGCCTGACTGAATTATTTATACCACTTTAAATGTCAACTAGTTACCTAAAGGGAGAATTGATGTGCCATTAATTGCTAGTAACTCCTTAACTCCTTCTCATCTTCAGGTGTATGGAAAGATGTTTTTCTTCCTGTCCCCTACATATACCATCATAAAGATCCTCAATACTGAGTAATGTAGCATATCTTAAATCTCAGAAAGTCTTCTTTGCCCTAAAACTGTATGTTCATCCTAAAAGAGAAAAAAAAAATGGTGATTACATAGATCAGTAAGATTAATTATTAGACAAAGAAAAAACTAAGATATTAAAAAGGAGACACAACTGAAAGAAGCAAAGAACATTTAAATGGCAAATACTTTACTCCAGGGATTTGGCTAAAGCATTTGAGAATCTTGGGGCCAATTATGTGAACTCTGAAGACTGTTGACAGGGTAGTTACAGCTATGTGGGTGCTGGAAAAGAATATGTCTTTTCTTTACACAAGCTTCCAGAACTAGTTCTCATGAATGCCTAAAATATTTGTTTTATAAAATCGTGTCAGGAGGTTTTTTTTTTTTCCCCTCGCTTTAAGAGAAACTATTGTCTTCTTGAGCTTCTTTTCAAATACAATTTGCTTCATGTTAGTGTATGTGATTGGATATTTGTAGCAACTTCATAAATTCTTTCAAGTTTTTCAGTTTCACTATGTGATTTAAACCTTTTCCATTTAAAATTTCCTTCACGGAAAAGGGTGTAGACAAGAAACTTTGTTTTACATGAGCTACTTGAGTTCACCTTCCAAGGTCTGGAGGAGGGAATGCATGGAGACATGTTCCTAAAGATACTTGGGATTGGGTCTCTTGCATATTTGGCCAGATGGGCTGATGGTCAAAGGACATGGGGGGATCCCAGAACCCACCAAACACACAGTGCTTTTAGGATGGGCACAGCCTATTCACAACATTTGGGCTCCATAAGACTGTTCATACCCAAATGTAGAAATCTGTGATCAATCATGGACTCTTTACTACTTGTCATGAATGTAACCTTATAATTCCTCACAATATAGCACTCCAGGCACCTGATAGGAAATCCTCTTACCATCCCAGGTACAGAGAATACTGACACAGTTAAAGTATGTGCTTTGAATGGCAGGTACTGTGCAGAGGAAAGATACATTCTGAGGATTACTCTTCACAGCAAGGGGGACTTGGTGATTAGAGCCTGTCCTCCAGCACCTTCAGCCCTTTTTTGAAAGTTCTAGATGCCTTTCAAATATTTAGTGCAAACCAGGGAAATAAGGCAGCGTTAAACCATGTGATTGGAAATTAATTTGGAATCTATACCTCACTTTTGAAAGGGTGTCATGTTAAATTTAATGCCTATCCTTGTAGGAGAAACTATATGAAATAAGCCTTCTGTCAAAGCATTTGTTTTAGCCATGTTCTAATTTACTCTGGGAATTATTCTCTCGGCATGGGTTAAATTGAACTGAAATTACATTAATAATTAAAATAATTGATCACGGTAATAGTTGTAAGAAAACAGCTTCCAATTTCTGCAACACTTAACGTGAATTTCAGGTTGCTGTGCTTGTTGAGAAATGGTTAAGGCTGGCAATGGCAGAGCGACAGATTTTTAGGTTTGGAAAGAGTCTTTCTCCTTAAGGGTAGACACTTTCATGGAAAGAGAAAATTCCTGAAGCAGAGAAACTAGAGGTGATCTCTAGGTAGGTAGGAGAGAAGAGTTCTGTCTCCATTCTGGCTAGATGGTAACAAAATCTAGGTGTCTGGAAAGTGGGCTCCACTAGCTGGGATTAACAAAAGCCTCTTCCATGTGGACGCAGGAAGGAGGCTAGGAAGGATGAACCAGCATGTCAGAGTAGTGTACAAGGCAAAATTCTCTAAACTACCTCGTTAGATTTTCTAAATTTTTTTACGCTATTATTTTACTCTATGCGTTAACTTTCTTTGTAACTGCTCAGACTTCCAGGAAAAGCTTGTTTGACAGTTACAAATTTGTCAGTCCTATTTAAGATTATAAAGAGTAGGAATGGGTGAAGGACTTCACTGGCAGTCCAGTAGTTAAGACTTTGCCTTCCAACGCAGGGAGTTTGGGTTTGATCCCTGGTTGGGAAGCTAAGATCCCACATGCCTCACTGTCAAAAACACAAAACATAAAACAGAAGCAATATTGTAACAAATTCAATAAAGATTTTTAAATTGGTCTGCATAAAGCTTCCCTGGTGGCGCAGTGGTTAAGAATCCGCCTGAAAAAAAAAAAGGAATCCACTTGCCAGTGCAGGGGACATGGGTTTGATCCCTGATCTAGGAAGATAGTGCATGCTGAGGAGCAACTAAGCCTGTGCACCACAACGACTGAGCCTGCGCTCTAGAGGCTTCAAGCCACAACTGTTGAACCCACATGCCTAGAGCCCGTGCTCTGCAAGAAGAGAAGCCAGTGCAATGAGAAGCCCACTCACTGCAACAAAGAGTAGCCCCCACTCGCCACAACTAGAGAAAGCCAGTAAGGAGCAACAAAGACCCAACGCAACCAAAAATAAATAAATAAATAAATAAATAAATAAATAAATAAATAAATCATTAAAAATTAATTAATTAATTAAAAAATAAAAGTGGTCCACATTAAAAAAAATCTTAAAAAAAAAAAAAAAGAGTAGGAATGGGTGAGGGTTTTGAAGAAAATGTCAACACCAGAGTAGTGGCAAAAAACAATCACCAGCAAGAGACTCCCAAATGGGAGAATGAGAACTTCATGACCCTCTGCTCTAAACCTCTGTACTGACTCCCAGCAGCTGCTGAGTTTTACCAGGCTAAGAAAAAAGATTTTACTCTGCAGGTGAGATTAGAGCACTTGGCCTGGCTATAAATGAGATATTTCCATAAACTAATGAGATTGCACAGACACAACTGAAAATTTAGGGATGAGATTGGGGGCATCCATGCAACTTTACATTTGAGTAAGTCTTAACTTATAGCTCAGTGCAGACATTTAGAAGTAAAAAGTAGAAACATCTCCCATAACACTGGAATGTTTGTTGCCAATGAGCCGGTATTTGCTGCACAGGAAAAAGCCATGTAATGAGGAGAGGAGAGATCTGTTAGGAAAAACACCGAGGAACTGACCTGCACAAAGATCATGAGGTCAGAGAGGCCGGCCCTTTACAGCAAGGTTGTTAAGAATGTTATCAGTAGAGAAAAGTAGTTGGCATTTGGTAGGAACCTCTAAGATGGCCCTCTATGACCCTCACTTCCTAGTATTCACACCTTTGTGTAGTTCCCTTTTGCACTGTACCAAGGTAGGGCTTTGTGACCAATAGCATAGTATTGAAAGTGATGATATGTCCCTTCTGAGATTAGCTTATAAAAAGACTTCAGCTCCCATCTTGGAATATTATCTATCTATTCATATATCTACCTTTCTATCTATCTTTATTCATGGATTGCTTTCTCTGGGGGACGTCATAACATGAGCTGCCCAAAAGAAAAGCCAATGTGGTAAGGAACTAAAGCTACTTGCCAACAGTCATATGAATGAGCTTGAAAGCAAGTCCTTCAGCCCCAGTCAAGACGTCAGAGACTGCAGCCATCACTGTTATCAGACTGCAACCACATACAAAACCTCGAGCCAGAACCACCCAGCTAAGTTAATCCAGATTCCTGACCCTCAGAACTATGTGAGATAATACTGTTTGCTGTTTAAGCTGCTAAATTTGGGGATGAATTGTTGCACAATGATAGATTATGAAGGCGCAGAGGTATGGAGCCAAGAAATCCAAGAGGAATGTTAAATAGAGGAGAGAGACTTATATCCAACCAAAATTCCACCTCATTCTCAGCGCATCTCTAGATATTGGGGGCTTTTGATTGGACACTAATTAAGAGATAAAATGACAGATTAGCTTGTCCTTATCAAATCTTTCAACGAAGGAGGGAAGAAAATCCCTAGTGTGGATAATAGAAATTCAACTGGAGAGGACCAGGTGGAGTCGAGGTCCAAGTTGAGAGAAGCTTTGAGGAATCTATTCAAGAACAGAAGGAATTACCTACAAACATGCAGGAGTAATAGATTAATGGAGAAACTTGCTTCTCACAAGTCTTCCACTTCAAAAGGAAGAGGGAAATGACCATTCGAGACAAGAAGGGACTCAACTTGTTTTTCACCAGCAGAGTCAGAGATCATATGGGGAAGAGGGGCCTGAGAGCGAGGCATTAATGGTGATCTTCTCCAAATAATCTTTCTGCTTTCTGGGGAAAAAAAGAGCACAGAAGTCCACAAACAGCTTCAAATCAGAGAGAAGCTTACCCAGGGAAAGGGGGACTCTAAAATCTCAACTCTAAGAAATCACTCTCTTACTTAGTTAACCAAAATTTCTTTTTTTAAAATATTTATTTATTGACTGCATTGGGTCTTCGCTGTTGCTGCATGGGCTTTCTCTAGCTGCGGAGAGCGGGGGCTACTCTTCATTGTGGTGCACAGGCTTCTCAGTGCGTTGGCTTCTCTTGTTGCGGAGCATGGGCTCTAGGCACGTGGGCTTCAGTAGTTGCAGCACATGGGCTTACAGGCTCTAGAGCGCAGGTTCAGTAGTTGTGGCACATGGACTTAGGGCTCGAACCTGTGTCCCTTGCATTGGCAGGCAGATTCTTAACAACTGCCCCACTAGGGAAGCCCTAACCCAAATTTCTAAATGTCAGATTTGAGTGAGGTAAACTGAACAGCAAATTGGGTTACATGTCTTGCTCTGAGAAACATAACTAGCTAAATAGGATACTCTGTAGAAGAAATTGCCTGATAAAATCTACCCCAGCAGAAGCACATAGCATGCTCTGATAAATAGAAGGCAGGGTAGCTAGTGATTGCATCCTGAGAAGTCCATTGGATCCCAGGAAAAAGGACTGATGGTCATGGTAGTAAAGCTGACTCTGAGATCTCAATAAAAGTCAGTAGTTTAGGAAAGTTTCCCAGAAGAGCAGAATCTTTCTGAGCCCTTTTCTCTTGGGGATGGTGATAAAACAGTGAGAGAGAGATTGGAGGCAAGGGGGAAAAGACAATGAAGATTTAACTATAGGGGCTTCCCTGGTGGCACAGTGGTTAAGAATCCACCTGCCAAAGCAAGGGACATGGGTTCAAGCCCTGATGTGGGAGGATCCCACATGCCGAGGAGCAACCAAGCCCATGTGCCACAACTACTGAGCCGTCACTCTAGAGCCCGCAAGCCACAACTACTGAGCCCACGTGCTGAAACTACTGAAGTCAGCATGCCTAGAGCCCATGCTCTGCAACAAGAGAAGCCACCGCACTAAGCACCTGCTTGCCAGTAGAGAAGCCCATGCACAGCAATGAAGACCCAATGCAGCCAAAAAAATAAAAAAAGAAAGATTGAACTATAGATGAAATTAGTCTGCCAGTGGCACCCCAACCAAAGGTTATCCCAGCAGGAGACAACAGAAATTGAGAAATGAGACACTAAATTATAATCTGTAAGATATCCTAATAGGAAAAACAAATGATGAGAAAAAGTTGGGGACAAGTGTCCTTCTAGCATCAAAATGTAAATTCTAGATTTATTCATGGGAATTCCCCAGTGGTCCAGAAGTTAGGACACAGCGATTTCACTGCTGGGGCCTGAGTTTGATCCCTGGTCAGGGAACTAAGGTCCCACAAGCCACACAGCGTGGCCGGGGGGGATAATTAGATTTATCCTTATTAGGGAAAGTAGCATCATATTACAGCATCCTTCATCTATTTTTCACATTTGCTAGCCAAGAATTTACTAAGACTATAGACAAAGTAATGCATTGTTTATATTATAGAACAGTAGGAATTACACGGTTAAGAGGGAAATAAAAAGTAGGTTACAAACATTATGTGCAATATTATTCTAATTTTGTGTTTTAAAAACAGGTATGTTAGACACAGGGCCAAGATGGCAGAGTAGGAAGACCCAGCATTCACCTCCTCCCACAGGCACACCAAAATTGCAACTATTTACAGAACAACTATCCATGAAAGCGACCTGAAGACTAGACAAAAAAGATCCTCTACAGCTAAAGATGTGAAGAAGGAACCACAACAAGATGGTTATGAAGGGCAGAGATGCAGTGCAGTCAAGACCTCTACCCTGGGTAGGCAACCCATGAATGGGAGGATAATTACAATTACGGAAGTTCTCCCCAAGAAGCATGAGGTCCAGGATCCTCTCCTGCCTGGGAGTACTGCTTGTCGAGAAGACAAGGCCCAAGAAGGTTTGCCTTTGAAGGCCAACAGAGTTGCTTTCGGGAGACCCTGAATGCTGTGGGAAATACAGACTCTGCTCTTAAAGGACACACACAAAATCTCACGTGCTCCAAGATCCAGGGCAGAAGCAGTAATTTGAAAGGAGTCTGGGTCAGATGCACTTGCTGATCTTGGAGAACCTTCTGGTGAGCCAGAAAGCAATTGAAACTCACCCTGGAGACATAGGCACTGGCAGCAGGCATTTTGGGGAGTACATCCCACCACAAGGACGATGGTGCCCATAAATGCCATTTCTGAATATTTCTCTAGATTATTAGTCCAGGACCTGGCTTCACCTACAGCCAGTCAGCACTAATCCTGGGATGCCCCAGGCCAGGCAGCTAGCTGGAACACAGCCCAACCCACCAGCAGTCTGGCTGCCCTACGGGTGGGCACCAGGCCCAGGATCGCCTCAGCCCTAGTGCCACCCATCAGCATAATGCCACTAGCTTCAGAACCAACAGCCCCACAGCCAAAGACCCCAGGATATGGCTCTGCCCACTGGCAAGCAGACACCAACCCTAGGACCACTGAAGCCTTGCAGCCAGCTGGGTCATGACCTGCTGCAGTCACCAGCAGGCCAGCACAAGTTCCAGGACCCCATGGGCCCTGGCCCTGCCCACCTGCAGGCCAAAACCAATTCCTGGACCCCTAGCACCCTGCAATCAGAGACACTGGGACCTGGATCTACCCATCAGTGGGCCAATACTAGCTTCAAGGCCTAGCTTCACCTACTGGTGTGTAGGCACAAGCACAGAGACACCCTGGTCCCTGGCCTCCCCAAAAGCAGGCTTACCCCAGTTCTAGGACACCTTGGGCACCTCAGCCAGCTTTGAGAGGATCCAGCCCTACTCACCAAGGGGCAATGACCAGCTTCAGATCACCCCAGACCCATAGCCAGTCATGCCAGGAATCAACCCTGCCAACCAGCAGGGAAACGCCAGCCCCAGGCTCTGCCTGGGCCATGGCCCTGCCCATATTCAGGCCAACACTAGCTCCAGGACCCTTAGTCCCACAGCCAGCTACTGCGGGACCTGACTCTGGCTACCACTAGGCCAGCACTATCCCTGGAACCTCCTGAGACTCTGTAGCCAGTCACCTCATGACCCTGCCATGCCCAGCTGGAGCCAGAACTAGAACCAGGACTCCTCTGGCTGTGAAGCCAGCAGAGCCAGGATCTGACCCTAGCCACCAGTAGCTGGCAGCCTATGCACAAGGCAGGGCCTGGAAACCAACTGGACTGGGGCCCAGCCATGCCTACCAGCACACCCACAGGGGAGTGCACTGCTGGCCCTCATAGGGAGTTTCCTACATAAGGCGATTTCTCTAAGTTAGGAAAACATAAATAACCTACCAAACACATAGAAATAAAAACAGTGAATTAGGCAAAATAAAATGACAGAGAAACATGTTCCAAATAAAGGAACCAGATAAAACCTCAGAAGAAGAACTAAGTGAAGTGAACTCTTAGTTGCAGCATGCATGTGGGATCTAGTTCCCTGACCAGGGATGGAACTGGGCCCCCTGCATTGGTAGCACAGAGTCTTAACCACTGCGCCACCAGGGAGGTCCCAAGATAGACAAAATTGATAAACCTTTAGCCAGAGTCATAGACCAACAAAAGTCCAGAATTAGAAGTCGTCACAGGTGAATTCTACCAAACACTTAGAGAAGAGTTAACACCTATCCTTCTCAAAATATTTCAAGAAATTGCAGAGGAAAGAATGCTTCCAAACTCATTTTACAAGGCCAGCATCATCCTGATACCAAAACTGGTCAAAGATATCACACACAAAAAAGAAAATTACAGGCCAATATCACTCATGAATATAGATGCAAAAATCCTCAACAAAATATTAGCAAACTGAATTTAACAACACATTAAAAGGATCATACACCATGATCAAGTGGGAGTTATCCCATGGATGCAAGGATAGTTTAATATCTGCAAATCAATAAATGTGTTACACCACATTAACAAATTGAAAAATAAAAATCATATGATCATCTCAATAGATGCAGAAAAAGTTTTCCCAAAATTCAACATCCATTTATGATAAACACTCTTCACAAAGCGGGTATAGAGGGAACATACCTCAACATAATAAAGGTCACATATGATGAGTCCACTGCTAACATCATACTTAAGAGTGAAAAACTAAAAGCATTTCCTCTAGCATCAGGAATAAGACAAGGATGCCCACTTTCACCACTTATTCAACATAGTACTTGAAGTCCTAGCCACAGCAATCAGACAAGAAAAAGAAATAAAAGGAAGGCTTCTCTGGTGGTGCAGTGGTTAAGAATCTGCCTGCCAATGCAGGAGACACAGGTTTAAGCCCTGGTCCAGGAAGATCCCACATATTGCAGAGCAACTAAACCCATGTGCCACAACTACTGAGCCCAAGTGCCACAACTATTGAAGCCCACGAACCTAGAGCCTGTGCTCCACAACAAGAGAAGCCACTGCAATGAGGAGACTGCGCACTGTAACAAAGAGTAGCCCCCACTCTCTGCAACTCGAGAAAGCACATGTGCAGCAATGAAGACCCAACACAGCCAATAAATAAATAAATAAAAGGAAATCAAATTGGAAAGGAAGAAGTAAAACTATCACAGTTTGCAGATGACACAATGCTATATATAGAAAATCCTAGTGACACCACCAAAAAACTAGAACTCATCAATGAATTTACTCATTGGTAAATTTGCAGGATACAAAATTAACATATAGAAATCTTTTGTGTTTCTACACACTAACAATGAACTATCAGAAAGACAAATTAAGAAAAACATTCCCTTTTACAACTTCATCGAAAAGAATAAAATACCTGGGAATAAATCTAACTAGGGGGAAATAAAAACCATACTCTGAAAACTATAAGACACTGATGAAAGAAACAAGACGACACAAATAGATGAAAAGATATACTGTGCTCATGGATTGGAAGAATTAATACTGTTAAAATGACCATACTACCCAAGGCTATCTACAGATTCAATGCAATTCCTATCAAAATACCAATGGCATTTTTCACAGAACTAGAACAAGTAATTCTAAAATTTGTATGAAAACACAAAAGACTCCAAATAACCAAAATAATCTTAAGAAAGAAGAACAAGACAGGAGATATCACACTCTGATTTCAAACCATGCTACAAAGCCACAGTAATCTAAACAGTATGGTACTAGCACAATAAAACAGACACATAGATCAATGGAACAGAATACAGAGCCCAGAAATAAACCCATACTTATATGGACAATTAATTCACAACAAAAGAGACAAAAATATGCAATGTGGAAAAGACAGCCTATTCAAGAAATGGTTTTGGGCAACCTGGACAACTACATGCAAAAGAATCAAACTGGACTACTTTCTCACACCATATACACAAATAAATTCAAAATGGATTAAGGCTTAAATGTAGTACCTGAAACCATAAGTCTTCTAGAATAAAACATAAGTAGTATGCTCTTTGATACTCCTCTTAACAATATTTTTCCTTAGTCAAGGGAAATAAAAGCAAAAATAAACAAATGGGACTATATCAACCAAAAAACTTTTGTACAGTGAAGGCAATTATCAACAAAAAGGAAAGGCCACCTACCAAATGGGAGAAGATATTTGTAAATGCTATATCCAACAAGGGGTTAATATCCAAAATATATAAAGAACTCAAACAACTCAACATAAAAAAAAAAAATTAAAAATGGGTAAAGGATTCAAATAGATATTTTTCCCAAAAAGACAAAAAGATGGCACATGAAAGGTTCATGAAAAGATGCTCAATATCACTAATTATCAGGAAAATTCACATCAAAATCACAATATTACCTCATGCCTGTCAGAATGCATATTATCAAGAAGACAACAAATAACAAATGTTGGTGAGGATACGGAGAAAATGAAACCCTGTGCACTGTTGATGGAAATGCAAATTAGTGCAAACACTATAGAAAATAATATGGAGATTCCTAAAAAAATTTGAAATAGAACTACCTCACAATCCAGCAATTCCACTCCTGGTTATTCATTCCAAGAAAACAAAAACACTAATTCAAAAAGAATACATGCACCCCTATGTTCATTGCAGCAATATTTATAATAGCCAAGATATTAAAGCAACATAACTCCCTAGATAAATTTATCTATCACTAGATAAATGGGTAATGAAGATGTGAGATATGTATATGTAGTGAAATATTAGCCATAAAAAAGAATGAAATCTTGCCATTTGCGACAATGTAGATGGACCTAGAGGGTATTATGCTAAGTGAAATATGTGAGACAGAGAAAGATAAATGCTGTATGATTTCTCTTATGTGTGAAATCTAAAAAACAAAACAATTGCACAAACATAATTAAACAGAAATAAAGTCATAGATACAGAGAACAAGTAGGTGGTTGCCAGAGGGAAAGACGGTGAGGGGAGGAGAGAAATAGGTGAAGGAGGTTAAGAGGTACAAACTTTCAGTTACAAAATAAATGAGTCACGGGTATAAAATGAATAGTGTGGGAATATAGTCAATAATTATGTAATATCTTTGTATGGTAACAGATGACAATTAGACTTATCATGGTGATCATTTTGAAATGTATAGAAATATCAAATCACTGCATCTGTACCAGGAACTAACATAGTGTTGTAGGTCAATTGTTCTTCGAAAATAAACAAACAAGCAAACAAAGCCATAGAAAAAGAGATCAGATTTGTAGCTACCAGAGGTGGGGGGGGGGGGGGGTGAGAAAAGGAGGAATTAGGTGAAGGCAGTCAGAAGGTACAAACCTCCAGTTATAAGATAAATAAGTACTAGATATGTAAATAAGTACTACAAAATCACGAATGTAATTAACACTGCTGTATGTTAGGGATGTGCTGGACTTGATCTCTATCAGTCATCTGCTCCTAGATGCTGGAGCAAGCAGGAATGCAAGCAGAGTTTTTAGAAGTTTAGGAGAAGTTGCCAGAGTGTTTACAAGGAAGTCTGGTTGCTTCTCAAATCTAGTGGAATCTTTATTCAGCACAGGTGGTATCATATGTAGCTATACATTCCTATGGAAACTTAGGGAGGCCCATGTTCAAATGAGAACATGCTGGATTATTGCTTTATTTATATATACTTGTCTATAACTTTCCATATCCTTTGCTACTCCAAAAAAGTTTTTTGAGGTGACTTATTGGCTTAGCATATATACTCTCTACAAACTTAAATTCCCTGTTACACTGTATTTTGTCTCGTCTTGCGTGTGCAGGACAAAAATGAGGCCAGAGGAGTTATGGGAATATTAATCAGCTGAGAAAATGCTATATGAGCATCAAATGTTGGAAATATTTGCAAAATATCCTTCCACTCCTGGCAGAGGGCATAAAGAGACAAGTAGGAGCTTTATGGATTTTTTCCCTAAGTACCATCACCTGCTCCTCCATACTTGCAAAACTTTGTACTACTTCAAGCAATAAGGAGAGATTTGTGACTAAAATAAATACAAATAATTCTGCATTAAGAATTGATATTAGCATGCTGTAATGGAGAATAAGAAGAATTTGGTATCAAAATACCTGAATTCAAGTTTGGCAAACTACCTCGTGTTTCTATTGATACATCTCCATTTCTTTACCTACAAAAACTTCATGCTTTTGGTGGTAGGTGAAGTGTGCTTATAAAACAAACAAAACAAACAAAATCAATAACTATAAAGGGAAAGACTGATAAGTTGGACTACATTAAAATTAAGAACTGTTTATCAGAAAACAGCAAGAAGAAAGTGAAAAAGCAAGCCATAAACCAGGAAAAAATCAAGCTGTAATATAAATGACGAACTCATATCCAAAATACATTAAGAATACCTAGCAATCAATAAGAAAGGCAGATAACCCACCACAAAAAATGGACAAGGGATTTCAGCAGGATACTTCACAAGAAAAGATATCCAAATAGCAATAAACATATGAAAAAGTGCTCAATCCCATAGCTCATAATAAAAAAAAATGCAAATTAAAGTGAGATAGTCCTACACACCCACCAGAAAGAAGAAAATTAAAGACGAACAATAGCAATAAGACAGTTAATAGCAAGAAAAACAAGAACATTTGTATGCTGTTGATAGGGGTATAAATTGGTATAACCAAATGAAAACAATTTGGCAATATCTGCTAAGCACATATTTTGTGACTAAACAATTTCAGTACCAGGTATGTTTACGGTAACTTACACACATGTGCACTCCAGGACACATATACAAGAAAATTCATTAAAGCATTATTTGCATTAGCCAAAACTGGAAAACAATCCAAATTTCCATCAACAGTAAATGGATAAATAAGTTGTGGGATATTCATTCAATGAAAATACTTCATTGCAATGAAAATGAATGAACTACAGCTGGAAACAACATTGGTAAATCTCAAAAACATCTTGAGTGAAAGAAGCCAGGCACAAAGGAAAACAGCGTTTTCTTTGCTCTGTTATTTATATTTTCTATATTAATCAAGTTAAACAAACAAAAATTATAGTATTTAGGGGGCATAGATGGCTGGCAAAACTATAAAGAGAAGAAGGAAAATGCTGGCCATAACATCAGGCCATAAAGGTGGTCACCTGGGTGGTAGAGGTTAAGGTGAGAGTTGAGGAAGGCATGAGGGGATTTGGGGATCTGACGATGGTTCTTGATCTGGAGGTGGTTACACACACGATTATGTTAATCCCTTGAGCTACATGTTTTGTGTGCCTTATTGTATGTGTGTTATATTTCATAATAAAGGAGTTAAATTTTATTTTAAAGGACCTAATTCTATCAGCCTATTTATATCAAATGTCCGTTATAAGTTAAATACTAAATGTAAAGGCATTTTAAAACTGTAATCTACCATATGTTTATACTATTGTTGTTTCTTTTAATAATGAGGCAAATACCTATAAAGAACCAAAGAGCCATTCTTAACAATGGCAAAACTAGAATAGCATATCCTCAATTGAAAAATCACATTTCTAAGGGCAGAATGGCTACCGGCCGAAAACTCTGTAAAAATAAATTCATCCTGTCTAGACCAACTCAGCATCAAAAGTGAAAACAGATGACTTAGCTATTTCCTTTGCTTTTTAAATATGACTAGTAATGCTCATTGATATGATTTTGGGGCTAAATATGTGAAGATTAAGTCAGAAAACTCAAGGTAAGACTTGAAAATCAAGGAGAAAAATTCTAATTGAAGATCTAGAAGCATAATTTAAATTATTATGTTTCTTCCAATTTCTTGTGTATAGTTGAGGTTTATTTTAAACAATTACTATTTATTAGTATTGATAACATCTGTAAGATTAATAATAATAAATAGTGCTGAATTTCAGGGAATGTTTTACTTAATATCATTCGCTTTGTGAACTTAATGAGGGTCTTTTCTTCAATTCTCAGTACCCTACCATGTCTGCAATCTGTTACCTATTATTATTAATAAATTATTAATAAATTGCTACTTTCATTATGCTAGTCTCTCCTCAGTGATTTAGTGACATCAATAAAGACAGGAGTTTTTATGGAAGAAATCATTTATATATCTCCTTGGGGTTTTGTATATCTCCTAGGAATAATCTTTAACTTCCCCCTTTCTCCCTCCACCAATAATCAGTCACCTGGTCCTCCAGATTGTACTTTTGTCTTTTTATTTAAAAAGCTCTGGATTCTGTATTTTCTTCTTTCTCGCTGACAACAATTTTAGTTCCCTCCTAGGAGTTATTAAAAAGACCACCTAACTGGCTCTTCTGCCTTTAATCTCTTCCTCTGCTAATTCATTCTTCATGTGAAGCACTTTCCAACTCAAGATTCAATTGTGTCAATCCCTCTCCTTGAAATCCTGATGGATCGTCCGGCTTCTGGTTTTATCTCCTGCCACCAATCCTTCCCCTCAGGTCCCCATGGACTCCAGAGATAACTTATGCTACAATTACACTGAACCTTTGGGCATTGTCCCAACCCAGCCTTCCTGTGCCTATGTAAGCTTCCCATTTCTTTCCACTGGTACACAGTAGGCATTCAATAAGTGCACATTGACCGTAAGGCTGTTAGACGCTTATGAAGATGCTCCCGGCTTCCCTGGGCATTTGCTTTCTGCTTTGGGCTCCCAAAATGACTTGGTTCCTGTCTTGATTATTATTTTGTAACTCTTTATCTTCAAGAACAGCAGCCCTATTTTATTGATCTTTGTATGGGAATAGTACCTAGTGCCTGAATAGTGCTATACATATTTATTTATCAGCGCCCAATAAAATGTAACTCGTCTTATTTTTCTAATTTTTATGAACCATAAAAACAATGGTAGTGAATGAATAAGGAAACTCCTTTGAGGGACCTGGCAATGGCCACTGCCAGAGAATTGACCCTTTCATTTCAGCCTTTCAATTGCATGGATATTCAGTAAATGACAATTGGACATTTCCTCTGTATCAGTTACTGTACCAGGTGCTGGGACACAGTGAATCATAATCCCATTTTCATAGCTCTTTATACCTGGTGGAATAATAGATCTACCACGGTTGGGTCTGAGAAAAATATTTCCTATCTGCCTTCACTCATAGGAGATGCCTGGAATAGCCCATGCAGAAAGGATCAGCTTTCCTTTTTTTTATCTTAGCTTTTAAAACAGTTCCTTTCATCATAAATGCTCATGCAAGCATTTCTCAGCTTCTCTGTCACTTGACCTGAGGTTTCCAAAGTATCCCCCAAAGAATCTGATTTGAAAAAGAAGGCCTCAGTTGTGATGATGTGAAATTGATCCTCAGTCACATGTTCTCCTTTCGCAGACAGAGATACTAACCACCATCCTATTAAGTGGCGCCAATTATGTTTGAGAGCCCATCATGTGATTTTGGGGCTATCTAGCCTCATTTGAATGAAATTCTTTAGATTTACAGGCCATCTAGAAAGCGAAAAATCACAGACCAGCAAGTAAGCTTTACTCTTCACAATCAGCTCTTAAGGTGAATTATTCAAGATACAATGCTAAAGCATTCCTTTTGTTTAAGAAAATAATTTGCTTCCCTTCTGACGTAATCAATTTCACATATTTGTGCCCTAACAAAAAGGCTTTAGGAAAGACTTTATGTTAATTATTAAACACACATATATTAAATTCTCATCTTTCAGACCAGGTTGAGAATGAAAGTTAAACATTCTGGTTAATTATCTTCCTACCTATGTCTTTCACAGATGATCAGCTCTTCAAGGTTGAGTTGATAAAATCCACATAACACTGTAAATACATTGATAGAGTTTAGCCTAGCCTCAGGAAGAATGAGTTCATAGCTAACTTTAGATATTGCCTCACATTGCCTGAAATTCTCTTCATTTTGTCACATTTCTAAACTTGAACCAATCCAAGTTTTTTTTCAGTTAACAAGTTCTGCATGGAGAATATGGGCACGCCAAGGGGGCCAGGCTCTCAATGTAGTACCACTCAGTATCCGGCTGGTTGTCTCCTGGAAGCGTTCTAGTGAACATTAGCATCAGGTGGATGTTCCCCTGGAATCCAGTTGAAAATAGAGGCAGTCAGATAATGAAAGTTTTAATGATTAAAGAGCGAGAAGTAGTGGTGAAGTAGAGGGAATACTGTAGAGAGTAGATTGGATTGTCTCTAGTAAGAGACTTTTTAAAAAAAATATTTATTTATTTTTGGCTGCCTCGGGTCTTAGTTGCAGCACGTGGGATCTTTGTTGAGGCATGCGGGATCTTTTCCTTGTGGCACACGAGCTTCTCTCTAGTTGTGGTGCATGGGCTCAGCAGTTGCGGCGCACAGGCTTAGTTGCCCCACGGCCTGTGGGATCTTAGTTCCCGACCAGGGATCAAACCTGCATCCCCTGTATTGGAAGGCAGATTCTTAACCACTAGACTACCAGGCAAGTCCCTAGTAAGCGCCTTTGTGATACCAAAGGAAAACATGAGAACATCCAGTACTCAAAGGAAAGGTTATAGTTAGGCTACTTTTAGCAGCAAAATTGGCTTTGAAGTCAGGTAGACTACAAACACAGAGTTCAGCTCCACTTCTCTGTAATCTCTTGCCTTTGAATTTCTCTGTGTGTTGGCTTCACCTGCAGCTTAGTAAAGAAAGCTGTAAATTCCAGGTGCCAATTCCAGATACAACACAACAGTATCCAAAGGAAGATGGCACAGTCTCTCCTATGTCACTGTAGGATGATCAAACCTTTTCCCAAAGCCCGCAGGCAGACTTCCCCATTATGCCGTATTGCTTGGAATTATGTCACAAATGGGTGCCAAAATCAGTCTCTGGCCAGGGGAATGAGAACGCCATGACTGCCTTAGATCAATCAGAATTTAGCCCCTGAAGCTGGAGGTACAGCCAATACTCCTGAAGCACCAAGCGCCATGGAGGAGGATGGATACCTAAAACAGTGGAGGTTTAATAGGCAGAAAAGTCAAGGAAATTGGTTATTGATTATGCTGCCAGTGTCTGCTAGGTAAAGGATACACGGTTCTATGACGTGAAAGAGAGGGGAAGACGCAAGAGGGGAGGGCTCCAAATACAAACTTCATAAGCTTCAAACTTTTGCCCAGAGTTTGATTAATATGCATTATCATTGTACGGCAGTCACAGAAACACGTGTCAACAGAGATTTTCTGTTTACCAAGTACCTGTTAATAGAAAGTCTATTAATAGAATTATTGAGTATACTGAGACATCATGCTTCCTTTTCCCAACCAAAGCTAGTATAAAACAACCAATTTTTGCAATAATGGTTTTACAGACAAAATACTACGTGTCCTGAAATTTAATGAAACAGTAGTTTGATACATGCACGGGTATCTAATGTTTTGTGATTTAGTGCTGAGAAGATTATATGTTGTTTAATTTAATATTAGATGCATAGTCATTAGTTGCATTTTCTAGTATTCTCGTACCACGGCTGTTATTTATTCATTCATTCATTCATTCATTCATTTATTTATTTATTTTTATTCAGATAGGAGTTGGTATCTGTATATTTTATACCAGGCACTAAACCAAACTCTAAGAATACAAAGTTTGGCAAAAACAGAAAGAATTCTCATGAACAAATAGATGTTTTACGTAGCAGGTTTAGAAGGGTTTTTTTTTTAACTTTTTATTTTATATTGGAGTATAGTTAATTAACAATGTTGTGTTACTTTCATATGTAAAGTGATTCAGTTTTACACATACATGTATCAATTCTTTTTCAAATTCTTTTCCCATTTAGGTTGTTACATAATATTGAGCAGAGTTCCCTATGCTATACAGTAGGTTCTTGTTGTACACACCACCATATTGAAAATGGAAAACCAACAAGGACGTAGGTTTAGAAGATTTAATCTCCTGAGGGATATCCATATTTTAAAAATCATCCAAATGTAAACAGACTCTGCAAGAAGTAAGAAAGAAAAAAAAAATTTTTTTTGAAGGCCAATTTTCTTCAAAGGGAGAAGTGGTCTGGTACATAAACAATATAGTGTTTTAAGATTTATTTTCGGGACTTTCCTGGCAGTCCAGTAGTGAGGATTTGGTGCTTTCACTGCCATGGCCTTGGATTCAGTCCCTGGTTGGGGAGCTAGGATTCCGTGGAGCAGCCAAAAAAAAAAAGGGTTATTTTCTTAAAAGCTTCTTGTGGAGGAGTATTTGCATTTTGGAGGAAGTTATAGGGAAATGAATATAAGGCTCTCAGTCCCTGTTGCCTTATCTCCATAAATGGTAAACACTTATGTGCTCAAACTGATGATACCATTGACCATTACTCCTTTGCAAATAGTTATCTCATTATCAAATGTGAATAGAATAATGAAAGGGGGGAAGACTCACAGAATCTGACAAATCTATGTCTGTCCAGCTAAGGAAGCATACACTTTTAAAGAATTATATTTGTGTTCCATAAAATGTAGGAATTTTGACTGTCAAGACCTTGGAGGCAGAGGCTATTTTTTATAATTACATAATTTATGCAACCTCCTAGTGTTTACTGTGATATTTGTATCCGACATTTGCTTGAATATTTTATACTGAGAGAAACAAAGAGAATTCATGTCTCATTGTCCATTTGTAAAATTTGCTCATTTAGGGGAGAATTCAAAGTAAGGCCCTTAGGGCTAGAAACAAAAATACAATTTTGAAACTACTGTCAATTGGCAGTGCATTCAAACAGCAATTTCTGTTACTACACAAAAATCTCAAAGTTGACTGACATTAAAGCAGGAAAAGTTATGTAAATTCACAGGGAATATAAGTGCATCCTTGACATCTGATTCAATTAGATCCAATTCAACTAAATCATTGCAAAATCCTAGACGAAGGTTATTGACGACATGACTAAAGACACTAACAGGATACAAAGACAATTAAACAATATTGCTGCACAGGATAAAATGCAAACTCCTTATTATGGCGTGAAAGGGTGTCACAATCATGATTCTGACTGCTTTTCTTGCTTCATCTTATGCCAAACTACCCCACATTCCAGCCATTGAACACTGTCTGGGATTCCCTTATCCTTTGCAACTCCCTGCCTTTCCCCCAACATTTTGTTTTTAATATTTTCAAGCTTAAGGTTTTAAAGAATTTTACAATGAGCACCCATACGTTCACTAGCTACATTTTAAAAGATTAATTAATTAATATATTGGCTGCATTGGGTCTTCATTGCTGAGCATGGGCTTTCTCTAGTTGTGGCAAGCAGGGCCTACTCTTCATTGCAGTGCACAGGCTTCTCAGTGCAGTGGCTTCTCTTGTGGAGCATGGGCTCCAGGCGGGTGTGGGCTTCAGTAGTTGTGGCACGTTGGCTCAATAGTTGTGGCTCATGGGCTCTAACGCACAGGCTCAATATTTGTGGTGCACGGGCTTGGTTGCTCCACGGCATGTGGGATCTTCCCGGACCAGGGATCAAACCCGTGTCCCCTGCATTTGCAGGTGGATTCTTAACTACTGCACCACCAGGGAAGTCCCTAGATTTAATTGTTAATGTTTTATTGTATTTATTTTATCATGTACCTACCCATCTCTCTATCCCTCTATCCATCAAAGTAAATTGCAGTCATCTGTAGTCTTCACCCTAAACACTTCATGCACATTCATTAACCAGAGATCAGTACTTGTCTATGGCCTTTTATTTTCCTGCTAAAGTAAAATTTACATGTAGTAAAACACGCACATCTTAAGTGTACCATTCACTGAATTTTGACTAATGCTGTGTAATATAAATCCCTATTGAGATATAGCACTTTACCATCACTGCAGGAATTTCCTTCTTGTTCTAGTTCCCAGTTGATTCCAGCCCCAGCCTTTCACTGCTTAAATTTTTTCCACCAGAGATGAGATTAGTTCTTCCCATCAGAGAACTTCATGTAATTGGAATCATGCAGTATACACTCTTCTCTCACCCAGCAGAATGGTTTTTGTTTCTTTTTAATTAATTAATTTATTTATTGGCTGCATTGGGTCTTGGTTGCTACACATGGACTTTCTCTAGTTGCAGCGAACGGGGGTTACTCTTGATTGAGGTGCGTGGGCCCTCATTTTTGTGGCTTCTCTTGGTGCGGAGCACGGGCTCTAGGCATGCGGGCTTCAGTAGTTGTGGCACATGGCTCAATAGTTGTGGCTCATGGGCCCAGCTGCTCCACCGCATGTGGGATCTTCTTGGAGCAGGGCTCAAACCTGTGTCCCCTGCATTGGCAGGCAGATTCCTAACCACTAGGAAGTCCCAGGGTACTGTTTTTGAGTGTAGCTGAGTATATCAATAGTTCATTCCTTTTTTATTGCTGAGTAATATTCCTTAGTATGGATATATCACAGTTTGATGATCCATTCTCCTGTTGACACACATCTGGGCTATTTTTGGTTTTGTCTGTTACACATAAAGCTACTACAATCGTTCTCATCTAAGTCTTTCTTTGGACATATGTTTTCATTTCTCTTGGATAAAAATTAGTGGAATTGCTTGGTCATAGGGTGGCTATATATTTAACTTTATAAGTAATAGTCAAGTATCTTTCCGAAGTAGTTGTACTATGTTACACTTCTCTGCCCAGGTATGTGAGTTCTGGTTGTTCCACATACCTGTCAACATTTGGCGTCATCAGTCTCTTTAATTTTAGCCATTCTGTTGGGTGTGTAGTGGCATCTCATTGTGGTTTAATTTGCATTTCCCTGGAGACTAATGATTTTGAGCTCTTGTTCACGGGCTTATTGCATATTTGCACACTTCCTTTTGTGATGTGTCTATTTAAATCTTTGTCTTTTTATCACTGAGTTGTAGGAGTTCTTCATGTAGCCTGCTTACCAGTCCTTTGCCAGATGTAAATTTTTTAAATGCCTCTCTAATCTATGGCTTACCTATTTATTTTCTTAATGGTATCTTTTAATAGTCAGAAGTTTTTAATTTCATGAAGTCTAGTTTATCAAATTTTTCCTTCATGGCTATTGCTTTCTGTATCCTGTTTAAGAAATATTTGCCTGTTCCCTACTTTTTTTTCCTTGAAAGCTTTCATGGTTTTAGAGTTTATGTTTAGATCCATAATCTAATTTGGTTCATTTTTTGTATACAGTGTGAGGTAGAGGTTGAGATTCATTTTTTTCCATATTGATATATAGTTATTTAAGAACCATTTGTCAAAAAAAATGTTTTCCCATAGGATTGCTCTGGTATTTTGTCAAAAATCAAACTGCCATCTAAGTGTGGACTTATTTGGGGGCTCTCAATTCTGTTCTATTGATCTTCATTGATATTTATGCCAGTACCATAATTTATTATTGTAACGTTATAGTAAGTCTTGAAATCATGTGGTGTAAATGTTTCCAAAAAAATTTTTTTTTGTCTTGCATTCCAGGTCCTTTGTGTTTCCGTAAAGTTTTGGAATCAGCTTGTTGAGTTCTACAAAATATCCTTCTAGGATTATAATTTGGATGGCATTGAGCTATAGACAGCTTTTTGTATTGCCCTTTTAAAAACTTTTCTTCATGCTTTTTTGTATGCTAGTCACCCTTCCTGAAGTATACTTTTTCTGTCTTCACTAAAAGGCAACTCCTATTCATTTTTCAGGTCTCAGTTCAAATTGCACTTCTGTTAAATCTTCCCAGTCAGCACTCTGTGCAGACAGAATTAATTGCTTATTCCTTCTTTTGTGCTCTACAACTAGTTATTTGTAGTTCAGGATAAAGTATTATATTCTATTATGATTGCTTTTGGTTACATATCTTTCTCCCTTTCCTAGCCTGAAAGGTCATGAGCGGGGGACAATATTTTATGCAGTGTTATTCCCCATCACCTCATATACTAACTGGCCCAGAGTAAACTATCCTTACCTTTTTATCCATTAAACTCTTTATTGTGCGTCAGCTATACACCAGAGGCTACATCTTGGTTGAGGAATACAGAAAAAAAAAAAAAAACAAAATGTGTACACACATAAATGAATCAAATAATTACAGATAATGCTAAGTGATATAAAAACAATAAACCAAGGGAAGGGATAGACGGGACTGGATAATGTGATGCAAACACACTTTTTTCATCAGGTGGTCAGAGAAGAACTCTGAGGAGGTAATATTTGAGCTGAGAAATAAGTGATAAAAACGGAACATCCCTAAGGACTTCTGGGGGGAAGAGACTTTCAGGCAGAGGAACAGGAAATGCAAAAGCCCTGAGGTGAAATCAAGCTTAGACCAAAGACGGGACAATTATTGGGCAATTAAACATGTCTAGCAGAGAAGTTGTCTGGGAAAGCTTCATAGAGCTGAGGCTTGAGAAAATGAGTAGGTGTTATCCTGTCGGAGAAATCAGAGGGAAAATATTCTAGGCAGAGGGAACTCTACATGGCAGGGAGAAACACACAGTTGGAGAAGAAAGCGGTAGGAGATGAGGTTACAGAGGTCGACAGAAGCCAAGCAATGCAGGTCAGTGGACCTTAGGAAGAAGTTGATTTTATTTTGTTTGCAAAAGAAAGTTACCAAGATCAGAAGTCTACACGGCATATACTTTGTGAAGACCACTGTGGGTCCTCAGTGGTAGATAGACATGGGTGGGGTGGCAGGAAGAGCAAAGCCCTGAGACAGCTGGGAGACTGTTGCTGGGACTGGGTGGGAGATAAGGGAGTTTTGGACTGGAGTTCCTCAGTGAAATGAATGGAAAGTCACCATCTTCAGGTTATACTGAAGATGTCACAAACAGGGCTTGTCTACGATTGACTATGAGACATGAGGAGGACATGATTGAGAATGGGTGCCACTCGTTCTGGCCTGGGTGTGTCATGGGGCCATTTACTGAGATGAGGAGAAGGAGCACATTTGGGGAGAGGGAGTAGAAAGGGGGAGAGGCCAGGAATCAGGAGTTCCATTGTGGAAATGTTAAGTCTGAGATGCCCGTTAGATATCCAGGAAGAGATGTCGAGTAAATGGTTGGGTGTATGAGTCTGGAACTCATAGGAAAGGTCAGAACTGGATGTACTTGGGAGTCATAAGCATGTGGCAGCTATCCAAGGCCATGGGCCTGGAGGAGATCACTAGAGAGAAAAAAACGAGGACTGAGGAACAATGGAGACTGGGAATGAGGAACTACTGTGATAGGATAAAAAACAGAAGCCTGTGATGTCAAGGAAGCCCAGAGAAGGAAATGTTCCAACGAATATAAGTAAAAGATCAAATCAAATGATGGGTGGGAAGCTGACATGTAAGAACTTTACAAAATGGAATCATTTGGCCACTTTTGTAAAATCCATGTCAGTTGAATGGTATTCACAAAATCTGATCATCGTGGATTGAGGAGTGATTTCAAGGGAGGAAAGAAGGAGACGAGTAACATGGACAACTTCAAAATTTGGTCCTGAAGGTGATCAAAAAAATCTATAGTAGCTAAAGAGGAAGTCAAAGGATTTGTTTTAATCATTTATTTATTTTAAATATTTATTTATTTTTAGCTGTGTTGGGTCTTTGTTGCTGCACGCAAGATTCTCCTAGTTCTGGCGAGCAGGCGCTACTTTTTGTTGCGGTGTGCAGGCTTCTTTTTTTTTTTTTTTCAAATTTATTTATTTATTTATTTATTTTGGCACACGGGCTTAGTTGCTCTGTGGCATGTGGAATCTTCCTGGAGCAGGGATCGAACCCATGTCCTCTGCATTGGCAGGCGGATTCTCAACCACTTGTGCAGGCTTCTTATTGTGATGGCTTCTCTTGTTGCAGAGCATGGGCTCTAGGTGTGTGGGCTTCAGTGGTTGTGGTTCACAGGCTCTAGAGTGCAGGCTCTAGAGTGCAGACTCAGTAGTTGTGGCCCACAGGCTTAGTTGCTCCAAGGCATGTGGGACCTTCCCAGACCAGGGCTGGAACCCATGTCCCCTGCATTGGCAGGTGGATTCTTAACCACTGCACCACCAGGGAAGCCCCTAATCATTTTTTTTTTTAACATAGATGCTATTAAGGCATGTTTGCATGCACATAGAAATAACCCAGCCATGAGGGAGAAAGTGAAAGAAAAAGAAGGTAATTTGGGAACCAAAATCCTTGTTAAGTTCTCACCAAAAATTTTTCAAAATTTCTCAAAAAGCTAAATATGGAAGGTGATGAATGTGTTAATTAACTAGATGGCAGGAATCCTTTCACAATATATACATATATCAAATCACTACGATGTATACTTTAAATATCTTACAATTTTATTTGTCAACTATACCTCAATAAAGCTGAAAAAATTTGTGAAATCTAATAATTATTCCTTACTTTTTCAAAAAAGGCTTTTTATAAAAACATAGCAGAATCTCTGATCTGGGAAGATCCCACATGCCGCAAAGCAACTAAGCCCATGCGCCACAACTACTGAAGCACTTAGAGCCTGTGCTCCACAACAAGAGAAGCCACCAAAATGCGAAGCCCGCAGGGAGCAACAAAGAGTAGCTCCTGCTTGCTGCAACTAGAGAAAGCCCACACACAGCAACAAAGACCCAAGGCAGCAAATAAATAAATTTATAAAACAACAACACAGCAGAAACTGAAAGATACTTGATTTACATAAGAAAAAAAAAAGGAAGGGGAAACCTGTCAATATGTCACCCCTAAACAAAATTTGCTGATTTTTCCTGTTATTTTCCAACTCCTCAATCTGAAACATAATTACAAGGATCAGCATAGTATTACTGACATTTAAAAATATACAATCTCTAATTACTAAATCTATTATCCTTCTCCATTTTCTATCAGTATTTCCCTGTTGGCAATGACTGAAATGCCATGAAACATTGGCATTCGCTGAAATGCCAAGGGCATTAGTTGAGAAAGTCCATCTTCCTACGTAACCCTGGAAAATTGAGAGGCAGAGTGTCTAAAAAGTTGATGACTATAACTCACTTTTATTTTATTATTTAAACGGTTTATTAATATATCAATATGAAACATGACTATTTTCTGTTTGATTTATGAACATACAAACAGACAATAAACCTTGTTAAAATGAAGAAATGAAACCAGGAGCACCAAAGGAGGACTTGGTCTTAGACGGGAGAAGGGATATTTATTCCATCACAAGAGGAAGGTAAGCAGAATATGTGGGAACTAGTGTAGGTAAGATGGTAGTTTGGGTGGTGGAAAACCAAAATAAAATAAATGAAGGAGTGAAAAAATGGTAAAAGAATCCCTAAGACTTGAGGACTGAGACTGGACGTTAGGAATGGATAGAGGACTGAAAAGCACTCAAAGTTTTCCAGCACTGTGGATGAATGTGTATGTCTGGCGGGAAGCCCTGCTTGATGATATTAGTGATCGGTCCAGTCATTCATTCGTTCATTCTCTCACTCATTCAACAAGAAGCAGCACGAACAGGACTGTCCATTCCTGTCCTCAAGGAGCTTCCATTTGAGTTTGCATAGTAGTTATGAGGACTCTTTTATGCGATGTTACAAGTATTGATAAGTGAATGGCTAAAATGTTCTGTGGTCATGAATAAGAGCAAGGTTTATTTGTTATTCCTGAGCTGTGTTCTTCGGTTAAGATAGCCTGAGATACTCTTTTTTAATTATAAGAATTGCTTTTTTTTTTTTTATAAGAATTGCTTTTTATGATGACTGTGTCATAACACTTGAGGTCAGGTGGTCCCAAATCTTCATCCTCATATAGAAACAGGGTGAGCATGGTTCCTCTATTCTTTTGAGAAGAGCCAGTTGTAATCATTCAAGTTACTGCAATATTCAACTAAATTGTGATACAATAGAGCTTAATGATTAAGAGTATGGATTCTGGAGCCAAATTCCCGAGATTTGAAGAACAGCTTCATCACTACAAATTGAGTGACACTGGGAACATTACTTAGTTTTTCTAGGCCTCAGTTTCCTCATCTGTAGAATGGGAATAATACATAGGGCAAGATACACACAAATGAGTGTATGTATATGTAGAGAAACCTGAATGTGCTCTGTGGATTATACCAATATCAGTTTTTTTATTTTGATATTGTACAATTAGTTGTGTAGGATGTTAACATTGGGGAAGCTGGGGGAAGCGTGCATGGGACTTCGCTACACATTTCTTGGAAACTTTCCATGAATGCATAATTATTTCAAAATTTAAAAAGTTAGAAAAATGTGACTAGTAATAGTACCTACTTCATGGGGCTTCAGGAAGATTAAATAATTTGATATGTGCATGCAAAGTCCTTAGAATAGTGCCTGGTATACATTAAGCATTATTTAGGTGTTAGCCATCATTTAAAGATGATTTTCATTATTTTTGCTCTGATTCATTTCTACAGTTTAACTCTCTGAGAGCAACCATATCTCTTTTATTTAATAGCTCTTGAGGGAACTATGGGTAATATGAATATTATATATAACATATATGCTATATTTATATTTATAATTTAGTACAGTGTTGGGCACCCAATAGGCTTTCTGCAAATGCTCATTTAACATTCACCTAGTGATAACATCTTATGTAACTATGGTACATTCATCAAAATTATTAACTAAACTACAGAGTTTATCTGATTTTTTTTATCTGAGTTTATCAGTTTTTTCCCCACTGATGTCCTTTCCCCATTCCAGGATCTAGTCCAGGATACACATGACATTTAGGTGTCATGTCTTCTTAGTTTCTTCCTATCTCAACAGTGCCCTGGTCTTATCCTCATTTTTCATGATCTTGAAAATTTTGAAGAGTTCTGGTTAGGCATTTTGTAGGTTTGTCTGACTTTTTTTCATGATTAGACTAGAATTATGGATTTGGGGAAGAATTTTACAGAGGTGAATTGTCATTGTCCTTGTATCACAACATCCGCATGACTTGTCCCTGATGATATTAACTAATGCTGTATGCCAGGTGTCTCTGCTGGAAAGTTACTGGGGGATTTTTGTTTGTTTTTTTTTTCTTCCCACACTTTGAAAGCAAGTCACTAAGTCTAGCCCATACCCAAGGGGCAGGGCATTAAGCTCTACCTCCTGGAGCAGGGATGTCTAAATATGTTATTTGCAATTTCTTATAAGAAAGATTTATCCTTTATCACCAATTTCTTTATTCAATTATTTACTTAAATCAGAGTGGACTTATGGATATTTATTTTATTTCTTGAATATAAACCAATACTCATTTATTTTGTGGCTCAAATTTTCCAGCTTTGGTCCTTGGGATTGCTTTGGGGTTAACTCCTATGTCTTTTGACTCTTGTCTTTTTTCGTTTTAAGCCATCCTTTGAAAGCATAATAAATGATAACACACACAAAAATGTGTCATGTATAATTTAAACATGTTGGCATCCCCTAGAAACTTAATCTGTGTTGGCAGGTGCCTTTAATTATGGTATTCTGCAATAAATACTTCCTGATATCACTGTTTTCATTTGAAGTTTTGTTTTAATAAAGTGGGTTTCCTTGAAATTTTTCACATGTTGTTCTACCACCAAAAAAAGAACTTGAAAAACAACTATTAGTACATTGAGTATTCCCTATGCTTGTCACTCTCCTGGAAAGTGAGAAACCTGTTAAAAGAATGCTTTAATGATTTTGTTTTCCTATTTAAAATAATAGCACAGTAAATAGATCTACTTGGTTGAGACGTGTGACAGTGAGGAAGAGCCTCTTGATCTTGGTATCTTGTTGCTTTAGAAATTCTAGAATAGCACTAAGCGCTCTCATAATGCCGTTCTAAATATTTATTTGAGAGGTTCTTGCAGGGGCTTTTCTGAGCCATCAGGCATTCATGAACATGACTAAACTGGCAGGCAGGCAATTTTCTGGAGAGAAATGCAAATGTGATGAAGATCTTTGCATCATCTACAAGTTCAGAAAGAAGCCAGGAAGCTGAGCTGGAAGAGGAACAAATGAATTTATTTAGAATCCTACAGAGTTTAGCAGCTTTGTAATTTTAACATACTTAAGAAAAATCTAACCGTGTAAAGTACCTACTTTATACTAGGCATAAGAACAGACATGTTCATCACCTTTCTATAACTTTCGAGGTTAAATCTTTAACCAAGGTCATTGTATTAGGAGTTTTGCTACAAGTGACAGCAAATCCAAAACTGCAGTGGCAGGTATACAAGTTTATTTCTCTCTTGTGTAAAAGACCATGAGCTGATTTGATGTTTCAAGCTATGCATGGCCTTGAACTTATGGTCCAAGATGGCTGTATATGTATTCTAAGCAGGAGGAAGGAAGAAGAGGTCAAAAAGAGCACCTATGCTGCTCTTTAGGAAGATTCCCAGAAGCTTCCCCATGACCCTCTGTTTACACCCTATTGGTCAGAACTTAGGCACATAGCCATATCTTGCTGCAAATTATGCTGGAAATGTAGTTGTTCTTTTTCTAAGTGGCTCTGTGCCCAGCCAAGTTTCCTACATCTACAGACAGGAAGACAGATATTAGGTAATTAGATATTGCAACCAGAAGCCTCTGCAATAGTCATAACAGCACAGACAGGATTTGAACTCAGGTATGTCCTGCCCTTATAGTCTTTTTTTTTTAAGCTCTTTATTGGAATATAATTGCTTTACACTCTTGTACCAGTTTTTGAGGTACACCAAGGTCAATCAGCTGCACTTATACACGTATCCCCATACCTCATAGTCTTTCTAAAACAGATATGTTCATAGAGAAAAGCATAGAAAATATATTGAATTGGCCCCACTTTTAGCATTATCAAGTTAACTGAAAGAAAGGAACACATGTGCAACAGGGGATGCAAAGAAGCTGAAGAAGCGTTTTGAAGCTCACTTTACATTGGCAGAGAGTAATCTTGGTAAGTCTCCAGGTCCTCCTGGGAAGGAAGAACAATACTTTGAGGACCACCGTCCACAATCCTAAACTAGACCTGTGCTGTCAAATAATACAGCAGTCACCAGAGATATGTGGCTATTGAGCATTTGGTGACTAGTTAAGATTGAGATGAACAATAAGTTTAAAGCATACATTGTATTTCAGACTTGGTACAAAAAAAATAAGATGCATCATGGTGAGTTCTTATATTGATTACATGTTAAGAGGATAACACTTTTTATATATTGGGTTAAATAAAATATATTGTTAAATTAATTTCACGTTTCTTTTCACTTTTTTAATGTATCTACTATATTTAAAATTACATATGGGATTCACATTTGTTCATGTGTTATATTTCTATTTCAATTTGTCCTATAGCTGTCTTATCATTGAAACAGTTTTTTAAAATGCTCATAGGATCTGCGAGAAAGTCATCGCTGAGGGTTCCGAAAGGAAGGATGTGGCAAACTGGCTCAAATAAGTTGACCTCAGGTTCTTTCTGGGATCTCTTGCTCAGCTTCTATGAAATGTCAATGACATTGGCTGATCTCCAGGTAACTTGTGTGGGTTGAACTGAGCCTCTCCAATACACACTTCTGAAGCATATGGCCCTTGTTATTACTAGACCGATAAGGCAATTTATTGAGGTTACTTTTTGAAAGCACTTCTATTTGGTTTATTCATGTCCCCAAGGGGAAATACTTCTGGGTTCAACTCAGTAATAATAGCTGGTGAGCACAGTCTGCTTGAAGAACCTCATGATTTCTCAAAGATGACTGAAATCGAGTCCTCAAGCACATTTACAAGTTGTGTAGTAACTTAGTAAGTCTTTGGCTGGCTCAGAAGTATTAAATTCATTAAAGCAATTAAGTGTTCTCTTGTCATCCTCTTATCTGTCTCTAGCTTTGTGTTCCCTTTAGCAATGATTGATCTACACTTTTCAGTTGAAAGTTCAGTGATCCTTATGTAGAAAAAGGAAGGAGGATTTGAGGAGTTCTGCATTTTTTGGTCCATTAATATTTTATCATATATCATCAGCAGTGAATATATCTCTTCTTTATTCTTCTACTTTGAATATACTTATATATATATATGCACATATATATGCATTTATGTAAATATATACATATGTATATAAATATAATATTTTCTTTTTCTGAATATTACATATATATAGGTAGGCAAATAGAGAATCAATTTTATGTCCTTAGCATTTTCAGCAAATTTCGCCTCATTCCAGATTTCAAATATTCTGTTTGTCCATTCTACCATTGTAATTATCTTTTATTAGCTTCACATTTTTCAGCACCTGTTCATTTGAACTATTTGCAAATGACACTTATACCAAAGTAAAATAATGCATCATCTATAGCTTTTAAAATAAACCTTTGATGAAGGACTTAAAAAGGCTTTCTTGTTTAACAAGTACTGCCCTTGATGGCAAAACATTAAAAAGTGTATTTTAAAAAATTTTTTATTTATTTATTTATTTATTGACTGTGTTGGGTCTTCATTGCTGCACGTGGGCTTTCTCTAGTTGCGGAGAGTGGGGACTACTCTTCATTGCCGTGTGCGGGCTTCTCATTGTGGTAACTTCTCTTGTGGAGCACAGGCTCTAGGCATGCAGGTTTCAGTAGTTGTGGCACACAGGCTTAGTTGCTCCACGGCATGTGGGATCTTCCTGGACCAGGGCTTGAACCTGTGTCCCCTGCATTGACAGGCGGATTCGTAACCACTGTGCCACCAGGGAAGCCTCTAAATAGTGTATTAGTGATGAAAGTAAGCGAAAGGAAATGGTGGCAGTGAAGAGAGGCAGGGGTTGACTATTGAGGGTGGATTAATTTTTAAAAAGTGCCAACATGGTTGTTTTTTAGGTAACCTAAGATATTTAATTTTGTAGACCACTATTGTTTGGTTCTTCTCTTCTTCTAGGACCAGCACCACTTATTTTGGGAAGTTTGTCTGCCTTGAACTCCAACGTGGTGGTTCTGGTGGTAACAGCCAACTGTAGTACCCAAACCAATGATGATATGATACAAATTGGACCAATGAGAGAGTTTCCCCAGGATTTAGGAAAGAGTTGTTCTTCAGTGAAAAAAGCAAAGGAGAAGGGATGTGCCTGGCCATGTGACAGGTTTGAGAACATGTCACTGCCATGCAAAGAGGAACAGATTCGTGGGATGGACAGAGAGTTCTCAGGGTGTTTATGTATCTCAGGTTTTATTAATATCTAAGGCACAGATACAGCTCACCCTTAACGATAATTCAGTTATGTGAGCCAATAAATTTCCCTTTGCCTAAGTGAATTTGAATTCTGACTAATACATTATCTTTTTTGTAGTCAGCCCACAAGCTTGCTGCCAAAGAGCCTCAACTCTGGCAGTCGCACCCTTGTGTAGTATCCTCATAGACTGGATAGCAATGTGATCAATAAAGTATAATGGATATGATGGACCATGACTCTATAACTAGATCGTGGAAAGTATTAAGGCTTCTATCTTGGTCCCTCCCATTGATTGCAGAGGAGGGAGCCTGCTGCCATGTTGTAAGGATGCTCAAGTAGTCTCAAGAATAAACCCACATTGAGAATAACTAAGGCCACTTGTCAACAGCCAACACCAACTTGTTACCATGTGAGTGAGCCACTTTGGAAGCAGATCCTCTAGCTCCAGAAAAGACTTCTGATGACTGCAACTTCATGAGAGACCTGATTTAAAACCGCCTGCCAAGCTACATCCAAATCCTAAACCCGTAGAAACTGTAAGAGAGGGACTTGACGGGTGGCACAGTGGTTAAGAATCCACCTGCCAATGCAGGGGACGTGGATTCGATCCCTGGGCTGGGAAGATCCCACATACCACAGAGCAACTAAGCCTGTGTGCCACAACTACTGAACCCACGTGCCACAACTACTGAAGCCCACACAGTCTAGGGCCTGTGCTCTGCAACAAGAGAAGCCACTGCCCTGGGAAGCCTGCACACCGCAACAAAGAGTAGTCCCTGCTCACCACAACTAGTGAAAGCCTGTGTGTAGCAATGAAGACCCAACGGAACTATAAATAAATAAATAAATATTTTAAAAAAAGGAAAGAAAGTGTAAGAGATAATGAATGTTTATTGTTATTGTTATTTTAAGTCACTGGTTTGGGGGTCATCTGTTAGCCCAAGCAAATATGTTATCTATATCACAACAGATAACTTATATAGCTTTGAAGGAATATTGGAAAGAAAAGTGAAAAGCTTGCTACAATAATATAGCTCTTTCCCAGAGAGATGGTCAGATGGCAGCTGCTGACACCCAGTTTTCCTATCCTACCTGCTTTGCACATTTCACTTGTGTTATACACATTAGCACCAACTATCATAGAAGCTGTTATCTCAATACAGAAGAAAAATAACAAATCAACTCATTTGAATTCCACTTCATGACAAAGAATACTCTGTTAGTTTAAATAAGCTTCTATATTGACTTTTACTGAAACATATTAAATCTCAGTTGCTGTTGCTCATAGAAAAATAAATATTAACTTCTTGTAGACATTTAAGCACATTTTTCCCACTGGTCAATATAATAAAGGTAAGACTTCCTCTCAGATAAGTGAGTAATTGAGGACTTCTCTAATTATCTTCTAAGGAGGACTCTAATCACTGGATTTCCTAATTGGCTTCTGTATTAGAATATTAGATTTTTAGCTTGGTGTACTATAATATAGTACACAAATACAATACAAAGTTTTATCTTTTGATGTGGTGTTTTTAAGCTGTCAAATAGCATTAAATATTTACTCTTTTTTTTCTGCTTTTATTTTCCATCTTTTTCTAGTTTTGATAATTATTACATGCTTTTTTAAATGGAATTCAGTTCAGCTACACCCTCAAATGATAACTCAGCAAATGGTTGTAGGGGGTTGTCTTGTCGATCTCGATGTGAGGCAGAGGCTCGAAAGCAAAAGATCCCTGTTTATTCATGGTCCCAGCATTAACTGTAGTGCGACTTCACATACCTTCTCCGTACTTATTTCTCTCATGTATCAAATAAGTGCCTTAAACATGTACCATCCTAAAATTCTATAAAATTAGGACAGTCGCTGAATGTTAAATATTTAATTATCCACCTTACAAACTGGCACTTCAGAAAAATCCATCAACATTTTTACATGTAAAGCAATAGATTTTAGTCACACTCATGTTCTAGATACCCGGAGTTGTGTTTTGTACAATAATCTCACTGTTGGAAAGATTTTTGAAAAAGAAACATTATCAACAAGGTATAATTAATGTTTGAAAGTGCTGTTAAGAAAAAGTACCTAGAAGCCAGGAATGAGTCATAATTATAAAAATGATAATACCTTATATTTGAAAAACGTTTTTCAAGAAAGTATAATTTAAATGACAACTGAATTGCATATTAAATAATCTGTGTGAATAACCCAATGAGGTAATGCCCCTTCCTTATGTTCTTCCTAATTCCTCGATGATACAATGAAAATTTTCTGGAAGGCTGAATTTTCACAATAATAGTATGATTCACTATCTGTTGTACAATATAAACATTTCTATAGCAAAACATTGTAACTTAGGCAGCATTTTATTTATGAAGCCCCTGAAAAATCCTTCTCTAAACCAGTAACAAAAGATTAAGTCATGACCAGTAGAATTATACTGTTCAGTATTTGATGAGGACAGGAACTAACATTTATTTAGTTACAATGACCCTGGTGCATTGTATGCTGTATCTTATTAGATCCACACAACAAACCTATGAAAGAGGTACCATTCTCCCTGTTTTCAAAACTAAGAAAGGCGAAAGACAGTTATTAACTTATGCATTTTGATATAGCAAGAAAGAGGAGTAACTGGGATTTGACATATATCTTTAAGGTAGCTTTCAAATTTGGTGTTAAGCTGTGGAATTTTAAGGTCAAAACTTCTGTGTGCATGAAAAATAGAAAACAGATTCCTGGATGCTTTCATTCAGCAGCTGGTTTTTCTGTCTCACTTCTCTTCTTGCCTCTGCCCTCCACTGCCCTGGGACATTCCCAGTTTGAAAACTACTGGGTTACGCCATTATGCCTTCTTTTTTTTTTTAATAAATTGTTTATTCTATTTATTTATTTATTGGCTGCATTGAGTCCTTGTTGCTGCACGCAGGCTTTCTCTAGTTGTGGTGAGTGGGGGCTACTCTTCCTTGTGGTGCGCAGGCTTTTCATTGCGGTGGCTTCTCTTGTTGCAGAGCATGGGCTCTAGGTGCGTGGGCTTCAGTAGTTGTGGCATGTGACTCAATAGTTGTGGCTCATGGGCTCTAGAGCGCAGGCTCACTAGTTGTGGCTCACCGGCTTATTTCTCCAAGGCATCATCCCAGCTCCGTGGGAAGGCTCTGTCGGATCTTCCCAGACCAGGGCTCAAACGCGTGTCCCCTGCATTGGCAGGCGGATTCTTAACCACTGAGCCATCAGGGAAGTCCCCCATTATGCCTTCTTACTCTAGTTTTTCTAAAATCAACAATTCTCACTTAGTGTACCAAATCATTCTCTGCTAACAAGAATATTTGACAAACCACAGCAACAGACCAATTCAAGGTAATATTTGTCAACCTTTAGATATTTACTCTACAAGGCAGATATGATGATGATGATGATAGAGTTTACATATAAATGGCATTTGTGTAGTGTCACAGTTAAATACCAACACACATGAAGGCCTTTTCGGGCACCTAGACAGTTTCACTCTTCTCTCCTGAAAAGCATCAGAGTAGTTCTTCGTGAGAGGTTCCTTATAGGCATATTAACCTTGTGTTTTTGCCACGTAACCCTGCCGATTCGACAGCGATTGACAAGGCCTGGAGTCTGGTGGCCTGTGATGAAGGCTGGCATGAGAGGCATGCCCTTTCTTCTCTCCTGCAGAGTCTGAGTATGAAACATCCAGGGACGGTCAGCACCGGGTAAATGCAGAAGTGAGGAGAAGGATGACAGGAAACAGAAGCCATAAGTAAGCAAAGCCATGAGGCAGAGAGAAAGTGAGTGGCGTGGAGTCAGTAGCAGTAGTTGGAAAAATAAGCAGGTAGAGAGAAACAGACAGAGCAGCTGAGTCACGTGCGTGGCAACAAGCCGAGGGCTCCTGTGAGGTCACCAAGGGTAGCTCATACAACCAGGCCAGAGCTTTGACTCAGCTGTTGCTGAGTGGCTAGGACAAAAACTTAGTTTTCCATGAGGCTGCCAGTGAGACCTTTATCTATCTGTTCTACTTGCCCATATTGTATCCTTTTACATAAACCGACATTAATTGAGCCAAGTGACCACTTCTCTGGTCTTGCCCCCCAAGAGAATCTAATGAACACAATATGAAAGCTTGCACAGTGCCTGGAATATAATGGGAGCTCCATGTATTGTGGCTATTATTAGTTTAAAAGAAATTCTTCAAGCAGAAGCAAAAACTGCAGACTAATCCTTAAATCCAAGAGTCACAGTTGGTTTGGATTTGTAGCATGGTAGCTTTTTTTTTCCCTCCTCCTTTAAATGTTTTGCTTTGTTTTGTTTTTAATTTATTTATTTATTGGTTGCATTGGGTCTTCATTGCTGCACGTGGGCTTTCTCTAGTTGCTGCGAGCAGGGGCTACTCTTCATTGCAGTGCGCGGGATCCTCATTCTAGTGGCTTCTCTTGTTGCGGACCATGGGCTCTAGGCGCATGGGCTTCAATAGTTGCAGTACACAGGCTCAACAGTTGTGGCTCACGGGTTCTAGAGCACAGGTTCAATAGTTGTGGCACACAGACTTAGTTGCTCCACGGCATGTGGAATCTTCCCAGAGCAGGGCTCGAACCCGTGTCCCCTGCATTGGCAGGCAGATTCTCAACTACTGCGCCACCTAGGAAGTCCTAAATGTTTTTTTAATTCTAGGAGAATACCCAAATTGGATAAGTTTAGGTGTGGAAATAAAACACATGTTCTAACAATTTGGGAGAGATGGATGTATCTCTTGGGAAATGAGGTTTCACAAAATATTTCAAATTATTTTTCAAATATTATTGGCTTGGCAAAAATAAAATCATTTTTTAAAAGAATTTCTCTTTTTAACACTCAAATGTCCTCAAGGGAAACATAATGTA
Source organism: Hippopotamus amphibius kiboko (assembly GCF_030028045.1). Taxonomy (NCBI): domain Eukaryota; kingdom Metazoa; phylum Chordata; class Mammalia; order Artiodactyla; family Hippopotamidae; genus Hippopotamus; species Hippopotamus amphibius. Next base: position 59,377,018 of record NC_080197.1, read on the forward strand.
CATATTTATAACTCATTTTACATAATTCAGTGTTGTTTAATAGGAATTGATTTTAAAAATTCAGTGAGTTTTTTAACGAAGAAGTGTTTTTGGACAGTTTTGGACAGCCTTTTCAGAAATGAGTTGAATTAGATGTTTTTTCAAAAGGGTCTCAGAGCTTGGCCTTGAAACTTTACCAAATATTTTTCCTTCTTTTTGCATCACAGAAGAAAGTAATCTCTGAAAAATCCCCTTTCTTCCAATTCTGAAGAAAAATACAGTAATTTGAATTCCAGAAAATTAATGGCAACAGGAAAGAAACCAAATACATTCTTAATCTAGGTGAAGGAAGGAAGGAAGGAGGGAAGAAAAAGAAAAGAAAGGACAAAAGGGAAATACAAAGAGAGAGAAAGAAGAAAAAAGAACTAGTGAGATGTTAAAGGATTATAGGTTTGTGAACTAAATAACATGTAATCAACAGCCCAAGTTTCTCTGTGGAATGCGTGCAGGCTCAGAGTGTCTGGAGGGTTAAGCTGGGGTGAAATTATGCTCTGACTCTAGCCCCTTGGCACCCTATATTGCGCCCACTGTAATCATCATCAGACCTTATTGAAATCCCTTCATAATGGACCATCTTTCCTCTGCACTGTGAACGGTGTGAGGGTAGGGTCCATGTCTGTCTTGTGCTCCATTACTCCCACAACCAGCATAACACCTAACAGAGTAGGTGCTCAAATTATTCGTTGAATAAAACCTTAGAACACAGTACTGTCTAGGGGTTAAAAGCACAGGCTCTGGAGTCAACTTCAGTGTCATTTTCCTCCTCGGTAGATTGCACAGAGTAACAGTGCCTGCCTCACTGCTTTGTAGTGAGGAGTAGATGAAAAAATACACACACAGCCCTGAGCAAGGTGCTTGACATATTAGTAGTGTTGAAAAAATGTTCTCTATAAAAGTAATCATAAGCATTTCCCCGTAGCGATGAATCTCAGCATTTTTCTTTAACAAAAAGAAAAGAAAGTTTTTTACAAAAACCAAGTGAAGATAGATTTTTCTTTTTAAACACACATTGTGATGTAGTCATGCACATTTTATCAGCACAGCCTGAAGCATCACTGGTGATGCTCTCTTGTAAATCTCTTTTTTTTTCTTCCAATTGGCTGGTTGGCCATTCTCACCATTAGTGAGTCATTCAATCTTACTCATTTCTGGCTGAATTCAGCTGGCTGTGGAGCAAGCATGCTGAAAAGTATGAAGGGTTGTAACTCTAGATTCTTCCAGCCTAATAAGTATGTCAATGGTCTAAAAGAGTGGCCATGATTTAATGGTTACACAGTCAAGAATTCCTAGAGTAAGATTTTTCTTTTTCCAATACTGGCATGAATCTGACCTTGAACAGAATGTACTCAGGTCACCCTGGAGATGTGGCTACTGCCCAAGTGTCCCTTGGACAGATGACACAGAGATTGAAAGGCCATAAATGGCTTGCCTGTAAGTCCAGGAATGACATTAGCCTTTAACTGAACCCAACCCACAAGGCTGGATAAGAGCTAGAATTTATCGCACACCTACCAACTGTGAGATATTTTATGAATATTATTTCTAATTTTTACAACAACCCTGTGAAAACCACCCTGTATTTCCCACTTTACAGATAAGGAAACTGAAACTCAAATAGATTGTCACTTGCTCAAAAGCTCACCGATTTAAAATCATTGTACTAAACCATCTTCACAATTTTTATGTAAATCTAAAGCTGTTCTTTTTATTTTAAAAGCTATTCTTTTAATTTTATTTTAAAAATAAACTTAAAACATTTCCTTGGTAAACATAAACCCTCAGGAAAAAAAGTTGATTAAAAAAATAAATTTCCAAAACATAGAATCTGAAAAAAAAAAATCACTAGATCTGAAAATAAACCCAGATCTGTCTTGATTTCAGTGCAAAGAGCCTATGGTTTGCTGCCTTCCTAGTGCTTGCATATGGGATTTATAAGACAGGAACCATTATGTGCATGGGATCTTTGTTTTGCTGCTGAGTTGTACTCTTCTTGAGAACAGGAATGTTGCCTGTCTTATCCACTGTTCTATCTTTGCCATTCAAAATAATGCACATTAAATATGTATGGAATGCACGAATACATGTCCCGTTCTCCTTGGTGGCCTCCAAGAAATGCGATGAGTAGTTACCACTAAGTTATCAAACACAATGTCAGGCATTGTTTTCATTAAGGTCTTCAATCAACAAACTGACTCCCTGCTTTATTAAGTCCCTTAAGATGGGAGAGAATCTAAGCGGCTCTGAGGATGCATCCCCCAGTCTCTCTTACACACACACATGCTTTAACATTCTCTCCATTCACTAGCCATACTGTCTAACTTGTACCACTTAAAAAATTACTCCCTAAGTGAATAAATGCTCATTTAAGGAAAGTAGTATAGGGAAAGTCTTACTGCATAGTCAGCCTTAGGGAGGGGAGAAAAACTCTATTAAAGGGGATGTGACAGCTAAAAAGAGCCTGCTGGAGTCCAGGCCAGGAAAGCCAAGGAGCATGATTCTAGACAGTAAGGTGAAGATTTGTACCGTGGATGCCCTGGGACCTGGGCAACACTAACTGAGTACTTCACTCAGAGGCTTCACAGGTCAAGTGGAGGAACCCACTTCTTCCTGAGGGCAAAGCCGGGCCTCATTCTCCTCCACTGTGATTGAACAGTGGCAAACCGTTAGCATGGCTCCGCTCTTAGTTTCCCCACCCCGTGAGAATGGGAGCCACGGCTGACCTGCTCACTGGAGGGCCCTGAGCAATGGTACGGTGCCTGTAGGTACATACTGGCAGTTGTGATGATTGCACAGCTTTTACAAGAGTGATTTTTATTCTTGATTTCCTTTGCTTCTTTACTTCTAGTTTTAAAAGTTATGTATTGTTTTATTATTTCACAAGTAACAAACTTATTGCTAAAATTTTTAAATAAAACTTTACATTTCACCACCCACTATTTTTCACTGTGAATAATTTACTGGATAGCCTTCTGAACACATATGTAAATATTTATTTCTTATTACAAAAACAGGATCATGCAATTTTGTTATCTATTATTTTCATTTAGCAAAATATTGGGAATAAATTATAATAAATATACTTCTATATCATCATTCTTAGTGGTAATATGACACTCTTTAGTGGCTATATTATATATATATTTTTTTAATTAATTAATTTATTTATTGGCTGCGTTGGGTCTTTGTTGCTGTGTACAGGCTTTCTCTAGTTACAGAGAGCAGGGGCTCCTCTTCGTTGTGCTGTGTGGGCTTCTCATTGAGGTGGCTTCTCTCGTTGTGGAGCACAGGCTCTAGGTGCACTGGCTTCTGTAGTTGTGGCACATGGGCTCAGTAGTTGTGGCTCACAGGCTCTAGAGTGCATATACTATATTTTATATTAACAATCTCATAGTCCATTTTTCACTAGTACAGCTGTGCTAATTATGTATCTTATTTCTTTTCAAACATTGAACAAATTTTTACAGAAGGCTAAGGTTAACAGGAGACAATAATACAGAAGGCCTAAACCTGGATAGTAGAGCTGGTAACTCTTAGTGTCCACAGGGCCCCCCAAAGACCTATAAGCTGTCTTCAACCTTGATTATAGTTTGCTGCCCCACTGTAGTTTCCTCATTCCCATCCATCTTTTTATTTATCTTTAGAATAGACTCTGCTCCTTACTTTTTTAGGAAAGCTTCATTGTCCATGGTCCATCTTCACCCTTATTCTCCCTTTCCCTCCATTCCCAGCTAAAAAATGTAATCCTAGCTGGGTAAGATTCAAGAAGAAAGTTTGTGTCTCAGGGTTACCTCCCAGTTTCAACCAGCTCCTTGGCTTCTGCCCAACTCTTTAAGGCTTATCCTCTTAAGTGGTGAAAGAGAGTTTCCTGGTACCTCTCAAATTACTTCTTTATGTTTTTAGCCACCCTCATCTCTGCTTAGCTAAGATCTTGAGCCCATCTTGGACTGGCACAGGCCCTGCCACGGTGACTGTGGGCCACTCCTTCTGTTCTGCAAACCTGAGTCATCTCCACAAATCTTTCTCTCTTTTCAGGTCCTACATTACCTTTGATGGGCCCCACAGCAATGTACTCATGTTTTTCTAACTTTAGAAATGCCACAGGCCATGTCTCCATTGAACACAGAGAAACGATTATTCAATTCAACAAATATTTATTGAATACCAGACACTGAGCAAGACTAAGTTGGAACAGGGGCACTGAATGAAGACATTGAGGGACTAAGAGACATCAAAGCATGGAAAACACATAGGCAAGCAGGTCGGAGAAAGGCAACACAACACATCACTGAACCTCTTAGACTATAAGCTACACCAGGGCAGGGAGTTTGTTTGTGTTCTGCTTTGTTTTGTTTTTATACTGCTGTATCTCCAGTGCCCCAGAATAGTGACTGGTACATAGTAGACGTTCAGTGAATATCTGTTGGATGTATGAGTGAACAAGACTTGACTCTTGACCTCAGGAAGCTTGCACTCTAGTAAACAAGAAACAAAGACTATGCAACAATAATTGCTCCTATGGGGATGAATACAGTGGGAGCAAAGGTACCAAATCTAGTCTGGAGGTGGTTTAAGAAGGCTGGGGAATAAAGAATTTGGTCTTCCCAGTTTGCCACAGGCTGTAGTAAGGCTGGGATGGTGCAAAAACACATACTTCTATCTCCTAGCCAAACAGTTCTGCTCAAGAGACAAAATGTGCTGAACTGAGTCACACTTTTTATCCTCAGTCAGTTTCCTACTAGATGTAGCTATAACTTTAGCTTTTCTTCATGGTTGGGTATACCTTGAACATGCCTATTTTCATTTTATTGTCTGTCATTAGAGTCCAAATATAAATTTCTGTAAATAATTTTAATATAGCCTTCCTTTTTATCATTGCTATAGGCATTGCACTTTCTGATCAAGTATTAAAGTGAAGCAGAGAAGGAGAAGGGGAAAAATAGCAGGATAGGCCCTTAGAACAATGAAATCGGGGTGGGGCTGTCTGTGGATTACTGAGTTACTAGCAGACCCTAATTTCTGAAAAGCGCTCTAAATACTTAAAGGGAAATTTTCTCATCAGAGAACAAACTAGAAATTAAAGGTAAAGTTGTCAAAGCCTTTCACCACGTCATTCTTCTCTAAATATGTGAGGGAGAAAGTGCTAAGCCCAATTGCTAGCTGTGCTTCTACTTTATGCTGTTATAAAATAATTTGCACTCTATCTTGAAAAATCTCTTGGCTTAGGCCTAAAAAAGAAAAAAAATAATTATTATTTTAGGAAAGGAAATTATCTCCTAAATGAAAGCAAATTGTGCTGTTGAACATTACATTACAGGCCCTTGTTCCCAAATAAACACAGAAAAGGATTCTCTAGCAGAAATTTTCAACTACGAGAGTACCTCTGACTCTAAACATATTGTCAGCGCTCACAGATTCCTGCAGGAGCAACGCACAGATGGCGTATTATATTGAGATTCTTGAAGGGCACTCTGTGTGTTGATGATATCAGTTTATGTGCATGAGTGACATAGTTTAATTTGCAAATAATAGAATAGAATGCCATTTGGACAATTCACGTTTTCATTACGGCAAAGGCAGAGTGGTGTGTAAAGTTTGGGGTAAGTATGTTTATCTCTGTTAATGGTATGGATGCTCTGCAACAAAGGCTTGCTGAATGTAAATTGAGGCTGATGGTGGTCATACATTATGTATAATATGAAGAGCTGTGCCACCAAAGCCTGCATTTCCTGGGTAACAGAACATTTAATATGGAAACTATGTATATAATTTCCCAAGGCAACTCAAGAGGTTAAAACTGATGGATCATATACTGAAATAGGACGGTCTAAAGAATTCATCCTTTTCTTTCCAGTAGAAAGGCAAAATATTCATTAGTTTAATTCGTTAATGCTTTAGACTAGAATTATTCTCTACACAGGCTTGGTGCTTTTTCATAAATTCATAAAATTTTTCTTACTATGCATGTAACATTCATTCCTCTCATTCTTTCAGTTCAAGTAGCAATGTTTCTAATGAAAAATTTCCAACTAAATATCTAGCAAAATGATTTTGTGTTGTCTTTTCACACCCTGAGGTAATCACGCAGGAAAAGCAAATAAATCATTCTCTTTTGGGGTGAAAGCATTCATATTTGATAAGCGATTTGAAAGTCAAATGAGATTTTACATAAACATTTTACATTTTTTATGGACTTATTTTTATTGGTATTCTTTCTAGGAAAGATCATTACTAAAAGAAATATGCACTTATCAAAAATGTGTGACAAAGTACAGTTATAGATAATTTGTGTTAGGGAAACAAAGAAATCTTGCAAAGTGAATGTGAGACAGAACCTAGTGATGAAAAGTTTCTAGGAGAGTAAATTCAAAAAAAATAAAAACATTTTGTTTTATGTGAGCACAGGACCACTGCCTAGAAATACAATCCAGAAGATATAAAGAAGGGGACATGACAAATTACTCAGAAAGAAATATATATATAACAGAAAATGCACTAGTAAATCTCTGTTTTTAGAATGCCACCTATATCTTAATGTGGCCCTTCTGGCTGGCTGCCCAGTCAGAGCTGGACTAGAAATGCAGTTATGGGCTCTAAGCTCTGTTTCACATTCTTGCTCCACCCCTAAAATTCTTTTCTACTACATTTAAAACATCAACTGGCAATGAGTTCAGCACTTTGTATGTATGTAGATAGGTCCTAGGCTCTAGTGAAATTTTATAAAACTGTTTATAACATATCACAGTGGAGAAAAAAGCAAACTGACAAACGACCTGCACCTCCACCTCCACCTTTGGTTTTGCACCCTTCTGGCTAAAACTATGTATAAAAACAGTGAAACTCTATTTCAGTGTGACGGCTGCTGAGAACAGGGGTGATACACAACCACCTTAGAGAATAACCAGTGCCAGATTGGACTTTATAGCATTTTGTTGGGAGGTGTAGGATTTATATTCAGGGTATAAACTTGGCAAATATCAACGTATATTCATTGTGCATCTACTCGGTGCCAGGTACTAAAGCTCGTCTCTGTGGAGGATGCAAAAATGAATGGAATCCAATTATGTCTTCAGGAGGGTTGCAATCCAACTAGGAGTTGTGAAACATCACAACCAGCTATAATAAAGGTATGTGTGGTGTGAAGCTTTGATTGTCTGATATATTCATAGCCAACTTCAAAGAAAAACAGCTAAAAATTGTTACTTTATGTATATATGATGCATCCCAATGCTTTGAAGATTGGATCTGAGACCAACACCAAAATCCGGAAGCGGTTTGGGGCACAAGCTCTGCCTAAGACAGGAGTCCAAAACTGATGAGTCCCTCACCACCAGCTTGATTAAGTTAATGTGGCTGAAGTTGAAGAAGCGAGATAAATGGTTACTGTCACTGTGATAGCTGAAAACTAGAATAAGGAGCAAGCAATGATGTCCTGCTTGAGTTAGAACAGGGATGGTTAGCTGAACAGATCGCTGAGCCTGGAGAGTCCAGAGCATTGCTGTGTCCTGGATTCAGGCTCTCCATTGATTTGACTGTAGAGACTGTGGTGACCATAGAGACTGTGGTTCTTTCTCTTACTTCCCCACAGACTTTCACAATGTATTTCTATCAATTAGGGGATAATCTGGGTGAGCCTATTCTTTGCACACTGAAAAGACCCTCCTAACACCACAAAAACACAGGAGGGTCAAAGGGTTAAATGAAATACTTAGCAGAAGGATTATTTATTATTAACTTATTTATTTATTTATTTTTGGCTGCTTTGGGTCTTTGTTGCTGCGCGTGGGCTTTCTCTGCTTGCGGTGAGTGGGGGCTACTCTTCATTGCAGTGCGCAGGCTTCTCATTGCGGTGGCTTCTCTTGTGCAGCACAGGCTCTAGGCGCATGGGCTTCAGTAGTTGCAGCATGTGGGCTCAGTAGTTGTGGCTTACAGGCTCGAGAACACAGGGTCAGTAGTTGTGGTGCACTGGCTGAGTTCCTCTGCGGCATGTGGGATCTTCCCGGACAAGGGCTCGAACCTGTATCCCCTGCATTGGCAGGCAGATTCGTAACCACTGCGCCACCAGGAAAGTCCCAGCAGGATCATTCTTATCTTGTAGTTTCAGCACCAGCTACCTAGAAGGCCCCACAGATATTGAATAAAAGAAGTGGATACAGTATAATGAGGGTTGAGAAGAGTGGAAATTACTTCCACTAAGAGAATCAGTGACAAGTTCTTATGGAGACAGTGTCATCTGAACAGAGCCTTGAAGTCAGAGGGTGCCTAGCTGGGAATGAAGGAGGGACTGCTCCTCCAAATGTATTCTCCAAAAATGGGACTTTTAAACTGTTTTTAAATTATTATGTTGTCATGAAAGTTTTTAAAGGCAAGATGAAAATACGTTGGCGAGGACAATTAGGAAAATAGCAGTTAAAGGGTTGCATCGCTTGAAGGTACAGTGGTCCCTCAGCATCCATGGGGGATTTGTTCCAGGACCCCTGCAGATATCAAATCTGAGGATGCTCAAGTCCCTTGTGGAAAAGGGCACAGGATTTGCATACAACCTACACATATCCTCCCATATACTTTAAATCATCTCTCGACTATTTATAATACCTAATGCAATGTAAATGCCATGCAAATAGTTGCTGGGTATGTGGCAAATTCAAAGTTTTGCTTTTGGGAACTTTCTGAAAAAAAATTTTTTTTAATATTTTCAATCCGAGGTTAGTTGAATCTGAGATGCAGGAACCCACCATGGATATGCAGGGCCTGCTTTATTCACTGCCCTGTAAACCCAAGGACTAGGTCTTACACCTGGGTCTCCACTCCTCCCCAGTTAGAACCTGTTTTCACTAATGTTTGAGGATTAGGGAGGATTCCACATGAAAATAAGAATTCCAGTCAGCAGACAAATTCAAAGTGGCAAGAAAAGTAGGGAAGTGAGGACGTTTAGCTTCGAGTAAAGCAGCTGAAGGAGGATACTAGTGGGGAAATGAGGTTGAAAAAGTAGATTCAAATTTGAACTTTATTCTGTAGGTATTTGTGCAGTAGGCATTTATGATTTCTAAACAAGGGAGGGATGTCAGCATTGTGCTTCAAGAGGATTAATCTGAAAATAGTATATGAAGTGGATTTAAAGAGGGAAAAAAAATCACGGCGGGGGGCAAGTTAAAAACCCAGCGCAAAAGCCTAGGTGAAAGGTAATGTGGATTATCCTCATTGTAAAACTATAGACTTTACAGTGTTACTATTTACTCTTTGTGTAAGTGTCTTGCATTTATAGGCATCCTCATTATTTATTTATTACAGCTCTTTATGGTAAGTCAATACCGCAGCAATACTACACATCTTTCTTTAATTTATAGAAATAAGATTGCATGCAAGATGCAAAATTCCATAACAGCTTGTTTCTTCAACAGCACATAAGGAAAAATAAAAACCACTCCACACACTGTTTACTATTTTGGGTAGAGATGTTACTGAAACCTAACCAGTCCCAAATTCTGTTACAAAGTAATGCTTTTTTCTCAGATGTGCTGAGAATTCTTAGATTTGAAAGAAAAGGGAAAGCAATCTCAGCCTTTGGATGTCCACTTTTGTATGTTAATGTCTCAATGCATAACATTACACCTTTTAGGATTTTACATACTCACGTTTCAGCTTGTGAACTTAAGTGCATCACAGCAGCCTGCCTCTAACCATCTGAAAGCAAGCTCATGATGAATGGTTTTCAAGTGTTCCACTCGAGAAATATTTGAAAAAGATGTCCCAACAGTATATTGATAATGGCATCAAAGCTTTTCTTCTCTTTCTTCTTTTTCTTTATTTTGCTTTCCCTTAGATTTCTGCTTTTCCTTAGAAAAAGAACCAGACCGACAATTCTCAGTCTTTTCTCTCTGAGACACAAACAATTGAAGATAATCACATTCATCGTATTCTCCCACGAGAACTAGCTGCAACTTCTACTCAAGAAAGCTTATGAGAATTCACGTCAGCTTGAGAAGCATGTGCTAGGGGTAACTCTGAACATGAATTAAATTTTTTGAAGCCAACTCAATATTTTAATATTAGTTACAAATGACTTGTAGATATTCTCACAGCTAAATCATCTCAACACCTTGCTTAGCTGACAGCTGCTAGCCTTGATGATGCCCTCACCAGCAAGCATTACTCAGTGTGATTAAAGCACACGCACAACATACTCCCCCACCATCCGGCCGCCTGCACCTTCTCAGTCTTAACTAGACAAAGGCGCTTACATTTTTTTCATCTGTATCCCTGTTTTCTGAACTTTTATTTTTTCAAACTCTATCAACAGTTACATACATTTTCATGGAATTTGCTCTTTGATTTCATATATGTATATTTAATCACAACAAGTTTTCACTTAGAAAAGTAGATTGGTTATTGGTTCATTTTGATTTATTTTATGAAACTGATCTCAGGCTAATGGGTATTCTAAACCATAAAGAGAACACAAGAAATATTCAACATATGTTCAAAGGTAGCGTACCGTCTCTCATCTAAAATCATGAGGAGAATTTGCACGCCGCTCACAATTTTATCTATTAAAGAACTCATTTGGGTAGTCCTACCATTAACTTTTAAAAAACGATACAAGATGTACAACATCCTGAAGCCAGGAGAAACAATTGAGCGGAGTGTCCATTAGAACTCGTTTGTTGATGGAATAGCTTGTTTCCGGATGGTTTTCTGGAAATACATATTTATTATATTTTTGTGTATTTTTGCGGTGGGTCACATTCTTACCATTCTGACACGTCAAAATTCATTTATTTTTTTACTCAACAGATATTTTTTGAGTGTCTACTGTGTGTCCTAGTGGTGGGAATTCAACAGTGAGTAGAACAGACACAAATCCTAACTCATGTGTAGCTTACTTTCTGGCTGGGGGAAAGACAGACCGTGAACAGATACGTAAGAGAAACATATTGTGTGACAGATGGTGATAAGTTCTATGGAGAAAAGAAATGCAGATAAAGATAAGAGAGTTCTGGAGTAGAAGCTGCAGTTTTAAATTAGGTGATCAGAGACCTCACTGAAAAAGCGGCATTTCAGCAAAGACCTGAGGAGATGAGGGAGTGAATTATGGAGTGATCTGAGGGAAGGAGCCTCCCAGGTAGTAGGAACAGCAAGTGCAAAAGCCCTGAGGTGAGTGTCTGCTGATCTGTCCAGGGAACAGCAACAAAGAGGGGGAGGACACACCATTAAGAAGTTAAGGGGGTCTCTCGCTGCTCATTTTGAGGGTTCTGCCTTTGAATGAGATGGGAAGCTACTGGAGGTGTTAAACAGAGGAGTGACATGATTTTGTTGTGACTGACTTAACCATTAGCGGGAAGGATACAATAAGAGTTTGAAGTCACTTAACTGATGACTTCTAGAGGGCCAAGGTATTTTATGGAGCTGGGCTAAGATTTAGAGTTTGAGGAGTTTCATCGTTTTGGTATTTTTTCAAAAAATAAGAAAGGAAGGAAGCAAAAAAGTCAAGTATTGTTGAGACACTGAGAGTAGAAATTTTCATTATAACCACATTATCCATACTCCTAGCAAACTTAGTAAATTAAAGCAATCAGGGGGTTATAGAGTGCATATATAGTCACAATAAATAGATGATAAATTCTTTTTTTTTGCTCACAAATGTCCTTCAAGCCAGGACAAGCCCACTACCCTGCTTGTCAGTTAAATTGATTGCAAAATGCACAAAATTATGTTTGGGAACATTTCCCTGGTGACCTGGGAAGTTCAATTAATTATTGTCTGTAAAGTGCTTCAGGATCCTGACCTAAACTGACCTAAAAACAAGAGTTTTCCATTATTGCAAGGAAGTACATTATTTGGGGCACCTGTTTTACCTTTGTATATTATCTTAGTGATAATTTCTCCCACATACCATTATCAATAAGTGCCATCTAATAGGGACTCAGAGAGCCTGTTCTGAGAAGTGAAACAATAACTTTATAAAAGCTAACCATTGTATTGGTTCATTATTAAATTTGACCTTGTTTTACCAGCAAAAATTTAGCAAGGAGTTCTTTTTTTTTTTTTTTTATTTCATTGGAATATAATTGCTTTATACTCTTGTACCAGTTTTTGAGGTACACCAAAGTCAATCAGCTGTATTTATACCCATACCCCCATATTCCCTCCCTCCCTCAACCCTCCCCCCCGGTCCCAGAAGTTCTCAAAGTGTGGTCCAGGTACCACTGGAGGGTCCAGGACATTTTTAAGGGTTCTGCAAGGTCAAACCTATATTCATAATAATACCAAGATATTGTTTTCTTTTTTTTTTACCTTCATGTCTCTTACGAGTGTATAGTGGAGTTTTTTAGATGCTACGTGTGATGTCTAAACAGAGAATGCACCAGCAGATATGAGAATATAGCTTCTTGTATTAAACCAGACATTTAACCAGACATTTAAGAGATTTGCAAACATGTTAAAACAATGCTACTCTTCTCACTACTTTTAAATACATAGTTATTTTCACTGGATATTTGACAAGGCAAATAAGAATTTAGCAAACAGAAAAAAAAGATGACTTGCTTCTTTCAACTGAGGACACATCAATACTAAATTAGACACCTGGTCCCAAAGGGTTAAAGCCCCTAGACTCCAGAATGTTCAATTGATGGGCACAAGTACAGCTCTGCTGAATGCATATTACCACAAATGGAATAGAAGCAACTCATAACTTATCTAATAACTGTGATTATGGAGGCGAGACAGAAACTAGGAAAATCAGGCTAATAATCAATAGGTCATCCAGTGAGCACCTCCTTGGGGAATTAAAAGGAAGCAATCTTAAAATATACTTCTAATTTCTAATTTTCTTAAAAACAAAACAAACATTCAACAAAGTCCTATTGCATTAGGTAGACAGAAACAAAAGCAAGAGACTAACTTGCAAAGCCCTCACTTAAGAGTGGATTATGAGTTCTTATATTTTCTTTAGGGCAGCTTATCAGCAAATCTTTATTGAGTGACAACTATTGGCTAAGCTCTCTCAGGGCGTTGAGAATTCAGTGGTCTCTGGCTCATGAAATTTATATTTCAGGGTGGGGGGGACAGACAAGCGAACAAATGACCAAGATAATTTCAGATATAAGTGCTAAGTAAAGGAATAGAACAGGCCACTGTGTTAAAAAGGGATTAGTTGGAGGGTAGAAGTGAGGAAACAGGGTAGGTAGGGAGTGCTGATTTGGACGGGTGTGGGGGAATCTCTCGCTGAAGTGGTGGTATTAAGCTGACACCTGAAAGGCAGGCCGAGGCCCTGGAGAGGGAGTAAGCTTGATACCTACAGGGAAGAAATAGGTGGCTAGTGTAGTTAGAGCCTAGTGAGGAGAAGGGTCGTGCATGGTGTGATCCAAAATAGATACAGAGTACCTCATGAAGTGGCTTGAAGGACTTTGAGTTTTATGCCGAGTGCAATGAAAAGTCTTTGGAGAGCCTGAGCTTGTCACACGATTCAATTTGCATTCTGAAAAGAGTCGGTCTGGCTGCTCTCCTATGGGACACGATTGCAGAAGAGCAAGAGTAGCAGCCAGGAGACTTACTGGCAGATGACTTGTCCCCCTGGGAGTGGGACTTGGACTACAGGGGTCTCAGTGAGGAACAGGAGGAGTGGACAGATATGGGACAGATGTGCTGTTTGCTTAAAAGACTATATAAAACTTGTCTGGCTCATAGGAGGAGTTTAACAAATGGTAACTCTCATGTCACCGCCCCATTCTTAAACACGAAACTTGCAGAGATTCACCAGTTTGTTCCAGTTCACAGGACTAGTAAATTCAGCCAGCGCACCATTCCCACTGTCGCTGGGTACTGTTATACCATCCACAAAACACCTTACCTGAGGTCTTTTTTCCTTCTAATCTTTTCTGTCTGTAGCTGCCATTCTAATCTTCCTCAAATATTGCTTTCATCATGTTTACCTTGCTGATAACGTTATAGGTACTCATGTAGTTATTGAGTAATTGCAGTGAACCAGGCTTGTATGGGTGGGTGCGGTCACACTCCTAAGACATGGTTCTTGCCTCTGGGATTTTGGAATTTACTTGGGGAGACGTGATTAACCCATATGAAATAGAGAGAGAGAGAGAGATGAAAAAGAGATGGCATAATTAAGAAAGCTTTCAAAAAGGGGGAAGAACTTGTTCTAGACCTTGAAAGAGAGAGAATTTTAGCAGAGAGACAAAAAGATGCCTGGTGAAAAAAAAGCAGCACAGACATAATATCCTAGCACTGTAGCACTGAGGGGAGATTTGCCTGAGGAGAGGAAGGCATCTGCTTTGGGAAAATCTCAGAATGGAATGGTGCTGGACTGTGGGTGCCACCAAAAGCTGGGAGCCAGAGATTTGGACTTGATGCAGCTGGATATAAAGAGTTATTAAAGATTCATAAGCAGGATTCCCTCTTAGTGAAGGCTTAGCTGGGGCCAGTGATCATTTCCCTCTTTAATTTTCTAAGGTAATTATCAATCTTTAGGTACTCATTAGGAACTTAGCTTGTAACTCTTCGCACTTTTAAAATATATAATCTGTATGAGTGCAGCCTCTGTGGAGTAGGTGCAGAGTCAATGTTTGATGATGCTGAAAGTCATGTGTAAGGGAGATTGGCTTGGCAACAGCACATGGCCTAAACTGAAAAGAAGAAAGCCAGGAGGTAGGGAAGTCCTAAGGAAACTGTTGTAGAAATGCAGATGTGAAGGAAGGAATGTAGAAGAGGCAGATATGAGAAAATACTAGGGGGTATCACTAAAAGGAGCTTGCATGCAGGGTGGGATAAACATTAAGATTTTTTAAACAAATTTATTTTTATTTATTATTTTTATTTATTTTTGGCTGTGTTGGGTCTTCATTGCTGAACGAGGGCTTTCTCTAGCTGTGGTGAGTGGGGGCTAATCTTTGTTGTGGTGCAGGGCTTCTCATTGATTTTTGGCTTGTCTTGTTGCGGAGCACGGGCTCTAGGCACGCGAGCTTCAGTAGCTGTGGCTCATGGGCTCTAGAGCGCAGGGTCAATAGTTGTGGCACACAGGCTTAGTTGCTGCGCAGCATGTGGGATCTTCCCAGACCAGGGCTCGAACCTGTGTCCCCTGCATTGGCAGGCAGATTCTTAACCACTGTGCCACCAGGGAAGTCCCTAATTTTTCACATCTAAATGTTGTGAAGGGTCATGACAGTCATGAAGTATGACAGAAAAAAATGGAGAGGGAATTTTTTTCGGGAATAAGATGGGGAATTTGGGTTTGGACAGGCATTTGAGATGACGATGGGATGTTCATTTAGAAATGTTCTGTGAAATTAGCTAGAGGAGATGGAGTACGTGTGTAGAGACAAGGCTGAAGGTTTGTTATGATTTCATTCACTACAAGAAATATTCATAGAGGCCCTACTATGTGCTAGAGGATATAAAGTGGGGCAGGGACTTAATTAGCAACCTAGTGGAGAAAACAGATAAGCCCAAAAGGAACACAGAGTCTAATGAATAAGTGTCCAGGGGAGACTATGTGCTGGGTAAGTGAATTAAATAGCACCTATTCAGCAGTACAAATCTCCCACCTGAGAAAACTGATGGAGGGTCCACAAGAGCATCCATAGGCGGTTCTTCCTGCTTAACTTTCCCTGCTCTGTGTCCTGCTGCTTGGCCACCACTGTCTGGACCCAGGATTGGCACCCAAACAAAGGCAATGGTCTCAGCAGACATAAAGAAGGCCAGCCACCAATCAGGCGGCCCCATCAGGAAAACTGTGTCCCATGAAGGCCTTTCCTATTGAATAATGAATGATGGATGCATTCAGATCCTCTCTCTTGGGATGTTTTAAACGCAAGTCACAGGGAGTGGTCACTAGAAGCAGAGATAGCAGTAGAAGCTGAGATTGTATGAGAAGGAAGCAGGGGGAGGGGGAGGGGGGAGGGAGTGGGGGTGGGGGGCGTGCCGACTCGGGAGAACAGCAAAACTACTAGAGTATGGGCGATGGATGCTTGTCAATGAGGGGCTGACCAAGGCACCGGAGCTCGCCGCTGGATCACAAGAACGGCAGTTGGCTCCTGGAACGAACAGGAGTTCCGGCTGATGATATGATATGGTTCTCTAAAGTTTCCTAATTTCCTTTCAATACCCCCTCAGCATTTGCAGTGTTATGAACATGTCCTGGCATTTTATAATATATCTCATAAGAGCCCAACTAACATAAGGGTATTCCTGTTGTTTTGGCTTTGATTATATCACAGGGTATCCCGTGAAGGAAAGTGTCAGCATGATCTTCATTAAGCAAGATCAAAAGGATGTGCATGTGTGTACGTGGCTGCCTTCCCAGAATAGTAAACAGGAGAGGGTACAAACTTCAGTTACATCTTAGAGCAAGTCTGGAAGCCCAGAGTTTTTCTTTTTGTTATTCCCTCTCTCTTTTCCCATCTTGACCACAGTGTGGGTCTGTGTGTTTGTCCTTGGGGAGGACAAAGAAAGGGAGAGCCGGGGAGACCCGAAGGCACCGGGCCTGAGGAAGAGAAACCCCCAAAGCTAGCAGAAAGTACAGCTGCTGGGCTGCCCTGGTAGGGCAGTGGTTAAGAATCTGCCTGCCAATGCAGGGGACACGGGTTCAACCCCTGGTCTGGAAAGATCATACAAGCTGTGCAGCAACTAAGCCCTTACACCACAACTACTGAGCCTGTGCTCTAGAGCCCGTGAGCCACAACTACTGAGCTGATGTGCCACAACTACTGAAGCCGTCCATGCGCCTAGAGCCTGTGCTCTGCAACAAGAGACACCACAGCAACTAGGAGACTGCGCACCACAATGAAGAGTAGCCCCTGCTTACTGCAACTAGAGAAAGCCCACGCGCAGCAACGAAGACCCAACACAGCCAATAAATTAATTAATTAATTTTTTAAAAAGTGTAGCTGCCAAGAAGAGAGGAATTTAAACAGCTAGATCAGAGTTTCTCAGTGTCCAGACTGCCAACCACCAGTTTAACCTGACTGGTTAAAATGAAGATTTCTGGTTCACCTTAGACCAACTGAATGGAATATCTGGATCAGGGGCCTAGGAACTTGCATTTTTGTAAGTATGCCTGGTGATTCATGAAGTGCTTTCTCTTGAGACCCACTGCTGTAAGCCTGGGTCAAGGAAAGAGTGTTGGGGAGGAGGCTGCTGGCTGTGAGAGAGCGCTCAGGACCAAATGGTGGAGAGGCTTGTCATGCATGTGTATCTATTACTATAGGTGAGAAAAGGAAGGAGAGAGCAAGTGTGCGAGGTGAGGCAGGCATGTAGAGCGCACAGAACAGACAGTGGGAGGCAGGTGTGTTTTGGCAATCCTGAGCCTAGATGGTACCTGAGACATGTGGACCGATTAGATTTCTGCTAACACTAGAATTTTCATAGTCAGCATGAAAGTGCTATATAAAGCTTTTTCCTTTTTCTATATCATAGTCCTTTTCAGATTTATGGAGCACCAACTACAGGGAGAACACTGTATTAGCAGCTGTCAGAGAAAACAAGAGCCTATCATGTACTTGGAGTTGGACAAAATTAATTTGTGATTTACATTGAAGAGTGACTACACAGCAACATACAAATAAGTGAAAATTCATTCACTCAACAAAAACTCACTGTGTCCATTATGTGCAGACTTTTCTAGACTCCCTAGGGTGTGGTTTATCAGAAAGTGACGCGGGTGAGTTTAAAGGCAGATTTTGTAAGAAGTTGAAAACAGAGATTACAGAGACTTTAAGGCATTCTGTCAAGGAAGGATTTAGATTCACACAGTTCAGAAGCAGGGTACATAACTTCACTCATTCAACTTTCCATACATTTGTTGAGTGCCAATTGTGTTTGTAGCAGTAAGTAAAACAGACAAAAATCCCTGCCCTATGGAGCTTATATTCTGATGGGAGAGAGACAAGAAAACAAAATAAGTAAGCTATATGGTATAACAGAAGGTTATAAGTGCTCTAGAGAAAAAACAGGAAGAAAGATAGGATTTGGGAGGAAGGAAAGATGCAACATCAGATGATCTTTTGGGAAACTCTTTCGAAGAAGACATTTCAACAAAGATTTATAAGTGCATGTCAAAGGAAGCTTTATGGATATATAGTGTGTTCCAGTTAGAGAGGCAGCAAGTGCAAATGCCCTGAACAAGCCTGCCTGCATTTTCAAGGAATAGCCAGGAACCAGTGTGTAAGTTTGGAAGTGAGGAAGGTGGACTATTGGATAAGAGCTCAGAGAGTAAAGCCATAGAAGACCTGGAGAAGGTGTTTGCTTTTATGTTCAGCAGGATGGGAGCCACCCTGAGTGGGGAGCAGAGCAGTGACCGTGATCTGACATGAAGGATACTTCCTTTCAGCTGTGTCACCTTGGGCCCAATTTCTAACCTCTCTAAATTTGTTTCCTCCTCTGTAAACAGAGAAAAGCATGACTTCATGAGGTTGTTGTGATGATTAAATAAGATATGTGCAAAGCATTTAGCATCTACCTGAACTAGAGCAGGCATAGTCTTTTCCTTCCATGTTTTCCACCTCCTCCCTTCTGTCTCTTCCACCTGGTATCAGGTGCCAGGAGAGGGAAGTGGGAACCAGCCTTGCAGAGTACAGTCCACATAAGGGTAGGAAGAAAAGGGGGCAGTTGGCGTAAGGCCTAGCTTAACCCACTTAGTGGTTGGGATTTAAAATAACTGTGTTATTCCTGTTTTATGATGTGGAGTAGAGGGACAGAACTGCTAGCAGAGACTCAGATGGGTGGTTCTGTTAGGTACAGGCCCTGGCCTGCCAGGCCTCAAACTTTAAAAAAAACTCCCCCAAACCTTTCTAGGTAGTTTATCAGTGCAGACTCTGGGCTGCTAGCAGTTTTAATTGTTCCACTGTTCAATGTGTTAACTCCCTGAACGTTAACTGATGAATCTGTCTTCTAATTAATGTTTGAGTGATTCTCCTCAGGTCTAGACTATTAAGGGCACTTCTATTTAAAAACAGTCTGTCGTCTGCTTGTGCCGTCAGGGGCAATAGGTACATCTGAGGTCGCCGTTTTCAGTGACCTGTGCTGGCTTCGAAATACCCGTTGAAAACAACAGAAAACAACAGACCCCCTCCCCCTTAATTAGCGATGAAAGGATTTGCCGCGTTTGCCTGGGCCTGGGGCTAGGTCGCCAGCGCCGGAGTGTAAAGAATGGTAATCTCCAAGGCGTGCTCAGAAAGCCCCAGGCCGGGGAACTGGAGGCCGGTCTCCGCCAAAGTCACTCAAGCCGCCGCCCACTTCGGGTGACTGCACGTTGATTTACTTGCAGTAAATGATAGTAAATGAACGTGCCCAAGTGCAGGCCGACCCCAGGGGCGGCGGGATTCTCGCAGCTCCCCCGTGTGCACCCGACAGGGGCGCGGTGGGCTGGCTGCGGCGTCTCCGGGCTGCGCCGCCGAGCCGAGCGCGCGCCAGCCCAGGTCCGAAGCTGCGGCGCCGAGCCGGGGCTGCGGCGGGAGCCTGGGGGCGGGGTCCGCCGGCGCCCCCTCCCGCCCACAGGCGCGCGCCGAGGAACCGCCCAGACCCGCCCCCCGCCCCCCCCCCCCCCACCGCCGGCCGCGCGCCCCCCCTCACCCTCCACCGCCCCGGCCGCCCGCTTCCTCCGCGGGCCCGGCCCCCGCCCCTCCTCCGCCGGCCTGGTCCGCCTCCTCGCCGGCAGGGCCCGGCCCCCTCCCTCTCCCCGGCGGCGCTCGCAGGCTCGCTCTTCCCTCTTCCCACACCGCCCTCAGCCGCTCCCTCCCCGTACGCCCGTCTGGAGAAGAATCGAGTGCCGCGCGCATCGATAGCTCTGCCCTCTGCGGCCGCCCGGCCCCGAACTCATCGGTGCGCTCGGAGCTCGATTTCCCTAGGCGGCGGCCGCGGCGGCGGAGGCACAGCGGCGGCGGTGGCGGCGGCGGCGGCGGCGGCGGCGGTGGCGGCGGCTCGGCCAGTACTCCCGGCCCCCGCCATTTCGGACTGGCAGCGAGCGCGGCGCAGGCACTGAAGGCGGCGGCGGGGGCCAGAGGCTCGGCGGCTCCCAGGTGCGGGAGAGAGGTACGGAGCGGACCACCCCTCCCGGCCCCTGCCGGGGTCCCGACCCTCCTCGCCGGCGCCGGGCGGGGCCGACGGCGAGTGAATGAATTAGGGGTCCCCGGAGGGGCGGGGAGGGGGCGCGGGCGCGGGGCCCGGGCGGGCGGACGGGGTGGGGGGGTTTGCAGGGGGAGGCGCGGGGACGCGGCGACGCGGGGAATGAGGAATGGGCGGTGCGGGGCTGAGGAGGGTGAGGCTGGAGGCGGCCGCCGCTAGTGCTGCTTCCTGGACGGGGAACCCCTTCCTTCCTCCTCCCCGAGAGCCGCGGCTGGAGGCGGCCGGGGACAAACTCGCGGGCCAGGCG
This sequence comes from Hippopotamus amphibius kiboko, assembly GCF_030028045.1. NCBI lineage: Eukaryota > Metazoa > Chordata > Mammalia > Artiodactyla > Hippopotamidae > Hippopotamus > Hippopotamus amphibius. The sequence continues at coordinate 59,397,437 of NC_080197.1, forward strand.
GGCCGCCCCTCGGGGCGGTCGGGTGCGGTGGAGGTTACTCCCGCTGCGCTCCAGCCTCCCCTCCCCCTCGCCGTCCTTCCCTCTCCCTCGCTCTCCCTTCGCTCCCGCACCTCTTCCTCCCTTCCCAGCACTCGGCTGCCTCGGTTACCGCCTTCTCCGCTGCATCTCTCATCTCTAGGACGAAGGTATAAACTTCTCCCTCGAGCGCAGGCTGGACGGCTTGTGGTCCTTTTCAGTGTGTAGGGGGATATGTGAGTGAGAGGGGAGGTCGCGTTTTGGAAGCGCGGAGGAAAGTGCTTAGGGACCACTGTTGGAGGTTATTGTGTTTGGAAAAAAATGCATCTGCAGCCGAGTTCCTGACTGCTCCCCTCCCCCATGTATGGGCTGTGACATTGCTGTGGCCACAAAGGAGGAGGTGGAGGTAGAGATGGTGGTGGAAGAACAGGTGGCCAACACCCTACAACGTAAAGCCTGTACTTAGTGAAAAGGAAAAAGTTAATCCCAGAAGGTCTGTTTTGCTTTGTCAAGTTAAAACACACGCAGCAAACCCGCAGAGCAGAAGCAGGGCTTTTTCCTTGCTAGTTGAGTGTAGACAGCAATAGCTAAAATTGTACTTGAAGTTTAATTTGCCTGCTGTTGTCCTTTCCCCCGTCTCTTCTCTGTTACCCTCATGCGTGCAAATTTGACCCCCATCCCAGGAGTTATTACACCACTGCCAAACGGCTTACACATTTTTTCTTTTTAACCGACAAGAGGAGTTAACTGTAGCAATCTGCCAGCCAACTGCCTGAAATACTCTTAGGCATGTGCATGCTGTAGTTGAAGTCCTAAGCAAGCCTCCTTAAATCTTATATCCACCAAAACAAGGTGTTCAGAGCAGAAAGGTATTCTCTCATTTTTTTTACCCAATATACATGTTACATTTGTAATGGAAAAAAAATCATTCAGAGAGAAATTACAAAGGGAAAAAATTCTGTTCATAATCATCTCAGAAACAACCTTATGAGTGATGTCATTCTTAGGTGACTAAGGTCCAAAATGCTGACTCGAACGTGCAATAGACTTGGGGACATCAAATATGGTTGATAGCAATACTGTTTACTTTAGACTGTATCCATCCACAGGCATTCTTGGTTTTAAGAGATAGTATAAGAAACGATAATTCATTTTGTTTTATGAGAAAAAAAAAGTGAAATTTTTTTTCCTGAACAAAATGTTCAGTTCTGGTTCCAGTTCCACCCCTTGTTAGCTTATGTAGCTTTGGGTGAGGGGGCTCTTTCTGGCCTGTGATCTTCCGTGGGAACCCGTTTCTCTCTAGTGGGTTTAAATATTACCTGATTTTTGAAATCCAAGTCAAAGATTTTTTTCAGAAATAACCATTGCATAAAGAAGTAGATGGATGTCTTTCAGAATTCGCACATGAATGTACAACTAAGCTGTAATCCAGTATTTGTCCACAATCTCTCCTAGGCTAGCAAACTTATTGGTCATAAGGACCCAGATCCTTTTACACTCTTAAAAATTATTGAGGATCCCAGTGGGGAGTGTGTCAGTATTTACCACAATAGAAACTAAAATTGAGAATTAAAAAAAAATTAATTCATTAAAAAAATAAGCCCATTACTTGGTAACAGAAATAGAATTTTTAATGAAAAGTAACTGTTTTCCAAAACAAATACACAGATTAGTGAGAAGAGTGGCATTGTTTCGCACTTTTACAAGCCTCTCTACTTATATGGCTTAGTAGAAGTCAGCTGGATCTTCATATCTGCTTCTGTATTCAGTCTGTTATGATCACATGTCTGGAAAATTCTGCTGTACACTTGTGAAAGAATAAGAGTGGAAGGGGTAAATCACATCCTAGCATTATCATGAAACCAGTGTTTGACCTCTTGGACCCTCTCCAAAAGTCTTAGGAACCCTAATGGGTTCCTGGACCACATTTTGAGAACTACTGTTCTAGGCTATCCAAATTTTGGTGGGGTGGGTAGGGAACTAGGGGATACATTTTGGTGTGATTATCCTCACCTGTTACATTTGGTATGGCCAATATTAGGAATGAAAAGGGGGAGCAGACAGGATATCATACATGTTTGTGGTGGCCCTAGACAAGGCTGGGTGGCAGGGAGCAGGTCAGGGAGGAAGTGTGACACAACAGTTATCTGTCCTGTCTTTTCTTTGTGAGTGGGTTCAGGAATAGGTGGTTAGTATGTTGTCACTTGCATATTATGTTTTTGGAGGGTGGTGCCTATTGGGATAATTCTTGGTTTTCACTAAATAGGATGCTGCGTGTGTATAGTGTTTGTATGCAATATCTGCACATTCATTAATTTGGAACTACTTAGCCTGTAATAAATTATTGTGCATTCTTTCTGCTGTTCACTACTTATTTGTAGTAATATGTAGTTATTGAGGGAAAGGAGATTAAAGTAAATAAATTTCTTTTCATTTCAAAAAGATTGAAACGGCTGACTAAAAAAAATATTTTCTGTCTAGGCGCTGTTAACCTTACAAGTTGCCAGTATTTATTGCTACTGTTGGGAGATGATGAATGAGAAGCAGAGAGTAGAAGTCATGTGGATTACTGAGGAAAATTCTCATTAGAAGTGTGCTTGTCTTTAAATATATAATTATATATTTTTTGTGCAATGTGCTATTTTCAGCACTGATATAGCATTATATGTGGTGATTGTTGATCAGATCATCTATACTGAATAAAGTTCACAGTTCTCTTAGTTTTTACACCATTATTTTCCCCAGCAGATAATTTACAGATTAAAATGTCACCAAATATTGTCCTTATCTGCTTTGGCATCTCAGTTTTTATTTTTCCCAGTATACCATCCAGCTTTGACAGGCCTACCCCCACCCCCATCTGATTCCTGCTATTTGTCCAGGAGAACTACTAGGATGATGCTTTTAAAAAGTTTTTATATCTGTTGGCCCCAACAGAGACACTCAGCATATCCGCTTGTAACTCTTAGGGGCCTGAGTCAACAAGGAATACTGTGGTGACGGCTGTCAACAGGTTTTGTGTGGCTGTGTCCACAGGGTATAGAGCAATGTGCTTGACACTCGTACTGAGTGAAGTCATGGGCTGCTCCTTTGAGAGCCATTACCTGCTGCCCTGCAACAGACTGCCTCTTCAGATAGAGCAACCTGAATCTGAGGTAAAAGAACTATGCGCTCTGAATGCGTTTTTCTCAAATGCTGATGGAGGAGTTTGTAAACGAAGTACAATTCATTACAATACATATCTGTAGTCAACTGGAGTTTTCGGCATTGAATTTTGTGAGGTATTTTGAAATAATTTTCCATGTAAAGATGAATTTGTGTTAAGAGGTATTGATAGTGTGTTTGGGTTATATTAATCTCATGTGTGGCACGTGTTCTAATTTAGTCACGTTTTCATTATTTTTATTATAAGGCCTGCTGAAAATGACTGAATATAAACTTGTGGTAGTTGGAGCTGGTGGCGTAGGCAAGAGTGCCTTGACGATACAGCTAATTCAGAATCACTTTGTGGATGAATATGATCCTACGATAGAGGTAAATCTTGTTTTAATGTTATGCATATTGATTTGTGCAGGCCCATCCTTTGGGTACAAAAAAAGGTTTCTCTGATTTTCTGTGACTACTCATTACAAGGCAGTTATACTGATAATACTTTTATTAAGTTACCTAAAATGTGTTTGGGTTTCAGGGCATTACTGTGATGTTACAAGTAACCACAGATATGAGAGCCCAGCCCGTCTTCTCTTGGGAGAATAACACCATCGGTGACGTTCACTCTGTGTTAGTGTATGTGCATTTTGATTGGAAGTGTATTTCAGAGTTTTCTCAGAGGGTGAAAATGTGAATTCACATCTTATCCGTAAGATGAGACATAGCTAACAGTCATTTTTTTTAAAAAATGTGGCTATTATTTTTATGGGGTTTTGGGGTAATTTTTTGTGGTATTTGATGTCACACGTAGAGTTGATTTGTACTGGTGAAGTGTAATTATTTGATGACTGAATTAAAAACAATTAGTAGTATTTTCATGTTTTCTCTTTATACTGAAGTGTTGGAGAACCTACAACTACCTGATGCATTTTAGAAAGCTCATTCTTTGCTTTTATGTGTATGTGTATCAGGTGATATATAAGGGTACCACCACCAATCCTTACCTTTGCTTTGCAGCCATTTTTCAATTTACTCAAGGCAATGTTAGAATTGTTTTTTATTACAAATTGATTAATGAATAATTTTCAGACTTTTTCGGTTTCATGAAAATGTACCAAAGGAATGGCCAACAGCAAAACGATAGAATAAAGGCCTGGCAGAGACCTTGAGAGGTCACGTAGTATTTCCCACTGCCTTCTTGCATCCCTGTACTCAGATGAACTCAAGCAGGTAAGGATTTATTTAATCCCAAAGACCTGCAGGAGAGAGTGGCACATAACTGCCTTGTTAACTAATTTCCAGAATGTAATTATTAGTGCATTTCATGCATAAGCTGAATCTTCCTGTTAAGTTTAACATAATATCAGCTTATCTTTAAAATAGATTTATGTTGTTAGATTATTTCTTAGACTTCTTTACCCCCGAGTAAGCAATCCTAATCCCTTAACTTTTATTCTAGATCTGATATACCAATTTTTTTAGTCAGCTCTGAAAAATTTCCCAGAACTTTCTCTGGGTCCCACGATGTAGCGTGTAGAAAGGTCAAAGTGCCCAGTTAAAGTACTGTGCTGTGTAACGTCTTTAAAAAAAAACACCTTGATTGCACTCAGACAGGTTCTGAGGGCATTGTTGGCCTTGGGAAGATATTTACACATTGTAGAACTTTGAGGATTGATGAGGAAATGTTCATAAGGAGATGTCAAATATTTTTGGTACTGCAGGCAAAAAAATGAAGAAATAACCCTTATTTGCAAAGATCAGATTTAAACACAGAAGCAACTTTTATTTGGCTTCCAAGTTTATTACTTTGCGTTAGTAAAGGGGAAGAGTCTAACTGAAGTGGACCACCTATGGAATAGTCTCTATATTTCCTCTTGGCAAGTCAATTCAATGCTGATGGTTTTGTTTATTTTTTCTTTGAGTAGGATTAAATAGTTCACCTATTTCTAAAACCAAGGTTACTAGGCATACTCCAGCATTTAAATCAGAAGGAATTCCATTACACTCTGTTTCCTATCAGCCATCAAGAATGATATATAAGAACGAGATTAAAAAAAGATTAGGAAACTTTTTGGTCAAAATTGTTTAAGTGCAATATAAATCTTAAAGCTAAAAAAAGTCAATCCTTTAATTTGGGGGGAGGTAGGAAAAGTTTATAAACTCAAACCCATTAACTCTGATTATGATTTCTGCCAAACCAGAAGACTTGACCCGGGGAAGCATCGATTACCTGTGAACTTTGAAACTGACATTCCGTCACTAGCCTAGCCACCTGAGAAATGGTATCAGAGATTGTCTCTTATCTCCCAAGTTACAGTGAGTCTGAGAGAACTGACGCGTTAAATTCTTGGTGTAGTTCAACTAGAAGAAAGGCCAGAGAATTCAGTAGTTTATTTTAATAAGTAGCTAAACAAAAATACATGATATTTTTGTAAAAAGTTGAGGGGTAGTGGGTATCACTACCGCTGTAAGTTTTTGATTGGTGAACAATGCAAGTCACGGAAAATAAGAGAGGACATAGACTATGTACATTTGGAATTCTTATCAGTTTTTCTGCAAGAAACAAATGGAAACCAATTTAGAAAAAAATTTTGATTAATACCATATTTTCTAGTGGCTTAAGAATTTGCAGAGATATATACTATGAGATAGGTAAGGAAGGTGGTCATTATTTCTTTCATTTTATCAATAAAAATGGCCTCTGAGAGGTTTTAGACTTGCATAAGGATACTTAGCTAGTAAGTGGTGCAATTTTAAGTTTTCTGAGACCAAGTTATGTGGAATTTCCATTGTACCCTTGTGTAGCTTTTTTAAAATGAAAAATTAACCTTGAAGCTAAGAAAATATTTACGAGGGTGAGTCAAAAATTATCCACACTCCAGTTATATTAAAACTATAAATTCGACAGCCAGAGTGCAGATAATTTTTGACTTACCCTCGTAGTATTGGAGGCTGATTCAGATTATTAATATTTCAAAATTTGAGCTTAGCATACTGTCTAATGCCATCTTAGTGGCAGAGATATGATATAGAATTAGTTATGATGCATGGATGGAGCATGTTCACATTTGCACATGATAATCACCTTTACTTCTATTCTGAAAAGATTTTACCTTTATCTTTTATGAAGCCCATTGAAGAGTTCCAAGAGATAATGAAATACCTTGTTAGTGATGCAGGATTATTAAAAAATCAGTCCCCAAATACAATGCAAGCTAGAAATAATGCATGCTTTTATTGTGTGGAGATCACGTTATTATAAAAACATGTTCTCTGAAACGTGTTTTCTGAGGTAAAATTTGAAAGCAGAAAAATGGAGGTAGAGATCAGCATGGTCAGTTGGTCAGTTAACAAATATATAACAAGAATCTGCTGGATATAATATAAAAATAGATACAGACAAGTATTTTTTCCCAGGCTCCAATTCATTGACATCTGCATGCTTCTGTTAATGTGACATTTATAATTCAGTCCAAGTATTATGCCCATCTTTGATGAAACAGTTTTCTGCTCAGTAAGGAAGAATGGATTCATAATTGGATTGATTTGTTCCATTTTTAGTGCTCTGAGCTTGGAGTGTTTATTCACAAAGATATATCCGTTTCTCTTTTAAAAAGTTTTTCTGTGTTCATTATGGAATTTACTTTCTGACTAAGGTATTTAAATTATAGAGAGAAAATTTGTAATATTAAACCGGTACTGAAGAGTGGTGTAAGAAAAGCACTGCTCAGTGTTGTACGTTGTTATTTTTCTTTTCTGCTGCTGCTTTTTTTTTTTTTTAAACATATGTATCAGTAGTTATTAATGAGGAATGGGTGGTGACGTTGCCCCTCAGGGGACGTTTGGCTACATCTGGAGATATTTCTGGTCGTCACAGCTTGAGGGGAACTGCTGCTGCTGTCTGTAGTGGGTAGAGGCCGGGGATTCTGTTCATCTTCCTGCAGTGCACAGGAGAGCCCCCCCCAGCAAATAATGACGTGGCCCAAAATGTCAGTAGTGCTGAGGTTGAGACCCTCATGCTATGTATTACATACAGCTTTAAACATCCTGTAGATTGTGACGTTCAATTCCCTGAATATGGTTTATGTTAGGTTTTTTAATGTAATATAGATTTAAGTCTTACATTTTCTAAACTCACAATGTTATATTAGCTTACTCTGGCGTTCTATGAAAACATTCCATTTTTAAAGTGAGGTACACAGAGCAATTTTGTAAATGCATTTCTCTTCAAGACTCTGGCCACTCTTCTCCCCCTTTCAAGTGAGTGCCCTCTACTGGTCAAATTATTTGCTTTTATAATAAAAAATGAAATCCTTATTTGGATGTTTTTTCTATTTAAACTGTGGGTATAATCAATTTGTAACTATATAAATTTTATTTGAAAGACTTATTTTATATAACTAATGTTTTAACAACCTAAAGTATCAGTTTTACTCTGCAAATGTTAAGATTATTGTGTAGACCAGTTAGGCCTCACTAATTATGTGGGTGAATATTTTTAACCAAGAAAGGAAATGTGGCAGTGTAGGAGAAAATAGGGTGGTGCCCTTGTTTTGACACTGATTGAGGTTACTTTGTCTGAGGGCATAAGAAGTGGCACTGTGGCTCTGTGAATTTCTTTGCATGCACACAGGAGGTACCTGACAGAGTTCAAAAGTGGCAAATTCAGAAGTGGCAAATTGTGAAAGTTCACATTCTGTAAACTTTTATAGGACCGTAGAATAGTTGAGAACACCCAATTTTTAGAATAAACTAACACAAAATTCAGGTACTGTATTCAGGTCAATTTAAAAATAAGTATTTAATTAATAACTATTGAGAACTAAATGTGAAAAGTTATTGGACATGTTTTATTCTAACTTGGGTTTTTATAAATACAAAGCTTTAAAAACATAGACGTGAAGGTTGGCAATGGAAACAAATGAAAGGAAAAGAAAATTTTATTGTTTGACATCTCTTAAGAGTCTGGTTTTAACCATTGCAACTAATTTCTTAATTCCATAAACGTTATTAGTGCCTACTCTGTACCATGCAGCCTTCCTAGGGTATAGAGATACACTGAGGAGCAAAAAGAACCAGAGCACTGCCTTCATGGAGCTTAATAGTCTTAGATGTATTTGGAAGAGCGTGTTTCTAGACAGTGATCCTAATTATATATAACTTCCTGTAGAGGCTTTATGCTTTAGGAGGGCAATAGATTCCTTATATCTCTTAATTATATTGTCTCATCATGCCTAGGTTTATGGAACAGTTATATTATTGTGATCTTAATATAATAAAATTTAAAATGGGTAGTAAAAATAAAATATTTGAGAGGATTAAGTAGGGATATATTACTTACCTTAGGTAATTTTTGAACTTTTTATTTTGAAAATTTCAAACCAATGGAAAAGTAGTGAAAAACAGTACATTGAATACCTCGTACCTTTAAACTACACATAATTGCTTTATGTGTGTGTGCCTGCGTATGTACACACGCACACTTGAATACATATTATTTATTTTTGCTGAATTTTTTGAGAATAAGTTGCATATGTTAGGACCCTTTACCTTAAACTCAGGGGTCTGTGAAAGTGTGGCCTGCCTGCTGGCCAAATACAGCCTGTGTCTGTTTTTGTAAAGTTTTATTGGGGCACAGCTGTGCTTGAATGTTTAAGTGTTGTCTTTGGCTGCTTCTGCACTACAGTGGCAGAGCTGAATGGTTGCAACAGAGACCAATTACTGTCTGGTCCTTTACGGAACAAGTTTGCTGACCCTTGTCTATTCTTTTTTTTAAAAAATTAATTAATTATTTATTTTATTGGCTGTGTTGGGTCTTCGTTGCTGCACACGGGCTTTCTCTAGTTGCGGTGAGCGGGGGCTACTCTTTGTTGTGGTGCATGGGCTTTTCATTGCGGTGGCCTCTCTTGTTGCAGAGCTCGGGCTCTAGGCGCATGGGCTTCAGTAGTTGCAGCACATAGGCTCAGTAGTTGTGGCTCACGGGCTCTAGAGCACAGGCTCAGTAGCTGTGGCGCACGGGCTTAGTTGCTTTGCGGCATGTGGTATCTTCCTGGGGCAGGGCTTGAACCCGTGTGCCCTGCATTGGCAGGCAGATTCTTACCCACTGCGCCACCTAGGAAGTCCCCCTCTTCTATTCTATACAAGAATAATTCCTTGTATAACTACAACGCAATGACAAAATTTAGGAAATTGAACATTGATACAGTGTTTTATCTAACATATAGTCCATATATAATTTTATCAGTTCCCAGAGTGTGATTTTAGCAATTCTTTTCTTATCCTGATTGCAGGATCAAAAATCAATTGTCATGTCTCATAATCTAGAACGGTTTCTCAGCTTTTCTTAGTCATTCATGACAGTGGCACTTTTTGAAGAATTCAGGCCAGTTGTTTTGTAGAATGTCCTCTTGTTTAGTTTTGTCTGATTGTTTCCTCTTGGTCAGATTCAGATTAAACATTTTTGGTAGAAATACTGGGTAAGTGATGTTATGCCCAGGTGTATCACATCAGGAGGCACAAGATGCTGGCTTGTCCCATTATTGATGATGTTAACATTGGTTGTTTGATTAAGGTCATATCTATCAGTTTTCTCTCTGTAGAGGTATCTTTAGTTCCTTTATAATTAATACGTGCTCTGTGGAGAGGTACTTTGAGATTATAAATATCCTGTTCTGCAACATATTTCCTCTCAGAGGGATGTAGTATCCACTGATAATTCTCACCAGAACAAATTACCACCAGAGTGACTGCAAAGTGGTAGGTAATCGAAGTCTGTCATTATTTCTACATTTATTATTTGACATCTACCTTAAGTAAGAGTTCTCTCTTTTCTCTTCCCTGTCCTTATTTAGTTAGTCTTATTTGTATCAGTAGGGACTCATGGATTCTTCATTTGATGTGTTAAAGTCTATGCCTGTAATTACTGATTTTGATGCTCAAATACATTTTTGATATGGCTAGCGGAATCCCTTTCAGGCTGGCCTCTGTATCTTATTGACATGTCCCCATCAGTTTTTGAGCTCTTCCTTACTTTCTGGCACAATGTATTCCAAATTCCCTTTGTTCTTTCCCTGTCCCTACCCTGGATTCAGCTGTCTGTCCTAAGAGCCCTAATTCCTTTTACTAGGAAGTGATATTTAGAAATTAAGACCTGGATGTTAGATGTGTTTGTTGCTACTGGAGTGTCACTGCTTCTAGACACTTTTCAACAGACAGAGCTAAGTAGCTTTTATTTAAAAAATCATGAGGTCATTCTTTCTCCATGTCTTCTTTCTCCAATGATGAGAACAGTGGTCCTACCTTGTATAAGTTTTAATGGTAAACATTAGACAGCTATTGAAATAAAAATGATAATTTCAGTCAGCACAGATTGAATAATATAACATTAGGTTAGCTTTTTTAATTTGTGGAATTGGGATTAAAGATTTTTCTCCTTTGAGAAAAGTAGGGATCCTTTTCATTTTCAAAGTATTCTTAAACCATTTAGGAAGAGATTGAACTGTTTGGCTACATAAAGGTTAAAACATCTTTAACAAAAATCTAAGACAGATGGAAACCTGGGAAAACTGTTTGCATCATTTGTCAATCAGGAAGCTCTCCTGTATCTGAATTAGAAAAAAGCAGACATCCAAATAGAAAAAAAAAAGGGCATATGAATAGTCAGCCTATCCACACTAACACAAAAAGTGCTTTCGAAACATAGTAAAAGATACTTCATTATTATAGAAATGCGAGTTCAAACAATAAGTAACATTTTTTATTTCCATGTTGGCTAAGATTAAAATGGTAACCGACCTGGAACAGTATGGGAAAATATGTACTCTTTATGCTGTGGTGAGAGTATACATTCGTATAAACTCTCCGGAGGTCATCAGTTTGGCAGTATGTATTGAAATGGAAACTGCATGTCCTTGGACCAATTGATTCCACTTATAGAAATTTATCTGAAAGATTCAGTTGGATAAATGTTTAAGATGTATACCCACGAGTGTTACTGTAGTGTTGTTTATAATTTTTAAAAGTGGAAATAATCTACATGTCTACCAGAAGGGAATGGGTGAAGTGAGTTATGGTATATTTATACAAATTATATTACACAGTTGTCGAAAAGGATTAGGTAGATCTGTATGTACTGACATTGAAAAACTGTCCATTATGTGAGAGAAACTGTATCATAGCACTTTGTGTAGAGTATGATTCTATTTATTTAAAAACAATGTGAACATGTACATAAAATATGGTAGGACACATGCCAAACTCTGTAGTGTTTTTGGTTTTTTTAAAAATGAACATATACTATTGGAGAGAGAAAAATAAATCCTTATTTATTTATTTTTATGTTTTATTATTTATTTTATTTTTGGCTGCATTGGGTCTTCGTTGCTGTGCACGGGCTTTCTCTAGTTGTGGCAGGTGGGGGCTACTCTTTGTTGCAGTGCACGGGTTTCTCATTGTAGTGGCTTCTTTTGTCATGGAGCATGGGCTCTAGGTGCACGGGCTCAGTAGTTGTGGCACATGGGCTCAGTAGTTATAGCTTGTGAGCTCTGGAGCACAGGCTTAGTAGTTGTGACGCGTGGGCTTAGTTGCTCTGCAGCATGTGGGATCTTCCCAGCCCAGGGATCGAATCCGTGTCCCCTGCATTGGCAGGCAGATTCTTAACCACTGCGCCACCAGGGAAGCCCTAAATCCTTATTTTTGAGGGAGAAAAGTCACTAGAGTATTAGAAACCATTAGATTACTTCATATTTACTTTCTTCTCTCCTTTTAAAACCTCAACAAATTGGATAATACAGATGTATTACAGATAAAGAGGTACAAATAAAGAAATTGGTGTTAGCTGAGAGATATATAATTCAAAATATGAAAATTATATTCACATCCGTAATTATTAAGATTGGATCCATGATTGATCCAGCCTCACATTCTGACCTTGGCATCAAGTGATAATTTGTGGGAGAGTGCACATGACTTCAACAGGTTACAGATGTAGGCTTATAATATCCTTATTTTCAAAATCTGTTATACAAATTTTCCTTGAGTTTATTCAGATTTTGGAACCAGTTTTATCTCTTGGACATAGTATACATTTTATTCCCTCTAGTCCTAATGTAAGATTTAACATTCTTATAATTTCAAATGTCCATTATTTAGTAAAGAAGTCTTTGTTTTCTTTATCCTTACTTTTAATGAATGTCTTAATCAAAAATTCTGTCACGGGAACAGTCTCCTTTAACACCCTTGCTCCCTAATTAATATAGAAATCCGTCATAAACCTCAGAGTTTTAGCCCTTTTCCCCTGGAGCTTGTCCAGCTCCATTATATTTATTTTGAAATACAGTGAGTGGTTTTGGAAAAAGTAGGCCAAACGTAGATATCCGGTGATTTTTATAAGGGCAAGATAACTGCTGTTGCTGTACAGTTCCTAGTGGCCAGTGGCCTGCCCCCTACCTTTTTGGCCTATAATAGCATGTACAATGTAAAATATAAAATAATACCGTTAACTTTTTATAGCACTTTTCATTTTATAAAGGGATTTTCATGGTCTTTAATCCTAACCTGTATACAAAGTCTTGTGCATTATTATTCACGCACTTTTACAGCTAAAGGAACAATAGTTTAGTGTAGACTAGAGATTAAGTAGTTTGCCCATACTCACACCACAAGTAAGTGGCATTCTGCAGCTGACATAGATTGAAGTCAGGAGTATATCTTTAAGTATTTCTCAACTCTTACTGCTGTTGCTGCCTTAGTTCATGTTCTGTCATTTCTTGTAAGTTTCCTAAACTCATCTCCCAGCCTCCAGTCTGGTCTCTTTCTAGAGTTTGTCATAATAATGCTAACAGTGAACCTTGTCAATCTGATCCTCCCTCCTACTTAAAACCTTTTAGTGGTTTAGTATGAGATGAAGTTCACTGTTAGCATCATTATGACAAATTCTTAATATGGCATATTAGACCTTCTATAAGCTGGCCTCTGCTTGATGGTGCAGTTTCACTTCTACTACCTAGAACCCCTCCACTCTAAAATTGGATTGAACTTCTTGGTTCCATGTACTCAACATGCTGTTTCATGTTTTTGTGTCGCGTTCTCTTTGCTCCTTCCTGCCTGGAGTGGCCCCCCTGTCTTTCTTAATTCAAACAAGCAAAGTTGATGTCTTCTCCTGTTTGCCACCATTGTACTTTGTTCTGTATAAGGTGTTGGCATTTATTTAATTGTGCTTAAATTACTTGTTTACATTCGTATCTCTTCCACCAGACCTAGCTCTTTTAGGTTAGAAACTTTATAATGCCTGGTACAGTATATGACATTTAGTAGGTTTTTACTAAGTGTTCCTGTGATACAAGGGAGAATGGAGTAGGTAGGTGGAAATGAACTAATAAGCCTGTGCTTTTATATCCCCAATTCCTTGTTTCTTTCCTATTATAATTCTAACATACCAGGCTGTTGTACATGTTTTTAGCTATCTTTGAGAACTAGCTGTGTACAACACCTTTTGATGATTTTTTATAAGCAATAGCGTGGAACACATAATTCTATGATATATTCAAATAATCTTTTAAAAAGAGTAACAAAATACTTGAGCATTAAGAAAGTAAAAGTAGGTTTTTCATTTTTTCCTATAGGTGTTATTTAGCAGTACATGAAAAATAACACGTTAAGAAAATCTTACAGACATTTCCAAAGTAAATCCTCAAGTAATACTTTAGCTGACATTTCCAGCAGTTCTGTTCATATTTACAAGAGCATCTGATGGAATCAGCAGCATGAAGATGGAGGTTAAATGGGATAAGGCTTGTAATATGCTTATCACAGTATCCAACATATAAATAAGGGCTCAGTAAATGTTGGCTGTCATAATTACTATTGATAGTAATATGGTTACTTTTAGTAAAAGTTACTAATTTCTTTAGGTTTTTTGTTTACAGTAGTATGTCTTCCCATGACAGGGTTAATTTGCCTGAGTTGGAAAACTAAGTTGAATATGTTAAAAGATGAACATACTGAGTAACTTGGTTAGTGTTAATTATGATAGAAAAATGACAAAATGATGTCCTGGTCAGGGAGTTTACCTCATTCTTGAAAGATGTAGTCTTAACTTTCAGATTCCTCCATTGGGTCTACAGGTAAGTGTCTATACATAAAACAGCACTTGAAGGCATGTTAATAAATTGGAAACCACTTTTTAAAAATTAAGTCAGTACAAAAAAGACAAAAATTCCAGATGGCCAAAGGACACAGGTAATGGAAATAAATGAGAAAGAAAAACTATGTAACATTACTAGTCCTCAAAGAAATAGATATTAAAACAATAGGATTTTTGGTTTAACAGGCTGACAAAAATAAAAATATAAAAGCCATTGCTGAGTGCGTGGTGATGGAATGGGTACACCCTGAGTGCAGTGTGGAAGAGTAGTACCATGAGTATCACGTGCGCCCCAGCCAGCTTTTCCCTGTCTTAACATTCTGCCATGTTTGGCTTAGATCTTTTTTTTCCCCCAAGATATAAAACTTAACACAGTTGAAGACCTCCATGTTCTCTGTAATCGTATTCTCTTCCCTCCCCAAAATGTTTTAAAATCTCTATATATTTTGTTTTGTTTACATTAAAAGTAATTAAAATTTTTAATATTATATAAAATTGGTTGAATACATTTATTAAAATTTACTCTTAGTATATTATATAATTTTAAAATTTACAGCTTTATTGTTTAATATAAATACAATATCTTAAACTCATGTTTATTTTTAAAGTGTCTCCATATATTTATTTACATTGAGTGGGTTTATTCAGTTGTTCAACAGACGGTACTGATTACCTGCTGTGTTTAAGACACATGCAAGGTGCGTAGTGGTGAGCAGAACACATGTGAGCCCAACCACCATGGAGTCTAAAGCCAAGTAGAGGGTATAAACTTGAACAATCACACATGAATACATAGTTACAAATTATAATACAATCACCAGCTGTGGAGAATATATATCTATATATATTTTTTGAAGTGTACAATTTATTTTTTTCTTATTAGTAATGTATATATGGCAATCCCAATCTCCCAATTCATTCCCCCCCCAAACCCCCTGCTTTCCCCACTTGGAGAATATGTTGTAGGAGTAACAACAACGGCTAGGAAGCTGTTGCAGGAGATTGCATGAGACAAAATCACATTGGACTAGGCTGATGGTGGTGAGTGCTTGGATTTGGAGTATATTTTGAAAGTAGATAAATGGCATAGCTTGTGGGTATTAAATGCTGTGTAATTTTTTTTTTTGTAAGATGTTTTAGGATGTCATGTTAAGTACATCTCTATGTTAACTATCGTTTTAAAAAAATAAACCACATTTTCTTAGCATCTGTTACTAGAAGTGGCATTACTGTGTCAAAGGCTATGAACATTTGTATGGCTTTTGAAAAGTACTGTACTTGCTTTCCAGAAGGATTGTACCTGTTATGTATCACCAGAAATGTTTGACTTCTGTCTATGCTTAACTTTTGCCAGCATAGTATATTTCATTTAGAAAAGTTTTTCTTTTCTTTTTTTTAGCTACTTCAGTAAATTAAAAAAAAAAAATAGTACTTTAGCTGAGAGTATGGGGAAATGTATGGAATAACTTTCCTTCATTTAATATTTATTATGTTGAGTTAGTTTTTAAGTGGCTTTCTTTTATCCTAGTTTCCAACAGATGTTAGTTACCTATGTATCTGATCTAAAAGTTTGTTCTGTTTGAAAGGCTGGAAATAATACTAATTAAAAATGTAAAGTCTTGATCCTTTTCTTGCTCTGTCTTTAACTAGTTTCATTGTGGAATTTATGTGGTTTTAAACTGGTTAGGCTTTGATAATCTGTACTTTCTCAGTGATGATTTTTTTTTAAGTAGAAAAGGAATAATATGTGTTGAGAGTGCCTTAGATTTGTGATAAGCTCTTTTATCAGCTTAGAGCAGGGGTTGGCAGACTTCTGTAGAGGGTCACTTGGGTCTTTGTCACAAATTCTTTGTTTTTTTTTAAATAACCATTTAAAAACCTAAAAACTGTTCTTCGCTCATAGGCCATACAAAAACAGGTGGGCAGGATTTTGCCTATGGGCAGTGGTTTGCTGTACCCTTATTTAGGCTCTCATCTTGGGAAAGATTCTACTGGAT
The DNA here is from genome assembly GCF_030028045.1 of Hippopotamus amphibius kiboko. Taxonomy (NCBI): domain Eukaryota; kingdom Metazoa; phylum Chordata; class Mammalia; order Artiodactyla; family Hippopotamidae; genus Hippopotamus; species Hippopotamus amphibius. The sequence goes on from NC_080197.1 coordinate 59,413,742, forward strand.
TGGCCATAAAGTTCATTCAGGTTTTTCTGTAAGCTCTTGCAGAAAGACCCAAACAAACTTTTTGGCCAACCCAATACATTGATGCATACATTTTTTTCTACTTCCATATACTTTATGGCTAACCTGAAGTTGGAACAAAATCTTTAGTATTTACATACCATTTTTGTTGTGCTTGCTGTCTGCTTTGTCTTAAAACCTGTCAGTTCTTTTCAGATCAGATCTCGCCACTTAACATTTTTGTTCTTAAGTTTTTACCAAGTTGCACTGCCTTTTTATATAGCTCATTGACTAATTACACTTCTAAGGATGACTCTAGTTAAAATTAACTTGGGAAATACTGAATTTTTAACCTAAGTCTCTTATTTGTAATTAGCAGATTCCTCATTGTTTATAGGCAGGTTATAGATTACTTTTTTCAACAATAGAATGTGACTCAGAACTTTGCTATCAAATATCTAGGGTTTAGAAGGGAAAAAAATGATAGGAATGAATAGGGACTGCTTTCCCAGTTTTCCAGTCCCTTTGATGGGGTATTCATCATGGGAACATGCTATGAAATGCATGCAGAAACTACTAATATTCCACATTATATACTTTTGAAACACAAAATGTTTGAAAATTTTGTAAGTGGGAGTTCACCGAGGTAGATGTCTTAGAGGCGGTATCTGTGGGCAGATGTGAGTAATCCTCCAGCCATGCCTTAGGTATAAATTTGTGTGGCTTCAGAGACTATAGTCTTAAATTTCATTGTTGATAGAAAATTTTAAAGACTAAAGAAACTATTAACCATAAGGTTAACTTAAGCTATTATTGGTAAGTGAAGAATGTGAGGTGACAGCAATAGGTAAGGAAACGTCTTTGGTCTGTTTCACAAACGCAGTAGCCATACCTGGGTAATGAACAGATTGACTCTAAGACACTGTACTTTGCTCTCAATTCCTGCTCTTTCATTCTACTTCAAAAACACTGGTTTTCAATTTATAATATACAGGAGTTCTTTCAAGTATCAACAGTTAATTAAAGGAATAGGCTAAGATAAAATGTCAACCAAATGTTCAAATCTTTCATCAAGAGCTTCTTGTTTAGAAAATTAAATAACCATCCTTTTTTTTCTGACTGGTGAGATAATCAGATTTTATTATAGAAAATTTGGAAAATACAGTTTACTTTAAAAGATAAGCACGAGATCATAGTCTGATATTATGGTAATCTTTCACACTTTTTAAAATTAAAAGGCAAGAAAAGAAATACATTTAAAATAATACCTATTACCAAAAAACAAAGATAAGCAAAAGATGAATTATTTCTTAGATTAATTATCTCCATCAGAGACATACCCTTTGTTGACATTTTGATGTACATACCACCACGAGTTTCTTAATATATGTACAGATATACGGTTGTGGTGAAATATTGAGATCTATTAAAAACATGATTTTTAATGACCACTTTTTAAATGATAGATTGGTCTGTAAAGTAATTCATGAACTAAGGGTGGAACGATAAGAAACAGTGTCCTTAGGGGCTTCCTAGGTGGCACAGTGGTTGAGAATCCACCTGCCAGTGCAGGGGACATGGGTTCGATCTCTGCTCAGGAAGATCCCACATGCTGCAAAGCAACTAAGCCCGTGTGCCACAACTATTGAGCCTGCACTTTAGAACCTGTGAGCCACAACTATTGAGCCTGTGTGCTGCAACTACTGAAGCCCACGTACCTAGAGCCTGTGCTCCGCAACAAGAGAAGCCACGGCAGTTAGGAGCCCGTGCACCACAATGAAGAGTAGCCCCCGCTCGCCACAACTAGAGAAATGCAGTAACAAAGACCCAACACAGCCAACAAATAAATAAATAATTTATTTTAAAAAAGAAGAAGAAACAGTGTCCTTAGGCTTATACTTTATACCCATTATCAGCCCTACCTCTTGACTCCATGACTTCACCTTGGACCAGCCCTTTATCTTATTTTTTGGAGCCTGTTTTGGCAGAGAGTTTGTGAAATCTTTTAGGCATGACTATTAATCAAAAGTCAGAGGAAAATCAGATTTTCATTTCAAGATTCTGTTTTGTTACCTCCCTCCTTTCCTTTACACCATCTTAGAATTGCATGGTCTCTAAGATACCCATCTCTTTTTCTCTCCTTCACCCCTCCCTCTCTTTTTACTAGAGGTCTCACAGAATTTGCAGATAGAACAATCATTCTCTTTAGCATTATCATAGTATCCATCTGACTGTTCCCAGGACTATGAAGTGGATTAAATAAGGGCATTGAAATTCTCAGTATTGACCATTCTCTTATGTATTTTCTTGACTATAAGTAATGTACATGCATGACAATCATTTGTAAGTTGCTTGATTTTTCTTGCCCCCTAAATCATCCAGAATAATAAGAGTTAGTAGAGCTATCTCATTTTGTAATAATTATTTTACTTTACAGAGGATTTGGGTCTTTTTGTTATTAATCTGTGCACTTGCATTGTTGAATCTCTATGTAACACCTTTTTTTTTTTAAGTATATTTTAAACTGTGGTAAGATATACATAAAATTTATCCTTGCCACTTTTAAGTGTACAGTTTAGTGGCATGAAGTAAATTCACAATATTGGACCACCATTAGCTCTGTTTCCAGAACTTTTTCATCATCCCAAACTGAAACTCTGTGCCCAGTAAACAATAACTCTGCAACTCCCCTTTCCTCAGCCCCAGGTAACCTTTATTTTACTTTTTGCCTCTGTGACTTTACCTATTTTAGATATCTCAATATAAGTGGAATCATAGAATGTTTGTCTTTTTGGGTCAGACATTTCACTTACCATAATGTTTTCAAGGTTCATTCATGTTGTAGCATATATCATACTTTCATTCCTTTTTGTGGCTGCATAACATTCCTGTGTTTGTGTGTGTGTGTATGTATGTAGATACACGCATGCATGTGTCCGTCTGTCTCTGCCCCGCACCATTTTGTTTATCCATTCATATGTTTAATAAACACTTGGGTTGTTTCTACATTTTAGCTATTATAAATAATGCTTCCATGACCATTAGCATACAAGTATCTGAGTTTCTGCTTTCAGTTCTTTTGTTTATATACCTAGGAATGGAATTGCTGGATTGATCCTGTTTTCTCTGCATCCTCACTAGTGCTTGTTATTTTCCTTTTTTTTAAAAAAATAGCCACCCTAATGAGTGTACAGTGATAGCTCATTGTGGTTTTGATTTGCATTTCCTGAATGATGCTGAGCATCTTTTCATGTGTTTATCAGCCACATGTGTGTTTTCTTTGAAGACCTGTCTATTCAAGTACTTTGCCCAGTTTTGAATTAGGTTGTTTTTTGTTCTTGAGTTGCGTCCAACACCTTTTTAGAAGTAAAAGGCGCACCATAATAATCCAGACTGTGTCTCTCCCTTCTCAGGATTCCTACAGGAAACAAGTAGTCATTGATGGAGAAACCTGTCTCTTGGATATTCTCGACACAGCAGGTCAAGAGGAGTACAGTGCAATGAGGGACCAGTACATGAGGACTGGGGAGGGCTTTCTTTGTGTATTTGCCATAAATAATACTAAATCATTTGAAGATATTCACCATTATAGGTGGGTTTAAGTTGAATAAAATAAGTTGGCATTGAGGAGTAACTGTATCTTCCATTTATTGAGTCTTTGCTAACTGCCATGTACATATGATCGAATTTAAACTTTAAAATAATTTTTGTGAGGTAGGTAATATCCCTGTTTTACAAATGAAATTCTTAAGAATTAGAGCAATTGAGCAGCTTGTTCCAGACCACAAAGATAGTAGTAGTGCCGGAATTGAAAGGTGGGCCTGTTTGACTCTAAAACCTGTGCTCTTAACCACTGTATATTGGAGAAACAAGGCTTTACGCTAGATGCATCATGAAAATGAAAGCCATGAACAGAAATGTGAAAAGGTAATTGAGATGGCACCATTTGAATAGCCTTAAAAGTAGGTCTGTTTAGTGTAGAATTTCTTGGAATCAGATGAATGTTGGCCTTAGATAATTAAGGAAAAAACACAGCTCTGAATTTATAAGATCGAAGTGTTAGAACAATACAGTTTTTAAAGAATCTTGACAGATTTGCATAAAAGCAACTACTTTTATGAAAATAATTGTTCATATAGAAATCAAAATCTTTACACTTGGTGCTCTCTTTTTGGAAGTTAAAACATTGTTAATGTTGCAATTCATGTGTTTATAGAAACATTATTAATTCTATATATGTAATTTAACAACATACATAGTATATGTTTTTAAGATTATAATTTTAAAAATTTGGCATAGCACTTTTTTGGCCTAACATTTCTTAATATTTCTGTTTTATCATTGTGACCTACCTGCATATGAACCTACTTGATTGTTGTTTTACTACATTTCTAGGTACTTGATCTTTTAAGAGACATTGAAGTTCTCTCTTCAGGATAGAGAAAAGTAACTAGAAGGAGGAGAAAGGAAAATTTGGTGTGATGGGAACTAGGAATTACATTAAGAGTCTTTTAACCATATTTTATGAGACAAAGTTGTGAATAGTTTTGAAAGATTTTTGTTACTAATTCTTCACTGTAACTTTTTTTTTTTCCCTCCCCAGAGAACAAATAAAAAGAGTTAAAGACTCTGAAGATGTACCTATGGTTCTAGTAGGAAATAAATGTGATTTGCCTTCTAGAACAGTAGACACAAAACAGGCTCAGGACTTAGCAAGAAGTTATGGAATTCCTTTTATTGAAACATCAGCAAAGACAAGACAGGTAAGTAAAATTGTAATAAATACAAATCTATTCTCTCAAACTGTATCAAGCGATTTTAATCATTAATCACTCTTTACTAATATATATTCTAATAATGTCATTTTGGGAGCAGGAGGGCATGAACATTAATAAATGTACATACCTGATAGTGTAACTTTTGTATTAGTTGATATAATTTATCAGTTTTTTCTCATTATACTAAAATAGGAAATAAAACAGTATTTACTTGGTAAATGTTCCCTTAAGAATGTGATAGGGCAGCACTTCTTATTCCAGCGTCCATGGTATTATTATCTTTGGCTTTGGTTTTCCCTATATTGAACAATTCAGCACATCTTGTAGTAAGGATTCAAAAAATGTGGGATTTCGGGGCTTCCTAGGTGGCGCAGTGGTTAAGAATCTGCCTGCCAATGCAGAGGTCATGGGTTCGATCCCAGCTCCAGGAAGATCCCACATGCCGCGGAGCAACTAAGCCCGTGTGCCCAAAAAAAAAAAAAAAAAAAAAAATGTGGGATTTTTTTTTTTTTTTTTTTTACTATTTATAAAGTCAAAGAACAGGGAAACAAATTTTGAGTTTCCTATTTTAGAAGTGCTTTTAAGAGTATTATGTCATGTTTCTAGGTTAAATTTTGTTGTATTTGAAGAATTTTACTTTGGTAGTATTTTTTTTAAAGGATATATTTATTTTTCAGGAAAGCTTTTATTAAAGCAAGAGAATATTTAGAAAGTAAACAGAAATTCTCAGTTATTCACTTGCTATGTTGTTCTGAGAAAAAACACCACCAGATTGATCCTGAATTTTGAAAGTAACTTTTTCTCTAGGTAAAATAAAATAATTGATATTATTTAACCTATTTGTATGAAATAAGAGTTTAACATTTAGAAAAGAAAATGAATTCCTAGAAAGGAGTATATATGATGGAATACTAGTTTGTTCCATACAAGATGAACATTTGTTTGGGGCTGTGTCTGGTTATGTGTACCTATGAGCCCAGAAAACCAATTTCATGGAATGTAACTTTATAATGCTCGAAGTTAAGAAAATTGATGAACAACTTATTACATGGTTAAACTTATAAAAACACCTTCCAGACCTTTCACGTGGTTAAACTTATTTTAAAAAAAGTCTAGAAGAGACCTTTCATTGAATTTTGTAAAGGGGTAAAAATTTAAAAGTAAACCATCATTTAGCTAGTATATATGTCTATTTCCCTAGTGGAAGATAATATGTACCACAGATTTGCTACCCAGTGAAAAAAACAATGAATTCTATTTTAAATCTTCGTTTTGGGATTAAAAGCTGAATTACTATAGTTTTTGACCATAATACAGATTATCTCATTCTAACACCTGATCTATAAGTTAAAGAAATACTTGGAATATACATTACTTCACTTTACTTTGGAAGAATTAAGATTTCATTCATATCATTTGCAAAGACTGGGAAGAGGTTTGGTATTTTGTCTTCTTTGTTCTGGTCTTCTCTGACCAGACTCCTTGATTTCCCTTAGGGAGGTACTTAGAAAACATGATTATAAGATTATAACTTTTTCTCCCATTTTTGTATGAAAATTTTTCAGATATAAAATTGGAGGAATTTTATTGAAAACATCTGCAAACCTACTACCTAGATTATACCATTAACATTTTATTAACTTGAATTATTTGTAACTTAAAATATACATTTTAGACTAGTGGACATGTTAGTTTACATTGTACAAAGAAAAGGAAAATCTAAGAGACTTTGCCTGATGTACAGGGTTGCAAATAAAGCAGTGCTTCTCATACTTTAATATGCACAAGAATCAACTGGGCTTATTCAAATCCAGATTCTAATTCTGAATTAGAATTAGGGTCTAGGTTGGAGCTTGTGGTTCTGCATTTTTAACAAGCTTTCGGGTGATGCTGACTTTGGTACCTGGACCACATTTAGAGCAGAAAGGCGATAAAGGACAGTAAGGGAGCCTTATTCCTGCATTGTTGCCCTCCACTCTCATTTCATAAGAGACTGAAATAATGGCTGTGTCTTCTTTCCTTGTTGTATGGTTACTACCTCAGAAGTACTATTGATTCTTAAGCGTTTGACATTAATGCTTTAATATACCACAGCATTCATAACTAATCGGAAAACTACCTAACTTCCTTTTAAAACAGGTTTTTAGGTTTTATACTGGTTTTGGGGGATGGGCTTGTGGGAGTACGGGGTGGGGAAGGGAATGTAGTGTGTGATACCAAGTAGATTAACCTAAATTTGCTTTGTAGACATTTTAATGGATCATCCAGTAAAAATATACAGTGATATAATACAAAGGAATACTTGTACTTTATTTCTTAACCTTCTAGCACTCAGCTTTTCTTATATTTATATCCTGTTTTACTGATATCATTATGTAATTTATATTGCTAAACTAGAACTTAGTGTTTAGTTTCTGATCTTTGATTTCTCTTTATTACATGGACTTGTTGATTTGCCTTTCAAAAGTTTATTCATCTTTCTCTGTTGAAATTAATTTGATATTTGCATGCTTTTAGAAGACTTTAAAGAATTATTCCAAATAATTGAGACAATGAAATATGTAAATTTTCATAAATTTTAATTTACATCTCCAGTTTTTGTGAAAATTTGAAGCCCTATTTTCTGCAGAATGTTTTGTTACTCATCTGCTATTATATATTTATTATTTGAACAAAATTAATATGCATATCCTTGTATTTTATCAGCAGCTACTTCATGCCCTAAGTTTTGGTGTTGAGCATAAACCTAAAAAACAAACAAACAAAAGTTATATTCAAGTTAGTAGGAACAGGACATTCATTTAGAACTGTCATAGATATGTCAGGGGCTGGCAAACTTTTTCTGCAAAGGGCCAGATGATAAATATTTTAGGCTTTTGGGGCCACAAGTGGTATCAGTTGCATTTTTTTTTCTTACAACCCTTCGCAAATGCAAAAATCACTCAACTTGTGGGCAGTACAAAAATAAAGGCTGTGGCTACATTGGGCTTGCGGGTTGTAGTGTGCTGACCGTTGATTCTCTGGGGAACTGTATTCTTTGGCTAGACATGAGAAGTTAGGTCAGACTTTTGACTTAAATCTTACAGGCTAACATTAGTAATTTTAAAGTAAAATTTATGTATTCTATGAAAGAGAAAGGAGTTTTACTCTAGTCTTTGTAAGGTAAAGGTTTTAGACTATATATTTTACCAACTTACTTTCTTATTTTAAAAAGCCCATTTTATGGCTAGAGTATAATGAATTATATTTTTAACTGTCATTTTAGTCCATATCTGAAAGGTCAGAGTAGTTTTATTTTCTGCAAGTATGCTGTATGTGGTCCCTCTGTTCCTAATGTATAAAGACTGCTACCTAGTTCACATTTATCTGGGCAGTTAGTAATTGACACATTTTTCTGGCCTCTTTGGGCAGTGTGTGGCAGTGTTCGCAAAGGCTGTTGAAACCAAAATGTTGACACCATGATAATCAGCTCTGTGTTTTCCAGTCTGCTAAATCAAAAGTGGGGAGCATTCAGTAAAGTGGATGGCAAAAGCAGAATTCTCTGAGTATCTGCTATTCCTGAGTCAGCTTTTTGGCTTTCTGGAGGTCTCAATTTGAGCATAATGTGAAAATTTGTTTTACGAACTTAAAAATGTTGAGTGATTAATTTTCTGGTTTTTGTTGTTAATTTCTAGATACTTAAATTTAGTTGTTAGAAGACCTCCATTAAAGAAAGCTTATGATCGAATTGTTTTAACAAAGCAAACCGAACAAAAAAACTTTATGTGCCATATTTCTCTGTTTAATAGTGGCTGGGTTTGTGTACATAAGATCAATATTTTGAACTTTGCTTTTTATGAGTTAAAACTAGACAAAACAGTTACTGAGCACCTGCTGTGCACCAGTGCATAGTATAGCCTCCCAAGTAATGGTCTGGCTGCATTTCAGTAGTTCCTGAGGTGGACAAACAATAGTTTGGCAAGGTTTCTTTCCAGTTCAGCGATGCAAAGTTGCTTTTCAGAATACATCTTATTCCTCCCATTCCTTTCCTCCAAGAAGGGCTAGTATTCTTGCATCTGTCTACAGTTAGGGTATCTGAAGATGTTATTTATTTCCTTAAAAGAGTTTTTGCAGATAATAAACTTTTCAACTAGAACAAGTACTTGTTTAAAGTTAAATTGCTTAGTTAAAGCATTATAGACACCAGGGTACAGAATGATGTTGTTCACAGTTCTTTCTCCTGTGTTGAAGTGCTCTGTTTCCATAGTCTCACAGTATATTTTCAGATAATGGCTGAGCTGAAAATATTGTCAAATCTCTTGATATAAAAAAATTTACAAATATATATTTAAAAACATTTTAAAATTTATATATATATATATAAACACATGCACTTTTGTTTCAGTTGTTCTTAAAGTTTAATAATAAATGACATCTGAAAATGAGTATATGTGGCAACAAGCCATATTCCCAAGAATAAATCGAGTGCCAGTTAAGACCTTAGCAACTAGCCACAGCAGGTATTAAACATCTGTTTCGGCTGTACTTAATCTTTTTAAATTACCTACAAATTTTGGAATATGAAACCAGTGTTCTGTGCCAGTGGTTTAAGGTATATACAAGGATCAGTAATTTTCTCCTCATGTTAGTATGGCTTTAAAGCATATTATTAAGAGATAAGTAATTAAGTCTGAGAAAATATGGTAAATAACTGATTCTTTAAAATCTAATTTAAATTTCCTATTAGTAAAAATGAGAAATGAAAAAAGTCACTCTGGAATAACTTTTGCAGTGTTGTTAATCATCTTAGCCTCTGAGGTCCTGATACTGAATTCTTGGTGGTGGGTGGTAATCTCTTCTTTTTAATTACTGGCTTCCAATTCTCTCTCTGCATTGCTGGAAACAAAAATCATATCTTCTGATATTGGTGATGGGGATGTACACACTTAAAAAGGAGACACATTCAAACTAATTTTAGAAAGAGTTACAATCAAAATTTGCTTCTGCTAAATTAGTAGAGGACCAAAACCCTGTTTTTTCCTCCGTCATAGTATATTTCAGTACTTCTGTATTGACCTTATAACTTTTTTTAAACAGGAGTAAAAGTTTTCTTAAAAAATATGAGCTTTACCTGGTTTGTTTTATTTATATATACATATATTTTTAAATTTCTTGGATTGATTTTCAAATTGAAAGAGAATCATTTGTGAAAATATCTTAAGTGCCAGCTCATGCTTTATATTTTACATGCTTTACTAGAGTTATTTTAATGCCTTAAATTATCTGATTTAATAAGAATTTCTAATATGTAATTTTTAAGGACTTATGAATAAAAACAAATCCTCTCCTTGTTAAATGTTAAAAATTTTATATATGGGTACAAGTGGCTGTCTCATTTAAAGTACTAACGTATTTAACGATTTTAGAAAATAGTCGGAATTTTTATTTCATAGTTGGCTTAGTTAGTTGATTAAATTGACTTCATTAAAAATAAGATACACAGATTTTCTTGGGCTATAATGACTTGTATTAAACAGCTGAATAGAAATGTATCACAAGTTGGTATAAGTAACTTGAGAGGTACATTTTAATATATAATCAACATATTATTTAAATCCGTACTTCTTAACTGAAACTTAATTTTATGAATTTTAAATTAAAGCTTTACTTTAAAGGTAAATTACTGAGTTCCACTGAAGCAGTTCTTAATATATTCTTGAGATTTATAAAAATTAATGTACCCTCAAGAATTGAAGTGCCCTTTTTTTTCCTTAACTGTTATAAGCAATGGATGTGTGATGACTTCTGCATGCTAAAATTAAGCCTTAAATGTTGGTTTACTTAAGTTAATACTTAAATGGCTGATTCTCTGTGCCTGATTGAATTTAAAACTACAAATCATACTTTTGATACATAATATAGGTACTGAGTCCATTTTGTCACATTTGGTTCATAGAAAGACTGATGTTACCAATTGCAGAGAGTTAAAATATGCCAATTCCCACAGTGTGTAATTCATTCTTAAAATTAAAGGTACAGTAAAATAGGCTACTAACATTTTTTAAACACATCTTTCTTATAGAAGAATGGGACACACGTATCATATCTTTTAAGTTAATTTATACCACACGTAGATTAATGTTTGCCTTTCTCTTTTAGATGTATGTTTCTACTTTGGTGGTTATGTTTTTCTGGATGAATTAGCAGTACAGTTATCTAAACATTTTGTCGTCTTGGCTACTGCCTAATTTTCTAGACTGGAAAAGACATTAAAAACTTTATTGATCTCCATATTGCCATATATGATTGTTGTCGTAGCTTTCTTACCATAGCCTTAAGCAGAAGCCCCCTTTGCCCCTTTAGAGTATGTAAATTGGGATAGATGATATGAAGCCAGTATAGGTGGATATTGTTCTAGAAATAAGAACAGTAAGACTTAAGACTTGTAATAAGGATGCAGAATGCAATGCTACTATTTTGTGTTTTTTGAACACTTAAAAATATTTTCCTTTTATGGTGTACATGGTGTACAACCCTCATTTAGCGTTTTTATTTAAATAGTATAGATCTCCATCCACAAAAGTCCCAGTCTCAGTTCCAGTTGTGGGCCCTACAAATTGACTCGACATTGTAATTGGAGATAGAATTTGAGATTGTGTCGAGTCTCTTGACACAACTATATTTTGAGGTGTTTTATGAGTGTATGTTTAAGCAAAGTTTAAATATCCCTTCTGTACCATTTTTCTCCTCACTCCTCACTCAGAGCAAGGATGCAGAAATCATTTGTTTTACGCAAGTCAAAGAAATAATTTAAATCTTAACTTCAGTTTGGGCTTGGATTAATTCCATGACTAGTCAACTAAAATGACTGCATTAATTAATACACAGGTACTAATAATACATGTACTTAGGGTTTTCATAATCTCTCCTAACTGCTAATTTAAATTAAAAAAAAAATTTAATCCCATTACAAAACAAAACTGACTTCAAAGAACAAACCAGGATTTAAGCCCATATTTTAAAATTGAATCCCCAGTTTTATTGAAACAATCTGATACCTGTTTAAAAAAAAATTCTCAAGTAAAGTTCATAATTTCAAATTTCTTGCACATGGCTGTCCCAAATAAATTACTATTACCAATGAAACAGACTTTAAAGAAGTTGTGTTTTACAATGCAGAGAGTGGAGGATGCTTTTTATACATTGGTGAGAGAGATCCGACAATACAGATTGAAAAAAATCAGCAAAGAAGAAAAGACTCCTGGCTGTGTGAAAATTAAAAAATGCATTGTAATGTAATCTGGTAAGTTCAGCATATTAATTTTGGCAGAAAGCAGATGTCTTTCACAGGTAACAAAGTAGCAACCACTTTAGAGCTATGTAGGTGTGGGATTCTAATCTGAAATATTAAAAAATAAGAAACCTGTAGTTTTTTCCCACAATTAATACATTTATTTTTAATCTAATGGGTATTAATTATAATTGAGGTGGTTTCGATGACTATAGACTACTCTCCATTTGTCATAGTCTAAGAGAAAACATTTGAGGAACCATATAGAGGAGTAGGTTGAATGGCCCAGAAGGTGGGAAAGGGTCACTCTTACAGTGAATGTTTTCTTTTGGATACTCCACAAGCAAATGCTTGTTCTGTCTGTGCTCTCTTAAATTTAGTAGCATCAACATCACTTTTTTAGCCAGGTGAGAAACCTGGAGTCTTGGGATGACTCTGAAATCCTTCTTTTTCACACTTATTTGGAGGCAACCACAAATTCCTGTTATGATGTTACATTCTAACTTTTATCACATCATCACTTCAGGCCCCTATCATTTCTTGCTGGGACTGTTGTAACCTCTTACTTGGTTTACCTGTGCTGTCTTCATTCACAGTACAGTCAGAGAGATATACTTAAAAGAAATGTCATTTTTCTTATCTTTAAACCTAGTTACTGACTTCCTGTTACCTGTAGAATAAAATCTCAAGTTTCATAGCATATGTGTGTGTGTGTGTGTGTGTGTGTATGGCTCTTAACACCTTCCTTCCCCTCTAGCCTTTGGCTCTATCTCTAAAAACTCCTTGCCTGGATTTTTTTTGTCCTTATGTAAATCAACACCATGTTCTTTCTTACCGTCCCTTGAGTCTTGGCTGTTGCTCTTGTTTGGAGTGCCAGTGTTTTTATCCCCTAGTCTTACTAGTTAACACACTTTTATGATTGTCTAATCTGCTGTTCTCTAAGAATCTTTAAACCATTAGACTGAGCCTAATGTGCTTCCTGTGTATTCCCAGTTTATTGCTCTTAACTTTTAACAGTGCTTACCATGTTAAGTTGAAATAATCTCTTCTACGTTTGATTCTTATATGGTAAGAATCTTAGGGAGCCAGAATCATATATTTTTAATTTTTGCATGTCCATGGCCTAACGAGGTTCCTGGCACACAGTGGCTGCCCAGTTGGATATATTGAGTGGAATTTCTCAACTTCCTTTCTAAACCAACCCATATTAAATTTGGTCTTGCTTAGGAAATATTTCACTCAGTAGATGCCAAAAAAGTTCATGCCAAAGCTTAAGATTTTGATGCATGTTATTTGTAACATACAATGTTCTGTGGGAACAGGAAATAAAATTGTAGGATATCATTTATTGTGCTCACTAAAGGTTGGTATTCTTTATTTTATGAGTTGAAGGTCTGAAATAATGTGTCTCCCCAAAATATAAAATATACTTGTGAATAGTAGACTAAGTTCCAAAAGGTATTATGTGGTATACTAATGAACTAAACTCAGAGGAAGAAACAAAGCAAAATTAATCACTGGCATTAATTTTTATTGAGATTTATGAACTCATAATATTTTTTGAGTATCATTGTATAAAGCAGTATTTAATTTAGCAGTTGTGATAAAACTTAACAATGCGATGCAATTTGAAAAGTCAAACTTCTAAAATAACAGTACCCATGACCACAGTTAAGGGATAGTTTTCATTTTTTTCCTATTGTCTTACTATTAGATGATTTTTAAAGTAGAATTATTTAGAGTAAAGTGTTTTATGCTTTAGTTTTTATTTAAAGCAAAGGTGAAAGCATATACTTTTTAAAATTTCAAATTTGGGCAAACTATATTTCAGTGACTGTAGTCTGAATGTCAAATTGTTGGGCATGATGAATTAAATCCTTGTCTTTTCAGTGATTATTGAATAGCATTTATATAGGGAAAAAAGTGTACTTGGTAATATTTAAAGTTTTAAATAAAAATATTTTTACAAAATTAATTTGACAATGATACATCTATGCAAATTAGTTTTTCTTAGTCCTAAAACGATGGGTTTAAACAAAATAATTACTGGTGTCTTATTTTGTCTTTTAAATGTGTATATGAGAATGATTAGTTCCCACATGAAAAAGAAAAGGCATTCGTGGACTTCCTAGGTGGCGCAGTGGTTAAGAATCCACCTGCCAATGCAGAGGACACCAGTTCGATCCCTGCTCCAGGGAGATTGCACATGCCGCAGAGCAACTAAGTCCTTGTGCCACGAAAAAAAGGCATTCACTGCCCTATTTTGATCAATTTTAGCATTTTACTAATCATTGAAATTATTAATAAGATTATATAGAAAGGAGAGTTCAGTGCAGTATAAACAAAGTATCTGTCAGAATCTTGAAGAAGGTAGTAATGTTATAAAATTCTTTGCCTTCATTGTCTCCTAAATACTTATATGTTGTTTTCGCCTTAGGATGTGTCTTCTCTATACCCACCTCATGGTTTTTCATTTTATCTGCTTCAACATTTTTGTATCATTGACGTTTTTCTTCATTATAAAAACAGTTGAAGTGGAGTAGACTACATAAGGATGTATGATCAAAGGGAATTTGTGAAGGGTAGGGGAGTTGGAGTAGATCCTCTCTTAAGATTCCATCCCATTCTAAGAGTTTATGGTTATAAATTAGTCAAGGTTGATAGTATTTATAATAATAAAATAATTATTATATTATTGGAAGTTTTTTACTCTTTATGTGTTAAGGTTAGCATGAAGTTTTATATATATCGACTTGATTGTATTGCTGATAAACTGTCTTACAGTTTTTCTATCTCCTTTGGGTGAAACAGGTTATGTTATATCAGTAATGATATCAGAAAGTGGGGAACATCAACGAGTGCAGTTTGGGGGCTTTACTGGGGACTTTTATTCACTAGTATTCAAATCAATAATGCTGGTTTTTATCCCACTGCTATTGTTTAAATGTGAGCAAGCCTCTCATTCCCACTCTGTTTAATTCTTTAAAAATAATGGTAATACTTTTCTAAATTTTAGATCTGTTGTGAAAATTAGTTAAATGTAACTTGAATGAAAATGCCCAGAATTAATTTAGTTATTTTTAAATACTAATTGTAGAAAATCTTAGTAATACATAAAGGAGAGATCATATCGCTATTAAATCTCGTTATTTTCATAATAATATAACTTATTGGATGTGTTTGTATTAATATTCAACAGAGGTGGTTAAAATGAGTAAAAAACCAGTTTTCATTTTCTGAAAGTGGCTTGATTTATACAACTTTATCTGTTGTATATTTGTTCCTAAGGCTCCCTCTAGTGTCTAGGTTTGAAAACATCATTAGGTTCACAGGCTTTTGTTGATAGTTACTACTCAGCTGAACAGTTTTAAAATACATAGAGGATCATATTTTTTACTTAATTTTTTATTTCGCTTTTATATTTAATTTGCTTTTTAATAGGGGTAGGACAAGAATTGACTTATGTATAGATCTTATATAATTCAGGATTGCAGGGTTAAACTCTGCTGTCCTGCTACCAGTTTCAGAGTGCCATTTTTCATGTTTGGTATGAATGATTAGGTTGAAAATTATTCTGACTTGAAATCACTTTCAACCTTGCTTTGGATGCCTTGCTTTGATCACAACTAGATGCAGGCCAAAATGACCAAATGGAAATTTCTTTGAAGATACAGCATTTGACTTTACGTGGCAAACATTTGAATACTTAATAAGCTAAATAGAAACTAAAAAATAATGAATTAAAAAAACTCCATATCAGCAGACTGTTCCACCATTTAAATGATTTAGCTCACTTCCCCACAAGTAGAGGCATTACCTTTTTCAAAGGAGTGTGTCTTGTGTTGCGGTCACTTTATTTTTAATTATTTTTTTTTTTGGCTGCATGTGGGATCTTGATTCCCCTACCAGGGATGGAACCTGTGCCTCCTGCAGTATAAGTGTGGAGTCTTAATCACTGGGACCACCAGGGAATTCCCCTGTTGTGGTCACTTTAAATTTTCCTTCTCATATCATGAGTATATGAATTGAAACTAATGCCTTAATAAAACTGAAAGTATATTGTAATACTGTATACTTCATGGTAGTTATTTAAATCTAGTGAATTTAAATAAGTATTGAACCAGAGCTCAAATACAGTGAATATTTATGAAAATTAAGTTCTGGGGAAAAGTAATGTGTTAACTAAGCATATGTAAGATTCAGTGCCATTGATTTTCATTGCCTTTTGTGAAAATCAGTGTTCCTATAATGTTAACAAAATATTCTTGAAGACATTTAAAAAACCTAAAAGTCTGACATATATTCAGTTGCCTAAAGCGAAATGTTATGTATCCTTATTCTTTCTCAATATTAGTTTCCATTAGTAATATATCCTTTCTGTTATCTGTATAACTCAAATCATCGTATATATTCACGTTTTATTATTTATGTGTTTCAGGGTGTTGACGATGCCTTCTATACATTAGTTCGAGAAATCCGAAAACATAAAGAAAAGATGAGCAAAGATGGTAAAAAGAAGAAAAAGAAGTCAAAGACAAAGTGTATAATTATGTAAATACAATTTGTACTTTTTTTCTTAAGGCATACTTAAGTAAAAGTGGTAATTTTTGTACATTACACTAAATTATTAGCATTTGTTTTAGCATTACCTAATTTTCTTTCTGCTCCATCCATACTGTTAGCTTTTATCTTGAATGCTTATTTTAAAATGACAGTGGAAACTTTTTTCCTCTAAGTGCCAGTATTCCCTGAGTTTTGGTTTTTGAACTAGCAATGCCTGTGAAAAAGAAACTGAACACCTGAGATTTCTGTCTTGGGGTTTTTGGTGCATGCAGTTGATTACTTCCTATTTTTCTTACCAATTGTGAACTTTAGTGTGAAACAAATTAATGAGGCTTTCAAATCATCCCTCTTCTATGCTTTATCTTGTCACATACATGGATTAATTACTAATTTTAACTTCAGTTGAGATTTCATGATTGGTTTTACTGAAACATTGAGGGAACACGAATTTATGGGCTTCCTGTAGAATCATCTTATAGTTATCATGTCATATAGTTTCAGTTACCCTTAATGAATGTAAAGTTACACTGTTCACAAAGGTTTTCTCCTTCTTTCCACTGCTGTTTGTCAATGGTCACGTTCCCCAAAATATTATATTTTTTCTATAAAAAGGGAAAAAAATGGAAAAAAATACAAGGCAATGGAAAATATTAAAAGGCCACTTACTTTCCACAGTAGGTAAATTCCTATAATACTCTGATTAGCTTTTCCTGTTAAGGCAAACCCAGTATGTAATGAGGATCATAACAACCATTTTGGGGCTATATTTACATGCTACTAAATTTTTGTAATTGAAAAAATTTTAACATGTATTGAATATAAAAAATTCTCATAGGAATTAAATATAGTCTCCCTGTGTCAAATTGCTTTTTCTTAACATAAGACTTTTCTTGAACTTCAGTCTTTGAAAGTAGTTTTAATTCTGCTGGTAGTGGTGTTAAAGATTATTTGGGCCAGTTAGCTTAGTAGGTGTTACAGAGACCAAGGTGGCAAGGCCAAGCCTTGTATGAACTGTTGAGCTTCACTGAGAGTTTCACAGCGTGGACTGCATCCCTATGGTCTTCCAGTGTTGTCATGCCTTGGTTAGTCAAAAATGGGGCCTAGGGGAGAGTTTGGATAGCTCAGCAAGGTACATTCTCACTATGTGGTAGTCCTACTCAGAAACATCACTTTTGTTAAAAACAAAAAACCAGAACCTTAAAAAAAACATTATTTTACATGAGATTTTAGGGTGGGGTGGCAAGATTTTAATTTTTTTTAAATGGTGAAACGAAAAATTTCAAAACCTTGAGTATTCAGTGTTCTCTTAACACTGGCTAAAGTAACACTTTACGAGTCTGGTCCATAATTAAGAATATCTAATGCTTATAAAATAGATAATTAATGTTAACAAAATGATTCTTTCAGTGCATTTAAAATGTTAACTTATTTTAAAATATTTGAACTGAGATGGTGTGTTGAGGTGAAAATATCACTGGACAAGGAGGAAGGTGACTTAGGTTCTAGTTATGTGTCCTTTACAACTCCAATTTTGGGCAAATCATTTACTGTCCGTTTCTTCATGTTAAAAGAAGTCATCTCAAAGGCTGTATCTAACATTATAACTATGTGATTTGCATTCAGTTTACGTAAGGATGTACCTATTTGTCAGTCTCAGCACAATCTGTAACTTTTTACCTGTGTTATCGTTTTCAGTGCCAGTCTTAGGCAAAATTGTGCAAGAGGTGAAGTTTATTTCTGAATATCCATTCTCTGCTTTCAGGACTTCTCCCATAAGTGTCATCTTGCCTGCCTACCCTTCTACATGCCCCATGACTTGATGTTTTTTCTTTTAATACTTCTAATTCCCCTAACCTCAGGATTTATTGCTGCTTTGGATATCTCCATCAAGTCACATCAGAATGCCCCACATCTTACTTCCTCAGGCTCAGCATAATCTGACAGATACTATAATGGGATTTGACCTAATACCTAAGTTTCAGGTGGTGGCAGTAGCAATTTAATCTTGAACCTTTGAACATCATCTCTTTGCTGCCTGGTCCATCAGTGACAAAGTAGGAATTTTCATACCTGCTATGAGTAGTCAGAGCCCTATCCAGTGAAAGGAGAATTTAATAAAAGTAGTGCTGAAAGAATTCCTAAGACTACAACTAGGACTAGCCCTGCTAATAGTGATACATTCCATTGTTTCAAAAAACTAAAATCTTACAATGAAAGATACTTTAAAATTTAATTCATAAATCTTACTCTTTAGCAGAATTTGTTTATGCAGCAACTATTTGAGTGCCTACTAGATGCCAGGCACTAGGGATATTATAGTATCCCAAACAAGGGACATGATCCCTGTCCTTAAGTAGTGCTTACATTCTGGAGTGGTCTGTATCTTAGGGAGGCATTTGGCACATGACCCAGATACAACATCATGCATATTGTAGTTTTTGCAAAGAAGGGATTTAGTCTCTGAGCTTAGTTTCTTGAAGTTCTAAAATAATTGTTTTGCTCTGGTTCCAATGTAATTGTTTAACCAAGCTACTTTTTTTAATTAAATCAGTTTACTTCATTGTTTTGCAGGAGTAAATTTGATTATATTGTTTTTTATTTGGCATAATTATGTGAGTCTATTAGGGCAATTATAGTACAAATTAAGTTGTATGTCAGATACTGTTAAAATTCGTTTGTGTGTAGTATGGTCTCTTTGTATAAGTAATTAAAATAGACTTTAAAAATTAAATGTTGAATTCAAAAATAGTTGTGTTTACCTGGGTAAAAATAAACAGATACCTGCCTAATTCACAGAAAAGGAAACGTCTGTGTAAAAATCAGTATGTTTTCTGAGATGCTATACTAAGCTACAGGTTTATGGAACATTTGGTAGGGTATTCAGACTTATATAGTCCCTCCTCTTGTTTCTACATAAGAGAAAGAAATGGCCATACTTCAGGAATTGCAGTGTTTAACTGAGGGGATTTTTAGGACTTTTGAATTTTTGATGTAGCTGGGCAATTTTTTTATGGCAGTGGTAATTTTCCTTTATTATGTGAATTTTGAATGGCTTACTAAAATGTTTGTTTTTGTAGAGATTTTAAAAAGGGAGAGATAATCCTAGAAATAACATAAATGTTATCTAATTATTACAGCCTTAAAGATAAAAATCGTTGAAGTTGAAAAAAATTGCTAAATTACATAGTTTTAGACATTAACATGTTTGTGGAAGAATGTAGAAGTATGTAGTAAAATTTGAGTGAATATCTCCAATTAGGAATTCTAGGCTCTATTTTAACTGAGTCACACTGCATAGGAATTAGAACCTAACTTTTATAGGTTATCAAAATCTTGGCCACCATTGCACAATTTTGTCCTAAAATATATAGAAACTTTGTGAGGCATGTTAAGTTGCAGTTTGCACAAGTTCATCTCATGTGTATTCCAGTGATTTTTTTTTTTTGTCTAACCATTTTTTCTAAACAATATATACACATTTAGGTTTTTTTTATAGGCAGTAAAAACTATCTGCCATTTCCATTTGTCAGAAAATAATAATTTCTTGATGATTATGTATTAATGATTTTTAACAACCCATTAGTTACTTTAAAGCTGAATTTATATTTAATAACTTATGTGTTGATATTGGGTAGCATGAAATCTTCTTTGAGAAATTGACCAGCATATAACTGGTAGCTGTAAATTCCTTCAGAAGATGAAATTTCTTTCTAAAGATACATTTACATCAGTTCTTAAAAAAGAGTCATAACTAGTAATACTTGTTTTAGTTTAATAGTTTTAGGTGCCTGTTTGGGATGATAATAGGCAATTTTAGATGAATTTAGGAAAAACAAAGTTAATACCTGCAGAAATATCAGTTACAGAAGGTCCCCCTCCCTATAGAGCTAAATGGGTTATGTAATGTTTTATCCAAAAATTTCCAATTCCACTGTCTTGTGTTTTCATGTTGAAAATACTTTTGCATTTTTCTTTTGAGTGCCAATTTCTTACTAGTACTATTTCTTAATGTAACATGTTTACCTGGAATGTATTTTAACTATTTTTGTATAGTGTAAACTGAAACATGCACATTTTGTACATTGTGCTTTTTTTCCGTGGGACATATGCAGTGTGATCCAGTTGTTTTCCATCGTTTGGTTGCGCTGACCTAGGAATGTTGGTCATATCAAACATTAAATTTAAAATGACCACTCTTTTAATTAAAATTAACTTTTAAATGTTTATAGGAGTATGTGCTGTGAAGTGATCTGAAATTTGTAATATTTTTGTCATGAACTGTACTGCTCCTAATTATTGTAATGTAATAAAAATAGTTATGGTGACTATCATAGTGTGTACTTTTTTCTTCCTTCCTCCCTCCTTCCTTTCTTTCGCTGTGCTGCGCAGCTTATGGATCTTAGTTTCCCAACCAGGGATCAGACCTGGGCCCACAGCAGTGAAAGTGCCAAATTCTAACTACTGGACCACCAGGACACTCCCAGTAGTGTGTACTTCTTGATGGAAATTTGAAACATCAGCTCCATAATTGATATGGGATAGTTTATAAGCCACAGATGCTATAGTATATCAGTAAATCTTTTTTGCAGCTTGTTAAGTTAGATATGTTCTTTATTAATGAAAGATGCTGTGAACGTTATATAAAGGTTTAAGTGTTTGCTTGAAACCATGTTAGGTTTAGGTCCTGTGCCGTGCTGACTCATTTAGAAGTGGATGCAAAACACATCTGCCTTTATGACAAAAGAATAGAATAACATTATTTATTACTTTTTATTGAAGAAGGTAATTGATATACAACAGGTGATTTGTTTTAAGGCCCAAAGGTAGCCAAGTGGCAAAATTAATAATGGAAATAATTAAATAGGTGTATATGTAATGCCAGTCGCTGGCAGGCTGTTTCAAGTTCAGAAATAATCTTACTCTGTACATATTATTTCTACTAACTACACTTAAATCATTACCAGATGCTATTTCTCTTGCAGTGAACCTTGAATATGTGCTGTTAATGTACCAAATGGAGTCAAAAATAAGGAACTCCTTCAAAAGTTAAGGGGAATAATCTTGCAAGAAATTATTTTGCTTACTTAAATGTGCATTAAATGGCATTCTCTTCAGTAAAATGCAGAGATGGGCTGAAAATAATTGGCAAAAATTTATTAATTAAAAATTAAGTACTTTTTCATTCAAAATTGGGTGCTCATCAGTCTTTGGTAGTTGGCAGCATTATATAAATTGCTATTTAAGTATAAAAACTGAGCATAAAAGTTGCTGATAAAGCTCTCAGTATGAATAGAAGTTGAAACCTATTTTAGTTCAGTAAGGGAGCTCAGGTATTTTTTAACACAATGTATATCTCGACATTTTAAGTTAGAATTATTTTTGTAGTAGCTGGTATACATAAACAGCTGGCACTGATTTTCAGTCAAATTATAGTAATAGTGATCAGTTAGTTTGGTTGGTATCTGAATAATAGCGTTGTTTCATAGCTCTGTATTTCCTAAGGAAGTATAATGCTTCTAGTTCTTTCATTACAAATTTGCCCCGTTCAATAAGTTCTTTGATCTTCTCTGGGTCCTTCACATCTTTGTTTTTAAGGAAAACATTCTTCAGACGCCTTTTAAAATAGTCTGCTCCTTTTGGATAGTCTCGTCCAAGATACAGCAGCTTAAAAAAGAAAGATTATATATTTCTGAACAATCTATGTCATATAACATTTATAAAATTGGCAACATAATTACTTACATTTTTATAAAGATTCAATACTTCTCCTCTTAAAGAATTGGCCATTTTCATTTATCACGGAAAGGATCCACTTTTATATTTAATATACCTAAAGAAAAAGAAAAGTGTTTACAAATAACTGCATTGTAGTCTTAGAATCAAAGAAAAAAGATTTTACACATTAGCAAAATGGTACCCCCCCTTTTTTTTCATTGAATATTTATTGAGCACTTTTATGTTCCAGGTGCTGAGATGTAGCTGTGAACATGTCAAATAAGATATCTGCTCTCACAGAGCTAAAATCCCCTGAGGGTATACTATGCAAACAAGATCATTATGAATTGTGATAAGTCCTACAAGGAAAACAGGACAGTTAGAGAAAACAGGTTGTCAAAAATAGATATGTAGGTGTACCTCCTTTTATCCCAGAGTGTAATGAATCAGAGCTAGAGTTGAATCCCAGCTGCATAGTGTTATACAGGCTACTTTCTGAGTCTCAGTTTTCTTGTCAAAAGAACTGCCTTTACCCTGCCTTCAAGGCAAGCCTAGAACAGTGTGCAGGACCCTGGGAAGAGGCCTGATCAAATCAAGAGTGCCCTCCTAAGAAAGGCTAAAGAGTAGGAGAAACTGGGTGTGGGGGTCAAGCGAGTTCACAACTAGTGGGAGATGGGCAATAAGATCAGTGGTGAAGAGGCCAAGTGAACAATCTGTAAGGGGGTACATGAGGAGCAGGCAACAGCCAGTGGGATGCAGGCTTCTCTGTGTGCTTTGTTCATGCTACTAGGGAGAGGTGGCTCCTTAAAGGCACCGTGATAGCCTAAACATAGAAAATAATTCCCGATGGTTGTGGGGGTTAAATCCTAAAATTCCTAACATCATTAAGCGTTTAGTTCATGACAGGCCCAAAATAAAAGTTAGTCATTTATAACTTCCCTTAAAATTCCATAATGCCCATTTTCCTATTGACCTAAAAAAAACTTTTGCATCTTTTTATGTCCCTCATTAACATATTTTTATTTTAAAATAATTTCAATCTTGCAGAAAAGTTGCAATTTAATACTACTGTTTTTTTTTCCTGAACTATTTGAGAGTAAGTTGCTAACATATCAAATCAACCTGAATACTTCGCAGTGCCATCCAACAGAAACACAGTGCAACCCACCCATGTAATTTTTTTTGGTAGTCCATATTAAAAAATAAAACAGGTGGATTTTTTATAATATATTGTTTATATCCAAAATATGATTTCAGTGTGTTATGCCAGAAGTGCTTATAGGTACCAATGGGTTAGTTGCTACCATACTGAACAGCACGGTTTTCAAGCATATTTACTATGAACAAGGACTTTTTCCTACAGACAATACAACCACCAGAAGCAGGAAATTAACAAACACTGCTATACTACTACCATTAAATCCACAACCCCAAGTTTGGCAGTTGTCCCAAAGATGCCTTTTATAGCAAAAGTACCCAATCCATGATTACACACTGCATTTAATTTCCATGTTTCTAGTCTTCTTCAATCTAAAAAAATTCCTTTGAATTTCCTTGATTTTCATGAACTTGAAATTTGTGAAGATCACAGGCCATTTATTTTATAGAAATGTGTCTCATTTTAATGTCAACTCATGGCTAGATTCAGCTTACGTAGTTTGGGCAAAAATATTAGACATGCTTTGTTTATTTCATTGCATCCTATTAGGTGGACACAATCCCAGTTTGTTCCATCATGGTTGATGTTAATTTGATCACTTGATAAAGCTGGTGTTTGTCATGACTCTCCATGGTTAAGTTAGCTTTTTCCCTTTGAGGTTAGTATTCTGTAGGAGGTATGTAAGTATATGTAGTCCAGAAAAACCTTTCATCTTGCAAACACATTAAAAAGGACAGCACTTATAGGGCTGGGGAATAGGTTTGGGGCATACCACTCAAATCCTGTGCAATTGAAAACAGAGCACTAATAAAAAAAACAGAAATTGGTAACTGGAGAGCTAATTTGAGCCACTCAGATTGCTCTCAGCATAGCTGGAGGATACCACAGAGATGTTTAAAATGCTCAAAAATAACAGCGTGTGAATGGGAGTGGGAGGCTGGCAGCAAGGAAGGGATTAAAAGGGGCAGGAGAAAATCCGTCGAGATAATGGATATGTTTATTATCATGATTGAGGTGAGGGTTTCATAGGTGTAGGCATGTGTCAAATTTATAAAACTGTATTTATATTTAAGTGTATGTCAACTGTACCTTAGTAAAACTTTAAAAAATCGTGTAGATATGCTAGCAAAATGCCAACAGCAGGGCTGGGAGATACCGAGGTACATGTGGAAGCAGAGATATCTAAACCACAAGGCTGCCAATTAGTGGTCTGGGTAGGTGATTCAACCTGTAACCAAGTCAACAGTTGCAAAAAACAAGGTCTACCTCTCTGAGGAGGGAGCCCTGGGGGTAAGCACTTTTTAAATTTGTTTTACAAATATACTTGAAGAAGGCTCCTGCTGCCAGTACAGCAACTAAGTGAAAACCTTTTCTTGCTAGAGTTTATAAATCCGCTTCTCTGGCTCCTTTCTCAGGGGAAAAAAATCACGTAGGAGCCAACATTATTTCCATGTTAATACTTGTATACTTCCTCTGTTTACTAATAATTTATGAGTTAGTTCATGTGACAAGCATACCTTGTATCAGAAGTTTTTTTCTGAGTTCATTAGTACTAGCTTCTTTTCATCCAAATTGCTATTTTTCTGCTTTTGTATCTCTTCTGAGCTTTCCTCCAGAAAAAAGGAGCCCTTTTCTGTCTACTCTTACAAGTAAAGGACCAAAAAAAAACTTTTTAGAAGATCTGTGTACATGGTTGCAGCTTAGAGACTCTGGGCTTCACTTAAGGTGCTCTGAGTGGTACCTTCACTGCGGAACCTCTGATGTTAGTGTCTTAGACCATTCCCAGCTGGTCAGATTCCCCAGAGAAGAGTCTTCCAATCTTCTGAGCACTTGATAATTCAACATTAAGAAGTGGAAGAGGAATCGGCCTTGCATTCAGCATTATGTGTACCCAAACTCACCTCATCTGCTTCCAGTGTGGTTCTGGTGTACTTAGTATGCCTGAAAACACCCCATTCCAGAGACTAGTGTTTATTTTGTCCAGAAGAAAACCTCCAGTCTTCTGTGGGAATGAGGGGTGCGGGCACTTAGAGGTGTTTCCCAAATAGCTTTCATTTAATCCTCTCTGATTTACTTCATTCTCCATTTCCAATTCCAGTGGCCCTGTTCCAGTGCCCTTTGAGAATTATGCAGTATAAATTGGGCATTTCTAGTGTGCTAGGTCACATTAATCTGTTTTGCAGCTTCTAAAGTTTTACTGTTGTCATTTCCTCTTCTATTTTTCTAATTTATTTTTAAATTGATTTACTGAAGATTCAGTGGTTTTAGAAGGGAGTAAAATTAGATGAGTGTATTTAACTGGGTACATCAACACCTGATTTCATTTTAAAAACTTTTTTCCCTGTGAGCCATTTTTCGTGTGTTTTAATCTTAGTGAAGAATGACTCTGAAGAAGCTTGTGCTTTTAAAATAACTGTAAATTAAATCCACATTAGATGTAATTTAAAGTTACAAATTATAGCCTGTTTAATTCCTGACAAAGAGCATAGCTATATTTAATTCAAAATTTGTAATCTGTAAAAGCTTTTAGAAATGTGGCTTAAATTGTCCTCTTTAGCTGTTGCCCTTTTTACAAATTGTGCATAATAAAGGACCCGCACAGCAAAAGGAGTAGCTGCTGTGACTAAGGTAAATTTGTCCCATTCTTTGATATTTTATGAGTTAAGTAAGTTTTTCATTATTGCATGCTGATCTTCAGGCATTTAAGTTTATTTTAGCCTTTGGGAGAAATGGGTTTCCTTGGGTTCAGAATTGGTGAACAATTTAAATTCAGCAGGGACCTGCGACTGCTCCTTAACCCTGCATGAAGTCATGGAGGTTACTGCTCTTTGTAAAGAGCCAAACGAATTAGGGACTGAGAGAAGTCCCTCATCATTCTGAGAAGCTGGATGGGGAGGGGTCTACAATCCACATCCATTGCTCTTTCCCAATGACTTGAGGGTTAAGGATGTAAGACTTAACCAACTCCAGTTCTGGGTTAAGTGAGAATTGTCATTTTACTAGGGGTTATGGTGCCCAGAGCTGTTATTAATCACTCTTCCCCATGAAGTTCAGACTTGACTCAAACAGATGAAGCACATTTCCCCAAAACAGTTAAGCCTAAAAAGCATCACACAAAAATTTATCCCAATACACTTGCCAGCGCCAAAGGCTATGTAATCCAAGAGGTAGGTGGCAAGACATTTTGCCCCCAAAAGCTGGTTTACTGCTTGGTCTAGGCCTACCCAGAAGCCAGATTATAGAAGTGAGTTGAAAGGAGATGGTTATGTATGTTCAGAGGGAGGTACTACACCTGTCTGAAGGTAAAAAAGAACAGGAAATGGGCCTTCCTATACTTAGCAGAGAACTAAATAAATTCCTTGGTATAATCTCATAGCATAGTGGTCCCCCAGAACACAGTCCAGCGTGTTCTAACACATCCATAGCAAATCCTTCTCCCTAGGAGGGAAGTTGGTGGAATGAGAACTTGAGCAAGTCTCTCTCCTAGAGGCCCACCAAAGTTATTTGGGATTACCATCACACCTCCTTACCCCCATCACAGTTGACTAAGGTTTTGTACCATAAACATCAGTAGCTTGGCTGAAAAACTAAAACAAAAGCTTAGTTCCACACCAAACAGCTTCACAACGCTATATGAAGTCAACATTAACAAGTTTTTATCTTGCTACCTGGGATGTGGAAGTGAGATGTCACAGCTATGACACAACCTGGATTTCTCTGGAGAGAATAACACTCCAACCCACAAAGACAAGCTTATTTACTAATAATACCTTTAGTCAATGAAACTGCAAGGGATAGAGCATTATAAAATTAGAATTCAGAGATGAGAAATGGTGGCAATAATTTTATAGCATTCCACGTCTTGTCAGGCTAAAGCAGGGTTTAGATCTAAAGTCATAGAGAATTCAGATAAGCTTTGGAAGGACCTTAATTTTACAATCTCTTAATTTCGTCTAGTTTTCCTGTTGGGTAAGCTGCCAGAGTTTCAAGTAGGGTGACTGACATTCGAAGGGTTGTTCTACCGGTTAGCACAATCAACCTGTGACCTTGACCTTGGACACGTAATTTAGCGAGTCTTCCTAGGTCTCAGAGACCCCCAGGAATTGCTTCAAATCATTTACAGGTCTTGTTTAGAGCTCCTTTTAGAAGAAACGGCATATACCTTGCTTGTCCAGAAGTAAACAGAACCAGATGCAGGAAGAAGAATCCGAAAGTCATTAATTTCGAAATAAACAACCCTCCGGGAGCCAACTTATTTACCTCTTTTTCTAAACTGCCAATCGAGCCCCGCCCCCCACTGGTCTAAGCGATGGCGGCCCAGGCAGCCGAGCCGGTGTCAGTCACTTGACCCAGCCGCGCAGCCGGCGGCCCCCTTCCTTCTCGAAATCCGCACAGAGAGATTCGCCCCAACCACTCTAGGGAAACAGGGAGAGGGACTGTCAACGTCGCAAGACGCGCAGAAACCCTGTCCCACGCCCGCTGGTCCTCGCCCAGAGCATACTTCACCGCCTCCAGACCCCAGGATCCGGGAAACACAATAAAGTTCACCGGTGCGGCACTCACGCACTTTCCGGCACGACGCAGCCGTAAAAGCCTCCGGCCGTTCCGACTCCTGCGGCCATCGACCGAGGCGGGGCGGCGGAGGTGGGTGGAGCAACCTGTCCGGGAAGAGGGCGGGGCGCCGCCCGGAAGAACGCCAGCGCGACTGCGCAGACCGAGACGCGCGGATCGCCGCTCCCGCCTTGGCCCCCCCAGTGGGCGGGGCTTGTCGTCCTGACAACACGGGAGCGTTTGTCCGCGCAACCCTGAACTCGGACTTGGCAGACTACGGAGGTCGTGTATGCCTCAGCATGGTGAGCAGAGAAAGTGGGGGACCCGGGTGAAGGGGCGAGCATTGATTCTCCCACATCGTGTTAAATGCTGTAATGAGAGCCTGTCATATTTTATTAGAGGGGAGCGAGTCGGTTTAGGAAAGAGCCCAATGCCCTTGGCAGGGACGGACCTTCCCCTGATCTTGTGGCCTTCCGTCCGGGATCCGGCGGACAGGTGGGAGTCCAAACGAGTTTGTGCAAACGGGGAATGACCAGTGCGGTCAGGTGATGTCTTAATCTCGAACTGTTGCTGGATTTAAATATCGATCTCAATGTAGTAACTTCCAATAGTGATAGACATTCCCATGCAATTGCTTTTTTATTGCAGCTTGGCGGAAATGTGTTTTTTTGCCTCCTCAGCAATTGATTAAAAGCTGTTGCAATTTAGTCTGCTTTGAAAAGTTATTTTATGTGGTCTTTTGTGGAAATTTGGATTGTTTTGTGATTCCGGGTACACAACCTGCCCTGTGTGTATTAAGTATGATAAAGCTTCTTGTTTTGTTTTTCTGCACTCCTCAGCTGTCGTGTCTTCTTCAAGAACACAGGCCAACATGTAGCTGTACGATGTTCTCATTTCCCATTTTCTGAAACGTGATTTCCATCTTCTTGTATGATTAAAACCAGAGGAAGTGGAAAATATAATTAATTAATTAATTCGTTAATTAAGGGAAAATAGGGAGCATGTTTTTGTTTTGTGCTTGGCACTAGGCTGAAGCCAAGGACACAAAAGTGAAAATTACAATCTCTCCCTGGTATGAAAGACACACTTAGCAAATTAATTACAATACAGTTTTATAACTGTGATAATTGAAGTGACTACAGTGGAGTAACACAAGGTTGGAAATGTTTAAATTGGGGCAGGAGAGGGGAAGGGAACAGAAAGGGAAGAGCAGTGCTTTTCAAGCTGTGTTTTAAAGTATGATTATGAATTTACCAGAAGTGATGAGAAGAAATAGGGCATGGAGAACATTCGTGTCAGGGAGAACAGAGAGTAAATGGATTTTAAGCAGACTTAAAACGGCTGATAATTTACAGGAACAATAAGCACCTGTTTATTATTTTCCAGTCGGTACATAAGTTTCTTGTTCTTAGATGCCTCTAGCAATCTTTCTCGAAATGTGGTTTCTGGAAAATTTGCCTCTAATAAACCTGGAATACCAGTTAAAATGCAAATTCCAGGAATAGACTGGACTCCAGATCTACAATGTTAGTTTCCTAGGGCTGCCAAGTAACAACATACCACAAACTAACTGGCTTAAACAATAAAGATTAATTGTTTCACAGTTCTCTAGTCTAGAAGTCCAAGATCAAGGTGTCAGGGCTATGCTCCCCCTGCAGGTGCTCACTGCTGGTATTTCTTGGCTTGTGGCAGCATTATCCCGTTCTTCACTGGCGTTTCTGTGTGTGTGTGTGTGTGTGTGTCCAAATTTCCCCCTTTTTACAAGGACACCAGTCATATTGGATCAGAGACCCACCCTATTCCAGTATGACCCCATCTTAATTTAATTATATCAGCAAGGACCCTCTTTCCAGATAACGTAAAATTCAGAGATACTGGGAGATAGGACTTTAATGTATGAATTTTGAGAGGACACAATTCAACCAATAATGTGAACTGAATTACAGTGGGGAGAGAGAAGTGAGTATGTACAGTTTCAGCCCAGGAATATGCATTTTAACAAGCATATATGCCCCCTTAACTTTGAGAACTGCTCTACTAGATGGTGCTCTTATGATTTGCAGGAGGGGTGAGGATATGTACTTATCCCAAACCTGCATCACATGAAAGGCACTAGTGAGAGATGACAATTCACCCACCTTTAAAATGTGGCTACTTGGGAACATGGCGGAGGGAAGTGTGTTAACTATTAATTGACAGCAAATATGATAAAAATAAAACACATTTGTAAAAGGTATGAGAGCTGTCTCCATTGTTCTTCTTTATATCACCTCCAGCATCTCAGAGTCCTTTGTGTGTAAATCATTAATAAATACCTGCTGAATGAATTAGTGAAACATAAGCACTTTTCAAGAAGATATAATCTACTGCTTTGTATCAGTTTTAACATTTATATTTTATACAGCGATAACCTTATGGTTTGGACCACTAACTTCTGTACAAGTCTTCAGATGTGGAAAGTGTATGATGTTATAGTCACATGATCCCCTACAAACTCCTTACCAGAAATCTAATGAATACATGGGCCAAATCAGATTACAAGTAGTGTTAATAAAAAATACTTGTAAATATGTACTGAAATACTATACTTTCCAAAATCCAAAAAAGCATAGGTCTGCTTTAGGACACATTGCTGAATGGAATGATATTGACATAGCTTTGCCTGCTTTAAATTACTGATCCTCTTTTTATAAAATCAACAATCTAACTTTATAGGAAGATTATTTCTTTATAATATGAAGCCATTCCCACACTTTCAAGCTTGACATTAGTACCAATAGTTAGTCAATGATTTCTTGTTCTTTAGAACCCTTTAAACTAGTGCTTTCTTGACTGGTACTCTGTTTCGTGATTGGGCATTTCATTAAACATGGATCATTGATTGTCATAAGGAGTGTAAAACTTACTTACGAAAGATGCTTCAGTGGGTGAACTATCTTAGTCTTTCCTGGACTTGCTTGTAGTTTTGTCTGAATTCTTTTCTAAAAAAACTTTCCGAGATGATTTTACATTTATAGAAAAGTTGCATAGAGGGTACAGAGAATTCCCTTACACTCCTTACTCAGCTTCTCCTAATTTTAGCACATTAGGTAATCATGATACTTTTGTTTAAAATGTCTGAATAATTTTTTTAATTTATCGATTCTTTTGTTTTTCCAACTTTTAGGCTCCCAAAGCGAAAAAGGTAGGTAGAAATTATTCCTCAAAATAGTTTTAAAGCACTGGCATTGTACAAACAGAACTTTTAAACATTTTCCAGTAGTTTTATTATAGTTCATAGAGTTTACTAAGCTTAGTTTTTAGACATTAATGCTATTTAAATCATGGAATAATCCTTTATAATAACAAGGGCATATTTCAAATTTGATTTAAAAAGATAGTTGTAATTTCACAAAGTTTTTTTTAAAAGCCTTTAATTTTTACTTGTGTCTAGATTTGAGGTTTTTTATTACTTGTGCTCTAGAAAATTTTGGATTAGGAATGTTTTTCTTCATTTCAGATAAACACATAAAAATTTAGTTCCAAAATCTTCTGTGACTTAAAAGCAAACTCTAAGGTATGTTTTTAAGTGGGTTGCATGGTGACACATATTGAATTTTTTTGTGCTTTGTAAAAATTTGAGTTCATTAAGGGATGTCTCAAATAACTTTTTCTCTCTTCTTCACTTACTAGATTTATACTTTAAAGCAGAGAGTATAACCTCTTGATTGGCAAACATAGATGTAGTTCATTTGACCTAAAAGGGTTTTTTTTTAAATCAGTTGCCAGGGTATTTTCATGCAAAATTGTGATTTCCATCTATTCTTGAAAAATTGGAAACCTGATAACATTGGGCCTACAGTCCTATGGGGAACAGTTGGCTACACTAAGTAACAGCTACCCCTTTTGGAAGTGCATACACTCTTCAGTTTGTTGTGGTCCAGACTATGACCAAATCCCTTACATCATTTCCTTGCCAGGTCTCAATAGGGATTTAGGTTTGGAGTGCCAGCTTTAAGGCATATCTGAAAAGTCACTACTCTGTTAACTTCTCTTGTGGCATCAGTTGCCCTGTCTGTTCTCATAGCACATGAATTTGTACACACCTCAGTTATAACGCCTATCATTTTATTGTAATAATTTATCATTGTGAGCTGTTCAAGATTAAGAGCATGTCATATTTATTTTTGGATCCAGAGCATTTAGCCTGGCACATAATAGAAATTCAGTCAATATTTGTTGAATGAATATGTAAAACCCCATTTACCCTACCACTACTTAAAAACACGTGGGCCCTTGATTGTTTAAGAAGAAATGCTTATATAAATGTGCATTCGATATTTATACAATTCAACATTTCTTCAGAAAATACTGTTGAGTACCATTCTATGTTTGCTCTTCTCAGCCACTTGACTCCATAACCAACCTGATACAGTTTTAGGGACTGTGGATATAGCTGAACAAAATTTATGAAGGCTCTGGACACATTCTTATGGGGGAAGTATTCTGGAGGACTACAGTCTTTTATATGTGGGTCTGCAATAGTTTATTAGTTTGTGTAGACGTTCATTTTCAGCTTTAGATTGTGAAATCTTAGAGGCATTATTTTAAATCTGAAAACTCATTGTTCTAATGACTTTGGTATTTAATCATGTATGTATGGGTGCTAAATAAATACTTTTGGATTATTTTGTTCATAATGTTGTTTCTCTTAGAGAATGGTGAGCTTCATCTTATGAAGTTTGAAACCAAACATAAAGAGGAAATGACTCACTTTTTAACTATTTCCATTCTTAAAAGATTATGATTTGGGGATGAGGTGAGTCTGTAAAGGGAATTTATAGTATGGTTAGAAAAACTTGGTTAGATATATTTTATTCTTTCTGATTTCTTAAAGATTTTTTTAAAAGGAAAAAGTAATAAACACACATGGTACAAAATTAAAGTTAAAAATGTAAACGTTTCCCCTATCTAAAACTAAAAGAACCGGTGCATATCTTTTCATACATTTTCTAATCATTAAAGAACACACACACGGACGTACACATCCCTTTTCTCCCTACATATGGGAGCATTCTGTAACTTCTAGTTTTCACTTGTTGATATTGTATTTTATTAGTTCTAGGAGACTCATCTTTTTACATTTTAACGTGGCCGAAATTGAGATACGTCTTATGGTTGATAATATAGCTTACAGTCATTGTAGTCCTGAACTGACATCTGTTTCCTCCAGAGATGTTTGCTTCTGTCAGTCACTTAGGCCTACTACCAACCTGATACTACTTTAAATTCTCGAGAGTTTTTGAACCACACTAATGGTATGGGTCAGACGGCAAATCCACATGAACTGGCTTGTGGTGTAAACTTTCAGGGATTTTTTTTCCTTCTTTCTATTCATTTTCAGGATTGTATCTTTCTGTATCGTGGATTCATTTGTGTTTACCTGATATCCAGCTATATACAGGCATCTTCTTTTACATTCCCATCTTGGACCTTTCCTTTTTTGGTATAATAATTTAAAGGTACATCTTACATCTGATGGCTTCAAAGATTCAATGGAGTAAATATTTCTTGGGGACCTTCTTTTGTTTCATCATATTGAAATTACATCACTTCTTTCACAGCTATATCACATTTCATTGAAAGTATGTCTATGACTTTCATATTGTCCCTATTTTTCACTACTTCAAACAAGGTAGAAATGAAGATCCTTGTATGTAAGACCTTGCAAACTTATGGAGAAATAGTTGTTTCATTGATTTAGCACTGTTCTAGGCAATAAGAGTACAGCAGCAAGACAGGGTCCCTGCCCTCCTAAAACTTACATTCTTTTTTTCTCCAGCTTTATTAATATATAATTGACAGGACTTCCCTGGTGGTGCAGTGGTTAAAAATCCACCTGCAATTGCAGGGGGCATAGGTTTGATCCTTGGTCTGGGAAGATCCCACGTGCTGCAGGGCAACCAAGCCCGCGCTCTAGAGCCCAAGAGCCGCAGCTATTGAGGCCACACACCACAACTGCTGAGCCCATATGCTGCAACTACTGAAGTCTGCACACCTAGAGCCCATGCTCCACAAGAAGAGAAGCCACCGCAATGAGAAGTCTGCACACCGCAATGAAGAGTAGCCCCCACTTGCTGCAACTAGACCCAGTGCAGCCAAAAAAAAAGAAAAATGTAATTGACGTATAACATTGTGTAAGTTTCAAAGTATACAATGTAATGATTTGACATATGTATGAGTTATGAAATGATTACCAAAATAAGGTTGGTTAACACATCCATCACCTCAGATAATTACCATTTCTTGTGTTTATGTGTTGTGTGTGTTGAGAACATTTAAGCTCTATTGTCTTAGCAACTTTCAAGTATACAATACAGTGTTGTTAATTGTAGTCACCATGCTGTACAGTAGATCCTCTGAACTTATTTTAATAAGTGGAAGTTTGTAACTTTTGACCAACATCTCTGCATTTCCCCCACTCCCCGCCCCTGGCAATTACCAATTTACTCTCTGTTTCTATGAGTTTGGCTTTTTTAGAGTGTACGTATAAGTGAGACCATACAGTATTTATCTTTCTGTGACTTATTTCACTTAGCATAATGTCCTCCAAGTTCATCTGTGTTGTTGCAAATAACAAGATGTTCTTCTTTTTTAGTGACTGAATATATTCCTATATATATATGTGTGTGTGTGTGTGTATAAATGTGTGTAAGTGTGTGTATATATATATATCACACTTTCTTTATTCATTCATCTGTGGATAGATACCACTTAGGTTGTTTCCATGTCTTGGCTATTGTGAATAATGTTGCAGTGCACATAAGGGTGCAAATATCTCTTCAAGAGAGTGATTTCATTCCATGAAGCTTGCATTCTGTCTGGGGAGGGGAGGTGAAGAAAAAATATCCTTTCAGAATGCTTTGAATGTGCAGAAAACCAAGAAAGGGGTCGGTGAGAAATGGGGGGGGGTAGGGTATAATGGTGATGCTATTTATGTAGGGTGGTTAAAGAACTAAAGTTTGAGAAGAGACCTGGAAGAAATGAGCATTCTAGGCAGAAGAAACAGTTATTGCAAAGACCCACGGTTGGGAACAACCTTGGTGGTTAGAATAAAATGAGCAAAGTAGAAAGTGAAAGATAAAATGTGGGGTGGGGGATGGTGAGCGTGGAGGGGTGGGTGGAAGGGTTGGGGGAGATAAGTAGGAGCCAATTCATAGTCAGGTAGCCCATGGTGAAGTGTCTGGGTCTGAGTGTGGGAGTGTTGTAAGCAGAAGAGTGACATGATCTGATTTACATCTTTAAATGGTTAGTAGAAAATTCACTGCAGGGAAGCAAGAGTAGAAGTCGGAGGGCCAGTTAGGAAGCTGTTGCATCAGGGTAGGTCAGAAGTCTTTACACCCAGGTGAACCTACTTCTAGAAGTAAAACATACTCTTTCCTGGAAAATATCTGCTGTCTTGAAGTTCTGCCACGTTGCCATTGCATCCTCTCCTTTCACAATTTCCTTTCTGCTTTACAAAACAAAGGCATACCTCTCATCCGTTCTGAATCTGACTGTGCTTCATTGCCTGAGAGCCTGGGCTGTGAAACTAAAGGACAGTTCCAAACACTGATGTTGGCAAGGCTTTCTTTAATCAAGGCACTACGGACTTCTTGTTTTGGTCTGTCTTACAAGTAAGTGGTGAAATGTGGCATTTGAAATATCGAGATATTCTGGAAGTCCTATATATCGTAGTATGGAGAGGTGGGACAGGTAATAATTTTCATTTAGTAACACTGTTTGTAAGACTATTGTCAAACAATGATGCAAAAAAAATCCTTTCACGATGCAATTTATTGATAAAACATTCAGACTCCAAAAATAGTATTATTTTTTATCAAAGAAAGATTAAGGGTTTCAGTAAAAATGTAAATGAGCTTAATAGTTTTACATAGACCTTAAAGTTGCCTTTGAAACTTCATATAATTTAAGTTAGTATTATTGATTGCAAAAACTAGGAACTTGTACAAAACTGTAGAAAAGGTTGTAACAGCTGGTGCACAGTTAAAAGACCCATCACTGCATTTACATCAGTATGTTTCCTTCAGAAACCACTGTATTTCATAGAATGCATGAAATAGCAGAAGACATTAATTAGATTGTAGGCAAAAACTGCCTTGCAGATTGATGAATGCATAGATGAACTTGGAATACTTTTATTGATTGAATTGATTTTATTTGAATAGATTGAGACCGGTGCCCAAGTGCCTCCAGGCATGGAACTGTAAAGAATGGGCAAAAAGGGGCCCTATCACTCATATCCATACTTATATCCTATTTTAACTTAGGGAAACCATATTCACAAAGAGGCTTTCGTTGCCTAAAATTTGAGTCCTGGTTCTATGGAACATTCAATGTTTTTTTGTTTTGTTTTGTTTTTTAATAAATTTATTTTATTTTTATTTATTGGCTGTGTTGGGTCTTCATTACTACACACAGGCTTTCTCTAGTTGTGGCAAGTGGAGGCTACTCTTTGTTGTGGTGTGCAGGCTTCTCATTGTGGTGGCTTCTCTTGTTGCGGAGCACAGGCTTTAGGCCTGCGGGCTTCAGTAGTTGGGGCATGAGGGCTCAGTAGTTGTGGCTCGAAGGCTCTAGAGTGCAGGCTCGGTAGTTGTGGTGCACGGGCTTAGTTGCTCCTTGGCATGCGGGAGCTTCCTGGCCTAGGGACTGAACCCGTGTCCCCTGCACTGGCAGGTGGATTCTCAACCACTGTGCTACCAGGGAAGCCCCGGAACATTCAATGTTAACCCTAAACTATAAATGGTGTTAAGTTCAGGCATTAAATTATTGCATCTTTTAAAACAATATGTGAGGAAATAGAATTAACTCATACCTGGCTTATAATAAAAAAGATAGCTTATCATGAGGACGCATATTAACACATTTATTTGTAGAGAAACATGAAGTCTGTGATAGAAAGTAAGTACGATATGGCCAGTTGGTTTAACTTTGAAGGCTGGGCTTAGCTAATTAGGTAAATAGTCATTTTTTAATACTTGGAATGAGCAAAATCTATAGCTTTAAAGTTTTGATCAACTTAAAATAAAAGCAGGGGCCTTTCTAGGTGGTGCAGTGGTTAAGAATCTGCCTGCCAATGCAGGGGACATGGGTTCGAGCCCTCCTCTGGGAAGATTCCACATGCCATGGAGCAACTAAGCCTGTGCGCTGCAACTATTGAGCCCGTGCTCTAGAGCCCGTGAGCCACAGCTATTGAGTCCATATGCCACAACTCTTGAAGGCCACACACCTAGATCCCATGCTCTGCAGCAAGAGAAGCCACTACAATGAGGAGCCTGTGCACCACAATGAAGAGTAGCCCCCACTCGCAGCAACTACAGAAAGCCTGTGTGCAGCAACGAAGACCCAGCTCAGCCAATAAATAAATAAAATAAGTAAATAAATAAATTTATTAAAAAAAAAAAATCAAAGCAGGGACTTCCCTGGTGATGCAGTGGTTAAGAATCCGCCTGCCAATGCAGGGGACATGGGTTCAAGCCCTGGTCCAGGAAGATCCCACATGCCGAGGAACAACTAGGCCCATGCGCCACAACTACTGAGCCTGCACTCTAGAGCCTGCGAGCCACAACTACTGAGCCCACAAACCACAACTACTGAGCCCACGTGCCCCAACTACTGAAGTGCAAGTGCCTAGAGCCCATGATCTGCAACAAGGGAAGCCACTGCAATGAGAAGCACATGCACGGAAACAAAGAGTAGCCTCCACTCGCCACAATTAGAAAAAGCCCTCGGGCAGCAACAAAGACCCAATGCAGCCAATTAATTAATTAAAATCAAAGCAAATGGTAAAATAAAATAATTTTTTCAAAATATTATTTTGATTTTCTTATTTTCAGTAATATTGGGCTTAAGATTTTTTGGATCAAACTTTCTGCTGAAAACAATGAATAATGCTGACTAAAATATATACGTATAGATCAAAACTATCATCTTAAAAGTACTTAAGAGCTGATAAGATAGTAAGAAATTATCAGGAGAAAACCTAAATTAAGGAAGGGACCAAAGAAATAATGGAAGCACTAGAACTCTTTTTCATGAGGGCATTTGCAGTACTGGGCAAAACTTGAACTTGTGGCTTTAACAGCAACAATGGGAGCCAGAGACAGTGGAGTGATGTCTTCAATGTGCTGAAGGTAAATAACTGCCAACTTAGAATTCTGTATCAGCTCAAACAGTTTTCAAAAATAAAGGTGAAAGAAAAATGTTTTCTCAGGCAAAAACTGTGTTTTCCACCTGCAAAACAGATTATATGCATAAGGTAGAAAACAATAATCTGAATAATAACGTGGGTTTAAAACAAAAAACCGAGATACATGACAACAAACAACCCATAATATTCATCAGTTGATAAGTAGATAGACAGGATGTGGTATATCCATACAATGACATATTTTTCAGCCATAAGATGGAAGTATTGATACATGCATCACCCATCATTGACTTGATCTCCAGCAATAAAGTATTTTAAAATTAAGATGTGCACCTTTTTTTTAAGACGCAATGCTATTGCACACTTAATAGCAGTATAGTGTAAATATAACTTTTATATGCACTGGGAAACCAAAGAATTTGTGACATGCTTTATTGTGATATTCGCTTTATTGTAGTGATATCTCCAAGGTATGCCTGTGTTAGGACTGAAAAGAGAGACATGACTTTAACAATGTGACATACTCTGAACAGCTTTATGTGTCAATAAATTAGAAAATTTATATGAATTAGACAAATAGAAAAGAAAATAACCTCGAACTCTTTCATGATGAAGTAGAAAACCTGAATAGTCTTACAATCGTTTAAGAAATTAAATCAGTGGTTAAAATTTTTCCCAGAAGGAAAATTCTAGGTCTACAAGTCTTTGTTAGCTATTTCTTCATTCAAAGATAAATTATTTCATTTTTGTACAAATTCTTCCAGTGCATGGAAAAAGAGAAAACATTCCTGCGTAACCTAACAATAGTATGAGAAAGGAAAATTGAAGCCCATTTATGAACATAAATGCAAAATTTCTGAACAAAATGTTAGCAAGCTCACTTGGAAGTATACAGATGGTAATAAATCATGACCCAATCCAGTTTATCCTAGGAAAGCAGAATTGGTTTAATACAAGAAATTAAATGATATAATTAGATAGAGTTAGAAATTCAATTATTGTACCTTAGTATTTAATAGGTTAAAGGGCACTTCCTTAGCCTGATAAAGTTATCTATATTTTAAATGAAGAAAAAACTGCTAGAGAAGCAAAAATACTGAAGTTAACAAATATTGACCAAGATTATGAGAGTATGAATTGGAATAATTTCTTTGGAAAATTCAACTTTAACAACACTGAAAATACACCTACCCACCAGTTTTCCTTCTAGGTATACACAGTAGAGAAACTCTTGTATGGACACCAGGATGCATACACTGGAAGGTTTATAGCACCATTATTCATGATAGTAACAAACTGGAAACCACCCAATGTCAACCAGTAGAAAAATGGATAAATAATGAGTTACTATTCAGCAGTGAAAATATACAGCTCCTGCTGTATCTCCCTTTGGATGAATCTTACAAACCATAATTTGTATGTAAAGAAGTAAATTACACAGAAGGACAAATATTGTATTATTCTACTTATAGGAAATATCTAGAGTAGTCAGACTCATAAAGACAGAAAGTAGGATGGTGATTGCTAGGGGCTGGCATTGGGGGCAGGAGGGGAGTTAATGTTTAATGGATACAGAGTTTCACTCTGGCATGATGAAAAAGTTCTGGAAATGGGTGGTAGTGATGGTTGTACAACAATGTGAATATATTAATGCCACTGACCTGCACACGAAAAAATGGTTAAAATGGTAAATTTTATGTTATGTATACTTTATGACAATAAGTAAATTACAATTGTATACATAAAGTATAATTGGATTTATGTAAAATTCAAAAGTAAGAAAAATATATTGTTTAGAAATAAATACATACGTATTGAATAATAAAACTTTAAAGAAAAACAAAGTCATCACAAAAATCAGTGATTATCTCTAGGACTAACTTTTTTGGTAAGTCAATGTAATTTTTGGCATATGTTGTGGAAAGAATTCAAAGAACTGTATGATATAGCTGTAACAAACCTATTTCCTTTGGTTTTTTAATATAAACCAGATTTCTTACTTCTTATATCTGTAAAAATTAAAATAGAATCTGTCTGAATCCTTGTTTCATTCAGCAATAGCTAACATTTATCCTTGGATCATGAACTAACCGGGAAAAAGAAAAAACCCAACCATCTCATCAAAAGACACCTATCTAGTAAAATTTTACTTTTTATGTTTTAATATTTACTTATCAAAATTTGTAATATAAAATGTTGCTTTGTTCAATTGTATACCAAAAATAATTGTAAAATTAACTCAATCCATAGCAAAATTTGTATTGATTAGAAACTTAGTCAAGGAAATTAAAAATTTTATACACATTTTCTATAACAAATATGATAGGAGAGTCAACAGAAGTCTTTCAGAGGTAGTATATTAGGGTAAGATTCTGTGGAGTAAGGTGAATGGGAATATGAATTCAAAGAGAAAAGGATTAAAATTTTTATTAAAGAAAAGCTTTTCCATATTTTTAATTGATATTGGCCATTAAATCAGTATAGTCTGTAGATCCATTGGGTATATTTTAAATAGTGATGGATGTATTTAAAAGATGTAAAAGTTGTCTTTTGTATGTTATAGTGGGAAGTACATCATTTGCAGCTGTTTAAACTTATGGTAAAAAGTTTTCAATGTCAACTTAAAAATGTGTGAAGGGGTACATAGCTTTTCAAAAATCTTGTAGGGAACATATGAACAAGTAGTTTTAAAAGTTACTGATCAACTACATCTGAGGAGGAGAAGCCAGAAAAGAAGTCTAAGAAGGAGGGAAGAAACGAAATCAGATAGTATCCACCTGACGGCCTGCTGAAAATATTTCAAGATGAAGGAAGAAAACGTTGTCAGATGATGATGACAGATGAATAAAACGAGAGCTGAAACCTGGCCACCGTCATGGGAAACATGGCATCTTAAGGCTCCGCAACAAGAGAGGTTTTAATGGTGGAATAGAAATGAAAGCCTGATTGGAATGGGGCATGCAGAAAATGGGACGCGGAAGCAGTGAGCAACCCCTTTCGGCCTGTCTGACATAAAGGGTAACAGCCTTGGAGCGAAAGAGGGAGAGGGATGTGAAATCCAATGAGGGAGAAATCTGTGAAAAACTGGAGGTGTTAATTACAGGAGCCATGTCTTTTAAATAGGCAGTAAGGGATACGATCTAGTATAAAAGTGGCAGATTCAGCAGAAGGTACATACAGTTCAACCGTAACAGGAAGGAAGGCAGACAAACATAGAGGCAGGTTCAAAGATTTGGTGTGTAAAGGAGAGTATTCTTAAAGCTTCTAGTGATGTAAGAGGTTAAGGTCAACAACTGACAGTTGGAAAGAAGAGAGGATTTTGGAAGTTTAAAGAGTGAGGGAAATGAAATAGTAGTAGGAATACTGGATGGTGCTTAGAGCCTGTTTAAAATGTGTGCTCACAAATTTGAGCTCATGTATTTTTCTCTGGCAAGGTTCAGCTGCTCCTATTGCCAGCTTAGATTAAGTGGAGAGTTGGGTTTAACTAGAACTAGAAATTTGCTAGCCGAGCTTCTCAGAGGGAGAGGAAAATAGGGGAGGTGGAGATGTATAAGTTCGTGATGATGGTGATGAACTGTGACATCTAACCAGGGTAAGGAAGAAATGACAGTGTGGGGTGGGGGCAGGGGAGGTTGATGAATGGTGAAAAAGTGACAGGACTAATGGATTGGAGATTCCAGTGGAGCCTCCTGCAGTAGGTGAGCCAAAAAGAGAAGGTGGCCATCCGAGAGTCTGTATATCCCAAGCATTAACCACTCAGCTGTTTCCTAAATTTAGATGGTGCACGTGTCTTTCTATACTCTGCCTTAGAGAGAAGGGTGGGGAGGTCATCACCCAGACAGTTCTCAGATCTGTATTCTGTAACCCTGAGCTCTTTGCTACATCTCAGTTCTTCAGTTTTGAAACCTGCACGCTTTGCCTGGATGAGCCACCAGCACTTCATACTAATTACACTTAAATTTCTCTAAACAAATTCTCTCTCAGATCTGCACCTTATGGACTACTATTTTTCTTTTTTGACTCTTCTCTGACCCCTTCCCCTCCTTGACTCCAGTTTTAATCGTGATCAAGTGTTACATTTGTTGGAGCCATCCCCCATCTGCATTTGCATTGTCATGACTTCATTGATTATCGTTAATAGTCACCAAAAGGGTATCGTCTTTATAATCATTTCTCCCCCTAACACCAGGTTAGTTTTCAAGATAATAGCCACAGACATCCTGGAAAACGTTTAGGCGGTCTCCAATTCTTTTAGAATAATGTCCAATCTCAACAGCGTAGGCACCAACCTCCTTTTCCATTCTCATGTCCATCATTGCCTCGTCTTGGGCCTTCCCAGGGCCTACCCAGTGCTCTCCCAACTCTATCTTATGCCTGCTTTTCCCTCTCCTTGGGGTATCTTCCCCTCATATCTGAATGTTAAAATCTGTTGGGCACAAACTTAAAAACTAGCTGCTCTTTAAAAATTTTACTTGATCCCAGCTGTTGAAAATAATTTGGCCTTACTCCAGCCTTGCAAAATAACTCTCTCTATATCTGTTAGTCATAAAAATATCTTTAACTTTTATAGACACGCAGCAGTGTTAAATATATTTTTACATGTATTTTATTTTAATCCTTACAAAAATGAAAGGAGGTTTTATTTAGCACCTCTTTAAAGATGTGAAAACTGGGAATGAGATAATTAAATTGTATATACTTGTCACTGTCACTCTTGCCTTTGAATAGTTTATACGTTAATTTCCCTACTTGTTTCCATACTTGTCCTCAAGGCACAGAGTCAAGGCTTTGCACTTAATAGGCTGTCTTATTTGGATGAGTAGAAGACTGGATTCGTGGAAGTAGAAGTGTTTTTCATAATTACTAGTTGAGGGATATGTATTTTTAAGTAATTTGAGTACATGTGAATAGCCTTTTAAAAAGTTGTGGCCTTTATTAAGTCTGGCAGTAAGAAAAAGAGAATCACCAAAGCCGACCGGTTGAAGCAGCTACAAGAGGAGGAGGAGAAACGACAAAAAGAGGAAGGTATAGAACACACAGTGGTAACTATTTTCATATGCAGGTAATACTAACAATAGGTTGGTATTTCTGTCATCCAGTCAATACTTTTTAAAAACAGGTTTCAAAATTTTTAATTTTTTGAATTTAATCTGCTTTATAATAGCTATTTACTATTTAAAAGATACCCAGAAATTTCTGCTAGTACACACCAATCACTTTCAGATATATCTTGAAGGAGAGTTGTCAGATAAAATACAGGATGCCCAGTTAAATTTGAATTTCAGATAAACAATGGATAATTTGGAATAATTTGCCCCACGCAATGTTTAGGATATACTTGAACCAAAGAAAGAGCCTGTTGTTTATCTGAAATTCAAATTTCATCTCATCAAATTCAAAATTCATTGGGACATCCTATATTTTTATTTTCTAAATATGGCAGCCCTATCTTAAAGTGTTTATACTTACCGATTAAATTAGGGCATTGGTGCTGATTGTGCAGCAAAAATTCTGAAACTCAAATTAAATATGGGGAATATACACTAGCAAGAAATACACAGAGCAACCTAAGTACTTATAGTTTATTAATACGAGGGTGAGTCAAAAATTATCCGCACTCTGGCTGTAGAATTTATTTTAATTAACTTTTAGAAAAGACAAATATATCATTTTTTGACATAATCTCTTTTTTTTAAGAACTTTTATTGACATACAGTTAACATACAATAAACCGCATATATTTAGAGGGTACAATTTGGCATTTTTTTTCTTATTAGTAATGTATATATGGCAATCCCAATCTCCCAATTCATTCCCCCCAACCCCCCCACCCCCCCTGCATTCCCCACTTGGTGTCCATATGTTTGTTCGCTACATCTATGTCTCTATTTCTGCCTTGCAAACTGGTTGATTTGTACCATTTTTCTATATTCTGCATATGTGTGTTAATATATGTTTTTCTCTTTCTGACTCACTTCACTCTGTATGACAGTCTCTAGGTCCATCCATGTCTCTACAAATGTCCCAGTTTCACTCCTTTTTACAGCTGAGTAATATTCCATTGTATATATGTACCACATCTTCTTTATCCATTCATCTGTTGATGGACATTTAGGTTGCTTCCATGTCCTGGCTATTGTAAATAGTGCTGCAGTGAACATTGGAATGCATGTGTCTTTTTGCAGTATGGTGTTCTCTGGGTATATTGCTGGGTCATATGGTAAGTCCATTTTTAGTTTTGCAAGGAACCTCCATACTGTTCTCCATAGTGGCTGTATCAATTTACATTCCCACCAACAGTGCAAGAGGGTTCCCTTTTCTCCATACCCTCTCCAGCATTTGCTGTTTGTAGATTTTCTGATGATGCCCATTCTAACCGGTGTGAGGTGATACCTCATTGTAGTTTTGATTTGCATTTGACTAGTAATTAGTGATGTTGAGCAGCTTTTCATATGCCTCTTGGGCATCCGTATGTCTGCTTTGGAGAAATGC
Source organism: Hippopotamus amphibius kiboko (assembly GCF_030028045.1). Taxonomy (NCBI): domain Eukaryota; kingdom Metazoa; phylum Chordata; class Mammalia; order Artiodactyla; family Hippopotamidae; genus Hippopotamus; species Hippopotamus amphibius. The sequence continues at coordinate 59,458,456 of NC_080197.1, forward strand.
CTATTTAGGTCTTCTGCCCATTTTTTAATTGGATTGTTTGTTTTTTCATATTGAGCTGGATGAACTGTTTATATATTTTGGAGATTAATCCTTTGTTGATTCATTTGCAAATATTTTTTCCCATTCTGAGGGTTGTCTTTTCGTCTTGCTTATAGTTTCCTTTGCTGTGCAGAAGCTTTGAAGTTTCATTAGGTCCCACTATTTATTTTTGTTTTTATTTCCATTACTCTAGGGGGTGGATCAAAAAAGATCTTGCTGTGATTTATGTCAAAGAGTGTTCTTCCTATGTTTCTCCTTGCTTTTCAATACACTTTGTCGATCTGTCAACAAGCTTTTGTATTCCCTCATTAAAAAATGTTTTAGGCTGAGCTCCTAGCCACGAACGCATGGCTGTCTTCACTTCATCAGAAGTGAATCTTCCATCTTCATAGGGCTGCTTTCAGGGGACCAAACAGGTGAAAGTCCGATGGAGCAAGATCAGGACTATAGGGAGTATGCTTTAACACATCAAAGCAAAGTAATCCATGACAGACTTAGGTTTCGAAAAGTTTGTGCATGATAAGTACTGGAGCAACTCACAGAAGAGCATAAACAGAAGCATTTGGATATCTGCAAACAAAATTTGGACCGATACTCTAAAGATGGTGAAAGTTTCTTAAAGAGAATCATTACTGTGATTCATCACTACAAGCCTGAGGGTAAATGGCAGAGTATGGAATGGAAACATCCTCAATCTCTGACCAAGAAAAAGTTCAAAAGTCAACCATCATCTGGAAAATTGATGCTTACAGTTTTCTGGGATTCTCAAGGGCCAGTATTGGAATATTATCAGGAAAAAGCTTCAACAATCAAAAATCTACAGTGCTCTTTACAGAGAGGTGCTTATCAAAGAGCTGAAGCCTAAACTTTGGATTAAATGCAGAGGACTGCTATCCAAGGATGTTGTGATCTTGCATGACAGTGCACATTCAACACTATCGACACTCTGCAAAAACTTCGTTTTGAGGTGGTAAAGCATCCTCCCTCTAGTCCTGATCTTGCTCCATCGGACTTTCACCTGCTTGGTCCCCTGAAAGCCACCCTATGAGGAAGAAGATTCACTTCTGATGAAGAAGTGAAGACAGCCGTACATTTGTGGCTTGAAGCTCAGGCTAAAACGTTTTTTAATGAGGGAATACAAAACTTGTTGACAGATGGACAAAGTGTATTGAAAAGCAAAGAGATTACATCAAGAAATGATCTATTTGTCTTTTCTAAAAGCTACTTGAATTCTACAGCCAGATTGCGGACAATTTTTGACTCACTCTTGTATTTATTCATCAAGTTTAAAGGGGAATTTCAAAGAATGTCAAGTAAAAATTAATAAAAATTTGGTCATTTAAAATAACAAAAAGCGACTTTAAAATCTGAATAGTTTAGATGGTTGTAGCTTTTTAGTATAAAGAACATCTGTTGATTCAGATTCAGGTTTTAAATGTCTGTCCTTGGTTTCCGTGTTGATTTTTTATGTATAATCATACAAATCTTTTTTAGATGACTCATGATAAGAATACAGTATCAGGATGTACATCTTGAGGAATGTTTTATTATATTGGGCTAAACTCTTATTCTTCAACACAGATTTCATACTTTGTTTTTTAATAGTGAAAGCAAGGGAAGATTAAGGTAGTTAACTTTTGATGATGTAGATGTTATAAGATTATGGAAATCTCCTGAGAATTTTACCTCTTCTTAATTACCCATGATAGATGTCACTTTTCATTGATTAAAATCATTATTGGATTGCTATAAACTTTTTGGAGAAGAAAAATATCATCATAGGCCAGAAATTTTTAGAGTCACATTAATTTTTTGAAAGAAATCGGGTACTTTTATTTCTACCACATGATAAAGGTTGTGACTTTTATCAAATATTCCATCACCACTACATATTAAATATTTGAAGTAACTTTAAGGGCTTAAAAACAGACTAAAAAAAATTTTTTTTGTTGGTCTTTAGAGGAAGCCCGTGTGAAATATGAAAAAGAAGAAATGGAAAGACTTGAAATACAGCGAATTGAGAAAGAAAAACTGCGAAAACTTGAAGCAAAAGTAAATAAACATTATGATATTATTACTCAAGACAAACTATGTAGCTGTCAGATCTGCTTGGCCATTTAATGTCATTGTCCCCCAGAGCTGCCAGTAATATTTAGGCCTATATGAACTGGTTTAACTCATTTGACCCTATCATAAAGTTATGGTGGGTAAGTTATCTATTACCTACATTTCACAGATCAGGAGTTTGGGGAATAGAGAGATTAAGCAGCTAATAAATTTCAGAGCCAAGACTTAGACAGAAGTAGTCTTGCTTCAGAGCCCATGCTTGTAACCATTAAGGTATTATTTTCAATCTGTCTTACAGATAATTAAATAGGGACCAAAAAATGTTCAAATTCTACCTCTCCTTTTAAAATTTCACTTCTCTTTTTCGCCAGAATTTTTCATTATTGGATCAGTACTTCTGAGATATTTTAATCTCAGGACAAAACCTAATTACTATTAAAAAGTGAAGATCCCATGGAATTTTTGTTTATGTTTGTCAATATTTACTATATTAGAATTTAAAACAGAAATTTAAAAACATTTGTATTAATAGAGATTAAACATTGTTAAACATAAACATGAATAAAAAAGTAAATACATTAACATATTTTAAGAAAAAACAATTACAGTATACACGTTTATTGAGGTGTAATTGGCATATAAAATTATATTAGTTTCAGGTGTAGAACCTAATGATTCAATAGTTGTATATATTGTGAAATGATCCCACAATAAATCTAGTTAACATCCATCACCACACATTATATACATATTTTTAAATTAGGGAAATGAGTAGCATTGTTTATATTTTTTAAATCTCTTTAATGTCTGACTTAACAGAAGATAACTGGATCTCATACCTGCTTCATATTCCATCTGTTACAATGTGTTGTTTTGATTGAAGTATGTGAAGAAAATCTGGCCTCACACAGATATGTAGTTGGAAAAAGGAGGAATATTGTAAGAGCCTTTCAGATAATTGTGGATATTCTTCTTTGATACTATACTGAGACTTGATAGGTGGTAGCACCTTAATGTGGAATCTGAAACCAAATCAATGAACTTTACATACTCTATTATGCTAAAACATTGATCTGTTATTACACTTTGAGTAGATCTTGTATCCACAAGCTCTTGCATGATTTTGCAACATCATGCATTGATTGCTTGGAAAAAATTGGCTCACTGAATTTTTTAATTCCCAATGTTGACACGTTTTTATTATTCATTATCCAAAAACAAATCACATGCATTAGTATCATCTCCATTCAAATCAGAAAAATTTTTAAGGATTGGGAAACTGTCAGGCTCCCTAGTGGTGGATATGTTTTCTAAAATTCAAATTTTTATTTGAAAGCTTGAATTTTATCACTGGCAACAAACACTTTAAGTTGTTTCCTGAAAGTGACATGCTCAATTCATCCATTTTTAAAAAATCAATTAATTAATTTATTTATTGGCTGTATTGGGTGTTCACTGCTACGCTCACGGGCTTTCTCTAGTTGCGGCAAGTGGGGACTACTCTTCATTGCGGTGCATGGGCTTCTCATTGCGGTGGCTTCTCTTGTTGTGGAGCATGGGCTCTAGGCGTGTGGGGTTCAATAGTTCTGGCACACGGGTTCAGTAGTTGTGGCCCACGGGCTTAGTTGCTTCGTGGCATGTGGGATCTTCGTGGACCAGGGCTTGAACCCGTGTCCCCTGCATTGGCAAGCGGATTCTCAACCACTGTGCCACCAGAGAAGTCCCTCAATTCATTCATTTTTGACAGAATGCCTGCCAAAATACTCAAATAGTTGTGCAAATGTTTATTTCTGAAGATAGCGTTGTCATTTGTTATGTAGCAGAAGTGCTTTATGCACACTTCCCATTTTATCACACAGAATATTAAAAAGACATATACTTAAGGTTCGACATTTAATACAATTAATAATGTTCACTTCTTCTTCAGGTCATTCTCATATGAGACTGGCTGCTCATCACCCCTCTCCCCCGAGGAATGTGACCACTAGTACAGCTTGTGCCTTGATTCGTGCTAAGGCGCCAGCAGTTTTACACCATCTTGCAAATGTGTACATTGCAAAAAAAGCAAATAAAGTCTTAGTATTATTATTAAAATAGACTTGACCTCACAGATCCCAAAAAAGTTTGGGGGACCCACCAGGAGTCTTCAGATCACATTTCACACACCACTGTTTCAGATGAAACCTTTTGGTAATATCAGTTACATTTAAACTAACTGTAGTATTCATCTTGAAATTAAATATTTGTCAAGTAAATTTTAGATGCTACTTATGAAACACAAAGCTGCAGTTAGATTTCAATGTATCTATCCCCATGAAACAGGATCTAGAAAGAAGAAATGAAGAGCTTGAAGAACTTTATTTACTAGAGGCACGTTTTCCTGAAGCAGAGAAATTGAAACGAGATAGTAGATTGCTTTCTCAGGTAAGACTGATTTTATTTATTTATTTAGCTACTACTTTTTTGTACCACTAGAGGGAGTTATAATCCCATATCCATTTTAATAACAAGAAACTTTAAATTTGTCCATAAAAAAACTCTAATCTGACAAATCTCTCTCTCATATTGCTTGCAGCAAAGTAAATTCATATAGCTCTGTAGAAATCTATTCGTCAATAATAAGATCCTTGAAATTTTTAAATCCCTCTACTCTGATTTAATTTGGGGGAATCTATACTGAGGAAATTATCCTAAATTATAATATAAAAAGTTTGAGCCTAAGGCAATCTCGTGTTGCTGAAAACAGCATAACTTTGGGAAAAAATATAGATGATTATCAGAATAAAAAGGAAAACTGTAATATGGCAAAAGATTATAGTATAAAGCAAAAAATTATAAGTATGATATGATTACAAATGTAGAATTTGCATAGACTACAAAATGAATGGAAGGACAGTGGTGGTTAACAATTAGTAGTAATTGGAAATTAGCCCAAGTGTTGGCTTTTGTAATTACAGGAGCTATATGATTAGAGAGGAAAGCAAAACAAAATCAACTCATAAATACTTTTAAAAAAAATAAAATATGACAATAAATAAAATTTCTCTTTATTTGAAATATTGTGGCTTATAAATTATTTTGATGAACAGGAATTTGGTTAGTTTAGAGATAGCTCAAGTAACTAAAGTCATAATACCTTTTTTGCCTAAATTAGGAAAACAAGGTTATAAGAACTTACACTTCAGAAAAGAAGTAATTTAATCTTTGGTTGAATCTTCATCAGTGTGAACCTTCATACATGTTTATTCCACAGTGGAAACACTACATTCAATGTGATGGGAGTCCTGACCCTTCAATATCCCAAGAAATTAATACTTTTATTAGCTTGTGGAAAGAGGAAACCAATGAGACCTTTGAGGCAGTGATTTCAAAGAGTAAACTAGTGCTAAATGTAAGTATTTATTATTCTGTAATCTTAAAGTATGTAAATTACAAATTGTCTGATAGACTAAAAATAGTAATAAAGTATTTTTTGAATTAATAACACTACTACCTCCTGGGCTGTGGAGAAAAACATTTGCTCATCATTTTGTTTTCTTTTTTCTTTTTACCACTCCTAAAAACCTCTTGCCTCCTTAGGTAAGGTCAACCTAACATAAATCTGAAACATTAACTGTATGTGTATCTAATTCAAGACAAAATCAAGTTGCATCCATTTATGTAGATAACTCGGCCAGAATTATCCAGTATTCTGCAATTAAGCAGACATGAGCCAGGCACCTCTTTTAAGCCCTGGAAGTAGAGAGATGAATAAGATCCTACCTTCTATTTCTGCAAGTAGGATGGACAGGCCAACCTGAGGAGCTCTAACTTTTACAATGCACTTAAAAATGCTAGGAAAAAAATTTTGATGAGGTTTAAATCCATTGCCTAGCTCAAAAGAAAGTAAAGGAAAATTTTAAAGGCCAGAAAACAATTCAGAAAAGTGCGCAAGTCTCAAAGTCAGTGGCTTCCCAGAGACTGTATTTGTTAACTCCTGGTGGCTTAGCACTGGTTTAAAGGACCATCAGGAGGCAAAGCCTAGGGTACGAGCAAGGTAGCAAGTTGGATGAGAGACACTTTTATGGCTGGTAATGTGGATACTAGCAGAAAACCTACTCTGCAAAGGGAGATGATAAGAACTTAATTGGCTCACATTTAGCTTAATGAAGGAAAAACAAAAATGTCTCTACTGAGAATTCTTAATAATGAGGGAGTCAGGAGTTAGGTTGGAAGAGTTTATCAGAATACAGCACAGAAAGATAAAGAGATGAAAAATATCAAAGAATAGTTTAACAAATCTATATGATGGAGCAAAAAGGACTAAATGTATATTGACAAGAGTACCAGAAGGAGACATAGAAGAATGAAGGAGAGACAATATTCAAAGAGATAATGGCTGACGATTTTCCAGAATCCTCAGAAACCCAACAAATCCCAAGTTAGGATAAACAGAAAGGAATCCACATTTAGACACACCTACGTAATAGCAGGAAGTAGAAGGAATTCACTCCTCTTGGTCCTTTGATCTTCTAATGCCTTTTGTTTCAATTCCTTACAACGCTGTGCTTCTTGTCGCTGTGGTTTACTTCTTCTCCATGTTGCTTATAAAATGGAAAAACTCCGGACTGTTAATGTCACAACATGCTTGCCTAATTTAATCTGGAAAACAAGCTTATGTGATTCATTTTTCATTTGAAGAACCGGATTGTGACTTGCTTACGGTCCCCTGTGAGACCTTAGATGGGCCTTACCTGACTTTCCAAAGACTCCAAAGAGCCTCCCATGAGGTGTTTGGACACTAATGGATTCATCAGACAGTATTCTTGCCATTGCATATTCTCTCTCCCAGGGAGGCTGCCATGGCGTGATGCTGGTCCAGGAATCTGCTGCTTTTTGATTAGCAGGGAGGCAGCAGGAAGTAGTACTAAAGTTCACCAGTGACGAGCCGGATGTGACATCTTCCTGTTATGAATGTGGGATATAGAAGCAGAAGTCATAAATAGTAGGGAAGATGAAAAAAGGATCAGTAAAACAAAACAGGAGCAGATGAGGAGGGTAATCGTAACAATGGGAAACTAAAGCAGGAAACCACAAGATGAACAGAAAGAACTGGATAGCACTGATCCCGTGGTAAACACCAAGCTCCAAATTATCAAATTTATGTATTTGACAAACTCTTGTGTAGCACTTACCATGCCAGGCTCTCTCAGCCTGGTTTAGGTTATTCATGTTGTTGCCACATTCCCCCAATAACCCTGTGAAGTAGGCACCATCATCCCCATTTTACAAACGGAAGGCACGGCACAGAGGTGCTAAATAACTTGCCCCAAATCACACCACTGGTAAGAGGGGACGAGGATGGAAGCCCAACTTTCTGGTTTGAGCCCGTACTATCCAGCTCTACTATGGTATCTCTCTTTTTTTCTTTTTTTAATTTTATTTATTTATTATTTTTGGGGGGGTACACCAAGTTCAATCATCTGTATTTATACACATATCCCCGTATTCCCTCCCTCCCTCAACTCCCGCCCCATCCTCCCTCGAGTCCGCCCTCCCCTCCCCGTCCCAGTCCTCTAAGGCATCATCCATCCTCGAATTGAACTCCCTTTGTTATACAACTTCCCACTGGCTATCTATTTTACAGTTGGTAGTATATATATATGTCTGTGCTACTCTCTCACTTCGTCTCAGCTTCCCCTTCACCCCCCGCCCCCCCCAAACCTCGAGTTCTCCAGTCCATTCTCTGCATCTGCGTCCTTGTTCTTATCCTGTCACTGAGTTCATCAGTACCATTTTTAGATTCCGTATATGTGAGTTAGCATACAATATTTGTCTTTCTCTTTCTGACTTACTTCACTCTGTATGACAGACTGTAGTTCTATCCACCTCATTACATATAGCTCCATCTCATCCCTTTTTATAGCTGAGTAATATTCCATTGTATATATATGCCACATCTTTATCCATTCATTTGTTGATGGGCATTTAGGTTGCTTCCATGTCCTGGGATATCTCTCTTGATTTAGAAATTTTCTGTATATTATCTACATCCCTGTTCAAAATTTAATTCTGCTACTTAGTAGCTGTTCCTTGATCATGTTGTGCTGTAATTTCTCCCAACACCTTAAATCTCTCTCCTCTTTCTTCTTGCTTGAGTGATTTCTGAAAAGTTGGATATAATTCTTAACTTTGTTCCTCTAAAGGTAAGGTGTCTTCTTCCCTTTGACTACTGTCCGAAATTTTTCTTTATCTTTGATTTTCTATATTTTAAAAACGGTATGAACGAATAGGGGTGTTTTCTTTGTTTGTTTGTTTTAGCATGTACCTTGCTTGGTGTTCTCTGAGCTTCCTGGATCTGTGGTTCAGTTTCTGACATTAGTTTGGGGAAAATTCTCATTCATTATTATTTCAAATATTTATACTGTTCCTTTCTCTCTCTCTTTTCCTTCTGGTATTTCCATTATATGTGTGCTACATTTTTTGTAGTCATCCCAAGGTCCTTGGATATTCCGTTATGTTTTTTCTCAGTCTTTGTTCTCTTTGCATTTTGGTTTTTGGAGGTTTCTACTGATAAATCCTCTCGCTCAGAGGTTCCTTCCTCAGCTGTGTCCAGCTGAGGAATAAGTCCATCAAAGGCATTCTGCATTTCTGTTGCAGCGTTTATGATCTCTAGCATTTCTTTTTGGTTCTTCCTTAGGATTCCATCCCTCTGCTTTGCATCTCCCACCTAGTCTTGCATGCTGTCTGCTTTATCCATTAGAGCCCTTAGTGTATTAATCACAGGTGTTTTAAATCCCTGGTCTGATCATTATGATATCCTGCCATGTCTGGTTCTGATGTTTGATCTGTCTCTTCAGATTGTGGCTTTTGCCTTTTGGTATGCCTTGTAATTTTTTCTTGATAGCCAGACATGATGTACTGGGTAAAAAGAACTGCTGTAAATAAGCCTTTAGTAATGTGGTGGTGAGGCAGGTTGGGGAGGGGAGGAGTTCTGTAGTCCTGTGATTAGGTCTCAGTCTTTAAGTAAGCCTATCCTCTGGACAGTAAATGTCCCAACTGTTTTTTATTTTTCTTATCCCCTCTTAGGTGAGAGGGAATGGTTAGAGCCAGCTGGAATTGGGTATTTCCTTTCCTCCAGGTGAGTTAGGCTCTGATAAAGTTCCAGCAGGTTAGGCTCTAGTTGATTAATTTCCCCTGAGATCAAGCCTTGTTAAGAAGAACAGAGTGCTCTGGCGTGTTTCAAAATGCTTCCTTTCCGCCCCCCTCCTTCCAGAAGCACGAGGGAATTTCTTTCCCCCCACATTTATCGTGGGAACCTGGTTGAGCTCCTGCAGGTAAGCCTCATGATACTGTGGGCTCTCGCTCTCCCATGACGGTGTCCTCCTGGAGCTTTTAACTCTCAGAGTTGTCCGCCCTGAGCCCCCAGCAATTCATCAATTACAGTTCGGGTTTTCCTAGCTTGCACTGGTTCCTGCAGTGGTTTCTGCCCCTGACACTCTGCTCTGGTAAACCAACGCCCTGTATTCACCTGTAGGTCTCTCCGATCTTGGGGACAAGGATTTGCTCTGTGTCCTCCCCTCTTTTATGGATCAAAGAAAAGTTGTCGGTTTTTCAGTCTGTGCAGCTTTTCACTTGTTAGGATGGAGTGGCATCTTCCAAGCTCCTTACTGGTGGAACCAGGTTGCCTCAGTTTCCTCATCTGTAAAAATAGGCAGAATAAACAGTGTCTACCTCATAGAGTTATGATGAGGATTAAACTGTATCAAGCATTTAGAACAGTTCCTGGCACATAGTAAGCGTTCAGTAAATGTTAGTGATTCTCCTTCTCCTCCTCTTCCTCTTCCTCCTCACTCTCCTCCTTGTCATCACATTGTTATTATTTCCATTATTCCACAGTCTTAGATAATAACACGCTGTGCCTCCTCTGTCAGCTTGCTAATAACAGCTCTCTTACACATAGTTGAGAATTCTTACAGTGGAGTTTGGGGAGGAAATATTTTATTTTTCTATGATCTTAAATAATAGAATAAATACAGGAATACTTTTATATGTTTTACTGATGATGTGTTCCTCAACTCAAAAGTGATAAAACATCCCCCATTTTGCTTCTTCTTTGGTTGTCGGAAGACTACTTTTACAGTGAATTTTTACTTAATTTTAATTTATGCTTTGACTTATAGTTAATTGAGAAATTGAAGTTAATTTTATTGGAAACTCCACCATACGATTTGCAAGAGAAAAATATAATACAGTACCAAGGATCAATTCTGGAACTGCAGGAGCTCCTTCATCTTAAGTTTAGCATAGCCACAGAAATCCTTCTCAGAGTAAGTGTGATGTTTTGCTGTATATGTTATTATTAACTTTCATAAGAGTTAAGATTTTTTGTTATATAATTTTAAAAAATCCAGCATCCTTAATTTTTTTGAAGATTAAAAGGTTATGGAAAATTCAGTAGAATGATTGAAGACACGGTGTATTTATCCAGATTTAACAACAGTGAATATTTTGGGAGGAGGGGGGTGAAGTAGAAAAGGATAACTTTGTTGCTTTGCCAGGCAAAGGGTGACACAACAGGCTTCTGCCTTGAAAAACTATGTGTCTCTGAATATTTTATTTTTAAAGAAATAGAACATTATCAATATAACTGGTCTAGATTTTTTTTTCTTATACTTGCTAAAGTTTACTAGGACCATTATGAAAATAAATTCATAAAACCTTTTGTGTTAGATATTCACTCTAGATAAATCAGTTGACACAAGACTGTAATTATTGGTAGTCACTCTATTTTTCCCAAATATCTTAGCACTAATGATAATATTCAAATAGTCGTAGAGCCATTATTATACCTAAGAAAGTTAATAATAACTCCATAATGTATTCTGATATCCGGTCCATATTTAAATTTTCCCTCATATTCCCTGAATATCTTCTATAGCTGTTTTTGTTTTGTTTTTTAAATCAGAAAACAATGTAAGGTCACACCTTGCTTTTGGCTATTTTGTCTCTTGGTTTCTTCTGGTCTAGTAGAACAGTCACTTTTATAGACTTGGTAGAATATGTTGTAATTACAAAAAGAACTGGAAAGAAGGCTTATTGTTATTGTTAAGTTTATTCTTAGCAGTAATATTCATGTTATATAATTTTGCAACTATTTTAATTATAGTATAAGGAAAAGCCAGTAGGGAAATGTATTATAATGATTAGTAATCAAGATTTTTATTTTAAGAGAAAAAAGATATATAGAAAAAAGGAAGATTAGAAAAAAATACTGTAATGTTAAATTTGTAATGGAAATATCGGTATGAACCAGATTTCTTTTTATTCCATAAAAAGGAATCAGGTCTAATTGGGGTAAATGGCTGATTCAAGTTTGGGCAGGGCACGTGAAAGATGAGGTTGTTATTGCAAGATGGGTTTAAGTAATCTTGTGCTAGAAAGCAAGTAAATACTCAAAGACTAATGGAGTCATAGCCAAACGGACAGGACTACCTTAAAGAAGCTCCCACTGGTCAAATTGGGGATAATATGAATATCAGAAATAATGATGATTATAACTGATTATAGAACATTGAATAAAATAAAAATTCATGAGGCTATAGTGACATTCCAAAAAGGAAGGGGGAAAAGTGGAGTGGGGGAGTAGAAGGCACAGTTCTTTACAGAAGAATACCATCAGGTGAATGGTCAGGAAGATACTCACCATTTTTCAATCCCCAATGTGATAGCTGATAAGGCTCATCAATGGCTACCTCAATAGTTAGGTGAAAAGCTTAGGAACACATTATCCTCATAGCGCCAAAGTATTAGACCACAGATTCCTTCCTGATTAGGATAAACGTACTTTGCAGTGGGGAGATATGGGTAGTTACTACCTTAACTAAGTGATCAAGTCCACACTGTTAACAGCAGGACGTCACGTGCCTCCTGATAGGACGCAATGGGAAGAGCACAACATTATCTATGGTGCCTTCTTGCCGAAGATCATTCATCTCATCTGATTAAACCTGCCTAGACCTAACTTCCAGTGTACAAAAGATAAAGTGGATGGAGGAGCAAGTTAAACCCACAGGGAAACAGCCAGATAAATCCAAGCGCTTGTGACTTGTGGGATCTTAGTTCCCCCACCAGGGACCAAACCCATGCCCCCTGCAAAGGAATCACAGAGTCCTAACCATTGGACCACCAGGGAATTCCCAGAACAATCATTTTTCTAAAAAAATAGCAATAAATTCAATTCCCAGTACTTTTAAATTTTTACATTATAGGAACCAAATACATATTGACTTATTTAAGCCCTTTTAAAGAGCTAATGTCTTAAGCAATAGGCATCAAGCTATGTTAGTCTTTATTAAAGAATTCTTAAGAATAACTTTGAATCGTATGTTTAATGTGGATTATCAATTATTGGACTAGTGAAACACATGACTTATCTGGATGTTTTGTTTTCTAAACTTGGTAAGTTCAGAAATACGCTAACTTTTGCAGTAGCATAACTACATTTTAATAAGGTAAGGATAAAGAAGCATATATAGAGTTAAAATAAAAAGTCGTGATAATGTTAAAATTGAAAAGGGGTAACTAAGGGTAATCTACAAGTGCTACCTGGGAATATAGGAGCAATTTCAATCCCAGACACCTTAAGAGAAACTGAGTAGAAAATGGGGAGCTCATTTAATTGAGTAAATATGTTTGTATCGTTTAGAGAAGTTTTTAAAAACAATTCTTTGTTATTTTGATTGAACCTTATTTTTACCCAAATTACTTTTTTAAGCACTGAAGGGAACCTAACACCTAAGTGATGAAATAACTTATCTAAATTACATAATTTATGAGGCCTCTAATCTTTATAACGTTTTCCTTTTCTCTTACAGCAAGCTAGTACTTTAGCAGATCTGGACAGTGGAAACATGGAAATAATCATTCGAGATGAAAATGTTACTCTATATGTATGGGCAAACCTAAAGAAGAATCCAAGGTATTCCCATGGGTGATACTGTAGGTCACATGACCAGGCAGATGCCTGTTGCATTACAGCATGGCATACTTATAAAAACCCATGTTAGGGACTTCCTGGTAGCACAGTGGTTAAGAATCTGCCTGCCAATGCAAGGGACACGGGTTTGATCCCTGGTCCGGGAAGATCCCACATGCCTTGGAGCAACAAAGCCCATGTGCCACAATTATTGAGCCCATGTGCCGCAACTACTGAAGCCCTAGTGCCTGGAGCCCATGCTCTGTAACAAGAGAAGCCTCCACAATGAGGAGCCCACACACCACAACAAAGAGTAGCCACCGCACACCGCAACTAGAGAAAGCCCATGCGCACCAATGAAGACCCAACCCAGCCAATAAATAAAATAATTCATTAATGAAAAAAAACAAAAAAACCAAACCCATGTGAGAAAGTCAGCCAACTGGGGTCTGACTCAGAGACGTGCCGTTAGTCTTAGGCGAGTTCCTTAGCCTTGTTATGCCTCAGTATATCAACAGTAAAATGGTGATGATAGCACTAAACTTAGTCAGGTTGGGCTGAGGATTAAATGTAAACACACGTACAGGTCATACATAGGTGGCATCTAGTACAAATATATCGGGGTCTTCCTCCGCTTTTCACCGACTTAACCTCCTTCCCCACCAGAAAGTAGCAGCAGTAGGTGCTTCTTACGTGGCAATCTGAAACGTTTAAAAAATTTATCTTTTGTGAACTGTTAAAAAAAAATTGTCAAAAAACAATACTTTCCATATTTGTTATTTTTTAGATATTTAAGTGACTTTTCCCCAATGCTTTTCCCCAAGTAATATTCTGAGGAATGATAGAGATGATAATAAGTTCACGATCATTCGGTTGCCGCTTCATCTCAAGCATTTCAGCATAATTGAGTTACTATAGCAGCGAGGATTAGGGGAAAACAAGCAGGATAAAAGTTAGGAGACCTAGGTTCTGGTCCCAGCTCTGAAAAGACGAGTCCTATGACAGCAGAAAGTATGGGAGTTTATTTTTGATATTTAGTAAAAGTAAGGAACAAAATATTTTCCAAGTTCCATTTGCTGCAGAATACTCTGTGGTTTAAATCAGAGTCAATCTATTAACATAACGTGTTTCATTGTAAATATGTTACCTCCAGAAAAGCGAAGGAAATTAATCTGTATAATTTTAAAAGAATAAACGTAAAATGAATAGCCCTATATTAACTACCTAGGTTTAAGAAGAGAACTAGATGGTATCTTTTACTAAGATAAGGAATAATGGAGGCAGAACAAGTTTTGTTTTACAAGGGTGAGTCAAAAATGATCTGTACTCTGGCTGCAGAATTTATAGAAGTTTTAATATAACTGGAGTGTGGATAATTTTTGACTTGTCCTCGTTCTCGGATGGTGATGGTGAGGGGGCGGGGGTGGTTGGGAGGATGAGCTCAGTGTTGGACTTGTTGAGTCTGAAGTACTTGTGATACATCAAAGTGCAACTGTCTGAAGGCATTGAGAGAAATCTGAGTTAGAGACATATTTTGGGGAGTCATTAGCATACAGATCAATAGTTCTTAACTTTTGGGGACTCGCCTCTTATGAACTTTATCACATATGCTCAACAACATATATAAGGGCATTTTTGCATCTTTTAAACTTCATGCAGAGATGCTTCTTCCCCTAGGAAATGTAGAACTCATGTTAAACACTCCTGATAATATAAGTAACAGTAATTGAAGTCGTAGAAATAATATCCAGGGAGAGTATGTAGAGGGAGAAAAAAGGAAGGCTCAGGATGGAGAGGTGAGTAATATCAACATTTAAGGGATGCTTAGGAAGGAGACCATACAAAAGAAACAGAGAAGGAGCTGCCAGAGATGGAAGAGAGAAGAGTATAGAATCATGGACCCCAAGGGAGAGTTTTGAGAAGGTAACATCAGCAACTGGGTCCAAATGCTGCAAAGAAAACAATTATGGGTCAGGACTCAAAACTGTGATGAAATTAAAGTGGAGAGAAATACTACTTAGGTATAAGTTTACAACAGACCTAGAATTTCCTAGAGCCTCATCCTTTTTGTTAAATCAACAGGTACAGAAGTATCAGATTCTCTGACACACAAATTGGATTTGAAATTCCAAGGATTTTAGCAACATCTGACATTGCTCTACGACTCCTACATACCCACTATGATCATGTCACACCCCTGCGCCCTGTTCCAACAGCATCACAAGAAGACACTTCCACGGTAACTTACTTTATCAAAGATGAACTTAAGAGTGTAGAAGCAGCAGTCAGCAAAGATCTCCAAGAAGAGTATAAACAACAAGAAAATGAGTCTAACTCAGTCCATGAGGAAGAAAAAAAAGTTGAGGAACAAGGTGATATTGAAGGACAAACGGTAGGACAATTTATGTGTACATTTTTTCTTCACGTAACAGGTGTTATTAGATTCCTTTGATGAATTCTCAAGATTTTTTCCTAAACAACTAGGAACTGAAAGCCACTTTCTTACCAATGGCTCAGTTTTGAATTTTTTTTTTTCCTTGTCTTCTATTCATAGTCACTATTCATAGCTGAAACTATTGCTTCCACATCCTAAAGTTGAGCACGAGAATTGCTCCTGAAAAGCTTTGAAGCAATTTAATTTTTGCACATTTATTATATTCCAAACTCCCTCAAGAGAGTTTGCAGTAGATACTTTCACAAACTGAAGAATTATCTTACATTACTCTTACTTCCGCAGCTTTTGGTTTTGTAAGAAAAAAATTTATGAAGTAAAAACTGATTTTTTTAAACTGTTGTACACCCCTTAAAACTTGACATCTTTAGATATAATAATATATTATTTGAGCAATTTAATAATCATATTCTGTTAGTTGGTTTCTGTTGTTTTTTTCTTTCTATTTCCAGGATTTTCAAGCTACTTACTTATTATGGTAGAATAAATTGTCTCTTTAGAATTTAGTAATACTTTCTCAGAACTGAGCAGCCTTTTGTTTGGCCATGGACAATTTGCATTTTAGGAAGGACCAGGTTTTCTTACAAGTACTTAAGATATAAAGTGTATTGGTTTATTGGTTTGTTTTCTTTAAACACAGGTAAGGGTTAAGAATTAAATTGAATACAATTTGAAATCAGAATAAAGATTATTAGATATTCTCAAAACATATTTAATTGAAAAATTCCATTTGATTACACCAGAATCAAAAATTATAATGATTCTACCACAATATAAAAAATTGATGACATGATGGTCAGTACAAAGAGTTGTATTTAGAGTATAATTACAATGATGAAAAAAATTAAAAAGGCATAAGGGGAGGAGAACCCAGAAACCTGTATATAGCTGATATTTCACAAAAGTAGGAAATAAGTGGTTAGTTCTTCTTTTAAAACCTGTCACTTTTTAAAAAAAATAAATTTATTTATTGGCTGTGTTGGGTCTTCATTGCTGCACTCAGGCTTTCTCTAGCTGCGGTGAGCGGGGGCTACTCTTTGTTGTGGTGCGCGGGCTCCTCACTGCTGTGGCTTCTCTTGTTGTGGAGCACAGGCTCTAGGTGCGTGGGCTTCAGTAGTTGCAGCACATGGGTTCAGTAGTTGTGGCACACGGGTTTAGTTGTTCCACGGCATGTGGGATCTTCCTGGACCATGGATCGAACCCGTGTCCCCTGCATTGGCAGGCAGATTCTTAACCACTGCACCACCAGGGAAGCCCTAAAATCTGTTACTTTTAAAGAAATGTTTTTTTGAGCAATCTGGTAGCTTTCAAAATAAAATTTATTTTCCCTCTCAGGTAGTGTGGTAGCTTTACTAGAGTTCAACAGTATTTCCAGTTTTCTTCCCTTTCCTGCACCTGTGGGAGGATTACACTCCTAGCCCCATTGAAATTAGGAGTAACCATGTGACTTGCTTTAGCTAATAAGATATGAGTGGAAGTGACATACTGATTTCTAAGGGGGGGGGAAATTAAAGAATAAGTAAATGGACCCTGTATGTCGCATTATTTAAAAAACAAAATGAAAACTTGTAAACTTAAAATTTGGCAGGATTTGTGATTGAAAATTCATGAAAACAAAGAATAAATAAACAGGTATCAAAATTGTTATATGAAAAGAGTATCTAAAAATGTATGGTCTTGATCTGAGAAAAATAATGGATAACTTCTGCTCCTCAACGTCCTTTATCATATTTTATTAAAAACTCATCATTTTATGAAAAATGCATCAACAGTTTACCTAAGAATTTCACATTATTAATTGAAAAATTGTGAAATAAGAATTAGGACACATGTAATTTGAAATATTACTTGAATTTAGATGGCTAAAACAATTCTTCCTTATGCACGTATGTCGGTTAAAGCAGCCCCATGCAGTGATGACTTATTATAGTTCTGTATCTAAAACTACTTAAAAATAGTTTTATATTTAAATTATCAGCATATGAATTCACTGTAATACCAAACAGTGCAGTTATATGTTTTTCTCAAGGTCTGTCATCTATTAGGGTAAGAAATCATTTCCTTTACTCTCAGCCAGTGAGCTCAAAGTTACCAAATTAAGCTTTCCTCATGCTTAACTACATCTGTGGTTTTTGCTATTATTCTTTAATGTTTTATCGAACCATTTCAATTTATCATGATGACTCAAGGTGTACCAATGCTAATGCTGAGAATGCCACAGAAGTACATGAAGGAAAACATTCTACTTGATGGTAATGCATCTTTCATGGAATGTTGGAGCTTTTCTCAAATAAGTGATCCAGGAAACCCAGAGTAAAGATCAGACCATTAGTAACATGGCAGAAATAGTTTTACCCTGCGAAACTTCTCCACAGCCTGGGAAGCTTGACCAAGAGTTGTGTGAATGGGATATGGAGGCACCTGGCCAGCAGAACTTTATGTTGTCAGGGGACTGAAAAAGAGCTAGTTGCCTAGAAGATGAGACTATTGTTAATTTCATTAGCACCCCTATTTCCAGGAAGCAGTCCTCTCATCACACCAGACAGGCGAGTGTGTAGATGCTTATGCTCATGTGTGTGTGCTCTGTCATCCTTCCAAAAGCCCCACCGCATTCTGAAAAGTTAATATGAGTAATGCTGAGGTAGGGATGATTTCCACGGAAGCAGAAGAATCTCATTAGTGCTTTAGTGTACCGAGGCAGGTGGGAAAAGCCATCTCCTGTGCTGAAGGACGATTGTTGGGAGGGGATGTGGCAGTAACCTGCACAGAGTGAAGAATCCCCCAACTCAGATCCACTTGCCCTGCTAAGCTGGGTAGGAAAGGAAAAAGAGCAGATGGAAACAATTGTCAGCTGGGCCTACACTTGCCAGTAATTCTGAACAGAGCACATTTGTGGAGCACATTTTGTAAACGTGAGTAGCCTGCAGGGGACAAAAATCACTGGATTTGTAAAGAGAGTCAGGAGCTCACAAGAAGGGGATAAAGGTATTTGATGGAATTTATGGGGGTGGGGGGAAGTAAACTAAATGGTGGAAAGAAGTAGGAGATCCAATATCTATGTAAAAGAAGTTTCAGAACTCGAGGAGGGAAAGGGTGAGTTTAATATAATAATTGGCAGTGGGACAGCTAGATAAGGTATGAAATAAAATAAATCTCCATTCATACTTCCTCTACAGACTGAAAAAAAAAACAGATCAAAGGTTTAAATAAAAAAACAAACTAATCAGACCTCATAAAATAAAAGTATTTGAAGAGAAAATAGGGAAGTTATTTTGTCATATTAACCAAGAAGGTCCTTCTTACTTATTAGTGCATCAAAACCAAAACCATGCAAGAAAAGGAGATTATGGATTCAAACATTTGTATAACCAAATAAACCTCACTATAAACAAAGTTGAAAGACAAAGGACTGGGAAAAATATTTAAACATATAAAACAAATGGTTAGTATCCTAATATAAAGAACTCGTGCAAATTGGTAAGAAGACAGTTTCCTAATATAAAGTTTGGCAAAGGACTTGAGTAGACAGATTGGAAGAGAAATGTAACTAGTCAATAAAAATATGAAGAGATAACTAAAGTAATCAAATTTGAATGGACATATCACTTCTTATCAGATTGAGCGTGAGAGGTTGCAGGCATTTTCACATACAGTTGTTAAAAGTGAAAATTTGTACAATCTTAAGGGAACTCTGGCACTATGTAAATGTACTTATTAGTGATTTTAATTTTAGTGATTTATTATTATGAAATAATGGACAAAGAAATAAAAATGAATGCTACAATCTTAAAGTTTTTTATATTATCAAATATAGTCCACAGATTAATTATAAAATATTCAGTCAAGTAGTAGCCATTCAAAATGATGATATAGATTTTATATACTTTTTAAATTAAAAAAATTTTATTGAGATATACTTGACATATGGCATTATGTTAGTTTCACGTATACAATACAATGATTTGATATTTCTGTATACTGTGAATAATCTCCATAAGTCTAATTAACATTCATTACCACACATAACTATAATTCTTTTTCTGTGATGAGAACTTTTAAGATCTCTTTTACCATCTTTCAAATATAAAATACAGTATTCTTAACTATAGTCACCATGTACATCTCAACCCAAGAATTTATTTATTTATAACTGGAGGTTTGTACCTTTGGCCACCTTCACTCCTTTTGTCCACCTCCATCCCTGACCTCTGGCAACCACCAATCTGTTCTCTGTATCTGAGTTCTTCTTCTTCTTCTTCTTCTTCTTCTTCTTCTTCTTCTTCTTTTTTATATTCCACACAAGTAGTGAGGTCATATGGTATTTGTCTTTCTCTGTCTGACTTATTCCACTTAGCATAATACCCTCAGGGTCCACCATGTTGTCTCAAATGGCGAAATTTCCTTATTTTTTATGGCTGTATATTATTCCATTGTCTCTTTATATCACATTTGCTTTATCCATTCAACCACTGATGAGCTCTTACATTGCTTCCATGTCTTGGCTATTGTGAATAGTGCTACAATGAACATGGAGGTGCATATATCTTTTCCAGTTAGTGTTTTTGTTTCCTTTAGAATTGCTGGGGCATATGGTAGTTTCATTTTTAATTTTTTTGAGGAAACTCCATACTGTTTTCCATAGTGGCTGCACCAGTTTACGTTCCCACCAGCAGTACACAAGGGTTGCCTTTTTTCCACATTCTTACCAGCACTTATTTCTTGTCTTTTTGATAATAGCTATTTTAACAGGTGATTTTTCATCGTGGTTTTGATTTGCATTTCCCTGATGACTACTGATGTTGATCACCTTTTCATATGCCTTTTGGCTACCTGTATGTCTTCTTTTGAAAAATGTCTGTTCACATCCTCTGCCCATCTTTTATTTGGAATGTTGGATTTTTTTGCTATTAAGTTATATGAGTTCTATATGTAATTTGAATATTAACCCCTTATCAGATATTTGATTTGCAAATATTTTTTCACGTTTGGTAGGTTGCCTTTTCATTTTGTCAGTTGCTTCTTCCGCTGTGCAGAAGCTTTCTAGTTTGATGTTGTCCCACTTGTTTATTTTTGCTTTTGCTTTCTTTACTTTTGGTGTCAAATCCAAAAAATCATTGCCAAGACTGATGTTTTCTTTTAGGAGTTTTGTGATTTCAGATCTATGTTCAAGTATTTAGTCCATTTTGAGTTAATTTTTGTTTATAGTGTAAGATAGTGGTCTCTTACCACATTCATTTACACCCACCACACAACTTTCAATAGATTTGGGAATAGTGATCCCTTTATGAGCAGGAACTGTAATCATGCTTCCACCATAAAAGAAAAGGATCTCTAGCCCACTTTCTACCACAAGGAACACCAATCTCTCTTATCCCTATGCTAGTAATTATTGAAACTCTCAGCTTATTTGCCCAACCAATGACCCTAGCTGTATGACTAATGATGAATATCACAGCTGGCCACTTATTAATTTATTTTATTGGAGGGGCAGTCCTGGCCCTAATAAGCATTATCTCTACCACAGCCTTCATTGCATATGTTATTCTTATTCTACTCACTATCCTTGAATTTACAGAAGCCTTTATTCAAGCACCCTGCTTGTAAGCCTATCCTTACACAATGACACGTGGTGACCCACCAAACCCATGCATTCCACATAGGAAACCCCAGCCGCTGACCTCTTACAGGAGCCCTCTCAGCCCCTCTCAGAGCATCTGGTCTAGTCATATGATTCCATTTAAACTCAGCATTTTTATTATCCTTGGATTATTAACCAGCATCTTAACACTATATCAATGATGACATCACCCAAAAAAGCTTTGTTGCTTGTATTCCTCACATTCTAATTTCCCCAACTAAACACACAGGAAAATCAAGTCCTTACCAATGTGGATTTGATACTATAGGATCAGCATGCCTATATTTTTCCATAAAATTTTTCATAGTGGCCATTATGTTTCTCTTCTTTGACCTAGAAATTACCCTCCTTCTGCCCCTACCTTGAGCATCCCAAACAATCTAATAACAATACTCATTATAGCACTAATTCTAATTTCACTGCTAGCAATAAGTTTAGCCTACAAGTGGACTCAAAAGGCATTCCAGTGGACCAGATATGGTAATTAAAGTTAAAACACATGATCTTGACTCATTAAATTATGATTAAATTCACAATTATTAAGTTCCTTTAGTCTATATAACTATGACTCTAGCGTTTATAGTTTCCTTTAGGGAGTATTAATATACCAATCCCACTCAACATCCTCCCTACCATTTCTAGAAGGAATAATATCATTATTCATTATGGCAACCCTAATAATCCTACACATCCTTTTCTCTCTAGCTAGCATGATACCCATCATCTTACCAGTCTTCACAGCCTGCGAGGCTGCACTAGAATTACCTGCTAGTATTAATATCGAACACCTATGACACTGATTACATACAAAATCTCAACTTTCTCCAATTTTAAAAATTATTGTATTATCCCACCTATTGGTACCACTAACGTGATTCTAAAAGATATAACTTGAATTAATACCACCACATGCAATTTACTAGTTTTATTAGTTTATTCCTTCTTAACCAATTTAATGACAAGAGCCTTAAGTTGTCATTCATCTTCTCTAACTCTCTATCAGCACCTGTACTAACTCCAAAAACGTGACCTATCGCTGACACTCATAGCCAGCCAATTCCACCCATCTAAAGAGTCAGCAGCTCAAATCACTGCCCTTATATATCACTATATTATTTATGCTACCGATATTCCTAATTATAACTTTCACTGCCACGGAATTGATTTGATTCTTTTCTTATTCGAAACAAAACGAGTCCCAACATTAACTACTATTTCTCTCTGAGGAAACCAAACAGAACTACTCAATGCAGGAATTTACTTTTTATTTTACACACTAGTAGGATCTCTTCCACTTCTGGTTGCTCTAGTGTCTATCCAAAATATTACAGGTTCACTAAACCTTTTAATAATCCAGTACCAAGCCCAGATAGTATCTAACTCATGGTCCAATATTTTCATCTGATTAGCATGCATAATAGCTTTTACAGTAAAATGCCCCTCTACAGATTACACCTCTGACTGCCAAAAGGGCGTGTGGAATTCCCACTGCCAGATCTGTAGTTCTTGCAGCTGTACTACTCAGACTTGGTGGCTGTGATATACTACGAATCACAATTATCCTAAACCCCTTAAACTACGTAGTGGATCCTTCCTTTATCTTATCCTTATGAGGAATAATTATAACCAGCTTAATCTGTTTGTGCCAAACAGACTTAAAATCACTCATCAAATACTCCTCCCTTAGCCACGTGGCACTTGTCACTGTAGCTATCCTCATCCAAACACCTTGAGGTTTTGAAGGGGCTGCCTCCCTAATAATTGCCCATGGCCTCACACCATTTATACTATTTTGATATTTAACATCTTTTTCCTGTGCTTGTGGACCATTTGTATGTCTCATCTGGAGAAGGAAGTATTCAAGTCCTTCGTGCATTTAAAAAATGGGCTTCTTTGTAATTTTGTAGATGAGTTGTAAAAGTTCTTAATATATTCTGAATAGCAGACTCCTATCAGATGTATAACAAAGTGCAAATATTTTCTTCCATTCTGTGGACTGTCTTTCCACTTTCTGCATAGTGTCTTTTGATGCACAGAAGTTTTTAATTTTGAGGAAATCCAATTTATTTTTTTCTTTCATTGCTCATGCCTTGGTGAATCCATTGCCAAATCCGAGGTCATGAAGATTTATCCCCATGTTTCTTCTAGAGTTTATACAGTCATTCCTTGGTATTCATGGAGGAATGGTTCCAGGACTGCCCTGTAGATACCCAAATTCGCAGGTAGTCAAGTCCCATATAGCACAATATTTGCATATATCCTACACACATATTCCCGTATACTTTAAATCATCTCTAGAGTACTTATAATACCTAATACAATATAAATGCTATGTAAATAGTTGCCAGCAAAGCAAATTCAGGTTTTTCATTTTGGAAACTTCTAAAATTATTTTTTGGAATATTTTTGATCCACAATTGGTTGAATTTGTGGATGCAGAACCCACAGATATGGAGGGCTGACTAAGTCTTTTATCTGTTTTGAGTTAATTTTTATATGTGGTATGAGGTAAGGGTCAAATTTCATCCCTCTGTTCATAGAAAGCCAGTTGCCTAGCACCATCTGTTGAACAAGATCATTCTTTCCCCAATTTAATGTTTTCCGCCCTTGTCAAAAATCAATTGACTATAGATGGATATGTTTATTTCTCCGCTTTCCATTCAATTTCATTGATCTATATGTATATCTCTATGCCAGTATCACAATGTTTTATTTACTATTGCTTTGTACTAAGATATGAAATTGGGAAGAGTGAGCCTCCAGCTTTGATATTCGAGACTGTATTGGCTCTTTGAGGTCCCTTGAAATTTCATATGAATATCAGGATAAGCTTGTATATTTCTACCCAAAAGCCTTTGGGAATTTTCATAGGAATCACATTGAATCTGTAGATAGCATCATGTACTATTGCCATCTTAACAATATTAAATCTTTCTGTCACCATGGGATGTCCACATTATTCAGGTTTTCTTTCATTTCTTTCAGCCATGTTTTATGATTTTCAGTGTACAAGTCTTGCCCCTTGATTAAATCTATTCCAAAGTATTGGATTAGCTAAAAAGTTCAGAAACGTGTTATGGAAAAACACAAATGAACCTTTTGGCCAACCCATATTTGATTGATGTTGACATTATTTAAAATGGAACTGTCCTCTTAAATTCCTTTTGAGAATATCCATTGCTAGTGTATATACAAACAGATTTTAATGTATTGATATTTTGTCCTCTAACTTTGCTGAATTAGTTGACTCGCTCAAATAATATTTTGTTAATTCTTTGGAAAAGTATATATGTAAGATGCTGTCATCTCTGTCTGTGAATAGACACAGTTTTATTTTCTCCTTTCATATGTGGATATATTTTATGTCTTTCCTCATTGCTCTGGGTAGAATTTCCAGTACAATATTGTAACAATGGTGAAAGCCAGCATCATGGCCTTGTTCCTGAGTTCAGAGATAAACCTTCCAGTCCTCAGCATCGAGCATGATTTTTGCTGTGTGTTTTATCTAATGCTTTGTATCATATTGAATGAATGTCCTTTTCCTCATACTTTTGTGTTTATATGATGAATTTGCACTGGAATTTGTTTAAAGCTTTTTCTGCATCAAGTTACATGATCCTGCAATAATTGTCATGTATTACATTACTTGGTTTTAATTTAATAATTTATTACATTGCTTGGTTTAATATAACAACAACCTGGAATTTCTGGTGTAGACACACTTGCTTCTGGTACATAATCTTTTCAATATGCTGTTGGTTTCTTATTGCTATTATTTTGTGAAGGATTCTTACATCTGTATTTAGAAGGAATGTTGATGTGTAGTTTTCTTTTTGATGCCTGTATGATTTGATTAGACTGGAGTTGGTGGTAGTGGTTTAGAGCACTAAGGCTGGGGGTGGTATGGGAGCTGACCTGGGGCTGGATTAAGGTTAGAGTTTATAATTATAGTCTATGGTTTGTAATTTATGGTTATAGTTCATAGTTATGGTTGATGGCTTATGGATATGGTTTCTGGTTATAAGTTATGGTTTATGATTCTGATTTCAGTTTCTGGTTATAATTTATAGATTATGTTTCTAGTTTCAATTTCTGGTTTGGGTTAGGTTTATGGTTTATGGTTATGGTTTATGACTATAGCTATATGGTTACACAATATATGATTTTATGGCTTTTTGGCTAAGGTTCATAGGGTTTATAGTACAGGTAAGGGTATAGGTATGAGCCAGGGATTAGGGTTTGGGGTTTGGGTTTGGGTGGAGGGCTTCAGGTTTAGGGGCTAGGGTTAGGAGTTAGGGTTAGGGTTTTTCTTTGTAAGTCTACTGAAAGCTCTGTCAATTTTGTTTATCTTTGCAAAAAAATAAAAGAAAAAAGTTTTTAGTTTTATTGATCTTTTAATTATCTTTTTAGTCTATTTCATTTATTTCTGCTCTGATCTTTGTTATTTCCTTTATTCTACTAATTTGGGGCTTCATTTATTATTTTCTAGTTTCTAAAGGTATAAAGTTAGGTTGTTTAGGATGAGATGGAGCTATATGTAATGAGGTGGATAGAACTACAGTCTGTCATACAGAGTGAAGTAAGTCAGAAAGAGAAAGACAAATATTGTATGCTAACTCACATATACGGAATCTAAAAATGGTACTGATGAACTCAGTGACAAGAACAAGGACGCAGATACAGAGAGTGGACTGGAGAACTCGAGGTTTGGGGGGGGCGGGGGGTGAAGGGGAAGCTGAGATGAAGCGAGAGAGTAGCACAGACACATATATACTACCAACTGTAAAATAGATAGTCAGTGGGAAGTTGTTGTATAACAAAGGGAGTCCAACTCGAGGATGGAAGATGCCTTAGAGGACTGGGGCGGGGAGGGTGGGGGGGACTCGAGGGTGGGGAGTCAAGGAAGGGAGGGAATATGGGGATATGTGTATAAAAACAGATGATTGAACTTGGTGTACCCCCAAAAAAATAATTAAAAAAAAAAAGTTAGGTTGTTTAGCTGAGATCTTTTTTGTTTATGATGTAGGCATTTATTGCTATGAAATTCTGTCTTACAACTGCTTTTGCCTTATCCCATAAGTTTTGGTATGTTGTATTTCCATTTTCATTTGTCTCGAGATTTTTTTTTTTATTTCGTCTTTGACCTATTGGTTGTTCAGTAGCATGTTGTTTATCCCCACATATTTGTGAATTTCTAGTTTGTTTCTTGTAATTGATTTCTAGTTTTATACCATTGTCATCAGAGAAGATGCTTGATATGATTTCAGTCTTCTTAAATTTATTGACTTGTTCTGTTGCCTAACATATGATCTATCCTGGAGAAAGTTCCACGTGCACTTGAGAAGAACGTGTATTCTCCTGCTTTTGGATGAAATATTCTGTATATGTCTGTTAAGTCTATCTTATCTAATGTGTTGTTTAAGGCCAATGTTTTCTTATTGGTTTCTCTCTGGATGATCTATCCATTGATGAAAATATGGTGTTAAAGTCTCCTACTATTATTGTATTGGTTTCTATTTCTCCTTTATGTCTGTTTGCTATGTATATTAGGTGCTCCTATATTGGGTGTGTGAATATTTACAAATGTTATATTCTTTTATTAGATTGATTTATTTATCATTATGTAATGACCTTGTCTTTTATTTTATTTTATTTTTTTTTATTTTTTTGGGCACACGGGCTTAGTTGCTCCGCGGCATGTGGGATCTTCCTGGAGCTGGGATCGAACCCGTGATCTCTGCATTGGCAGGCGGATTCTTAACCACTGCGCCACCTAGGAAGCCCTGACCTTGTCTTTTATTACACTCTTTTTCTTAAAGTCTATTTTTGCTGATAAAAGTATAGCTGTACCAGCTTTCTTTTGGTTTCTATTTGCATAGAATATGTTTTTTTATCCTTTCACTTTCAGTCTGTGTGTGTCTTTATATTTAAAGTGAGTCTCTTATAGGCAGCACATTGCTGGGTCTTGTGTTTTTATTGATTCAGCCACTCTTTTGATTGGAGAATTTACCCTGTGTACACTTATTGATAGGTATATACTTACTGCCATTGTGGTAATTGTTTTCTGGCTGTTTTATAATTCCTCTGTTCCTTTCTTCTTTTCTTGTTCTCTTCCTTTGTAATCTGATGATTTTCTGTACTGGTATGCTTAGATTCTTTTGTCTTTATCTTTTGTGTATTTACAATAGGTTTTTTTTTTTAAATTTATTTATTGGATTTATTTTTTTATTGCCTGTGTTGGATCTTCATTGCTGCACATGGGCTTTCTCTAGTTGCAGAGAGCAGGGGCTGCTCTTCATTGTGGTGTGTGGGCTCCTCATTGTGGTGGCTTCTCTTGTTGCAGAGCATGGGCTCTAGGCATGTGGCCTTCAGTAGTTGTGGCACATGGGCTCAATAGTTGTGGCTCATGGGCTCTAGAGCGCAGGCTCAATAGTCGTGGCACACGGACTTAGTTGCTCCACAGCATGTGGTATTTTCCTGGGGCAGGGCTTGAACCCATGTTCCCTGCATTGGCAGGCAGATTCTTACCCACTGCGCCACCTAGGAAGTCCTACAATAGGTTTTTGCTTTGTAGTTACCATGAGACTTACATTTATACAACTTATACTTATAACAATCTATTTTAAATTAATAACAATTTAACGTGAATGCATTCTAAAGCTCTACTCTTTTACTCTCCCCCACATTTTATGTTCTTGATGTTGTAACATATATTTTTATCTTGTGTTATTCTCAACAAAATATTGTAGTTATATTTCTTGGTACTACTTTGTCTTTTAACATACATACTAGCTTTATTAGTGATTAACCCACCATTTTTACAACAATGTTCTGAATTTTACATATATTTTTCTTCACCAGTGAGATTTATACTTTCATATGTTTTCCTGTTACTAATGAGCACCCTTTCATTTCAGCTTGAAGAAGTACCTTTAACATTTCTTTTAAGGCTAGTCTAGTGGTGATGAACTCCTTTAGCTTTTGCTTGTCTGGAAAACTCTTTATCTGTTCTTCAATTCTGTATAAAAATGTTTTTGGGTATTCTTGCTTCATTTTTTGTTTGTTTGTTTTGTTTTGTTTTTCTTTTGAATACATTATTCATTGAATACATTATTCCACTCCCTTCTGTCCTGCAAATTTTATGCTGAAAAACATACCAATAATCCCCCTGGTATGTAACAAGTTGTTTTTCTCCTGCTGCTTTTAATATTCTTCCTTGTCTTTAACCTTTGACACTTTGATTATAAAATGTGTTGGTGTGGGCTTCTTTGAATTTATCTTGTTTGGAACTCTCTGGGCTTCCTTGATCTGGATGTCTGTTTCCTTCCCCAGGTTGGGAGGTTCTCATCCATTATTTCTTCAAGTAAGTTTTTTGCCCCCTTCTCTCTCTCTCCTCTCCTGTTGGAGCCCCTATAATGCAAATGTTGGTCTGCTTGATGTTGTTCCATAAGTCTCTTAAGCTATCTTTACTTTTTCTCCTTCTTTTTCTTTTTGTTTGGGTGAGTTTTACTGCTTTGTCTGTGAGTTCTCTGGTCTTTTTTTTCTAGCTTTATCTAATCTGCTGTGAATCTATTGTATTTTTCAGCTCACTTATTGTATTCTTTCACTCTGTGACTTCTATTTGGTACTTTCTTATATTTTATCTTTGTTGAAATTCTCAGTATGTTCCTTTATTCTCCTCCTTGGCTCAGTTAGCATCTCCATGACCACTGTTCTGAGATCTTTATCAGGTAAATTACTCATCTGTTTCATTAAGGTCTTTCTCTGAGGTTTTATCTTGTTGTTTTGTTTGGAAATATATTCATCTGCTTCTTCACTTTTCTTGACTCTCTGTATTGGTTAGATAAAACAGCCATCTTTCTCAGTATTGAAGGAGTAGTTTTGTGTAGGAGATGAAATTTATCCTTCAATGCTGCCTTGGTTGTCTCTCAATTCTTTGTGATTATTCAAGCACTGACTTTATTTTTAGTGGCTCCCAATAGTTGACGGTGTGCCACGACCTATCAGTGTCCCAAAAGGAAGGAGCTCGGTCAGCATCTAGGTCCAGGCTGATTGGAAGCCAAATCTTCAAGCAACAACTTTTAAAGTATTCAAATATGCATCTTTCAGGGAAGGACTGGGGGATGATCTTCTGGGATTTTCTGCTCCCACTGAGTTGAGCCTTGAGGTGATAGCCAGTTAAGAACTGTTTCTTTCTTTGCTACCATCCTGTTGAACTCATGAACACAAGCTGTGCTGGCCACCAGGACCAGGCAATCAAGGGCCATTCCCTGGGCAGCAGCCATAAAAACCAGGACACCAGACACACATACAAGCTTCCCTTGGGAAATACTGGTGCTCAAGGGAGATAGTGCCTTTACAGTAGCCAGGTCGCGGAAGCAACCTAAATGTCCATCGACAGACGAATGGATAAAGAAGAGGTTGTACATGTATACAATGGGATATTATTTCAGCTATAAAAAGGAATGAAATTGGGTCATTTGTAGAGATGTGGATGGACCTAGACACTGTCTACAGAGTGAACTAAGTCAGAAAGAGAAATATTGTATATTAACACATATATGTGGAATCTAGAAAAATGGTACACATGAACTGGTTTGCAAGGCAGAAATAGAGACACAGATGAAGAGAACAAACATATGGACACCGAGGTGGGGAAAGGGGTGGGTGGGATGTGTTGGGAGATTGGGGTTGACATATATACACTAATATGTATAAAATAAATAACTAATGAAAACCTGCTGTATAGTACAGGGAAGTAGAGTTACTTCACCTCATCTGCAGTAGAAACTAACACAACACTGTAAAACAACTATAGCTCAATTAAAAAAACAAGTGAACCTGAAAAAAAATAAAAAGTAAAAAAAAAAGAGAGAGAGAGAGAGCGATAGTGCCTGCCTTTTGAAGTCTCTGTGGAGGATTACAGTAGGCTCCTAGATGTGTGTTCAGTTAAAAGTCTGCCCCTCAAGCCACAGCTATGAAGATAAACTAATAGGCCTCTTTCTCAGAAAGACTGAGCTCCTGGGTCTGTCTGTACTGGGTCTCCTCTCTGCTGTGCCCTGGGGGTGGCAGCCAGTTAAGAACTCTTTTTGCATTTGTTTCAGCCCTGTGGGACCTGTGCATGTGAGCCCACTGGCCACCAAAGCCAGGTGATCTAGGGGTGTCCCCTGGGTGATACAAGCTCCCTTTGAAGGAGATATTGGCGATCTGGAGCAAAATAGAAGGAGAGCACAAAGATATGGTACCTGCTGGCCTCCGTTTGGGGAGAGTAATTCAGTAGGCCCCTAGCTGTGTGTTATAGTAGATGCCTGCCCCTCAGGCCTCCGCTTTAAGATAATGAAATAAGCCTGTTTCACAGAAAGTCGGGTTGCTTTTCAGTTGGCTGCCTCTGCCCTGGGCCCTGGGGCAGGTGAGTCCACGTGTGCAGGGGCCCTTTAACGTGGGATAGGGAAGGTGGGAAAGAGTCGCGGGAGGAAGGGGATATGGGGATGTATGTATAAATACAACTGATTCACTGTTGTACAGCAGAAACTGGCACAACAGTGTAAAGCAATTATACTCCAATAAAGAGCTTAAAAAAAAAAGAACGGTTTCTCAGTTTGCATAGCCTTATGTGTCTGATGGAAGCAAGCCCTATTGGCTTTTGAAGCTAGATGTTTGGGGGGTTAGTTTCTCAGGTGCACGCCTTGAACGTGGAGACCTGATGCGGCGTTCAGACTCTGCTCCTCAGGGAGAGGCTCGTGTTTGTGTGCTCCCTCCTGATGTTGGGTTGCTGCACAGGGGTGGGTTTACGGTGAGACTGTGTCTCAGCCGCTCCTATCTGCTTCAGCATGGGCTCTTCCCCATTCACCCCGTGTGTAGGAGTCACTCCACTAATTCTCGGGGTTCTTTTCAAAGAAAATTGTTCCACGTGCAGCTGTAGACTCCGTGTGCGGGAGAAGATGAGTTTGGGATACTCCTACGTCACCATCTTGGATGGGAACCTATTTACTTTTATGTGGAAAAATACCCAAGGTGTATCGTTAAGATATTCTTTTCAAGATGTGAACCTATATTTGCAATATTTGTCAGGGAAAAAGTACTTACAGAAAAAAATCTGGCCGCCTCCTTAACCAAACCGTGGCTAACTTGGGTGGGGGGCAGAGTGTGAGACAAGTGGGATGGTGCTATACTCTCAGTGATTTCTTTATTCTCTTTATACTTCTGTGTTGTTTGAATTTTCCATCAACGAGTACTGAACACACATTCCTTCCCTAATAGAAAATGAAACACCATATTTCTTTTCTTTTTGGTTTTAGAAAGGGACAGTTCCTGAGAAGCCTCTGTGACACTCCACTTGCTATCCTGTCCTTATGCAAGTCCCTTCCTCCTGTCACCATCTTCACTCTACCTAACACCCACTTGTCTCTTAAGACTTACCTTTGTTGACAAAAGTTCAGTTAATGATCAAGGTAAGAAGAAAAAAGGACATTTTATTTGAGCCAAACTGAGAATTCTAACCCAGGAGACAGACTCTCAGAAGCTCTGAGAACAGTTCCACTTGTTAGAAGCCAAAGGCACAGTCATATACATTTTCGAGACAAAGGCTCATACATCAAAATGACACACTGACGTTTTACATAAAGTTCACCAAAGAGACATAATCCAGGTAAGCACGTACAAAGTGAACAGTAAATCACCATGACCTCTTATGGAGTTGGGAAAGAATGCCAATCTTCTCAGAAGTTACGTTGCCGACATCAGAGGAAAGGATAAAAACATTGATCTCTGTGGCAGGCATTCCCACCTTGGAGGAGGTCTGGCTCATGTACAACGCAGATGCACATTGTACATTAGGGAGGGCCCAATACAGGCAGGGAATATGTTATGCTTAAATTTTCTTGTCCTGCTTTAAAATATAAATTTTATTCCATCACTTTCAATTTTACCTCCACAAAGTTCTCCCCCTATTTTCAGGCTAAATTAGATGTATCTCTACTATGCTCTTATCATTCTGTTTAATTATTAGAATTCTTAAACACTAAATTATGATCTTGAGGCCAAGAATATCTTGATAGACTTCATGTTTACAGTAAGCACAGGGCCTGGTACATGACAGGGGCTCAATAAATGTTTATTGAATGAATGAAGGGATAAGCGAATGAATGGATGGGTAAGTGATTGAAAGTTGGCCCTAACTTGAGTCTGATTTGCTGTGAGCAACCTGTGTAAGCACTGTCACCCATGTCAAAGAATTCAACCAGTACCCACGTGAAAATTATCCTGTGTTTTGAAGACACTTAGGAGTCAATTACAGTTGGGTGTGCTGGGAACCATTTCTGCTACTTTAGGGAATCTACCAGCTTGTCACTAGGGATTCTCGGGACGCTGTCCTCAGCAGCTGTGACCCCTGGAGGGATCTGGCATAGTGCAGGGGGTGATGGGAGGGGTTCACTTGCAACACCACAGCGGCCTCAGGAGAAGTGTGCTTCTTGCAGTCAGCTGGAACTCAGAATGTGAAGCAGTATTTATGGATGGTGGTGAGGTTTGTATTCTTGTATAATCACAGCAATATAGAAACTACCATACCCTAAATGTCACTCATAGCACTGTTTCCTTGGTGTGGCAGAATATGTTATAAATTTTTTAAACTGGCACATACATTCATGAAAGTTAACTTGTGTGTGTTATGTGTACATGTGTGTGAGTGTGTGTAAATTAGGGACTACCTGTAGGGTCAGTAGGGAAACTTACTGTGTTTTGGCCTTAGAGGAAGAGATTTCTCTATTTTTAAAACTTTTTCTTTGGGATAGGCTGCTTATTTTTATAATTTTAGGTTGGCATATTTTAATATAATATTACATTTCTTATATCTTTTTAATAAATTTGGGGGCCGATTGTAAGGCAAATATGAGTATAATAATGCACGAATTGGTAGCCCAAAATATCTGAATTATGCTTGATATATGATATGATTACAAATAATATTTAGTATTGATACTTTCTTAGTTTAAAAATTAAGTCTCTTTTAGAAGATGGTCCAAATTATGTCTTCCTTTTTCATGGGTCTATTAAGAATTTTGCCACTAGAGGACTCTTAATACCATATTTTAGTTTATTTAAATATGTGCTAATTATACAATAATGTCGGTATTGGCTAATACTGTCTTCCCAGGTAATCTATCTTAGAAAATTTTTAGAAAAGCCTAATTTAAGTGTAGCACAATGTGATAAATGTTGCTTCTTAAAAATGATAATTATCTTCAGAAACATTTTGGTGATCTAAGGGGCATGAGTGGTATTGGGCCTTTGAACTATGTAAAATTCAAGTTAAAAATAGTGTTTGTCTTTAAGATACTCTCAGCAGATACAAGATTTAACATACATATGAGTATATATGTATTATACATATTTAATATAAATATGAGTGTATAATATATAAAACATATATATGAAACAAAATTTACTAAGTACCTTCTATAAGGAATTTGACATGATTGTGGAGGAGAAATGTAACAGTTACCATACCTTCTGCTATGTGCAATGAGAGAGATTAGGCATGGGAGCTGAGATATCAAATGAATTAAAAAAAAAAAGCTTGAGTGAACAGATCGGAAGTCTTCCCTGATGAGGTAACATTTGAGCTATATCTTTTGATAGGTGTGGAGTTTAGATGGGAAGGATAGGAAATTATTCTGGTTGGAGGGAAGAGTGTGGAGATACGGAATAAATAGGCTTAGGGATTCAGGGACTTCTTGGCATCATCATGGATAAATTGAAAATCTGTGAAAGGAGTTGCGAGATGGAGGGGATATGGGGATATGTGTATAAATACAGCTGATTCACTTTGTTGTACAGCAGAAACTGGCACAACAGTGTAAAGCAATTATACTCCAATAAACAGCTTAAAAAAGATCTGTGAGAATTACCCACATGAAAAACCTAGCTTCAGCATTCTTCAGCCTTTAACGTCCCACAAATTTACACTGGCAACCCATTTCCCGGGTCATACCCTGGACCTTGTTCTTATTTCTTTACTCATTCATCACATATTTATTGAATGCCTACCTATATATGCTAGGCACTATTCTGGTCCCCAGGGGGCAGTGGTGAAGGACAAATGAGATTCCTACTCTCATGGTTTACTTATAAGTCAGGAGAAACCAACGATAAATAAGAAGAAACTGGAAAATAACAGATATTAATAAATGCCACGCACAGAATTAAACAGGGTGGTATGGCAGGGAATGACTGATGGTACCTAGACTGGGTGGTTAGGGAGGGGGCTTGTAAGATGAGGTTTTTTTTAAAATAAATTACAATTTTTAAAATTTGTTTATATGTATATTTTTTGGCTGCATTGGGTCTTTGCTGCTGGGCACGGGGCTTTCTCTAGTTGCGGCGAGCGGGGGTTACTCTGTTGCGGTGCACAGGTTTCTCACTGCGGTGGCTTCTCTTGTTGCAGCGCATGGGCTCTAGGGCGTGAGGGCTTCAGTAGTTGTGGTGCGTGGGCCCAGTAGTTGTGGCTTACAGGCTCTAGAGCACAGGCTCAGTAGTTGTGATACACAGGCTTAGTTCCTCCATGGCATGTGGGATCTTTCCAGACCAGAGATGGAACCCATGTCCCCTGCATTGACAGGCGGATTCTTAACCACTGCGCCACCAGGGAAGTCCCTGTGAGGTTTTTTTTTTTTATTTAAGCTGAGACCCAAATGACCAGAAGGAATCAGCTCATGAGACAGAAGTGAGGACCAGAAAGAGGGCCAAAGGACTGACGTATAGTGGGCAAGGAAGAAAGTGGTATGAGATGATGTCAGAGAGCAAAGCAGAAACCAGGTGAAGCAGGGCTTTGCAGGCCAGAGGAAGAAGTTAATATTTTACTGTAAATGCAATGAGAAGCATTAGAAGGCTGTAAGTAGGAGAGTGGCATGATTTATGACTTTGACCAGTTATTCTGGCCACTTTGTAGAGAATGAATTGTGAGGGGCCAGAGCAGAAGCATGGTATCAAGAGCCATGAGAGGTCGTGGTAGCTTGGACGAAGGTGGTAGTAAGAGACATGGAAAGGTGGATATGTCTGGGATATGCTTTGAAGGTAGAGTAAACAAATCCTGCTGAATTTTGATTTGGGGAAACTAAGCAGATCGTGGCGCAGTTTATTGAGATGGACAGGAATGGGCTGCCCTGGTTGAGAGTGACGGTGAAACTAGAGGATTTCACCGGGGGCATGGTACGTTTGGGACATACAAATAGAAATGTCAAGCAGGTAAGTGTGAGCCTGGAGTTCTGAGGGAGGTTGGCCTCGGCCACCATGTGCCATGGAGACTGTGAGCTCCTGGGGCTGAGCAGCACCGTGTGTGTGGCCTGAAGGCATCACTTAGCGTGGATTTGGGAACCACCAGCCTATGTTTGGTATTGAAGCCTCAGGAACAAATGAGACTTTGGCACACTCAGGGTAATCATTCTTTTTTAAAAAATTTATTTATTTTATTATTTTTTTTTAGAGTGTACAATTTGGTTTTTTTTTTCTTATTAGTAATGTACATATGGCAATCCCAATCTCCCAATTCATTCCCCCCCAACCCTCCCCGCTTTCCCCACTTGGTGTCCATAGGTTTGTTCTCTACATCTGTGTCTCTATTTCTGCCTTGCAAACCGGTTGATCTGTACCATTTTTCTAGATTCTGCATATATGTGTTAATATACGATATAATCATTCTTATCTTTCTTCAAAGTGAAGCATATGATACTGTATGTTCAAAATTCATCTTCAACTCCTGACCAAGAGCCAGTTCCAACAATTTGTTCTGAAACTGTAGTTAACTTACCTTTTGATGATGAAAAAATTGGATTTCAGATCAACGAACTTCCTTTGTATAGATTTTCTCTTGATGGACAAGAAAATTTGAGACGTTCTATCAAATGTGTGCAGTATTCAGTACTGACATTTTGCAGATGTCCAATATCAATATCACCTATTTCACTGATAATTATTGCTATCAAGTCTCCCAGGTTCTCTTCAAATAACTTTCATGATTTTTGTGGCTTTTGATTGGTTTAGTTATGTTTTCACACTTAAATCTTTTATCCATCTGGCATTTATTTTAGTATAAAGTGGGGAGAAGCTAAATTTATTTTATTTCAAATCTTAGCCAGCTGTCTCAAAACTCTTACCATGTAAACCTAGGCTTTTCCTATTGATCTGAAATACCATATGCTATATTCCCAAGTGGACCCTGGGGTCTGTTTCTGGAATTTCTAGTCTGTTTCCATGATCTTATCCATGACCCCAATTATGTTTTTATATCAAATTCAAATTACATATCAATATACATTAAAAGAATTTCCACGTTACAATAACTGCACATTAATCAAGTTGCAATGAAAAATACTTAGCTAGTGTTTTGTCAAGTTCTTCCCTGTTATAAGCCAATTTCTATACCTATTGAACCAATGTGTCATTGAAAAGTTATACTTTACCTTCTCTGCTTCATATTCTGTCAACATTTCCAGGCAAACAGTTTTTAGAAATGTTATTATTTAAGTATATTTATTAAAAACCTATAAATTTTAAAAATTAATTTATTACTCTTAATTTATTATTTATTTTTAGCAGCATTGGGTCTTAGTTGCTTCATGTGGGCTTTCCCTAGTTGTGGCAAGCGGGGGCTACTTTTTGTTGTGGTGTGCGGGCTTCTCATTGCAGTGGCTTCTCTTGTTGTGGAGCACAGGCTCTAGGTACACGGGCTTCAGTAGATGCAGCACACGGGCTCAGTAGTTGTGGTGCATGGGCTTAGTTGCTCCAAGGCATGTGGGATCTTCCTGGACCAGGGATCGAACCTGTGTCCCCTGCATTGGCAGGCAGATTCTTAACCACAGTGCCACCAGGGAAATCCCTATAAATCTATAAATTCAGTGCAATTCAGATAAAAAATCCAGTTGGTAATTGTTGAAACTTGACAAAATGCTATTAAAATTTAGATAGAAGAAAAAAAATACATGGAAAATTTTCTTAAACAGTTATGATGAAAGAGGACTTTGCATTAGCAGATATAAACATAATGATAATATGCAGAAAGAAGTATTTTTTTTCCAGCTTCATTGCCAACAAACACAAGGAGCTTTAGAATGTGTAAAACTATGAAGGATTATAGTATCAATAAATGTAGTTTGGAGTTTAATTTTTGTGCAGGAATATGTTCTAGCTGTGATGACAGGAAAACATTCTAGAATAGTTATTAAGATTAAGGAACTTGCACCAGAATGTAAACTGACCCATTGCTTCCTTCCTCCAGAAGTCTAACTTCAAAAAAGAGTCAATTGATGGGCTTCCCTAGTGGCTCAGTGGTTAAGAATCCACCTGGGAAGATCCCACATGCCATGGAGCAACTAAGCCCGTGCGCCACAACTACTGAGCCTGAGCTCTAGAGCCCATGAGCCACAACTGTTGAGCTCATGTGCTACAATTACTGAAGCCCGTGTGCCTAGAGCCCATGCTCCTCAACAAGAGAAGCCACCAAAATAAGAAGCCCGTGGCACTGCAACAAAGAGTAGCCCCCCTCTCTGCAACTACAGAAAGCCTGCACGCAGCAAAGAAGACCCAATGCAGCCAATAAATAAAAAATAAAATAAATAAATACTTTTTTAGAAAAAAGAGTCAATTGAGCTAAAGAGTAACATAAAATTATAAAAATTGTGAATTATGTAAAGGCAATGTGTTGAGTTAAATACAAGATTGTTCTATTGTATGATAATACGGACTCTGATAAATTCCTCTTGTTGCATACTGAAGTACTGTGGTTTTCAAGGGAAGAGTTCTGTTGATAAAGTCTAAATTCTTGGTCTCCCTGAAAGGTAGAAAGGTTTGATCTACATGCTAAGGATTCTTAGTTTTTTGAAGATGTGAATTGGAAAGCCTGAGTCACTTGGTTTGATATCTTTGATATTATTGTTGGAGAAAATCCTTCCTGTAAGAAAGAAATGCAACTGGTTTTTTAATGGTAGATAATATCAAAGGCCACCTAGATATTCCATGGGCACCTCAAATTCAACATATCCACAATCAAATTCACTATTTTTTCTCCCCCAAACCTATTCTTCTTCCTTTTCTTTTCTTGGTAATTATTACCACCATCCATTGTACTACATAAGCCAAACATCTGAAAATCAGTCTTTGCCGATCCCTTGCCTTACTTCTGTATCCAGTCGCCATCCAAGTTATGTTGATTTTCTTCCTTCTCATCTGTCATATATGTTCCTTCTAATGGCCCTGATTGCTGCCTATCCTGAGTTAGCTCCTGATCCCCTTATCTGGGACTTCTTACTCTTTACTAAGCAATACATTCATCAGCTGTGGCCACCAGAATACTCCTCCCAAGTGCAAATTTCTTCATGTTACTTTCCTCGTAAAAGTCTTTGGGGGGCTCTCTTTTACCCATAGAGGAAATTCTAGTCTTTAGAGTGGCATCCAAAGCCCTCCACAAGCTGGCCCCTGCCTCTCTCCAGCTTTAGATATTTACACCCTCCTAGCCTGTCTCATTCCAACCGTACCTGATAACTTGGGGGTGCTTGGAACCCTCTGTTTTGCTTCATACCTTTCTGCCTTCACTCATACTTAAAATTCCCTGCCACCGTTTTTTTGGGAAGACCTAATTATCTTTCAAGATTTAATTCAAACTTTACCACCTTTGGGTAGCATTTCCTATTTTCACCACCCACAGACTATTTTTCCCACAGAGTTAACTGTTCTTCCTCTGTATTCCTGTTGTGGACCCCTTACTACACCACAGCACCCACAGATGGTAGAATGCCTATTTGTTTACCTGCTTCCCTAATAGACTGGCAGCTCCTTAAATCAGAGACCTTGTCTTTTTCTTCCTTTTTCTTCCTAGTATCTAGTGATGCCTGTACAATTTAGGCACTCAATAAAAATGATTTGAATGCATGAGTTAATAAGTGAGAAGTGTCAGAGGCCTGATGGAAAGGGTTGGCAAAGAATGCATGGTGTTAAAACTGGTCAAGAGGAAGATACAGGGCAATACAGGGATGAGAGTAGGGAAAAGATAATTTATAACGGGGACTTGGCTTCGTATGGTGGAAGAGGATGAGAGGCTTGGTGGGATTAACTGGCATTAAGCTTCTGACCAGAATTCTGGTATAAGGTTCTTCTCGTGCTGTAGAAAAGTACAGATGGTATTTGAGGTCAAATGAAAGTTTGCTGGAAATGATCCAGTTTGCAAATATTAGCACACGCACACCAAATTTTTATATCACTGCGCTTATCTAGTACTTTACAGTATACAAAATTCTTTTATTATTTTATTTGACCCTTACACCAATTATCTCCCTAAGCTTCAGTTCCCTTTTTTGTAAAATGAAGATAATAGCTCTCTCTCAGGATTGTTCACAAGAGGTATTATATGTCTGGCACACAGTTACATGCCAAATTGGTTGTTAGATCAGAAATTTGAGGCTCATAATGGTTAAATGACTTACTTAAAGTCACAAAGGTAAGTTAATGGCAGATTTGGATATAAATTCATATGCCCTCTTTTTGTAGTATTCTTTTTACTACACCATGTTACAAGAGTGTCTTCCACATTACTTGGTGCATAGCATCTTTAATTTCCCTGAGAGGTTTACCCCAAAGCCGGCTTTGGAATTAGTCTATCAGAGTTTATTGCCAAAATCAAGCAAAATCTAAAACTTGGCTAAAACCAAAATGCAAATATAAATAATATTTTTATAGCTTGCATTGCTTCCTAGTCTCTCTGTTTCACACTTAGGGGTTTTCAGCAGAGAATCTGGGCAGGCTAGCTCCTGCCCTTGTGAGGTTCTATGGAGATGTGCTCCCATTTAAATTCATATTTAAAATATTGTTTTTGAGTCCAGCTTTAGGCCAAAGCAAGTGTCCATGTGGGGCCCTGGAATTTAGGTAGGAGAAATCTAGTGGGGCCTGGGACAGGAAGAGAGTGAATCTGGGCTGCAGCAGACACTGACCATCACACCCGTCTGTCCTTGTGTTTCCTCTAGTGTTCTGTCCAGGAAGAACCTGAAGCCACAAAATATGAACTGGAGATGAAATTATTAAGTGAAACAGTTTCAGCAGGTATTCTTCTAAATTGCATTTTTAGAATTTAACTTTATTGG
Source organism: Hippopotamus amphibius kiboko (assembly GCF_030028045.1). Taxonomy (NCBI): domain Eukaryota; kingdom Metazoa; phylum Chordata; class Mammalia; order Artiodactyla; family Hippopotamidae; genus Hippopotamus; species Hippopotamus amphibius. The sequence goes on from NC_080197.1 coordinate 59,498,736, forward strand.
GATTTTCTGCTTATGAAAGAAATACAGGGACATTGTAAAAACAACTTAGGTGTTGCGGAAGTGTATTTAAAGTGAAAATTCTTCACCGCTCTTCTGAGATAACCAATGCTAACAATTTTTAAAAATTGGTGCGCTCTCTCTGTCTCTGTCGCTCTCTCTTTTGATTTTAAATAGAACCATGGGATCATATCATACAAATGTTTTTGTTGAAAATTACTTTTTTTCACCTGACGGTATTTGTCATTGTACATACATACATAGAATACAACACATATTCTACTTAAATGAATAATATTCAACATCATTCTAAGAGCACACTGGTAGCCTTACTTTTTAAAGCATCTGTATAATCTCATCCAATAATGGGACATTATTTAATTCCTTATTAGTGGACAATAAGGTTATTTCTAATTTTTTTTATTATTGCAAGCAATGTTACATTGAACATTCACAAGCACATGTAAAATAATCTAGAAAATTTTCAACACTTTTGTCTTCAGTCTTATCCTTGCAAATAGCAATCGGATACAGTTTTAAAATGTCAAAATGATAGTGATGTCTAATTTGCAAATCTTTTAGTTTGAGATTTATGTACATCTTTTCCATTAACTTTATCAGTATGCTTCTTTTCCAGTAACTTCTAAGGAATCTATTTTTTATACGAGGGTGAGTCAAAAATTATCCACACTCTGGCTATAGAATTTATTTTTTATTTATTTATTTTTTCATTTTATTTATTTATTTTTTTTGAGGTACACCTAGTTCAATCATCTGTATTTATACACATATCCCCATATGTAGAATTTATTTTAATTAACTTTTAGAAAAGACAAGTACATCATATTCCAACATAACCTCCTTGCTTTTCAATACGCTTTGTCCATCTGTCAACAAGCTTTCATATTCCCTCACTGAAAAATGTTTTAGGCTGAGCTGCAAGCCACGAATGCACTGCTGTCTTCACTTCTTCATCAGAAGTGAATCTTTGTCCTCTTAGGGCTGCTTTCAGGGGACCAAACAGGTGAAAGTCTGATGCAGCAAGATCTGGACTATAGGGAGGATGCTTTAATACCTCAAAGTGAAGTTTGTGCAGAGTGTCGACAGTGTGGGCAGAAGTGTGCGGACGTGCATTGCCATGCAAGATCACAACGCCCTTGGATAGCAGTCCTCTGTGTTTAATCTGAAGTTTAGGCTTCAGCACAAACTTTTCAAAACCTAAGTCTGTCATGGATTATTTCATAGGCGGAGCCATGGCTGATTTGCAAATGACTTGCCATATAATCCACTGTCACTCGTCTATTGGGCAGAGTCATTTCACGTGTACACTCAATGTTGTCATCAGCCATGGACGTGGACAGGCATCTGGCTCCTTCTTGATGGCTAGCACTTGTGCGACCTTCCTTGAACTTCTCTATCCATTCACACACATTCATATCCATTCTTGGAGACAAAACACTTTCTCCATACTGCGCATAAAGTCTTCAATAAATAACAGCACCAGGTACATCCTCAGGCCACAAAAAGCGAATCACTGCACACTGCTCTTCTTTTGTGCAAATCACAAGTGGGGCTTCCATTTTTGCTCGCACTGCAGTTACAAATGAACTGATGTAACATGTTCACACCTGCACAGCAGTGACTGGGGAGACAGTAGCCTTGAACAGAAAGCACTGATAAGACAGTGCGGCCAACAGAAATTGGCCGCAGATAATTTTTGACTTACCCTTGTATATTTCTTAGCATATTTTTTATAATAGGCTTCCTGTCTACTTCACTTTTTCCAGCACACTTTTGTGTCAGCCATCAACTAGGTTTATATAGTTATAATTTTTCTATAATTCTTATGAGATAATTTTCCTATTAGAAATATGACATATTCACTTAATGAACCTCTCTCAATAATACCAAGGTTTCTATATGGTGGTCCCCAAATAATAAATATCATAAATAGTGTAAATTTGGACACAGTATTCTTTCTGAATTTCTTTTCAGATAAATGGACTATTAATTAGATACATTTGAAAATTTCTTAAGGTCTGCATTTTATTGAATGTACACAAGGAAAAAGCAGCAATTGCTTGACTGGAATTTTCTCTGGCTATTTCCACTTATTTTCAGTGCCTGATCTCCATGAGTTAAATTCAGTGCCATCTCAGTGTGCTTCCTTTGATGGGAGAGGGAAATTGTAATAATAGATAATAAGACTAACAGTTCCTGAGTTTTTACTCTAGGTCTGGCACCAGTTCTAAACTCCTTTCTTGTATTAAATCACAGGCCCCCCAGATTGTAGAAGATAGATACTACTATTACATGCATTTTGTTGAGGAAGAACTGAGACTAGGATGTTAATTAGCATATCTTGTCTACAGTCACACAGCTAGTCAAGGGTGGAACCTGTAAGCGGTCTGATTGCCTTTTCTTATCCATCACACTCTATTGAAAGATTTTTGGTGAAAGGTGGGAATGATAATATGTGACATCAGATACCCCCTGACTGTGCACTGAGATTTATGGGATCATAGGATTTCCCCGTAAAATGTCTGAACACAAGGTTATCCAGTCCAGTTTCTTTACTTTCAAACCTCCATCCCTGTTTTTCTATGAGCTGGGTGTATTTTTATTGGAAAAAAAAAATAGCTTTCATTTCATATACGGACTTTTTTTTTTTTATCATTTTACTTGCTTGTTTCAGAGTTTTAGCTCCATAATGTCCAATTTAAAACCATTACTTTGTCAGTTATTAAATTTTGTGTGAAACCACCTTTGATCTTTTATAATGAAAGTTAGCAGCATATGCCACCCCAAATCTGCCACTTTGGCATAAGAGTTATTTTGAGCTGAAAACAATTAAAAAGATGCAGATGCAAGAAAAGGTCCTTACCCTCCTCCTATTTGCTTCAAAGCAGGGCATAAATTTTCAAAAGAGTTCTTCCTCCCCTCTCTACAAAGATTAATTCCCAGAGACAGTTTTAGACCTTATCAGCCTGAAGAGGGCACCAGAGGAATTTACATAACAAACTTTATCTCTGTCCTTGGAAGCCTAAAACTGCTTTCCCTTGTCCTCTTATTTCTCCACAAATGTGTTGTTCTTTGTAGAAGATGCTGTATAAGCCAGAGTTCTAAACCACCTCCTTGAGTTACTAATTTTTCCCAGGGTATCTTCCATGAATACATGAGGTGTACATGTCAATAAACTTCTGTTCATCTTTCTCTAGTAATTCTGTCTTTTATTACCAGAGTCTCAGCCAAGAATTCCGAAGGGTAGTGGGAAAATTATTTTTCCTCCCATACAATAAACTACATTTTTAAAGTTTTTATTTTAATAGTAACATACTTATTGTATACAAGTTCCTCAAATGTCAGTATACAAATGCACCCTAACATTATGCATGCCTATTCCCACTTTCAAGCTTAGCTTTGTGAATAATTTTGAATTAACCACATTTTGAAGATGTTCAGTAACTAAATAAAATCTTCATTTACCAATATTAGAATTTCTTCATTTTCCTACTAAGAAAATACAGAAATGTTATGATCTGTTTAGAAACTGAATTACTCTGATTAATTTCAGCACAGTTGTTGCTGTTAGAGAATGCTCGTGAAAAGCCATATTTTTTTGAAGAAAATGAGGTTGATTTATGCCAATTCACAACTCTGGGTGGAGTGTACCACTTGGATATCTTGGAGCTTCCTCCAAAATGTAAACCAATGAAGGGCTGGATGATTGTGGAAGTAGGTTGATTCTTGAATCAAAATTTATGAATAATTTCTCATGCTTTTACTTTATCTCAAATGATCTAACATCTAATGAACTTTAACCCTATTAAGTAAACACAAAAGGAGAAAATATAATTTTAAACTGTCTTAAATGTATACATTTGAATCAGATACTAAAGGAAAGGAATCTGAAATATATGGATTTTAAAACTAGAATTCATATATGTGAACTTAATTGTAAACCTATAGCATTATGTTTGTATTGTGCCAATTTGACCTTAATAATGACAGTCTATTTCAAAGGCTGGCAAACTTTGTCTGTAAAGGGCCAGATGGTAAATATTTTCAGCTTTGTGGACCATACCAGTTCAGGCGTTGCAGCTCCTCAACTCTGCCATTATAATATTAAAATAGCCATTTGTAAGTGAATGGACATGGCTGTGTTCCAGTTAAACTTTATTTACAAAAACTGGTGGGGGCTGGATTTTCCAGGAACTGTAGTTTGTGGATTCTGGTGTAAATCAGTGGTTCCCAGCATGGGGTCCCTTGGCCAGAAGCATCTGCATCGTTTCGCGTCATCTGGAAATTTGCTAGGAATGCACGTTCATTGGCCCCATCTCAGTCCTACTGAATCAGAAACTCTGGAGGTGAGACTCAGCAGTCTGTGTTTCAGCTAAACACACCCCAGCGTCTGAGAACCATCTGTCTGGCTCCTTGATATACAAAGTGTGGTCCATGAACCTGCAGCATCAACATCACCTGGGAGCTTGTTAGAAATGCATATTTGGGGCTTCACCTCAGATCTACTGAATCTGCGTTTTAACAGGAGCCTAAGGTGATTCATATGCACATTAAAATTTGAGAAGCACTGATCCAGGCAGGGCCAGTGCTGCTGATGTACAGATAGCACACGATGAGTAGTAAGGATGCTGATGGTAGCAGTTGTTCATCATTTTTCAGGGAGTTTCTCTCTTCTGTTTCAACAAGCCATAACACTTGCACTAGCATTGACTTGGTTTAGCTCTTGGTGGCCTACATCCCAGATACACCCAGTTATGTTGTCACGGCCCCTTCCTCCTTCCTTCCTCGCCCTCCTGCCCTTCTTTTCTTTCTCCCTCCTCCCTCCCAATCCCGTCTGTCTGCTCTAACACATCATGTACATAGATTGTCAGGCACTTCTCACCCACAATCCGATGCGTTAAGGATCTTCGTGCATTATTGAATTAGAGCAGTACTTCTCAATTTTTATTTTCTTCCATTATCATACCTCTAAGGAGACTTTGTAGGCATTTTTTTTCCTAACTGCCCCCCATAAAATATTAATACCACAGATATACTGTATATCTGCTATATGTATATCTGTGTTTTATACCTAGAAGAGTACAATGCTTCCATGTCCCCCCTAAACTAATTTTTACCCTCTTAGGGATGATGTTGCTGTCTCTCTCCCCTTCTCCCCACAAATGAGGATGCAGTTACGAGGGTGAACCTGGGGAGATAATCTGGTCTGTAGCCACTTTTAAGAATCTATTTGAACCAAGCTTCCCTCCCTCAGGGATACTTGACGGACACGGGGGAGTCCAAGAAAGACACTCTTTGGTGAAGGTAGGCCTTCAAAACTTTACCCGTGAGAAGGTCCGAGCCTGAGCTGCTGATTTCAAGGATTCATCCAAAGAGCTGTTGTTGTTGAATTTGGCAGGATATCCTGATACCACTACTCCAGGCTCTGTGTTTGGGCCCAAAGTATCCTCCTTCACACTTGTTTTTCTCTCCTGCAACAAGGAGGCCTTCCTCCTTTTGTCCAAGTCCCTTTTTAATAATCTCACACCTCCTTTAGAAATTTTTCCCATCCAATTTTTTCCTCTATTTTGTAACATTTTTAATCCCCCCGCCCCCACCATATCCTTCTCTACTAAATTCTGATAATGCACAAATCTCCTTTATCTCACAGATATCTGCCCTTGGCTTAATTTATTTTCTCCTCCCCCCCTCCCCGCCCCGAGCTTTTTTGAGATATAATTGACTTATAACATTGTGTAAGTTTAAGGTATGTGATACGATTTTTAATTAATTTCATTCATTCATTTCTACACTTCTCAAAAGGTTGCTTATACTTTTTCTGTCTTCCTCCACATACCCTGGGACAATAGGATTTGGAGTCCTATAGATCTATTTTTGACTTCTGGTGCCTTCTTGAACTCATTTTGTAATCTTTGGCATATTGATTTCTCTAAGTCCCAGTTATCTTCCCTGTTAAATACATGCCTTGTAGAATTACTTGGAGGGATAAAATGAACAGCGAAGTCCCAGCCCATAGGAGGGTTCTGAATTACATTCAAATGTAGTGATTTTTTTCCCCTCAAATCATTATCTTTAATTTTGTTGTGACAGTTTGTTAGTCAATCTATAGTTAAGTGTGACCAAACTATATTGCTTATTTAAAATAACTACACAGCTTATTCAGCAATATTTACACCTTTGTTACCAGTCAGCTTCTAACTTGATATTATTTTGGTCATTTTTAAAAGATACACAAAGAAGGATTACAGAAATATACATATCCTCCAGAAACTACAGAAGACTTTGAAACGGAAAACGTTTTCCCACCCATAGAGGTCATGCTTGAGGTTCATGAGAACGTAATCTTTTTCGAGAATCCTATGGTTGCACGGTGGGATGCTGAAGGTACAGCTTTGACAATTATGTAATGAAAAGAGAGATAATAATATAAATCCTTAAGTCAAAATAGGAAATGTAGCATGTAAACTGAATTTTTAATCTTACATATTTCTATGCCAATCCTAGGGTCTTTGTTTTGTTTGCTCTTGATGGAAATGGAGGTTGGGGTTTTTTATAACTGTTAGCTCCTGAAGTGTTTATATCTGCCATTTTCTCTGAAAAGTTACCTTATGGCTATACAATTATGTTTTGTTTTGTTTTTGTTGTTTTTTTTTTTAATTTATTTGTTTATTTATTTATTTATGGCTGCATGGGGTCTTCATTCCTGCACGCAGACTTTCTCTAGTTGTTGTGAGCGGGGGCTACTCTTCACTGTGGTGGGTGGGCTTCTCATTGCAGTGGCTTCTCCTGTTGTGGAGCACAGGCTCTAGGCACACGGGCTTCAGTAGTTGTGGCACTCGGGCTCAGTAGTTGTGGCACATGGGCTTAGTTGCTTTGCGGCATGTGGGATCTTCCCAGACCAGGGATTAAACCTGTGTCCCCTGCATTGGCAGGCAGACTCCTAAGCACTGTGCCACCAGGGAAGTCCCTGCAACTATGTTTTAACAAAGAAGGAAATGAACAAAAATATCAAGATAGTATAGCAAATCAAAAACAAACAAATGAAACTACTCTCTCTTGAAATGGCCAAATAATTCAGATTCTAGGGATTAAAATTTGCTTATTGTAATGTTAATGATTTATAAGTTGCAAAGCTTATTACAACCAGGTACTGAGGATGGGGAGTGCACAAACGGCAAACCTGAGAAAGAGGAAAACTAGCCACCGTCAGCCTCTTTATACCTTTTGACTGTTGAATCATAGGAAATGATCGCTTATCCAAAAATGTTAAATAAATATCAATAAAATCAGAAGTACTAACAGAAATACAAGGTAATGCCTCACCAGTCATTAACAAATACCTTCTTTGGGGTTGGCTGGCTAAACTTGGAAGAGTCTCTGCCTCATGAATTAATGTGTGCATTTGGGGGGCTCTCAGATGAAAGCTGGATAGCTTTGTTTTTAGTGTAGGTGAATTATTCTACATCCATCTACTTGTGAAAGGATGTGCATACTAGATGATAGGTTTAGAACAGATAAGATCACTAAAGCACAGGGCTATTACTTTACTTATTTAGTTGCAGGGGCAGAGAATGTAGAGAATACTTTGTACTTTACACGTTTTTATGGTTGCTACAATACTCTGTATTTCTGCTTGTATAGACATAGCCACAAGATATTATTTATTCTAGAAATAATTTATATATTAAAAACAGTATATTTCTATCAATACATTAAACCATAAAGTATATCAAAATAAACAGTGAGTAATCTTTTCCTTTCATGTTGCTTTAGAGGTTTCACTTTTCCTTTCATTTAATGATAATGTTCCTAAATATTTATCACACTAAAATTTATTCACACTCAATTAGAATTAGACAAGGTAAATCATCCCACATGATTCAGGGAAATACAATATGTAAAATTTGACTCTAACTGCAGTGATTATATGATAGTAACCTACAACTCCAGTAATTTTTAAACCATGGGGAAACTTTCTTGCCAGGAAATACTAGAAAGTTAAAGAATTTATTTATAGGCAATACTTAATTTTTACGTTTACAAATTGAAATAATTTTGTTAATGTAAAAACAATAAGAGGAATTATAAATAACTTACCTTTCCAATATAATTGTATTTATTATAATGACCTTAAGAGTCAAAAATAGGGGCTTCCCTGGTGGCGCAGTGGTTAAGAATCTTCCTGCCAATGCAGGGGGCAGGGGTTCAATCCCTGGGCCGGGAAGATCCCACATGCTGCAGAGCAACTAAGCCTGTGCGCCACAGCTACTGAGCCTGTGCTCTAGAGCCCGAGAGCCACAACTACTAAAGCCTGCATGCCTAGAGCCCATGCTCTGCGACAAGAGAAGCCACCACAATGAGAAGCCCACGCACCACAACAAAGAGTAGCCCCTGCTCATCACAACTAGAGAAAGCCCGTGCACTGCAAAAAAGACCCAACGCAGCCAATAAATAAATAAATAAATAATTTTTTAAAAAAGAGTCAAAAATAGTCAGTGGAACCTTCCATGTGAGAAGAGGAGAAAGCCAAGTGAGAATGAAGAGTGTGTTCTAGGAAGATAATTGTTCACTCATTCGTTCCATAACTATGCTAAACAATAAGAAAGACAGAGATAAGTGAGACAGTTCCTTCTTCCAGGAATTTTCAAAGCTGTAGAAGAGGCAGACAGGGAAAAAAATCATAATACAATGTACTAAGGTGCTATATAATAGACAAAAGTGCTAAGGAGCAGAAGAGTGACTGGGTCCCATCTAGAGAGTAAAGACTTCTCCTAGAGTGGAATATTGAACAGGTCCTTAAAAGACTAAGAGAACATTCACATGTAAGTCTTGTGTGAACAGGTCTTCACTTCTCTTGGGTATATCCCTTAGGAGTGGAATTGCTAGCTTGAATGGTAAATTGATGCTTAACTACTTAAGAAACTGCCAAATTGTTTTTCCAAGTAGCTGCACCAGCAACATATGAGGTTTCCTATTTCTCCACATCCTTGCCAACATTTGTTATTATCTTTTTTTTTTTTATAGCCACTCTAGTGGGTGTGAAATGGTAGTTTGTGTTTTCAATTTGTATTTCCCTAATGACTGGGAATGTTGAGCATCTTTTTTAATGTATTTACTATACTTTTGTGTATCTTCTTTGATTAAATATTCAAATCTTTTGCCCATTTTTAAGTTGGGTTGTGTTGTATTGTTGAGTTGTAAGAGACATAAAAGACCACCTATTATCTGATTGTATTTAATGAAAAGTCCAGAAAAGGAACATCTTTAGAGACAGGAGGTATATTAATAGTTGCTTGCGGCTGGTGATGGGAATGGGAATTGACTATAAGTGGACATAAGATATCTTATCAGGAGGATAAGAATGTTCTAAAACTGAATAAAACCAGATGGCAGTGATGGTTCCACAGCTTGGTAAATTCACTAAAAATAACCGTGTCCTCAAGACAGGTGAAGTTTAAAGTTGTTTAAAAGGAAAGATGAAGAGAGGTTCTCCAAAAGGCAAAGGAAGAGCCCTCTAGGAAGAAAGAACTGCATGTGTAGAGGCTCAGAGGTATATGATGTTGGGGAAGAAAAAAAGTGTGGCTGGAAAGAGGTAGAAGTGGCAAAGGAGGAAGCCAGAAGCGAGAGTCGGAGCTTCATTCTACAGATCTCACGACTGTATTAAGGAGTCTGGACTTGATCCCGTAGACAGGAAGAAACTCCCAGCAAAGTGGGCTTTTTGCTGAGATTCTGTTCTAAATGTGAAAAATCAGTTTATACATATTGCAGTTATTGGAGTGGTTTCATTCATTTTATCTTTGCAGAGGGAAAAATGGAACTAATGTCACGTTCTTCCCAATTAAAAGGTAAACACTGGAAAACCGATGGCATCAGCAATGTATCTTACAAATCGGAAGACAGACTTATAACATTCAGCTTGGAAACTTTTGGTCCTGTTACCTTGCTTCAAGATGCTCATGTTAATATGCCATACCAGTCATGGGCGCTAAGACCCCTTGGTGTGAATAAAGTACTTCTGACTGTGACTACGGTATTCACTGAGATTCAAATACAAATTAAGGTAAACTGCTGTTATAGCAAGTCACATCAGAGAGCTAAATCTCTTTGATGACAGAAAGTGTGTCAAAGCAGTTAGTTACCGGTGGTTTACATGTTGAAATATATCTTTTATGAATCTATTTAAAATATACCTTGAGCTGTAACTTCTAAATGAAATATTAGATAGGAAATAAGATGTAGTAAGTAAAGTACAAATTTGTACCCGCAAGTTACTGGGAACAGAGCAGTTGGTGAAGCTAAAGCCTGGTTGCAGTATGACTTTCGGAATTTTTGATCCACTCTAAAGAGGCTTCCTGATCTTATCACCCAGCCAGTTGAAATCCCCTTTCAGTGCCTCCACTGCTCACCAGTCGGAAATTACCCAGTCGGAAATTGAGAGACACAAAAAGTGGATTTAGTGGTTGCCTGAGGCTGAGGGTGGGAATGAGGGTTCACTGTAAATGGGCATGAAAGAGTTTACTGGAGGGAAGAAAATGTTGTAAAACTGATTTATGGTGATCATTGCACCACTCAGTAAAGTTACCAAAAAATCACGGGACCATGCCCTTGGGTGGGCATGGTGAATTTTATGATATGTAAGATATACCTCATGAAAGTTTTTTTAAAGGAGAGAGGAAAAAGAAAAAAGAGATAACCGGAAATTCCTTATGAATGTGGCAGGAAGCTAGCATGTCATCAAACTTGGCTTTTAAAGTCACACAAGAGTTGTGAACACTGTACACCTTCAAATTGCCACTTTGCAAACTTTATTTTTTTAATCTTTTAAAATATTTATTTATTTATTTATTTATTTATTTATTTATTTATTTATTTATTATGGCTGCTCTGGGTCTTCGTTGTGGCAAGCGGCCTCAGTAGTTGTGGCACACAGGCTAGTTGTGGCATGTGGGATCTTAGTTCTCCGACCGGGGATCGAACCCGGGCCCCCTGCATTGGGAGCATGGAGTCTTAACTGCTGGACCACCAGGGAAGTCCCCCACTTTGCAAACTTTAAAACTGGATAATAATTTTGTGTTATTATATTAAAATTTTATATGTGTAAAAAAAATGATGATCCTTAAAAGTTGCAACATGATCGCTGTCAAATAGCTCTTATGCTTCAATACGAACCCATGCAGTACTCCTAGATGATAACTTATAAAGTAGGAGGCCTGCGAGATTCTTTAGTTCAGCCCCTGGATTGCTCAGACAAGCCCAAGAAGAGTTGATAAACTGCTTAAGGTAACGTGGAGACTCTGTGATGGAGCTTTTGGATCAGGCCTAAAACATATCTGTCCTGCATTCTTTTTAATATAGGATAATACAGAAGTTTTTTAAAATAGTATAAAAGAACCTAATGGCTGGACCTAGAATGATAATGAGGTAATAGTTTCTTTAACCTACTTATATAAACAATTGTTTTTTTCTTATTGAAACTAGGAAAACCTCTGCATGTTAGCGTCAATCAAACTAAACAACAAAAAGCACTCCTCTATTTTGGAAGAAAAGTGGATGACTCCTGCTTCTTTCATTCTTGCTTTGAAAGAAACTGGACTGAATATCTTCCCTACTGGACACTCTCATTTTTATGTTGTTATAAACTATAAGGTAAGAATGAATCTTTCCAAATTTAATGTGATGGACATTTCGAATGTCAGCAAGTATTAAATTTTATATAAATCTTAAGGTACACCAATGGTTTTCTATGTTCACTTATATAAGATTATAGTTAGAAAGGAAGGAGTAACTAGCATGACCAGGGTTCCCTCAAATTTAACACGCTGTAGTATGATCTTCATGGAGCATAACCACAGCTGGTCAGTTTAGTGCCAAGGCAGTCTGAGCAACTTCCCATTTTGTGTGCTTTCTTTCTTCTAACAGACTGGACATGTGTAAGATTTCTTACAAGAGTAAATGAACCGGCAGGTTCCCAGACATGATAAATCAGGCAAAATTAAACATGTACAAGGACCACCGATACACAAAACCTACTTCCTTCTATTTCTTGTCAGAGCCTCCCTGTCTGCCTATAGCGTACTCATAAGTTAAGTTAAATGAGATCCTTCCATGTTAAACTGTGAGCTCCTTGAGGGAGGTGACTGTTTCTTAATCAACTTTGATTCTTCCAGCACCAAGCCTATTCCTAGAATACAGTAGATGTTTAGCAAATATTTATGATGCATGAGTGAAGACACAGTGCTTCTAATCATGAAAGGTGTTTGGGGCAGAAGAGTTCTATACTCAAGAACAAGTTTATAACATACCAGAAAACGGCAATATAGGTAGACAGTTATAACACTCGACAATAATCCTGTCAATGAGTGTATACATATATGTGTAGGGAAAAAAACCCACCTTGGTTTTAGTAACTCAAATTGCCAGTTACTTTACAAATGCTGAATGTCACGTACTAGTCATCTTTTCAGAATATTATACTCGAGACTTTTTTTCCTGAACACCTATATTCTAGACATTGTTTTAAATGCTTAGGAAATATTAGTGAATAAAACAAAAGTCCCTACCCTTGTGGAGCTTAGATCCTAGTAGAGGGAGGCAAAAATAAACAACAAACATAATAAACAAAATTATCTTATGTCAGAAGGTGATAAGTGGTTTGGGAAAAAGAAAAGGTATAATATCAAATAGGGTGTAGCGGGAGGGGGGCTCAATGAGAAGATAAGATGTGAACAAAGCTTCAAGGTGGGGAATGTAGCCAAGTTGCTATCTCTGGACGGAGATCAGCTTCCAGGTGGAGAGAGGAGCTGGGGAGAGAGCCCAGAGGGAGTGGCCTGATGTGTCTGAGGATGGGAGGAACAGCAAGGAGGCCAGGGCACTGAGAGAGCAAAGGGAGAAGAACAGGGGATAAACTCAGAGAGATAATGGGGTATGTGGGGGATGTCAGACCACAGAGGCCCTTGTGGAGCACTGATAGGACTTTGGAGTCTCCTCTGAAAGGGGAAGCCATCGCCCCATTTTGAAAAAGAAGTCATGTAATCTGACTTACATTTTATTTTATTTTTTTAATATTTGAATTTTATTTTTTTAATAGTTTTCCTTTTTAAAAATTTTTATTGGCATATAGTTGATTTACAATGCTGTGTTAGTTTCTGCTATATAGCAGAGTCAGTTATACATAAACACATATTCACTCTTTTTTAGTTTCTTTTCCCATATAGGTCATTACAGGGTACAGTAGGTCCTTATTAGTTATCTATTTTATATATAGTAGTATGTATGTCAATCCCAATCTCCCAATTTATCCCCCCGGCCCCTTTCCCCCTTGGTAACCATAAGTCTATTTTCTACATCTGTGACTCTCTGTTTTTGTAAATAAGTTCATTTGTACCATTTTTTAGATTCCACATATGAGTGATGTCATATGACTTATCTGTCTTTTCTGACTAATGGCGCCTGACTTACACTTTAAATGGGTCTGTGTTGAGACCAGACTAGTCTGTAGGAGGCCACGGAGGGAAAGGAAACTTGACAGGCTCTACAATTAACTCTGTTTGTATATTGACAGTTTCCTCCGGTAGAAGTGAAAGCTTATCGGCAAATGGCCCTGCTCAGTTCAGCTTTTGCGTTTGGTTGGAGCAAGTGGAATATAGTATGTGATTCTAAAAAAGTTGTATTTCAGGTATGGTATGCAAAAACCCCAGCAGAGTATTCTGTCCTCCAAAAGAAGATACTCAAGAGCTAAATGAATGTAGACCATGGTTTCTCCTCTTAAAAAGGTGAAAAAAATTAACATTCAAAATGGAGTTTTAAAACTTCATTTTCTTTAATTTTGTCAAAAATATAAAACCAAACCATGTGAAGGTTACACCTTCATTGTCCATTATGGTATTAAAAGCTCTTGATTTCAGGCTAGAGGCCTTACCTCTCTTTGCATCAACTGAAGAACAAATGTAAGCCTTTCACGTGAATATATCTATGATTCACGAACTTTCTCCTCTGAGAGGGTTAGGCCTCCAATTTAACTTTCTGGAACATTTCCTACTGCCTGATAAAGAAGGTATCTTATCAAAATCTACAAGTTGACTGATGAATATTTTAGCATAAACGAGCCACCATGTTTATCTTGTTTATTGTGTGTTTCTCATATTAGAATATAAGCTCCTTGAAGACAAGGTTTTATTGTTGCCGCTGTTAGTTATTTATTAATACGTTTAGTTATTTTTCTCTTTGTTGCTATTGTTATACCCCAGCACCTAGAACAGTAACTGGCACTTGAAGTCATTCAATAAATATTTTTTAAAGAATTAATACATTTTGATAAGCTCCATAAACACCAAGGTATAAACAGTTTCATGCTTAAAAAAAAATGGGACATTAAGGATATTTCTTTTTATCTTAGCAATCTGGGGAACTCAACTGAGCCCTTCAAATAAAATACTCTACTGCCAAAATAGCTAATACAAGAGGAACTAGTCACAGATTCTTCTTTCTTATTCTTCAGGTGAGGGAACACCTTCCTGAAGAAGAACCCATTCAAAATCCTCATTGGACCCTTTTAATGTTTAGTGGTGATAGGGCACAAAGTCTCAAGATCAATGAATCCAGTGATGCATTCTCTGAAGCCCTTAAAGAAGAAACTGAGTTTCATTCTACTTTATATCACATGGTTAAGGATTTTGCTTCTAAAGAAGCAATGAAGAAAGTGAGGCATTCCAACTGCCAGTTTGTTGACTCTGTTTGCCACATGTTACTCTCAACTAGATTGCTTAGCTATTCTTAATCCCCACTGAGAAATTTTATTCAGTATGAAGAATCAAGCAACTTGGAGAAAAAGCGGTATTTCTTCAATAAAGTGTAATGTGTGAATATATGTCAAATAGGCTGTTAAAATGATCTAATCAGCATTTTACACTCAAATTTTATTTTTTTAAGAATTAGGGGTTTTCCCCTTCTGCATGCTTGGCCTACTGAGACTTCCAACGTTCACTGCATGAAAATTTGAATGGTTCTTTATTTCAATAAATTTTAACAAACAATAATATCTCCTCTTCAAAAAACCCATTAAAAAATCACATAGGCAGGCTTCCTCCCCATTATATTTTAGTTAGGAAGGTAATCACAAGAAGAAGGAATATAAAATATCTTACAGTCATTCTGAGAACCTCTGGTTCCACGCTATAATTTCCCAGCTAAAAGTTACTAATTTACAAAGTTCAGATACTGAAACTTTAAAAACCAAGATACACACACCAGGATGTGCTGCAGTCAGACTGGTGGTGGCCCATTGTGCTGGAGTCTGGTAAATGGCCACAAGATATGTTCCAGAGACATCCAGGGGTTCCCATCCTGCGCGGGAGCGGCATCCACGGACCTCTGGAAAAATCGGCCTGTGAAGAAGCTCATCAAAGCTGCAAAGAGCACAATGAACGCGACGGAAAGCCAGAGTGCCTTATTGGCCTCTCGGATGGAAGTCTTGAGATTTGTTGCCCAGGAAGCTATCGTGTCGTAACTACAAGGAAAACACAAAATCAGCATGAGGTAATCACAAGAATCTGTTTTTAGAAACACTCCTTTTGTCAACAATAATCAAGTCATGCATCTGCCCTACGTAATTCCACCAACACCTCCTCATAACAAGCTACATAATATGATCTGTGCTCTTGGCTTTGGCCATAATCTGCTCCTCCCACCCCTTATAATTTTTAGAGTTAAAGAAATGATGTGCTAAGGTAAGAATCTGAAAGTTATGTGATTTAGGCACTATCTAACTACTAAGAAGTATATCTGAGTATTAATTTCATTCTTTCCATCAGGTAAGGCAATTTACATTCTTATGGTAGAAACAACATTATTTATTGGGTAGAGCTGGGTATATGTGTTATGTACTTATAAACATGTCACTTATTTCTCACCATACCCTGGACTTCTGCTGTACTTAAATTTAAACTCTTCCTTTTAGAAACACCCACCAAAAAAGCTTATTAAAGCATCATCTATGTTTTTGAAAATAGTTAACTCTGTGTTAGACACTATACTAGGCATGTTGATACATGTGCTAATTCATTCCATCACGATAGCAAAGCAAAGACATGGGTACGATTATTATCCCTATTTTAGAGATGAAGAAATCAGTGCTCAAAATTGGACGCACTTGCCCAGGTCACACGGCTAGTTAGAGAGCTAATTCGAGCCTGGGCCATCTGGTTCCAAGGCCACTTCTTAACACTGTGAACTCACCTGTCTCTTGCAGCTCACAGGTTCAGGGATAATTCTTATAGACCATATGGAGTTTGTTACTCATCTTATGTTTAACATTTTGAAAGGCCTTTTAGTAATTTGATTAAGATTAATACTGCTAACCCTGCCTTACCTTCCCCCATTCCACCAAAATGGTATCATTTAGCAAGTAGACAACTTACATTGAAGAGACATCCCATTTTGATGGATTGTTTTTCTTTTCAGAAAGACTTAGCTTTCTTGTCCTTTCTACTGTTTCTTCTCCAGGTGGTTCTGAGTCATCTTTAGTTCTGTAAATAAGTATTGTTTTTAAATATTAAACTATGGATAATGAGCTATAACTATTTATAAGATATTGCTAAATTTTACTGTATTAGCAAGAAGGCTTTGCAGATACTTGTTTTGCTTTAGAAAGATTTGATAAATACCTAATTCTGAAAGTCAAATTACCAACTTTATATTTTTAATCTGCAATTTAATTTTTTAAAGTAACTTTCTGTATTTAGAAAAATAGCAAGTGTCTTTTGTAGAAAGTTGGGACGCTAGCCAAAGAACAAATTAAAAAGGGGAGATTTACAAAGAACATGTGTGTTAGTCAATTCTCACCACTCATAATTAATAGTGTCATTACTGTGATTTTCCTTCTGCATGTGTGTGTGTGTGTGTGTGTGTGTGCGTGTAACTACACTTTAAAAAACAAATGTGGATGCCGTATTTCTTCTGTGGATTTTTCATTCAACATATAGTAAAACTTTTCTCATTAAGTATTCTTTTACCACACCTTTTTTTAATATTCTCTATTAACAATCGATTTTACTCTTTTCTCTGTAGGTTTTTTGAGCAATGCTAAACTGGAATAACATCAAAGTGTCATTTCTTCTTTCTCTAAAAAATCTTAATAATTTTAAAAGTATTTAAATTATTCAAAATAATTCATAGTACTTTTACGAAGTATTTATGTTCAGTGTAAAACTACCTAAAATAAACCAGTATTTAGTGAGCTGAGAAACAGCAATTGGGTTGACTGTATTTAAATAACATCATATTATCTAACGAGGGGTGCTTCACCAGAACAAAAAATTGCTTCATTATTCACCTTCCATGTTTCATGCTCACTGAGTCCCTAGTTGGATCTGAATTTTGAAATCCCAAGCTCAGAATTCCCTCACAACTGCCAAAGGGAACTGTGTCTCAAGGTTTTTGTTTTTGTTTTTGTTTTTGTTTTTCAATCAAACGTCTGCAGGGAATGCAAGTGGTAGATTTCAGTTTGGTTTTTAAAGAAACAAAGCCCAAAGCCAGAATTCGTATAAGAGTCTCAAGGTTTCAGTCTTTTGTTTGAAAAGACTTCTCAGTAGAAATCATACCATTCTAACAAAACTTTTAAAACAGATTATAATCTTTTTGAGGAAATAATCTGTTAAAAACCCAGATCATAAAATATCCATTATGTTAACTCTAAATCTAAAGAGAGTTCAATACATGTAATTAAGCTCCCAGGATTGTTTAAGGTGGCGGGGGCGCGGTGGGGGGAAGGCTTTGAAGGTAGGAACTATGTCTTTTTTATCTTTACATCCCTTAAGCTTGAGCATAGCGTGTCTCACATAATAGGCACGCAATGAACCTATAAAATCAACATAAAATCATTTCATTAAGTTTTCTACAGATGAGGAAACTGAGACCAAGTAAGGTTAAGCAGTTTGTCCATCATCACCCAAGGATTTAGAGGCAGCATTTCTCCATGTCCGTCCCTCTTGCCCTCTACCTTTCGCTACAGAAGTATATTTTATTGGTTTAACTTGCTAAATATAGAGATAGCAATATAGAGTTTTATGTTTCTCCTACTCTTTATTCACTTAAAGGGAGGCTGGATATATATACATAATGCACACATATTACATATGTGCCTATAGGTTATACACACACATACACACACACGTGTGCGCTGTATATAATTCATCTATGTGGATGCACATTTTATTTTTATGGCTCTTTATGGACCTTTCCCCCTGATGATAAGATACCTATGCAGAAGAAAATTATCTTCAGAAATCTGGCCAATTCTAGGCTCTCTTCTAACTTAAGACCACAAGCTTGCAGTACTGACAGCTACAAGAGTGAATGTATTCACAAGTAACATTTATATAGTGCTTTATAGTTCATGAAAGTCTTAAACAATGAATGATCTTTTTGATGATGTAGTATTGATCTCATCTCCACAGAATAAAAGTGATCCCCACTATTTATGCCCCAGTCACATCAGGCTAATAAACACATCAAGTTTCACCTACTTTAGTTCACATTTTTCTTCTTCAGCATCTGCCCAGGCATAGGTACTAATAAATCGATGTAAGGAGGGACGATGTTCACTCTGCTTTGACCCCAAAACACGCCTAAATAAAGATGATTATAGCCACTTGTCAAATATACTTCTGTAGCCATTACCAATTTATTTCCCACCACCTAAATCAATACAAAAATGATGTGTTCTTATTTTTTCCTTGGCATATTCATGTAATCCGTATTTCATAAGAAAACAATTTCATGATCACATGCCAATTTTTACAATTATTCTGCATATATTCTGTACAAATCAAGTGTTACTATATCAACTATTTCAAACATTTACTTTAGCCCAATCATAAAACAGTAAGGTTCCCAAAGAGCCACCTTAAAATAACACTTACCAACTGCTTGACCTCCTACTGAATCGGTCATTATTTTCCAGCCCAGCCACCTTTAAAGTTCAGATGTTAGAGAAATAATAAAATATGAATTTAGTGAAGTAAATTTATACTTTTGTCATATGAAAATCAATTTGCTTTTGACTAAGAACGCTTAGAAATTTGCTTACCATTCCTGCATTTCCAATATTTCTGGGCAAAGAGGCAATGGTCACTCTTCGAAGAGAAGATGGCTACCCAAATGGGGAAAATGTACATTTAGAAAATCCTCAATATTTTATCCTTCTATGAAACACTGACGGATATTCTTGTATGTACACATCCATGTACTCAACCACTGATGAGTTAAACAGGAGACTTATTTTCAAGAATTTTGTTACAACCAAATTGCCTTCCAAATTACCTTCCAGAAATATTCTGCCAATCCATATTCCACTTTCTCCAAAATGGGGTAATTTTTTGCCAACCATGTAAGGAATATAAAGCTTTCTGTTTAGGTTTCTAGTAACACTGAACATTCTTTTCCTATGCCAAATAACCATGTCTGTAAGTGCTCTGAGAACCACCTGTTCATGATTTTTGCCTATATTTATTTTGTTAATGATATTTCTCGGCAGAATGTTTTTATTGTTATTGCAGCCAAATCTTTTCATCTATCACTTCCTCTCTTTTTTTTGTTATCTTCGTTTTTTTTTTTCTGGCCACGTCATGCGGCGTGCAGGGTCTTAGTTCCCCGACCAGGGATAGAACACGTGCCCCCTGCAGTGGAAGCACAGAGTCTTAATCACTGGACCTCCAGGGAAGTCCCTCATCTCTTCCTCTTTTGCTACTATTTCTTTTATGCTCGGCAAGGTTTTCCCCAACTCAAGAGGAGATAAATATGCACCTATTTTAGAGCTTTTTTTTTTCATGGTTTCATTTTTTCCATTTAATACATTTAAGGATGAGTATGATATTTTAATGAATGGATGTATTCAAACCTCAGCCTTGAGATTTGTACAGGAAAATGTTATATCATATTTTGTGGCTCTTCATGTTTAAATAAGTAGAACTTCAGGAAATAAACTGATGAAGTTTTATGTGAATTCTTTTCTTAAGCCACCATCCCTAATTTAATTTTTTAGGTTAGTTGAACATCAAAAATATCAAATTGTTGTCCAAAAACCTGGGTTCTAATCATGGTTCCATCACTACAAGATCATAACTAATCACTTAACTTCTGTGAAAGTGAATTTCCTCATCTGTGAAAAAGATTTGGATGGAATGATTTTAAAAGTCCCTTGCTCAAAAATTCTTTGAAATCCTGACTTTCAAACCGACAAAAACTGCTGACTGACTTTCAATAGCCCATTCTCCCCTTCTTATTTAGTGACAAATCCCACTGATTTTTAGTTAGGCATACAGCCTCCAAAATAAAAGCTGTGTTTTCATCTTATTTCCAACCAAGAATGGAAAGGGAAATGTTATCTGGGACTTCTAGGAAGTGTCTTCAGAGGGAGAGAGAACACCTGTTTTTGCGTGTTCCTTTTTCTGGAACACGACTCACTGTAATGACCAGGACCTGGTGCCCAGAACTGACAAAGCCATCTTAGACCTTAAGATGGAAGCAAAGCTCTGCGGATGATGACTTGGCAGAAGAGAAGGGGACTGGGCCCTAGGGATTTTGTGAAGTTGCTCTGCCACTGTTGGGCTGCTTATTCCCCACTTTGGTTTCACGTGAGAGAGAAACTATTGTTATACTGGCTTTCCTTTCGCTGCCAGGCAAACTTCATTGAGATACAAATGTTGCAAGATGTATAAAAGCATATATATATCATATAAACATAAACACACACACATGCATATATACATAACACATACATATGAACTGAAATCACTGTTGCCTTATGATTTACACTGAAAGCCATGTCGCTTCAAATAATATTTTAAAACCATCTCATCTATAACATTTGATAGACATTTGTTAAGTGCGTTAGTAATTACCTTAGAGTTTAGAGAAGCTGAACGTTTTTTAACTTGGCAGTCCTCTGAAAGGGAAAACACATTTGTGTATTTTAGGAATTACACATGCAACTTAATTCTTTACAAAGGAAAGCAAGCGACGGTCAGAAAATATTGAAGACCACAGAGACTACTGAGCAATTTAAATATCTGGTTATCATTTATTTGGTGATTCATAACATAGTAATCTGAATTATGTGTGCTAATGTCCACAATGCCTGCCTAGCACAGAGGGGGCACTAAATGAATGTCTGCTGAATAAATGAGTCCAAAATTACAGATCAGAAGATCATCAAATATTATTACTTTTCTAGAAGAGAGAGCAGATCATTAAAATGAAGAGTCTGCTTAGAAACATCTATACTGTCTATTTAAAACTATTATAAGATGTATACAAGCCTTCTGTTGAGATTTTTTCCATGGTCACCGATGGCTCCCTATTTTCCAATCCATTGATCAGCTTACTCTGCCACATTCCTTCCTTGTTCAAGGGATACAAAATCATTACTGATGAGAGGGGTTCATTTACACTATTGTGTCTTGCTTTACATGTGGAGAAAGAGCCAATTCTAACATATCTTAAGTAGGACAACACTGGGATCAACTCAATGAGTTGGATTAAGTATATTCTCTCATATGGCAATTTAATTTAATGAATTTTTGGTGTCTACCATAAAATTCATCTTGTCTCCTAATTTCTTTTCTGGCATCTTACTTTGGGCTATATAAATAACAGGAATGAGTTATTTCTTATATTCTTATACATATATTTCTATATATCATCTTCTAATATAACCTTACATAAGGCTCCTATACTAAAGGCATTATATAATAAGAATTAGTAAGAGAGAGAATGAAAAAGGAGAATGTTAGAAAAACATAACTGTTACTATTATCTTAAACTTTTATTACCTTCATCTTCAAGAGGGTTAAAAGTCCTTTCATTTTGCAAAAGAACCTGTTTCAGTTCTTCTAATTCAGCGTGCTCTTTGGCATACATTCTCTTCAGATTTTCTACATGCTGAATCATCACTTCAACTGCTTTACTAACCCTGCTTTCCTAGCAGGAAAAAAAAAAAAGAACAAATTTACATTGAAAATACGATCCTCGATACCCAGTTAAAAGACAGTGAATTAGAAACATGCACTTATCTTCACTCCATCCCTAAATCCTACTAAAATGACAAAAAGGGGTTTTTTAAAGGCATGAGTAGAGAAGGGTAAATAGAACAGAAGAGGATATAAAACATTTTTGAACTCCTGCCAAGTAGAAGGACTAGCGGTAAATGACTAAGACTTAAAAAGCTGAACCCTAAAAAAAGCACTAAGAAAAGCCTAGAAGCAACCTGGGTTGTACCACAGAAAGCAGCAAATGCTCAGGAATTAGTGGTGCCTTTAGAATCAAGCTTGAAGGTAGAACAGAAGAAATGGCTGAAAATCTGTGTGAAAAGCGATTAGATCCGCCGATCCCCTGCCTTTCTCAGGTCAGCTGAGCCCCTCCACCACATCTATGAAAGACTACGAAAGCTGGATATCTAGAGAGAGTTAAACAGAAACCGAGCAGTAACAAATAGTTGATGGTGAGTGGCTCATACAGAAAAGAGTAGATTTAAGCAAAAGTCTGTGTATGTACTGAATCTAGAATAACGGAGCCTTATTAGTCTTCCTTCCAACTATCAAACACTGGCAGCCAAGCTTACACTCTCAAGGCTGGCCGTTGGAAGACTTTTCTCAGAGGAATCTGACGTTGCAAGTTGAAAGTCTTAAAATTACCAACATTACGAGTATCCCAGTGAAACATCCTAGCTCGTGCAAAGCCCACAGCCGACAAGAAACTTCCCCACCCAACGTACACAGCTGTATAATGGATCATCACCAGTCAGAGGAAAGCCTCTAGCCAGAGGAAAGAAAATCAAAACACAGAAAAAAACCTGAAAGAAAAAACCTAAAACTTCAAGGAAACCATCAGTATCTTCAGAAAGGTACGAATAAGTATTGCATCTAAGAACAAGATATTAAAAAGCAATATTCTGAGAATTTTAAAAGTCTGGAAATTAAAAATATGATAAAAAATACGTAACACAAGCGTTTCAAGATAAGTTTGAGAAAATTTCTCTGAAACTAGAGCAAAAAGATGAAAATGTAGAAAACAGACAAGAAAGGACCAGTTCAGGAGATCCAACACCCAAAGATTAGGAATTCAAGATGGATAAGAAATGTGGAAAAATTCCATTAAATGTAGAAAAGGAAATAGTTCAAGAAAATCTCTGAACTCACGAAATAACTTGCCAGTTTATGTTCACTCACAGCCTAAAACAGTGGTTGAAAACAGATCCGTGCCAAGGAATAGAATATCCTAAGTAGGGGTAAGAGAATATCCTAAAAGCTTCTGAAAAATAAAAAGGGGTTATAAACAAAACCTCAAGACTGAGAATGGCATCAAAGTTTGATAGCAACCCCAGAAGCTAAGAAGAAAATGAAGCAATGTATGAAAAATTATGAAGGAAATGACTTCTAACCTAGAATCCTTCACCCAGCTACCGTAAAGACATAAAAAATAAAGACATTTTCAGTTATATAACATTTTTAAAAGTTTACCTCCCAGACATTCTTTTCCTCAGGAAGTTATTGGGTGAGATGTTCCACCAAAATAAAAAAAAAGTAAACCAACAAAGAAGGAGGTATGGGATTCAGGAAATGGAATTCAACTCAAGAAAGAAGTGAAAGAAATCTTCATTTAAGTATTTCTAGGACTTGTGTGGTGAGCCTGAAGAACAGCCAGTTGAGACTGACAGGTCAAAAATCTCCAGAAGAAACATCTCAATGAAGAAATTGACAGAATACCTGATGAGTTTAAATGTACTGGGAGATCTAGACTCCCTGGGAGAGGTTGAGAATAAATTAGAGACAAGTAAATAGAAAACTAAGCATAACAATCATGGCAAAGGAAGATAACTCCACAAAGAACATGAACATTGTGCAAAGAAGGAAAAGCCATCATAACAGACTACTGTCTCTGCTATGAATAGAATTTACACAGGCATAATAATGTTTACAGATAATATAGATCTAATATTATCACTCACTTTTTAATTAAAAATTTTTATTAAGATAATTTCTACAGACACAAAAAGTAGACAATAAACCCACACATATCCATCAACCAGTTTCAAGAACCACCAACATTTTGCCATATGAATTTCACCCCAAGTTTTGAATGCTATTTCTTTTTAAGTACAGGTGATGGACATCATGTTACTTTACCCATAAACATTTCAGTAAGTATCTAAAAAGAAAACAAAATAGGAGTGTATTTCCTTAAATAACCACAATGACATGATCACGTCTAACAATATTAACAGAAACATCTTAACATCATCTTATCCACATTCAAATTTCCCCAACTGTCTAAAAAACATCTACTTGAAGTTTTGTTTGAACTGGAACCTGACAAAATACATTCACTGTATTTTTTTTCTTTTTTTTATATTGCTGTGTAATTCGCAATATAAATTTTACTGTTTTTAAGTGAACATTCAGTGACATTCAGTACATTCACAATGTTGTGTAACCACCATTTCTATCTAGTCACAAAATGTTTTCATCACCCCAAAACAAAACCCCATACCCACTAAGCAGTTACTCCCCACTCTCCCCTCCCCCCAGAACCTAGCAACCACTACTCTTCCCCCATTCTAGATACTGTATATAAACAGAATCATACAACATGTAACTTTTGTGTCTAGCACCTATACTTAGCTTCATGTTTTCCAGATTCATCTACATTGTAGCATGTATCAATACTACATTCCCTTTAACAGCTAAATAATATATTAATAATATTGCAATTTCTGCACATCCTTGTCAATACTAGTTATTTTCCTTCTTTCTTTCTTTTTCTTAAAATTATAGCTATCCTAGTAGGTGTGAAGTGGCATGTCAATATGGTTTTGATTTGCATTTCCCTAATGATTAAGCATTTTTTTATGTAATTATTGGCCATTTCTGTATCTTCTTTGAAGAAATGTCTATTCAAGTTTTATTCCCATTTATTTTTTTTCCCATTTATTTTTGACACAAATTCAAGATTTTATTAAAATCATTTGTAAGTTGACATAATATCTCAGTGGTGAAGGACAACTTTTAATAAAGCAAAAATAATGAGTAATGTGAATAAACAGAAAAGTGAACAGTGTTACCTGTGACATTTAAATGATTACATGATTTTAATTATTTTTTTCATAATAAACAACTCTGTGAACACTTATTTAAGGATTTATTCCCATTTTTAAATTGGCTTATTTTTCCCAGATTAATACAATATCTTCCTACATGGTCTCCCAGTTTCCATTTAAACCCAATCCCCCACCCCACCCCCAGTGTCCATTCTTAATAAAACAGCCAGAACAATCCTTTTAAAACTTAAGCCAGGACTTCCCTGTGGCACAGTGGTTAAGAATCTGCCTGCTAACGTAAGGGACATGGGTTTGATCCCTGGACCAGAAAGATCCCACATTCCGTGGAGCAACTAAGCCTGTAAGCCACAACTACTGAGCCTGTGCTCTAGAGCCCACATGCCACAACTGCTAAGCCCATGTGATGCAATTACTGAAGCTTGTGCACCTAGAACCCATGCTCTGAAACAAGAGAAGCCACCACAATGAGAAGCCCACACACTGCAACAAAGACCCAATGAAGCCAAAAAAACAAAAAAACAAAAAACAAAACCTTAACCCAGATCATGTTACTTTTTTTTTCATGTTACTTTTTGGTTCAAAGCCCTCTAGTGGCTTTTCACTCTTTCAAAATAAAAAACAAAGTCCTTATGATGACTTAAAAAGATCGACATGATTCCCCTGCCCTCTTACCTCTTGGACTTTATTTTCTATGACTATCTTTGGATTATTGCACACCAACCATACTGGACTCATTTTCTGTTTGTCATATGCTAACTTAGGTCCCCAGTTCTAACTGTTCCCTCTACGTAGAATACTCTTCCTCCAGATATCCACCTGTGTTAGCCCTCACCTCCTCCAAGTCTTGTTCAAATGTCACCTTCATAGAACAGCCCAGCTGACTACCTGACAGCCTCTGTAAATCTTCAACCCCTCCCATCCCAAAGTTTTTCATCCTCCTTTTTCCTGCCTTTTGTTTTTCGTAACACTGATCACCTTCTAACACACTACATGTTTTCCTGACATCTTGTTTATTGTCTATCTCCTCCCACTAGAATATAAGCTCCATGAAGGAAGAATATGTGTCTGTATGGCTTAGATTAAGGTGGTAGCTATGGAGAGGGAAATGAATGGTTGAATTCTGGACACAGTCTGATGGTACAGTGAATAGAATTTTCCATAGGATGAGATGTGGAGTGTAAGAGAAACGCATTGAGAATTACCCCCAAGGTTTTTCAGCCCCAGCAACTGGAAGGACAGAGTTGCCCCTGACTGAGGTAAGGAGATAATGCGTAAAACAGTTTTTGGAGGGACCATCAGCAGTTTATTTTGGGATATGTTAAGTTCAAGTTGTTTATCAAACTTCCAAGCAGAAACGCTACGTCAACAGTAGCAGATTCTAACCTGAAACTCATTGCAGAGGTTTAGGATAAGCGTGTGAATTGGGGAGTCATCAGCTGACCACACGGGATAGCATGGGGATTGAGTGACGATGGAGATCAGACGTGCAAAGGTGAAACCCTGGGGCCCATCAAGATTAAGAGGGCTGGGAGAAAGAGGGGGGACCCATAAAGGAGCCTGGAAGGGACTGGCCCATGATATAGAGAGAAAGACCAGGGAATTGTGGTACCTGGAAACCAAGTGAGGAGCGTGTTTCCAGGAGGAGGATGAGCTCAGCAGTGTTGAATGTAGCAGACAGGTCACCAAGACAGGAAAACGAGTTGGTTACGGCTGATTAGAGTAGGTTTCAGAGAGAATGGGATGAGGGAAACTGGAAACAGTGAGAACAATTCTCTTGGAGGAGATTTACTAAAAATGGGAACAGAGAAACAGGGTGGGAGCCAAAGGAGAAAGAGTCAAAGATCTTTTTGTTCGTGTTTATTTTGTGTTATTTTTCCCATCTTAAAAACAATGTATTTGTGTGCTGATGGGAATGATTCAATAGAGTGGGGGAAAACTGGAGATGGAAGAAAGCAGGGAGAATTGGGGCCCGAGATTCTGAGTAGTTTAGAAGGGACGGGATTGTATATAGAGGTGGGTTAGCCATGGATAGGATGAGAGAGAGCTCATCTTTCGTACTAGGGAGGAAGGCAATGTCGAGGGTTTAGATGCTTGTAGGCTCAGAGCTTTTGGCAGGACCCTTCTGATTACCTCAACTTTCTTACTGAGTTAGGAAGCAAAGTCATTACTTGACAGAGAAGAAAGGGGAGGACATGATGGTTATTTGAGGGGAAAGGACAAAGTGTGAAATTAACATATAGAAAAGAGGCAGGGTGAATGATGGGAAGCCCCAAGGACCACTTGAGGTTTGTGATGAATTTCAGAAGAACTCCGTCAGCATACAGGTGTGAGATTTTCCATCTATGCAGGTATAATCAGGTGGAGAAATGGATTTAAAACAAGACTGTAGATTTTCTAAATGAGTAAAACAAAACAAGGGACGGAAAAGTGTTGAGGGTTTATGCAAGGGAGCATATACTGTGTTTGACCATGGAATTTAAGCTTGGTTAGGAAAGAAGAGAGATTACAATGAGGTGAAAGACAGTGAAAAGGTGTGTGGGGAAGAGATGGACAAAATAAATATTCATCTTTGTAGTAGGAAACCAATAAATACTTAAAACTGAAAATAAATCACTAAGCGACATTATAAGCACATTATTTGGAGATATGAATATAAACAAAAACAAACCAAAAGAGTTGAAAGTTGCTGCTCTGGAACATGGGAAATGAGATAATAAGCCTTAGAGAACTACTTGACGTTTTTTAAAAACTATGAACAAACATAACTTCAATCAAACAAAGAATATTATTCTCTAGTGAGGGGTTAAAAAAGAAACTAGAATATTAGAAGTGTGTAACAAATGTTCAAACTAAAACTGTCATCACAATGAAACGTCTCCTTCTTAGGAAAACATATTTTAACAAGTTTGTTTAGGTAGAGATTCAAAAATTTAAAGTCTCCCCAGATTTTCCCACAAAGAAATTTTGAAAATCTACTTCTCTATGAGTAAGTGTGCAAAGATGCAAAAACAAGGATACTTACTGTAGTATTTTTTAAAACAGGAAAATATCAGGAACATTCTGAAATGATCAGATACAGTTTTTCCCTAGAAATATAATCCACTTTTAGTAATTTCATTGTAACTGCAGAAATGGAGACAAATTACCTGGTTAATGGCTCCCAGCATCTCAGCCCTACTGGCCACTCGTGCTGTGCACTGGCTGAGGAACGTTATACTCTTCTCCAGCTTCTTAATGATTTCCTGGGCTTGGCTGTCATCTTCACAAAGAGGTGTTAAAGACTGCACAGAAAGCAAAGGATTAAAAAGTATCCAATCCAAGTGTTCAGCAAGTGATTCTAACACTGACTACCTTGTAAATGCAGATGACTCTATTATCTTTGTGGAAGGTGAAAAGCAGAAGTAAGGACCAATAATGAATGATACTGAAATATTAATACCTTTGTTGGTTATGAAGTAGACCTGTGCAGGTGTTCACAACACCTTTTATACTATTTTTGATCCCTTCCTTCTTTATTTCCCAAATTTGCTACTCCTTCGTGTGTGTTTATAGCTTTCTTCTACAATGAATAGGATGGGATGTAATTAATTGGCAATGGTAAAGAAATTATGTCTATAAATGAACTGAATGCACTACATGAGAAGCATAGTTTGAACTTTGAAGAAAGTAGTAAAAATACACTTGAATTAGATATGATTCTGATTACTATATCTGCTCTCCCATTGATGACAAGGTGAGATTGGGCTGGTTAGATAGGTAAGCCTTCATTGCCTTATGAATATTTATCTCAAACCTGTGCCCTTGATCCAAGAGGATGGCTTTCCTGATGGAAGGCCATCTGTTTCACGGGGCTGGAGAAGGAATTAAGAGAACAGCATATTTGGAAACAAACAAGTCGTTGCTCATTAGCTATGTGATCATGAGCAAATTTCTAATACTTGCCCAAATCTAAAATGGGCAAGTTTTATAGCATTAGAAAGGAAAAGTGCTGCCAATAAAACTATAAGGCATCATTGACTGTAAATTGCATCTTAATTCTACAAATGTTATAATATTAAGCTTTCTGATTTGCTTTTTCCTCATCTGTCAGATGGAGACAACTGCATCTTCTTCCCAGGAATATTGTGACATGAGAGGTAACAGATTCTAACTGCCTGTCACACAGTAAATGCTCAATGAATAGCAGCCACTTTTGAAACAGACAGATATGTATGAGTCGCGACTGGAAAGCTGCTAACCAACTGGAATGACCATTGTCAGACATACATTTTCCTATTGCAGTTTAAATAACCACCATTAGTTAGAAAGGGAAGAGCATATGTTAGTTGCTAGTCAAACAGAATATGGTTTACCAAGACTTAATCATGAAGAAATAGAAAACTGGAGTAGACCAATAATTAGTAAGGCGTTTGAAGCAGTTATAAAAAAAATCTCCCAAAGAGGAAAACTCCAGTTGTATATAGCTTCACTGGAGAATTCTATCAAACATCTAAAGAAGAATTAATACCAATCCTCCTGAAACTCTTGCAAAAAAAACTGAAGAGGAGGGAACACTTCCAAGTTCATTCTCTGAGGCCAGAATTACCCATACCAAAGCTAGACAAAAACATTACAAGAAAACTACACACCAATATCCTTTATGAATAGTGATGTAAAAATCCTCAACAAATACTAGCAAATTGAATTCAGTAGCACATTAAAAGTATCATACACCATGACCCAGTGAGATTTATTCCTGTAATGCAAGGATGGTTCAACATATGAAAATCAATCAGTGCAATACATCACATTAACAGAAAGAAGGATAAATATCACATGATCATCTAAATTGATAAGAAAACCATTTGACAAGATTCAACATCTTTCATGATAAAAATATTCCAAAAACCAGAAATTGAAGGAAACTACTTCAACATAATGAAGGCCATATATGAACACCTACAGCTAAAATCATAGTCAACGGTGAAAGGCTGAAAACTTTTCCTCTAGGATCAGAAACAAGGCAAGGATGCCCACTCTCACCACTTCTATGCAACTTAGTACTGGAAGTCCTATCCAGAGCAACTAGACAAGTCAAAAAAAATTTTTTTAAATCCATACTGGAAAGAATGAAGTAAAATGATCTCTGATCATGACATGATCTTACATAAAGAAACCCCTAAAGATTCCACAAAAAGACTGTTAGAACTAATAAACAAATTCAGCAAAGTTGTAGGACACAAAATCAACATACAAAAATCAATTGCACTTCTATACACTACCAATGAAAAATCTAAGAAGGAAATTAAGAAAACAATTCCAGGTACAACAGCATCCAGAAAAATAAAATAGTTGAGAATAAACCTAACCAAGGAGATGAAAGACTTGTACAATGAAAACTACAAATCACTGCTGAAAAAATGAAATAAGACACAAAGGGAAAGGCATCCTGCATTCATGGATTGGAAGGCTTAATTTTAAGATGTCCATACTATTCAAATCAATCTATGGATTCAATGTAATCTCTATCAAAATCCCAATGGCATTTTTTTTTTTGTAGAAATAGAAAAATTCATATGGAATCTTAAAGGACCCTGAAAAGCCAAACAATTTTGAAAAAGAAGTACAAAGCTAAAGGTATCCCATATCTTGGTTTCAAAACACATTACAAAGCTACAGTAACCAAAACAGCATGGTACTGACATAAAGACAGACCAATAGAACAGAATAGCATGCCCAGAAATAAACCCACACATATATGGTCAAATGATCTTTGACAAGGGTGCCAAGACTACAAAATAGGGAAAGGATAGTCTCTTTAACAAATGATGCAGGAAAACTGTGAAAGAGTAAAGTTGGACTCTTATTTTACACCATATACGAAAATCAACTCAAAATGGATTAAAGACCTAAATGTAGGACCCGAAACTATATAACTCCAGAAGAAAACATAGGGAAAAAGCTTCATGACATTATATTTGGCAATGATTTCCTGAATATGACACCAAAAGCATAGGCAACAAAAGCAAAAGTAGGCAAATAGCACTACATTAAACTTACAAACTTTTATGCATCAAAGGACATAATCAACAGAATGAAAAGGCAACCTATGGAATGGGAGAAAATATTTGCAAA
Organism: Hippopotamus amphibius kiboko; assembly: GCF_030028045.1. Taxonomy (NCBI): domain Eukaryota; kingdom Metazoa; phylum Chordata; class Mammalia; order Artiodactyla; family Hippopotamidae; genus Hippopotamus; species Hippopotamus amphibius. Next base: position 59,529,979 of record NC_080197.1, read on the forward strand.
TCATATATCCTATTTTAAAATTGGCATAGGATTTAAATAGACATTTTCCAAAGATGATATACAAATGGCCAATAAGCATATGAAAAGATGTTCAACAATACTAATCATCAGAGAAATGCAAATCAAAACCGCAATGAGATACTACCTCACACCCGTTAAATGGCTACTATCAGAAAACAGAAAATAACACGTTGGCCAGGATGTAGAAAAACTAAAACCGTGGTGCACTGTTAGTAAGACTGTAAAATGGTGTAACCACTGTGCAAAACAGTATGATGGTTCCTCCAAAACTTAAAAATAGAACGCCGCACGATCCAGCAATCCAATATCTGGGCACATTTCTAAAAGAACTGAAAGCAGGGTCTTGAAGAGATATTTGCACACCCATGTTCACAGAAACAATGTTCAGTGTTCACAATAGCCAAGAGGCGGAAGTAACTCAAAAGTTCATCAATAAATGAATGGATAAACAAAATGTGGTATACGCATACAATGGAATATGTTCTCCAGCCTTAAAGGAAGGACGTCCTGCCATGTGCTACAACAGGGATGAACTCTGAAGACATTAAGCTAAGGGAAATAAACCGGTTACAAAAAGACAAATACTGTATGATTCCACGTACACGAGCTACCTAAAGTAGTCAAATTCACAGAAACAGAAAGTAGAATGGTGATTATCAGGAGCTGAGAGAAGGGCAAAGGGGGAATAGTTTAACGGATATACAGTTTCAGTAAACAAGATGAAAAGTTCTGAAGCTCTATCTCACAACAAGGTGAATATACTCAATACTACTGATGCACACTTAAAATGGTTAATATGGTGAATTTTACATTTTGTGTTTTTTAACCACAATAAAAAACAGAGTATGGTTTATATACTTTTATTGTCTTTTTCCAAAATTAGCCCTTTTAATTTTCCAACCTATCTGTATATTTATGGGGACTTCACAAAATAGAAGAATAATATAGTTAACACTTCTGTGTACCTTACAGAGGGTTTGCCCATTATCTGACAAGACAAATCAGTCACCATACTCTTTTTTCAGTTAATTAAATGGAAACAGTCTTTCAATTCTCTTCTTTGAAGCTTAACATTGACATTGTCTCCTATTTCTCAGTTTTCTGCATCATTACTCTACTGCCTGAAATCTATTTGAAAATCCAGAGAGACGGCAGAAGATTCACATAACTCCTTTAAAAGACACGTATTTGTTTTATTGCTTATACGCTTCTATTAGTGAACGTTTTCACCTGATGCTGAATTCTTAACTCCCATGAATTCACATGTGAGTCGGGCAGTGCTTGGTGCCTGGTGTTGGTTTTAGTCATACAAGTAAACTCTTATGTAATTTTGAAAACTTTATTAATAATGCAACCAAACGTGTAGTCCCTAAATGTTGATTCTCACCTCTAACAGTTTTAAACAGTTAGTGATTTCTTTCTTCAAGTTTTCTTCTGCCAAGTCACGGGATCTTTCTTCAAGCCTCACTCTTTTCTCCAAGGTGAACCAGTCGCATTTAAATCCCAAAGATAACCTGAGAAATTCGGCCTGTGGTCAAAATAATGGGAGGGTGAGGAGAGAACACTGGATGTAGTCAAATATTTTAGTTTAATACCAAATTATACTGAGGCATTTCTTTCTCCTCCCAGCGACATAATGCTGGCATGCATAGGCTTTACCTGCAGGTCATGGCCAAGCCAGACACCAGACATACAAGAGCTTATGCAAAAGCATGCAGGGACGATAGGCAAGTGAGTCTGAAACACTTCTTTTTTTATTAAAGGAAAAAACATTTGTTTGAAACTCACCTCCACCTCCTTCTCACTAGCAGAAGTGCTGTAGGATAAGAGAAGAACTTATTCAAACACACTTCAACAGAAAAGCAAAAAATGTGAGCATGCTACATGGAGAAGAGCTTACTTGTCACTTTGTCTAAAGTTAACTGACTTCACGGCAAGAGAGGAAACAGCAGCACCTATTAAAAGACAATAAAATAGTATTTGGTTAAAAAGGCTTAACAGCTAAAGGCACAGTCAATCAAATGTTGTGTCCTCGCTTCGCTAAACAGAGGCATTTTATTGAAGTATGTCTGAGAAGATCACCAGCTAACAATGCACTTGCTTAAATATAATATAATGTTATGCTACGCTCTGGGGATGGTGATGATGTTAACATTACTGGCTCACACTCCAGAACGTGAAGTCTTTGAAACCTGAAGATGTCTCAGAGTCAAGGGACAGCCCAATGTGTTCTTTCTGCATTTGAATGTTTATTTGATTTGATTCCGTGGTTAAATGCATAGCTTCGTCTGGTACCCTGGTGTTCCTGCAGACCAAGGACTGAAGAGCAGCACCAACAGGGGTACTAGTGATTCTAGTAGTAGTAGTAGTACTAGGAGAAGTAACAATAGTATAATAATAATAATAACGCAATAATAAATATGATATCAATCATTTACCACAGGTTTACTATATGTCAGTCCCAGAACAAAGCTCTTTAAATATATTAATGATACTCTTCACGACTACTTCAAAAAGAAGACAATATTAGTTATTAGGAGCATTAAATATAGCGTTGAAAAGAGCTGGTTTAAATCCTAGCGGTTGTGGACAAAGAATGTGGCCTGTCATTTCAGTAAACAAAGGATGTTGTAGCCATCAAGCCATCAATCACCATAGCTGCGGTGCACCCTGAGGGGACTTAAGATGGGGACAAGCAGGATACTGGGTCTAGATAGTGAAGGGGCATATCCAAGGAATGATCTCAATAAGCCCAGACTCTTGCCTCTTCCCATACACAGAAAAAGTGCTAAATTCATTAACTTGAGATGTCTGTTCTTTTTTTTCTGTCTTTTTTTTTTTCTTTGTTGGACTACCTGGTGGGTTTTTTTCATTTTCTGCAAAAACTCCTATATAGTAAGTCCCCTACATATGAACGAGTTTGTGGTTCCGAGAGCACGTTTGTAAGTCCAATTTGTTCGTTTAAGTCCAACAAAGTTAGCCTAGGTACCCAACTAACACAATCGGCTATACAGTACTGTGCTGTAATAGGTTTATAATAATTTACATACAAATAATACATAAAAAACAAGCACAAAAAATAAGGAAAGCATTTGTAATTTTACAGTACAGCATCTTGAAAAGTCCAGTAGTCCAGTCCAACAGCTGGCACACAGGGACTGGCATCGAGTGAACAGACAAGAAGAGTTACTGATGGGAGGAGGGAGAGGAGGGGGGAGGTGGCAGAGCTGAAGGATCGTCAGCAACAGGAGACGGAGGGCAGGCTGCAGTGTCACTCACGCCTGACGCTGGCAAAGGTTCTGGTTCCTTGCTGGAACCAGCTGCACATTCACATCTTTGAAAGTTCTCAACTTGAAGGTTCGTATGTAGGGGACTTACTGTATATCCTGTCTCTTCCCTTACCTCTTTGGAACAGTCCCTCAGAGCTATCTGAGAGGCTATATCCCAGGCTTGAGTCCTCAGTAAATCTGCCGGATAAAACATAATTCTCAACTTTCAAGTTGAGCTTTTTTTTTTTTTTTCAGTCAACCCTTTGATCCTTGTAACTAAGTGACCTGGAACAAGTCGCAACTGCATCAAACCGTCTACAAAATAAGGGTAATTTTTTTGATTTTTCTATAGTAGCTAACTTTTATGAGAACTTATATCAGGCACTTTTCTAAGTGCGTTTTACATAATTCCTTCAATCCTCACAACCAGCCTTTTGTGGTGGGTACCATTCTCATCTACAGTTTATAGGCTAGGAAACTGAATCGCAACTTACCTAGCTCACACAGGTATTGGGGAGAACTAAATAAAACTATGCACATAAAGAATGTAGCCTAGTGTTTAGCACAGTCTATTCTTCATAAAGGGTACTTTTTTACTCATAATTTCCACTTTGCAGATGAGGAAATTAAGACTCAAGGTTAATAACTTTCCAAAGTCACAGCAAGTAAGAGACTGGCCAAGCATACAGTGTGTGACTCCAAAGCCGGAACTCTATCCACTATTCCATCCTAACAGAAGGCAGATGGGGAGAGAAGCATATTAGCACTCATCCGTTAAATACTGGCTTATTTGCTTTTAGACGGAACAATAAAAAAGATCTCAGAGTAGAGCTTTGAATTTGCTACCAATGTTGGCGTGATTCTTAGTTCACAATAGGGTACTAGTTATTATAAGACCTCTGGGATTAACAGGCAATGCAACATAAATATGGCTTTTTGAAAATGATACAAGCTGAATCAAAATCAGTTCTATTTGGCTGATTTTATCTAGAGATGCACAGTTGTAGATGCCATATCTTTACTCAGAAAGATGTCACCCATAAAACAAACCAGCAGGGAATAAAAGTTCACATGGGGGTTGGAAGAGAACATTCCTTACCTCCTGCAGCACATTCTTTTCTGTGCTCATTTATTGTTTCTGGTTCCCCTTTGGCTTCCTAAAATCATAAAGAGATTTTATTGCTGTACATAGACTGGAAATCCTTCATAACCAATGATTTCTCAACTTCCTGTCCTCTCCTGCCCTACCCTATTCAAAAACACGCTATAGTGTGCGAAGAATTGTGCTAGGCATTAAGAAGAAAAGAGGACTGGGACTTCCCTGGTGGCGCAGTGGTTAACACTTTGCCTGCCAATGCAGGGGACACGGGTTTGAGCCCTGCTCCAGGAAGGTCCCACATGCCACGGAGCAACTAAGCCCATGCGCCACAACTACTGAGCCTGCACTCTAGAGCCTGTGATCCACAGCTATTGAGCTCATGTCCCACAACTACTGAAGCCTGTGCACCTAGAGTCTGTGCACTGCAATGAGAGAGGCCACCACAGAGAGAAGCCTGAGCACCTCAATGAAGAATAGCCCCCGCTGGTCACAACTAGAGAAAGCCCGTGTGCAGCAACGAAGACCCAATGCAGCCAATTAATTAATTAATTAATTTAAAAAAAAGAAAAAAGAGGACTCCAAGGGGGTTTCCAATCTAGCTGAGGCATAAAGAACAGAAACACATGAAAAGCTGCAAACATGATACAAGTTACCACAAAGCAAACTAGGATTAATTGCCAAATAAATGACACACAGATAAATATGTGCTTTGCGAGGGGAAGAGAGCGACACCATGGCTTGAGAAGCATGGAAAGTCTCTGCAGGCAAGGAACAAGCTGGAGCTTGAGGGGGAGGCAGGACTGAATGGATGAAGAGGGGGCAGTGATCTAGGACTACCACACGCAGCTTTCCAGATGGGCTGTTGGGGGAATTATGGCAAAACAGCTACTAAGATTGTGCCATGTTTGGCTTTTACTCCATCTGAATATATTGCAAGGTCACTGACCAACTATCCTACCAATGTATCTATACAACAAGAATCACCGGAATAGGAGAGTTGTACTATATTGCCTGGGGAAATCTAAAGAAGGAGCTCTAGGTATATAATTATTTTAGGATAATTATTATTCAACGTTCTCAGGATTTTTCCATAAAAAATAAGGCCAAGACAACTTTCCTTGGTAGGGCCCTTGAAACCATGTTACATAATTTTTGGACAACTGAAACTAAGATTTTGATAAAATGTAACAAACGCAATAATACAGGTAAGACATTGGATCTGTCTTATCAATATTTACACAATCTTACGTTGTCTGAATCCTCCCTCAACCCCTTGACTTCTTCTGGGTGTGGCGTTTCCTTCCTCTCCCACGCTTCCCGCCTAAGCTTCTTCTGGGAAGAGCTGTCCACGGCGGCTGCCTCTAGCTCTTCATCTCCCCTTTGTGATCAGTGAACTGCTCTGCCCCTGCACCCAACACGTCAAGGCAACTGCCCACCCTAGTTATCAGCGAACTCCCTATGGCCAAATCCAATGGATAATTTTCAGTCTTAATCTTACCTGACCTCCCTGTAGCCTCTAAAACGGCCTATAATCCCCTCTGTCTTGAAGTTTTTCTCATCCCTTGTTCCCCCATCAGAACAACAGCTCCTTCTTGGTCCCCTCCACCTCTGCCTTCGCATGAGACAGTGGACTCAGCCCATTACCTCTGCTCTCTCTCTCTGCCTGCCCTCCTTCTTGGGGAATCTCCTCCACATGCTTGGTTCTTTGATGATAACTCACAAATACGTGTCTGTGCCCCAAGGGTCCATGAGTGAGTTTTTGAATACGGGTAATCAACTACTTACAGGATATTGATTATGTCTCATATCAACCTGAAACTTGATGTATCTCAAATTAAATTAAATTAAATTTACCCCACAAATTCTTCTTACTCCCTCCTACTCTCATGCTAGTCTATTCATTCTGTAGGTTAAGCCATAAACCTGCATATTGACCTTTGCCCAGGGCCCTCATTATCAGTCACCCTGTACTGCAAACGCTATTCCTTAAATATCTCTCAAATTAGTCTCATGTTTTCCATCATCACTAAATTCATACTATCTTCGCCTCTAGCCTGAATTATTACTATAGCATTCTAACCAATTCCCTATCTCCATTACTACGTTTTCTAATCCACTATTTTTAGAAGTTTTTTATTTCCTTTTTTTTTTGAGATGAGAAGAAATTTGTTTTCTCTAAAGACTGCTATGAAAGACTAGAGGACTTGAACTTTCCTCTGTCCATTTTCGGCATGTGTGCCAGCTAACACTACACTTTACATATACTTTACACCACAAAGAATTATTCCAAATCACATACCCCATTACTCCCTTCAGACAAGAATAGTATAAAATTTTTATCTATCTTATTACCTCAAATGTATACACACCACGGCCTTCTCTTAACCTGAGTTAGTTGCATGAGTCTCTCTTTCTTGTGATCAAATGGGCCTAACTAAAACAAAGTTTGCACACTCGGGGGGAAAACAATAATAATACACACAGAGAGACACATACACACACCTCCGCATGTAGAATACAGAGAGGGACTAATATACAAATAAGACCCTTGAAGGAACATAGAATTGCCCATGGTCTATAAGCTACTCTTCAACAATGATAAATTCATACCAGTGGCAATGAGCCTTCTCTTTCAAGAAACGAATTTAATTCTTTTCCTATAAACATTTAAATATTCACTCTTATAATCTTTGACAGCAGTTTGTCATGTGCCTGTATGACATTCGATACCACTCACAAGGTACCACCTCCATGACACGTCTTCTGTTCTCTCACCCCAATCATTTTTCTTTCATGTCGCTGACCACAGTCTAATTACTGAGTAATTGTATTTCTTCCATTAATTATAACATCTTTAAGAAAGATATGTTTTATTTAGATATGTTTTAACACATTCATTTATCTAAGGGTACTCTACAGATAGATACTTAGCTTGTTTCCAGTAGACCTTTGATGAAGAAATGACTGAATGAATGCATGAATGAAAGAAAAGCCAGCATGGAATCAGGAGGTCCCACCTCTGACTCTACTGGGTGACCCTGGATGCTTTGGCCTCAACTTCTTCATCTATAAAATACTGGTATAACTAAATTCTATTAACCTCATGATATCTGGAAAGGATGAAATGAAATAGTGCTTTTAAGACTACTGTGCAAACTTGAAGGGACAGTTCTACCACTGTAACATATCACTACTTTTATTGCTAAGATGTGTATATTTCCTTACCTGATTTGACATGGTTTTTTCTTCACTCACAGAGCCTTGGAGTGCAATATTTTCAGGAACTGGACTTCCGCCTATAAGAAGGAGGAAACATATCAACAGTGTAGGGGGAGGGGGAGCCGCAGCAAGTAAAAAGAGGAAGGAAGAGTGAGGGTGGCAACGCGGGCAGAGCGGTAAGCGGCAAAGGGCTGAACATGTGAGACAAAGTTTGTACTAAAAAACTTTGAATGTTTCCATTCATTCAGAATCAGCTAAAGTTCCCAAGGAAGCTAGCTGTATAAGATGTCTTAACAGAAACGAATACTTGTATAAATGGCTTTCAAATAGTAGGGTTTTTAAAATATTTTTTAAGGCTGATGCTGCTTTTTTTAAATCAAACTCATTACTAGTGTAATTACAGAAACTGAATGAAAGAAGGATGGACAATTAGTAACTTAGCAGCTTTTTTTATAGCTTGACAAACTGGTTTTCAAAAATTGTATCTGCAAGGCTGATAACAAAGTACAATATCCTTCCAAAACACAGTATCTTTCTAAATAAAAGGTCATCACACGAAGAAGAAACGATGCACTTTTAATTTATGCCATTCCTTTTCATAATTTCCCTTTATTTATTTGCATTGTAATGTACTTGATGATGATTTTCCTCTTCACATGAGCCATTGTCCTGAATTTAGTTCAGTGCAGGCACAAACATCAGTGGCTATAGATGTTGTTTCTTTCTTTTTAAGAAAACAGACTAGTTAAAGGATGTATTCGATTTTTTAAATTTATATAGAAATAAGAACAAAATGGTAAGCACTTTCTTGAGGGATATAAAATTTTTTCCCTATGGAAATTTTATTTTAGTTCTTTAAAAAAAAATTTAAGACAGATAGTAGATTCACATGGTCCATAAATGAAAAAGTGTAAAATGTTTTCCGGTGAAAATTCTCCCTCCCACCATGCCTGCCAGAAGCCCACTTTCCCTCCTCAGAGACAACGTTACTAATTTTTGTCTAGCCTTGCAGAGATGTTTTATATACACACAAAAACTTTTTTCTATTTTCTTTCACAAATTTTTACATGTAATACATAATGATTTGTACTTTGGTGTTTTTCCCCAGAAACAACAGTTCTTTGATATCCTTCCAAGAAAAAAAGTTTCCATCTATATATGTTTTACAGATGTATATTAGTATTCCATTACATATGCCAAAATATGTTAGTCTTCTACTGATCGTTAACTTGTTACCAATATTTTGTCATTATAAACAACGCTGCAGTAAATAAACTTCCATATATGTCATATAGTATGGTGCGTACTTAGATCTACAAGATAAATTCCCAGAAACCAAACTCTTTTATTATTGGATATGTACACTTAAATTTTGGGTAGATATTGGCACATTCCTCTCCATACTAATCACAATAATTTACATTCCCTGAAGCAATGAATAAGAATTCTTTTTCTCCCAACAACCTTACCAACAGTGTGTAATCAAATTTTTTTCTCTTTGTCTACATGACAGGTCAAAAATGGTATCCTGGTACAGTTTTAATTAAAATTATTCTTATTTGATATGAGGTAGAATATAAAGATATTCTTCAGTTGAAGGAATGGATTCCATTTCTATAATTTTACAGCTCCTTTAATTTAGTACCTATATCTCAAATTTAATTGTCCAATTTAAACATTAGATGAATTTTCCTTGATTGATATTTTTGGTGGAAATGGGAGCCTATGCTTCCTAGGAGTATCAACTGTAGTGATATCTTACTGGGAATGGTTGAGAATAACCACTTTATTTTTAGACTCAAATGGCAGAAAAGGATCTAACATATTGCTAGTCAATTTGTGCCTCCTGGGTGGACCATGACTAATTGGTTCATCTTTTTAACGGAGTAGATGCTAATTAGGATTCTGAGAATTTCCTAAGTAGGTGATTCCACATCTGCATCACAATTGTGACTCAGCTGTTTCCAATCAATTTTGGTCATAAGGAAATATTGAAATCCCATGAAAATATACTGTAATTTTTATCCTAAATACAAAATTAGAAAAAAATTGGTAATATTGTCATATATGAAGGCCATGGTTACCTCTTGGACTTCTTTTCTCCAGACTATGTCTTCAAAATTCTTTTATAAAATACTATTACTGAGACACTGAGGAAAGTTACTCTACTAGCTTTCAGGTTTGCTTACTGTTTTAGAATGGAAACTATACTTGAACCCTTCAACAGCTTACCTTTGATTTTCGTCACAGCAGAAGCTGATCTTTTATCCTTGTCTTTCTCACAGAGTGGTTTACAGTGAAGATCACCAGAGGCCATATGCAAAATTTCTGATCCAGAATCTATCAACAGGAAGAAACTAACAGCATGAACACTATGCAAAAGGATTATTTGCTTATGTCTTTTTCATTTGCACACAACTCAGCAGGTCACAAAACATCCAAGTTTATAGTTACAATGCTAATGCTCTATTTTTATATATCTTTTCTAATCTACTCACCACTTGAAGTTACAGTACTCTCTGTGGATGAAGTGTGTCCAGGAGATGGCAGGGTGGAATATTCCCTGTCAAAAGAATAGAAGTATTTTGCAGTGTCAGGTTCAAAGAACTCTCTTAGAAATTAACTGAATATGCATCCGAAGTCATACACAGAAACAAACAAGCAAACCTGGACTGTGGCAGGCTCTCAGAATACAAGCGTTCAACACCATTCTCCTTCAGACAAAAAAAAAGAGAGAGAAACAAATGAACAATTTGACATTTTCCACTCCAGAGAGGTTGTGTTAAGCAAACATTTTCATACAGTTTTAAATAAACCCATATTTGCTTTGCTCTTTTGGAGAGGATATGGGAATGGGATGGTATAGGGCAGATGGACATACATGCTTCCTCAAAACTGTACTTGCAAAAAAAAATTCCAATTTTAAGTATACTTACAAGTCCAATATTTAAAGAAAATTTAAATTCTTGAGCAAAACAAATTCTAAACTTAAAGGGCAGATAGAGTTTATATCATGAACTTAAGTTTTCTTTAAACAGAACATTCTAGGTGGGCATAAAAACTTTTCTATTTATGGAAATATTACTCAACCTAAAACTTTTGACCTGTTGATTTAAAAATGGTTCACAATTTTCTAGCTAGACATATAATACATTTTAAAGCTAACGCAATCCTCAAAAATCTGAGGGATTACATCTAAGTCAGCAACCTCTTACTTGGGGCTCAAAAAGAGCTTAAAAAAATTGTGGTCCGAGTTTGCCAGGGCAAGCATTTCAAGTCTCATCTGAGCGTCTTAATCTCTATCAAGAGTTCCTAATCTGGGGGGAACTTCAGGAGAGTAGGTTCACTTATTCTCTTTCAAAAAATACAGAGGAACACAGATTCCTCGTTAATAAAGGTTTTTTTAATAAATATATCTTCATTATTATTAGGTCTATTATTAGGAAAATAAATCAAAATTTAATAAATTAAAACTGAAATCACTTGGAGATATCCAAAATCTGCACAGACAATGCAAAAATGAAGACATTTGAATATTCTATAATCAAACACAGAATTTACTAACTGCCACAACCAACAACAGGTTTCAATGGAGGGATGCTGTATATCATACACAGTATTTAGAATCTATTCAAGATAATACTGACTATAGTCACAGAAAGATAAAGGTTTAGCAAGAGTTTGCTGAATACAGAGTTATCCAATACAAAAAACAATAGCTCACATCTGTTCCGCACATTAAAATCTACAAAAGCCCTTTTATGTATCATCTCATTTAATTTTCCCAACAACCTTATGCAGTGGGTTTTAGAAAAAAAAAAGTTTACTTATTTCAGGTAAGGAAAGAAAAGCTAATGAATAAAATAAAGTCTCAGGAGTATTCAGAATGGTGGTGTCAGCCACTGAACAGTCTAAACAATCAGACTAAGTACAGTGTCCTCTTTATTTCAAACAGAACTATCTCTGAAATACCCTAAGGTTACTGGAGAGACAAAGACTTCCCAATGATTGTCTTAGACTGCTAGATGATTTAAATATAAACTTTTAAAATGTTCATCTCAAATGTTAAGAAAACTCCACAATCAAACTTGCAGAGCAAGAATTTACACCTAATCCTCCTATATATAAATGTTGGGCAATCTCTTATTTCATTTTGTCCCTGCTTTAAATGTCTTTGTATCAGACTATATGTGACTGAAGCCCCTTGTGACATCAGTTCAATTTAATTCAACAACTTTCATCAAAGGACCATTCTGTGCCAGAAGCAGTGAAAGACTGTTTCTGGCACAAAATAGAAAGGATGGAGAGACCAAAACACAGCCCTTGTCCCAGAGGAGTTCATAGGCCAGTCAGAAAGACAAATATGTAAAATGAATACTTCATAAATTATAAGCAGCATTCCACAGCGGAAAGTAACATGCACAGAACAGAGTAGGGTAATATTTGCATTAAATTTTGCAGAGAAATTATACCTTATACTCCACAGGTAGTTAGATGATATTGGCTTTATCCTTAAGATATTTAAATAGATTGCACTAGTAATTACTATATGCTAATTTAACTATCTGCCAATATATATGTAAGAAATGAAGCTATAAAAATAGGAAAAAATTAAACATTCTTCAGTCTCATTGAGTATCCGCCACAAAAGTCAACAAGGATTGATTCCTTAATAAGAAAAAGCAGGCCCATTTAACACTCCATAACATACAAATCTGTTATATTGTGTGGCTTGAAATAACACCTATTACTGTGCTATAATTAATAATATTACATATAATAATTATATTGCACTAACTAAAAAGCTAATTTTGTCAGAAAAAGATTTCTTCTTATACAAATCAGAGTCATGAATACTTGTATTTGAATTTAAGAGGTACAAAAGAACATAGTTATTTTCTATTCAATTAAACTGATTTCCAATATTAGGGGAAAGGGAACACATTATTTTTGTAAACTGTTTTTTTAAAAAATGTCTAATTATTAAAGTCAAAATAATAAATACATCAAAAATACAGTTTGCCTTCATTATTCTAAAAATGAGTCTCATTTGCCATCATGCTCTGTGTAAAGCCCCTCTTTTGTCCTGTTCTTCATATGTGAAACCTTTAGGTAAATATAAAATATTTACTGATTAAGTAACGATTCTGTGATTCTGGAGAAATGTCATATATTTAGTAGCCATACATTACTACATCGTTCTGTTGCAAGGATATCTGACATTATTGGATATTATTCCCAATTCATTAATCTTTAATAATAATCTCACTGATCAGAAAACCTAATACACATCATATCTCAACCTCAGATTTTCATATATCCGATCTAACATTTTTTCCCACCTTACAAGAAGAACCAGACAAAAGATTTTTTTTTCTTTCCAAATTTAGGGTTATAGTTAATGAAAGTGGGAGACACAGCCCCTCAGTGCGTGTGTGAGTGTGAAGTGGAGTGAAAAGTAACTCAGCAAAAACTTTCTACAATAGTGCTCTTTTCTTCCAGCTTCAAAAGACACCCGTATTCAAACCAGCTTCCCAACCCACAGGAGAACCTAACACACACAACAACTGCGGGATCTGGGCAGATGATAAACAAGACAATTTACTGGATATATTTCAAGCCAAGGAAAATCAAAAAACTGACTAAAAGCAAGAAAAAGTTCCAAAGAGAGACTTACTTACAGGTAGAAGACTGGCTCAAGTCAATGAGTCTAACACATGCTGACAGCATAGAGCAGGAAGCATGTTCTTCCTGTTCGAGCCATTCAAATATCAACCTGCATACCATTTACATGAAGATCCGTGCTCCAGCCCATTTGCTTTTGGCAGTAAAAGTCTAACACAGGGTGGGGTAGGCAAGGTACTGACAGAACAAAGCAAGACATTCTCCCATGGGCTGGCTCAGCAAATGCAGGACACACACACAGAGCAGTATTATTTTGAGATTTAGATAGAAAATATGAAGGACAATAAGAAATAACTTCCAGGATATTAGTATGGGCAATTAATAGGTCTAGATCATCTCCCAGGGTTACTCTTCTGGATGAAATGCCATAGATTTTTATCCACAGATTTTTATGATCAGAAACCCTTCCACTAAAAAACATTCATGTTATCAATGTAATTTTTACTTTTAGATCCATTTTAGACAATTGACACTACTCAAATAAATTCATGTGATTTTCTGAGAAAAGAAGAAAAACTGAACAAAAGGAGTCTATATAGGCTTATTTTATTCTAACTTTAAAAAAAAAATGCCCTTGACTTGGAGTTGGTTTCAATGTTCTAAAAATAAAAGAATGTAAAATTGAATGTCAAACAATTACAACTGCTGTAACTTAAATAAAACTAAATTTCTTCACAAGTTTTTTTTTTCCAATTTCGAACTAAAAGGATACCATCCCTTCAGATCTACAGGACACACCGACCACTTTGAGGTTCATCTGTAATATAGTTATCAGCCAACTTCTACATGTCTCAGTTTTGCAACGTTATTTATTCTCCAAGATTATTAAAGCTGCACCCACGCACAGCTTGAGAGAACAGGACAGACAATGGCCAGAAAATCTTCCGAGATATTTTAAAATTGATTCTGTCCTTTGCCTCATAAATCATCGTCTCCTAGTGATAGTACATCTCAGGCAAAAACATGTAATGACATGAAGCAGACCTCAAAGGGATGGCAAAACACTTAATATTTAGTGTATGTGATTTTTTTTTTTAACAGCCAGAGGGAAAACAGAATTTTATCTTCTTTTCCTCTGACCTGTGTTCTCTGAGCTTCACACTGCTGATAACTCTGATTCTAGGTGATAGTTACAGTTGCTATGTTTTGAGTGTTTACTAGGAACCAGGCACTTTACATAGGTTACAAAGTGTCTTGCTGGGATCAAATCTGAGATTGGAGTAGGTAGAGGGGAGAATCAGTTTCACTGTCATACAATTTTCAGGAAGCTTCTTAATTCTTGGACTGTTTGGGGACACACACAGGTAGCTAATGACAAGTCCAGTTTTGCGAAGGCCCGGAAAGCCTTTGGTTGCTATTCAGACCCAACGGTGGGAGCAGTGAATAAGCAAAGAAAGATTATAAGGAGAAACAACTGAGCTCCAGAGAGAAATTGCCAGGGGTGAGGAAGAAGTGGGAAAGTTGGTCTAGCTGCTGAAGGAACAGCAGTACCTGATTCCGTGGGAGGCTGTGCTCCCCAGCTCTGCGGGGTTATCTATCTGCTTTAGAAATAGAGGCTAATTTTAATAGCTGCATCACAAGGAGTCCACCCAACACCCCAGTAGGACCCTGCTCTGAAAGCGCTGAAGTAAGAAGGGAGAGTCATCTCCCTACTGACCAGGGAGAGGAGATCAACCCAAGGTCCAGGCACAGCGCTCCAAGGAGGTCAGCAGCGGAGCAGGCAGGGCCTGTGAGCGGTGTGGACAACAAACAGAAAGGACTGCAGAGATGTGAGTGGTGAAACCAGCTACCTTCTCCAGCAATCCCTCAGGAGGTTAAGTGTCCTTCCCTGGGAACTACGAGTTGGTGAGGTTGGAAGGACACTGGGATATACTGGTAGGCACCCGTATAGAGATTCTTGGAAATGTTGAGAAGGGAGCCCATGAATCAAAAAGGCCTTCCTATTCATCAGCAAGTGGGGAAACAGAGCACCCAGATTTGTCTTTCCTGTAACTACGACCTACTTGGTGTGTTTCCATGGACTGGTTAGGCTAGAACTTAGCCACCGCAGATATGTATAAGTATATATATATGCATAATATATGTTTATGTATACATATGTGTTTGAATTCTGAAAAGAACTCTGCAAAGTAATATCTCTGTTTCACAAGAGACACACACAAACTGAAACAGGTTAGGTCACTTGTCGAAGTTCACACAGCTAATAAGTAACAGCCAGCTTAAACCCACACCTGCTTAATTCCGAAGCCTATGCTATGTGGCTAAAAATTCTAAGTCATTACTGGGAAATATTTCAAATAAATACAACAGCAGACAGAACAGAATAATTACCCTTTGTGTACCCATTCTGCAGATTCAACAATTATCAACCTATGGCCCACCTCGTTGCAGCTACACTGTCACCCACTAAACCTACCTCGACATTGTTTTGAAGCATATCCTAGATACTGTAAACATTTTTTTCATAAATATTTTAGTCTACGTCTCTAAAAGACAGAGATTGGAAATAAGTTATTTCCCTTTCTCCTCTTTACACTAAAATATCCCAAATAAATAGGTTTCACTGGGTCAGTAAAGTAGCTTTGTTCTCCCCAAGAATGTCCCAAACTGGACCCCAAATTATTTTACTAAGAAGTTCTTTTTGAGATATTAATCTTGTTAGAGTCCTTTGGTCACCCAAAGACCCCCTTATGAATACTAATGTTCACTCTTCTCTCATACTGTAGTTTCTGAAAAAGATGCTAGAATATAGCTTCCTCTATGAATATGGAAGAGGAATAAAAAAAATAAATCTCAATTTCTCAGGAATACCAGTCAGAAAGCAATAGGGCAAGACTATCAATTCAACAAGCTCACTGGGTGCTCAACTCTCAACATGTTACATAGACCCTACAGGGAGTACAAAAATTAATAAGTAAATAAGGATTCAACAAATATTTACGGAGCAGCTACTGTATTCTATTCATCCAGATCTATTCAGGATGCTAGATGTACACTGGTTAACAGCCAAAGGCACTGTACACCAAATTTATAACCTGATACAGGAACACATATAAGAAAACAAAGAGGGACTTCCCTAGTGGCAGAGTGGTTACAAATCCACCTGCCAATACAGGGGACACCAATCCCTGGTCCGGGAAGATCCCACATGCCATGGAGCAACTAAGCCCATGTGCCACAACTACTGAAGCCCGCGTGCCTAGAGCCCATGCTCAGCAAGCAGAGAAGCCACCACAATGAGAAGCCAGCGCACCGCAATGAAGAGTAGCCCCTGCTCGCCACAACTAGAGAAAGCCCGCACAGCAACAAAGACTCAACACAGCCAATAAATAAATAAAGTTTAAAAAAAAAAAGAAAGAAAGAAAACAAAGAACTACAATGTAAACAAAATACAGGTGAGAGGAGCACAGAGTTACTATTGGGTGTAAAAGAAAAGAGTAAACTTATATTTTCCTGAGTGGGATAGCTGAGAAGTGAGGAAACTGAGGCGGAACCACAAGACTCTTCCATAGTTGCAGAGAGGTAGAAATGGGGAAAACCCTCATCTCTCGACTTCTAATCCATTTATGATTTCCATCTCAAGAAGGGCTAAAGATGCTTGAATGTAAATATTTCTCGCTACCACAAAAGGTTTTATGGAACACTTGGTTTTTGGAATGGGCCTTGACAGTCAAAGAGATTTTGACAAGTGGAGAAGTAAAAGTGTTTAGGGGCAGAGAAAACAGCATAAACCGCTTTGTGTCATCTATTCCAACAATACAGAACACCGGTTTGGCTGACATTTAGGGACAACCATCAGGTGGGAATGGGAAGGATGGAAAGTTAGGTTGCGACCAGATTAGAGAAGAGCCTGACTACCAGGGCAAGTTGTTTGTTTTGAAGGCCCTCACAAGTGATGAAATTCCAAGAGTTTGAAGCCAAAGAGTTAAGAAAACACAATGATTTATGGGTTGCTGGGATAAACACGGATTATATGCTTTGTAATTTTAACTTCATATTTCATTCAAATTCTTATTAAGGAGAATGCTTAGATAAGCATTGTCGAAGGAGAGCCTTCTGTTTGTTTAGGAGATGGGCGTGAGGGGTATGAGGGCTAGGAAGTGCGGATTCACTCCAGGGATAGGCATGAGGGCGTAAATGGGCAGCACGGATTCCTCAGTGGAGCAGAGGGAAAGGGAAACGGTGGAACATGGTGGGAACAGCCACAGAGTGCAGCTGACAGACTGGGTCCTGGGGCCTATGGAAGAAATGGCACAGAGGCAGCAGGAAGACCTTCAGGGAATCTATACATTTCCGCAGGCGCATTGGGCAGGCGTTTGTCTTGGGATCTCTGTTAGCTCCTATTTCTTCACAGGTGTCAATACAAAATAACTCGGTCACCTATCGTAATGAGAGTGAATTAGGAGCTCCTTTTAGATGTATAAGGAAGCACATTTATTTCTTAGCCAAAAAACTACTTTCAAGGTAACTGTGAGTAATTATTACACTTGAAATGTCTAAATTCAGCGTTCTAAGAGGAGTTGTAAGAAGGAATTAATCTCTGAAGCTAGATAAACCCTGAATTTGAATCCCAGGTTTGCTACTTACTAGTTGAGTGATCCTAGTTAAGTTACTCAACCTCTCTGAACTTCAGTTGCCTCATTTGTAGAAGCAGAGAATATTTAACCAAAGCTGGAGAGAGAATTAGTACCGTGGCATGTGGAAATGCTTTCCTACAAAGTACCTGGTGCACAACTGATGTTGGTTCCTTCCCCCTTCTTGGTGAAATCAGTACCAGATAAAAGGGAAATTACTAATAACCAAACATCCTGTAAGGTTCCAAGCTCAACTTCCTTTATTAAAGCTTTACAAGAACTGCTAAGTAACAGCAAAATAGATTCATTTCCTTTTTCTCTCCTTTTCTTAGATACTCACTAGGATGGGGTACTAAGGAACAGAAAAAATGTCAGATACACACACTTAAAAGAGCAAGAACAACTCATACAACTCAATTTAAAAAAATAACCTCATTTTTTATAATGGGCCACAGATCTGGGTGGACATGTCTCTAAGGAAGATATACATATGGCCAACGAGTACATGAAAAATGCTCAGCATCACCTGTCATTAAGGAAATGCATATCAAAACCACACCAAGCTACCACTTCACATCCACTAAGATGCCTATAATCAAAAAGACAGACAGAAAAGAATAGACACATGTATACGTATAACTGAATCACTTTGCTGTACACCTGAAACTAACACAACATTGTTAATCAACTATGCTCCAATATAAAACAGAAATTTAAAAAATAAAATTTAATTGAATTAAAAAAAGACAAGTGTTGACAAGGATGTGAAGAAATTGAAATCCCCATACATTACTGGTGGGAATGTAAAATGATGGAGCTGCTTTGGAGATCTGTTTTGCAGTTCCTCAAGTGTTAAGCAAAGAGTGACCATATGACGCAATAATTCTACTCCTAAATATATGCCCAAAAGAACTGAAAACATAAGTTTACACAAAATGTTTTACACTGATGTTCCTAGTGCCATTACTCACGACAGCCAAAAAGTAGAAACAACCCAAGCGCTTATCATTGGTGAATGGATGAACAAGAGGTGAGATATTCACACACTGGAGTTCTATCCAGTCATAAAAAGGAATGAAGTGCTGATAACATGCTACAACACGGATGAACCTTGAAAACATTATACTAAGAAAAGAAGCCAGTCACAAGAGGTTGTGGATTGTATGATTCCATTTTTACAGGATGTCCAGAATAGGCAAGTCTATAGAGGCAGAAAGCAGATTAGCAGCTGCACAGGGTGCGGTGGGGTGGGGGTGGGGGTGGGGGGGATGAGATAGACTGCTAACAGGTATGAGGTTTCTCTCTAGGGGAATCAAAATGTTCTACAGTTGATTGTGGTGACGGCCGCACAACTGAATATTTTTTAAAACATTTAATTGAACAATTTAAATTGATGAACTGTTTGGTATGAGAATTATATTACAATAAACCTTTTAAAAAATACCCAAAGAGTGATGGATTTCCAGATTCTGAAACAGAACGGTTACTCCATTTGATTGAGAAGATCATACTCCCTCAGGCTCACACTGCTGCCCAAGGAAGGAGCTCCAGGCATGTCTCCATGACCTGGGGTTTTTGCCTAAGTGCCCACAGCTACTTGGTATTCTCTTTTAGGTAGAAAAATACTATTAGCACCTAACTGCAGCAATGGGTGCTCTTTGGGCATTGCCTTACTTTGTACAGCAAAGTACCAGCACCTCAAAGATCATCTAGCCTTGACCTTAATTCTTAGAGAATCAAGGAGACCTGAGACTCCTTACAGCCAATAGTGAATTAAAGTCCCAACCAGCCTGCCTCTCAAACAAAAAAGTTCAGCACACTTCATCAGAAGCTCCTTTTGGTTATATACCCTTGAGTTTAAACTATTGAAGGGGTAGAAATCCCCCCAAATGCCATCAAAAGTTGACATTTCTCATGCATCTGAACTTTGTGCTATAAGATTTGCACTTGCCATAAGAGTCTCTATAACATTTCAAAAAAAAAAAAGAATACCCATAGAAGAGTCAGGATATGGTAGAGCTACAAATGAAGTTGAAATATAGTCCAATACTCACTTCCATACTTAGGTCATTATTCATCCTGATGCAACCTGAAAGATCTGTTCCTGGGTGGGGACCAGCTGTAGGGCCTGGGCACCTGCTAATAGACAGTGAAGTTCCTTACCACAGGTGGAAAAACTGCAAATTTCAGCAGATACCAATCTATCATATAGTTCCCCTTCCCTGCCCCAATTTCACCAAATTTCTAATTAAGTTCATGTCTTAAGTGAGACATAATAAAAAAG
Organism: Hippopotamus amphibius kiboko; assembly: GCF_030028045.1. Taxonomy (NCBI): domain Eukaryota; kingdom Metazoa; phylum Chordata; class Mammalia; order Artiodactyla; family Hippopotamidae; genus Hippopotamus; species Hippopotamus amphibius. The sequence continues at coordinate 59,550,130 of NC_080197.1, forward strand.
AGCTCCAAGGTCAATCAGAGAGAGGTTATAAACACAGAGAATCTAGCCCCAAATGAAAATGATGTATTTGCAATTCAAAGTCTTGCTTCCCAACCTGTAACACAGGGTGGAAATTTCATTGGGGTGGACGGTGCTCACAAACCCCACCGGCACTTCTGAACTTCTCCTAAGGAAGATCATTCTGTGTACTCAGAAAGGTGAGTGAGCGCAGGTGAGCTTCTCCTAAGGAAGAGCGTTCTGTGTACTCAGAAAGGTGAGTGAGCGCAGGTGAGCTTCTCCTAAGGAAGAGCGTTCTGTGTACTCAGAAAGGTGAGTGAGCGCAGGTGAGCTTTGGGAGAGGGTGGGTGCAAGCACAGGGATAGATTCCCAAAGACTTGTTCACCTGGAGTGTGAAGGAACTGAAACATGATCAAAACCTAGCTGAGGACTTCCCTGGTGGCACAGTGGTTAAGAATCCGCCTGCCAATGCAGGGGACACGGGTTCAAGCCCTGGTCCGGGAAGATCCCACATGCTGTGGAGCAACTAAGCCCGTGAGCCACAACTACTGAGCCTGTGCTCTAGAGCCCGCAAGCCACAACTACTGAGCCCATGTGCCACAACTACTGAAGCCCGTGCACTCAGAGCCCATGCCCTGCAACAAGAGAAGCCACTGCAATGAGAAGCCCGCACACAGCAACGAAGACCCAATACAGCCAAAAATAAAATAAATTAATTAAAAAAAAAAAAACCCAGCTGAATAAGTTACCTTAGCAGTACATGGTATATTCTTAAAAACTGGGAAACATTTGAAGTAGTCTAAATTGTCTTTTACACTTTAGAATGGATATTATGAAATTAAAAGAGCTACAGAGAAAAGCATAGAGGTATCTCTGTTTTAAAATTGTCAATTTTCAGAAAGTTAGAGAAGTTACACAATAAAAATTCCACAATAAAGATGTCATGATATCAAGATATGAAAATCTAACTGATTAAAAGGTTAGGCAGTAGGAATTGGCCACCTACGAAAATTAGGCTAAGTATATCTTGCCCTTTTAACTTACTTGTGTCTTCCAGTCACACCCAAAGCACCAGCCTCTATTTCTCCATATCTGGGCCTTTCACAAGAAGCATGTATCTGGTTGGCTACACATGAGAAAGGTGTCAGTTCTCGTCTTGGAACTGCTGTGAGGCTAGCCAGATGCAAGGCATCTGCAGTAGAACAGGAAAGAATAAAATAGAAATTAATGGTTCAAGTTTTATACACATATTATTTCTTTCCCTCTTGGGAGATTAGACCATTTCAGAAAAAGCAAAAGTCAATTCAATTCAATTAACATTTTAACATTAACAACCCCCCACCCCTTAAATTTTGATGCCTAGTTATAAGGGGTAGAAATGCCTTTTTTTTTTTTTAAGCAAGGGTTAGGGGTGGAGGAGGGAAAACAGAAACTGTCGCCTAGTAAGCAACTAGAGGGGTCAACAATAATTTGCTGCCAGAGGGCAAAATCCAGCCAGCCGCCTGTTTTTGTAAAGAGAGTTTTATTGGAACACAGCCACACTCATTCATTCAGTATCGTCCAAGGTTGCTCGGGTGCTACAACAGCAAAGCTGAGTAGTTGCTGCAGAAACCATACAGCATCCAAAGCCTCAAATATTTACTATCTGGCTCTTTACGGAAACAGTTTACCAACTTCTGAAGAGAAAACAGTTTGACATTGTGATTGGAACCCATTAAAGAGTGCAGGAAATAGGGAGACAATTTTTTTTTTTTGAGGAAAACTGTCTTATGTTCTTCTGAGTGTAGGAAACAGCAGAATTGAATAGAAAGAAAAAAAACATAGGCTTTGGAAATCAATCTTTTAGTTCAAATTCTGACCCTGCCACATACCAAGCGTATGATCTTGAATAAATAAGCTGGGACTTCCCTGGTGGCACAGTGGTTAAGAATCTGCCTGCCAATGCAGGGGACACAGGTTCGAGCCCTGGTCCGGGAAGATCCCACATGCCTCAAAGCAACTAAGCCTGTGCACCACAACTACTGAGCCTGTGCTCTAGAGCCCGTGAGCCACAACTATTGAGCCCTCGAGCCACAACTACTGAAGCTCGCACACCTAAAGCCTGTGCTCCGCAACAAGAGAAGCCACCAAAATGAGGAGCCCGTGCACCACAACGAAGAGGAGCCCGTGCACCACAACGAAGAGTAGCCCCTGCTCACTGCAACTAGAGAAAGCCTGCATGCAGCAACAAAGACCCAACGCAGCCAATAAATTAATTAGTTAATTAATTAAAAAATAACTAAGCCAACTCTGAGCCTCAGTTTACTTACGTATAAAACACATGACCTTAGGCAAAGTACTAACTCAAATTTCTGTTTCCTCATCTTTAAAATGGGAATTACATGAGCATCTACCTCACAGGGATATGGTGAGGATTAAATGAATTAATAGGTACGTGAACATACAGTTCTGAGAGCAGAGAACTGTGCCTGCCACATACAGGGCCCTCTTTGAGTGCTACCATAGTGTGGTCACGATCACTGAGTTAGCGTGGGTATAAAGCACTCATCTATTGTCTGAAACAAACTGGCCACTCAGTAGGGGTAGCAGTTTTCCCTCTTCTAGTTGAAATAATCCACAAATCACTCTACTTTCTTTTTATTCCTTCTTAAATTTATTTTGATAATCTTCCCATTTCTTTTGTCATTTCGGAATCAACCATTAAAACTTTTGCTTTCAAGCACATCCAGGTTGTGATGAGAGATGCCACCGCTTTGAACATTTCCTAAGATAAAGTTCATGCTCCTTAGACTGGCACTGAGCAATAGTCCACGATGTGACCTGCAACATGCTCCAAACTCACATCCTACTGTATCCTGACCCAATTCCTCTTATATCCAAAGTGACTTATCCAGCTTGGACTCTTCTCCAAACACTTAACGCTTTTGCATTCTTTTTTCCCCCCTCATGTCATTCTCCCCATCTGGAATACTTTTCCCATGCTTTTTGCTTTTCCAAATGCAATCCATCTTTCCATGCCTGGTTCAACACCCGTTTCTTCTTCCGAGCCTTCTCTGAACCCAGGTCTTATTTCCTTAATAATCTGTGAGCTACTTTAGGACTTCCTCTTTATTATACATGAAATAGTGCCTGGCACAGATAGATGCTCAAATATAAGTTGACTGACTGAATTCAGGGATAAACATCTAAGTTTTCAACAACTTTTGCTATATAATTGTGATGAATTATTTTAGCTCTCAAAAAGAACCCCACTCCCAGCTGTGTCTGAGAGGGTACAGGAAATGGTCTAGGCATGCTTACCCAGCAGAGGCGAGTACCAGCACGTATGTCTGAAGGTCAGGGGTAGCTGATGTATTCTTGCTTCTTGACCACTGTATCGTTTATGGCAGCACTGCTTCTGAACAGAAAATAAAGTACTATTAGCTTTCCAAAGAGCTGTAACATATTTCACAATCTACTCTCTTCATCTCCAAAATTAGAAAGAATATCACTGTTCTCCCGCGAGAGAGATGGAGAAGGAAATAAATGACATCGCGTAACAAAGTTTTCATGCTTTGGATCAAAAGATATATACGTTATGAGTAAAAATGTAATTCTTACTAAAGATCACTCTTCAATAATTTAACAGAATGATAACACCAATTCCCAATAATCAACACTTTCACATAAACCAAGTCTTTGAGAAAAGAGATATGGCTGAGGGGCAAGTTTAGTTATATAATTCTTCTTCATGACACTGTGATCAGAAAGTTTTAAACAGTACCATTTCCTAGGGCCTATCAGAATTTGTGTGTGCACATGCTAAAGAAAAAAAATAGGTATCTTTCTTCATCTGATAATTGCTCAAGAAAAAGTACAGTTTAGGATTCTAACTTACTAACACATCTTGGACTTAGCTTTCTATGTTGGCATAGTAGTAGATTCACAATTGGCACTTAAATAGTTTCAAAAATCTTAAACTTACCAATTGTTCCTGGAGAGGTTGATGAATTCTATCTGTGCAGCACAAGGGATCGTAGTGAGGAAATTCCTCATCTAAATAGCTCTGTCATGAGAAAAATGGTGGAGTGCATTCAAAGACAGAATGATGGAAGAGTCAAGATATGAAACACATTAGATTTAAGATGTGATGCTACCTGAGGAGGAGAAAACTGACTAGTTCTTTATCTTGTATTTTACATGAAGGGAACACGTTTGTAATGGTAAACCTCTCATTGCATTTTTCCCATTACTTGATCTAGGAATGAAATCCAAAGATCAGGAACAGGAAACTGAATGACTTTGTCACTGAAACCTTTAAGCAGAGACCAAAGAAGCTTGTTGGAGACATAACTCAGGGTAGTGAAAATGGTGCTTGTGAAAATTTTACAGCTGTGACGTCTGTCCAAGAGGTAGATACATATCTATCAGTTACATAGCAACAGAAAATTTGTGTTCTTGAGATGATTATGGAGATTTTTCCAGTTCAACTTATTGTAAAGGGCTTTTTAGGCACACTGCCTAGCTTAATCTTCTACATGAATTTTTTTTTTTCTGTTTAAACAGATGTGCCTGCATTATGCCTGGAAACAGATACATGCAAATATCACCCTCTCTCTCTTCTCCTCCAGCCCCTTCCCTCCAGTGCCAACCTTGCTGTTCCTTATGTTCTTCATTTATGAACAGAAAGGAGAAATTCACCAAGTGTCATAAGGGAAAGAAATACATTTAACACGACTATGGATATCTTGAGATATTCGGACAGAAAGGAGTTGAAAGTTTAATTCAGATAGAGGAAAGAGAGGGCAACCATCAAAGCCCACACCAAGAGTCTCAGAAAGGAGGTGCTGTAGACTAGCAAACTGGCCCTTTGCTCATAGATACAGTTCTGAAATGCTTCCTCTCTGAAAGATGTTACTAGGAGCCACTCACCCATGTGCATTCTCCCCTCCTGTGTTGCTAAATGCTTTCAGTGCATAAGAAAACAAAGTCCACCAGAACACTTTTTCTAAGTCGGTTGCTTAATTTTATGACTAAAATGATTATATAACTTAGCTTAACAAAATCTTACACCAACTGGACAACTTCCCCACAGTAAACACATATCACAGAGGTTTGGGTCTTTTTGTTTGCTTTTTACCTGAAACGGCAAGCCACGGAGTTGTCCTTGAATTAGCGTCTTTCTTAGCGACTCCGTTGCTGCTATAAAGAGAATTTATAACCCGCTTAATATGACAATTTGTAACCCTCTTTTCCCTTAATTCATTTCATAAACTTTTACCAGCTTTCAACTTGGGGCCTGAGGGAAGCAGAGGGAAAACGATGGCTTCTGAGAAGGACGTTCTCAACTCGTGACGCGTGAAAATGGGAGAGCAGCCCAAAACAGGTGGCAGCAACTAAACCATTACTGCCCTTGAATATTTAAAATTAACCTCGGTAGATGCAAGTGAATCATCTTCGAGAAGTGAGTCACAGAATCATTCACGTTAAAAGAGGCCACTCGGTCCACCCTCCCAGCCATCAGTCATCACCTCTCCAGTGAGCCTCTGCCCGGGCTACAAGCAATGGAAGCCCTGGAAAGGGAGCCACAGAACCTCAGGACCCTACAAGCAGGTCTGAGATCAGGAGGACACTGACGTCCAGAGGATTTCAGTGGATAAACGGTTATTCGTGGAGCTGAGATCAGACTCACAGGACAGGGTTCCACTCACTATACACGTTTGTGAAATTAAACATATTTGTCTCTCTACTTAACTGGAATCTGCTTCCCAGTAACTTCCAAATTCTCCTCTCTGGAATGATGAAAGCGAGACAAATACCTAGGTAACATTTTAAGTTACTTAGTAACAGATTACTTATTCAACAATCCACACCCTCTGAAAGACAGCCAAGAACCAGAAAATAGGTTGAAATCTTTGGAACAACCAAAATAGATGTTGATATCCATGCCCTTTATTCATGTGGCAAATCCTCACACTCCACTCAGACAGTGGGCTCTGAATTTATACAGAATTCTCACAAGCTCGACTGTTTTCTCAGCCCACAGATGATTAAAAAACAAAAATTAAATGAGGGTAGGAAGCTCTGCTAGATGGAGGCATATTAATAGCTGCCACTTTAAAAAAAAAAATCACTAACAGCCAGGAAAATTAACAGCAGATACTCTGGTGTCCAAAACACACAGAAATCTGGTGCTTCTTATTTTAAAAGACCAACAGTTTTGCATCTCAGTAGCCTGAAGAAATTCTGAGCCATGAAAATAATGCTAATACATGTGAAAAGTACAAAATCTAATTATAAATCTTTTTTCAGGGAAAAAGCTTGAAAAGCTTCAATTATGTGGAAAATTACCCAGGTAACATTTATTCTGTAAGAATACTTTCTGCAAAAATAACATTTCTCAACTAAGCTTGACAGTGTTTATGAGGCCCACAAGGAGGATAATATATTTTTAAACTATTTCTAACATATTTAGGAATTTTTAAAAATTAATCTTAATACTTAGAACACTAGTAAAGATTCAATTTTTCGAAATTCTCTGTGTTAACTATATTAAGAAATAAGGCTCTGTCCTCCTCCTGACCTATCTCTGAGCAAGAGCAAACAAAGTTTTCAGAAGTGGCCAACATTATGCTTCTGAAGTTGTATATCTCAAAACACTGCCTTTGAATTTCCAAATTAAGCCTGTGTTTCAGAAGAAATAATGAGTTAGTATAAGACTGTCTAAACTGCCCATCTGCTTCCCCACCAGGCAATCCTGGGTTTTAGAAACAGTCCACCTCAAAGCATTCAAGTTGTAAACCTCATTTCAACAGATGTTTCGTGCCATGGGTAGCAACTATTTTCATATGTTTCATAAGGCAAAACAAGCTGGCTAATGACCTTAATTTGCATGCACCTTTGCATTCTTCTCTATGTGTTTGGAGTTGGACCTGCCATGTCTCTAGGACATTCAGGTTTCATGTGGAAGCAAGTAAAATAATGGCCACTGTATCCCCTGCTGTTGCCATCTGTGATGTAGGATGAGACCAGTCGTCTTGGATCATCTTGGATACATTTCCTTTGAAGGAAGCTGAGATACAACAACTTTCTAAATGACTCTACTTTCAGGCAAAGGCCCTGCAATTAATTGGCTGTGGAAACGCAAAACCCTGATGCTGAGCTGCAATAATGTTAAGTCTCAATAAGCGCTGACATTTACGGATTACAGACTTCGTCACACAATCTATACACGACTCGATGTTCTACAAAACTGCGCATTAAAAACACTGAAGTTCACTGAAATCCACAGACTAGAAGAAAATAATTCACAGCACATAAATCTGTCAAAGTTCTCATATCCAAAATACATAAAGAAATCCTACGACTCGGCAACAAAAGGACAAGTGACCTAATTTGAAAAAGGGCAAAAGACTTAGATACTTCACCAAGAAGATACACAACGGCCTATCAGCCCAACAAATTAAAATCACAATGAGATACTCAGTCACATAGGGAAAACGAAAAAGATTGATACCATACACATTTCTGGTAGGGGTGTGAAATGCTACCAACTCTATGGAAAACTGCTTGCAGTTTCTTAAAAAGTTAGAATCACAACTATACTATGATCTAGTATCTCTGCTCCTAGATATTTATCCTAGGTTAAATAAAAACACAGGTCCACGCACAAACCTACGCACCAGTGTTCACAGTGGCTTTCTCCCTAACAACCCAAAACTGTCAATATCATAATTTAGACGTCCAAAAGCAGGAGAAAAGATAATCAAATGGTGGAAAGTTCTTACAAAGAAATGTGACTCAACCATGACAAGGGCACCCCACTGATGAACATAACACAGATGAATACTATGCTGAAGGAAAGACAGACAGATGTCTATAACTCAATTCTAGGACAGCCTAAACTAACCCATCGGCGATAGAAATCAGATCAGTGGTTGCTCCTTGAGGTGGTGAAGGTAGAAGTGGGGAGTAACTGGGAAGTAGCACGAGGGAACTTTCTGGGGTTACAGAAGTTCTGTTTCGATGTGCATCTGTCAAACTGGCTCGACAGTGCGCTTAAGATCTGAACATTTTATGATATGAGTACTCATCAATAACAAAGAGACAACAAGAACAAAAGCAGCGGGGCTTATGAGATAAATAGGGTTAGGAAGAGATCATGGAAAACGTATATGCAACATGGTAACCAGAGCACGAACAGGCACAGATATTAGCAGTGCCTAGGAAGATAACTTGGATCACTGAGACAGGCAACTTAAAATGGCTAAAGGCTGACTCCCAGCATCCTAGAAAGGCACAGAAACAATGACACTTTAAATGGCACACTGCTGGCGAGGTGCTGAGAAAATGCAGATGGAAGTGGAACTCTGAAGCAGCGGGGCTGCTAAAGTAAACACAGGCGGGAAAACAACCTGCCACAAACCAGAGCTCTGCGGGTCTGGGACGGCGGCGCTTCTCCAGGAGGGAGGCCCAGGTGCAGACACTTGTTTTTAATTTTCTTAAAATAAAGCTGAAAGCCTCCTGCTGCCTGTCAGCAGCCAGGCTGAGGGCTTTTTCCTTTCCTGCTGAAGGTTATAGTTCTATTCCTACCAATCCAGATGCTATTCCCAGGAAAATTGGGAACGTCCATGTTATTCTTACACATCTTTGCCCATTTGTCAATCGTGAATGAGGTAGTTTATGTGATAAAAACGTACTCGAGCAGAACAGACTGTACCCAGTATGGCCAAGCACTAGCTACTGTTTGCATTTGTTATGTTACTTATAAATTAACAACTCTGGCATTTTCTGGAAGAAGATACTGAGGCTCAGAGATGGAGAGAGATTTGCCCAACTTTATCAAAGTCTTTTGTAGACTTAGAATATAGGCTTGTTTAACCTCAAATCCCATGCTCTTCATCATTATGCAATACTTTCTCCTAGGTTATTTCATTCATACCTGCATCTTTCATTTGGGAAAACGTAGGCCCCCATCCCAACAGAGCTGTACAGCAATATCTGTATTTGACTTTGGTTCTCTCCTTGGTCCTCACCCCAACACATATCTTCAAGTGTCTCCATCACCTGAATCCCCCTCCCTGTCCCATTTCCCTCTTGTGTGCCGACTGCTCAGGACATGTGGCTCTCATCTTACATTCATCCTCAAAGCTGTAGGCTGTTATCTGCCCCATACGTCATGCCCTCCATGCTAAGAATAGCAGGCTAGAAGAGAGTTTCCAGTGAGTTCATCTAGGCGAAAACCTCTAAACTATAAAGTTCATATCAGATACTATATTCAAATAAGGAATCTGAATATACAGGGGCTTCTCACGCTCTCTCCCCAAAGAAATATTTATGGTTTCTAAAGGAATTATTTATGGTTTCACTCATTGTCTATTAAATGAGCAAGTCAATGAAGATTTTATGTAGATAAGGGTATAAAAGGATGAATACTAAAGGGGTGATAGCCTGGATTAGGTCACTTAGTCTACGTTTCCCGCACATTAGATTCACCCTAATATACTGCACGCATACCCTAGATCTAAGCAGCTTTATTCCTTTCTAAGGCAAACATTCATTTACATATCCAGTATGCCCCTTGTTAACAAGGGACTTAGATACATATGAAAAAGCAGAAGAAAGAAAATATATGTTACGATTCAAGAATTTTAGTAATTCTAGTGGCATATTTCAGGGGAGCAAGCATGCCCACAAATTAACTCATAAATCAGTCCAGTACTGGTGGCAACTGAAAACTTGAACATTATTTATTCAACATTAAATTCAGGGTATCTCATCAAACGTCAGAAACAACTTCCTACTTCCAGTTTGTGAACACTGCCATTGACCTAAACATTTGGACACAACTGCATCCCCACACAATTTGCTAATGAGCCTTTCTTAGGTGCAGCAGAAAGCAATTGCCATAATACTTAATGAATTTATGAAGCTAACCAGAAAGTTTCACAAGAACTAAATATGGATTTAAATAGCTCTGGTGTCTGACTCAGAATTCAAATGTCTGACTCAGAATTCAAACAGTATGTGGTGGCAGTGGTCATGGTAGAAGGTGTGAGGATGTGTTTGTGTGATAACTGTCCTACCTCGTTGACGTCTGTTCACACTCTATCTGGAAAATCTGCCCTATACACTTTTTGAAAATATGTGCTACCCAAATTTCCCTCCTCTTGCAAAGGCTGATGTTTAAGGGCATTATTAGAAATATCTTCATAAGCAAAGGGTCTTAAGAGCAAAATCTTGACAGGCATGCCTTCTTTGGGCAGCAAAAGATACTAACAACTAAAGGAGCTAATAAAGCCTGGCAGATTGTGAGCACTTCAAGACAGAAAGGAAGCATCCATCTTATTACCCAGCCAGAAAAAAACCTAGGACAGCTTTCATATTCTATTTTAAATGATATTTGGACCAGTTATCCCCTGAGGATAGACTAGGAAGACAATAACACGTTCATAATATTAAGAACGTATATTTTGGAGTAAGTTGCAAAAGTTGGCTTTTCCAAGAAGGTACTACAAACCATAATAAGTTGGAGGAGGGGATAAATTCTTCATTTTATAAAACTCTGGGGTATAATATTGATTTAATCAAAGGATAGACATAACTGGATCAAAAGATTAGACTTCTAAGCACAGTGTCTAAATCAAGCACACCATAAACCAAATTTGGAATGCCTTAATGAAGGCATGTTCATGCCCCAAAATGAACAGTTTTCAACACAAGGGGACCTTCTCCAATGCCCTCTGAGCAACACAAAAAAATAACATACAGATTATGTAATCTAATGCACGCTCTACATTGTCTGACAGAGTGAAGCTGAGTAAAATGCTACTTAGAATTATTGAAAATGAGCAAGTTCTACAAGGCTTAGAAATAATAATAATAATAAAGTGTTGAATAACCACTGCTGTTTTAGAACTAGCCAATTCCTTTAAGCTCTTAAACAGCTTTCTTAAGTAACAGTAGACAGGGTACAATAAATCCAAAACAAACACAAGTCTGAAAATTTCCATCGCTAGCTTACCTTAAGCTTATATTTAGTTATTATTCAAAACCAATAACTTTCTATAAAAAGAACCTTCACACTGCTAGAACAAGAATCTGGTTGAACAAAAGCGGTTGTCTGATAAATGGTCATATACATAAGCTTTACTTTTTCTGAACTATGTTTCTAGAATAAAATAAGCTTAAAAATAATCTGACATCTGTAATTTGACAATTGTCTTCTCACGTAAATCCTCAGCAACCATGTATCCACTTTTAAGTAATGCAGAAAAAAATGACAAATGTTTTAATTTTTGAAGCAAAATATACATGTAAAGAACACATTAAAATTTTAAAAGAATTTTCATGCATATATAATATGTTGATATACACTGAATTCATAAGTATTTTGCTCAACGCTAAAATTACTGCTTAAAAGAAAACAGAGGCAGGGCCTTTTCTGCCATATGATGGGTACAAACCAGCTATAAAATCAGTAGAATATGTAAACAATTTACAAGTTCAATTATCTCGTGCATACAAGAGTTTTTTCCATGTTCACTTTCACAGATACTGAGAAGTGTTTAATTTTTAAAGAAATAACAGTCATGCAAAAATCTTGTAATTTTTCCATCTTGTAATAAACAACCAAAAAGGAACGTTAACGGTTAAATCCATCCACCTAGCCAGCAGGCAGATCTCTCTGAATGCCCATAACACTGGCTTCCGGAGCCATTTCACCGTCATGAATTCAGTAATAATACAGCAGCTGGAATCTAGAAGAATGTCTGTAGTCCTCCTGCCCCACCTCAGAGTGGACCCAATTCGGACATAACAAATATTTGCTACTTACTTTTCGGTTTCCTTATCTTCTGCTCAAGTGTCTGGCAAGTGTTCACTAACTCAGTATTTATAGTCTGGAGATTTCGTTGATCCGAAATTGCTTCCTCTAATGTATGCAGCAAAGGCTTAGCTTTTTCCCTGGCAGAGTGGGCTGCCCGATCTCCATCCTCCACCTGGATACCGACAGTTAATGCTGTATTTTAGCAGGGCAGCGGGAAAGAAAAGCAACTGAGCGCTCACTCTTTATTATGCACACGAAACTGAAAATGTGCTTTTCTTCTCAGGGAAGTGATAAGCCTCCACTGAACTTCTGCAATTCTGTGTTTGCATGGGCTTCGTATGCCTGAGCTATTTCTACAGCGGCAAAAGTCCTGATATGTTAAGTTGCCTCTTTCTGCAAAGTCGCCTCTTTCATCAGCAGGCTGTTGACACCGCCTCTTACAACTCCCCCTTTACTTCCTCCACTCACTGCTAGTCGAGAGGGACTGAACTTTGCAGTTCCTCTTTGTTTTTTTTGTTCCTCCTCCATTTTTACTTCAGGGTTTTAAGGACATCTGAGGAGACTTCCTGTGCATATAATGCAGGCCACCCTACCTGCTCCTCTGCCTCCTCCAACCATTCGCTTGCTTCTGGGACCTTCCTCCTGAGGATGACTTCCTGGTTGACGGCATCCTCTTGCAGTTGTGTGATGGCTTTCAGTTGTTTCTGCCTTGAGTTTAAAAAAAAAAAAAGTCCAAACCACAACCTGTCAGTGACATTTCAACTAAGAGTCACCCCCTGGGAAGTTATGACAAATGCAAACTTAATATTCTTCCTCAGAGATGAGAGGAAAAAAGTGAAAGTGTTTACATATAGATAAATGCTTTACAAATAGAGAATGTTAATTAAAGCAATCATAGTAATCACTTAGTCTGATAATCTCACCTTACAGATAAGAACATTTAGTTTTCTATTCTACACTGGTATATTCAGTTCCCCATAAGCTACATTCATAGTATTTAGCTACATGGGTGCTACAATGAGGTCACTGTGGCAGGTGCTATATGTACATATCACAGCTAGCTTAAGAAAGAAAGAAAGGAAGAAAGAAAGAAAGAAAAGAGAGAAAAAAGAAAAGAAGGAAGGAAGAAAGAAAGAAGGAAGGAAGGAAGGAAAGAAAGAAAAAAAGAAAGAAAGAAAGAAAAAGAAAAAAGGAAAGGAAAGGAAAAGCGAAGAAGAGAAAAGAAAAAAGAGAAAAAAAAATAAACAAGCTCTTTGTTTCACAACCTTAGCCTTTCTCCTTAGAATTGTCATCATGATATAAATATGTGCCACGAGCACAGGAAGGGCTGCTACCAAGAACAGGTAAAAGTTAGCTGTTAGTATTTCCACTGCAGTCCTCTCTTTTCTAAAGCCTTTCCCCTCCCTTTCTTCCTTACCCCAAATCTCTTAGCGTTGTTATGTTACTTCTCTTTTGGATCCAACCCTAATTCCCCAAAATATATAAAAATGCATCTGTTCGCTGACAAGATTATTTAAACCATGCTATGTATCAACATATCAATGACTATCTGAAAACAACTTGACCTGAATAAGGACCTTAACTCAAAGGAATGATAACCTTTGGGAGTTTCTAAGCAGTGAGGAAGACATCTTCAGGTTTAGGCCCTTTGCATAGCTCTCAAATGTTAATACGTGTTCAGGATCCCATTGTACATTGGCATAAACCCAGCCCTGTTTACAAGAAGGACCATATGAGAGACAAGGATGGTTTCAGAGAATGCTTTACCACTATGGTCAGCCAACAAACAAAACCCTAACCAAAAATAAAAACGACCTAAACACACATTCTACTGAGCATTGCTCAACAGCATGTACTGAGCATTTTTCTTTTTAAATTGTGGTAGGAACATTTAACATGAGATCTACCCTCTCAACACTTTAAAGTGTACAGTATTGTTAACTACAGGCACAATGCTGAAGAGCAGATCTCTAGAACTTATTCATCTTGCGTACCTGAAACTTTATACCCGTTGAATTACAATCACCCACTTCCCTTTCCCAAGCCCCTGGAAACCACCATTCTACTCCCTGCTTCTGTAAGTCTGACGATTTTAGATACCTCATGTAAGTGGAATCATGCAGTATTTGTCCTTCTGTGACTGGTCTATTTCACTTATCATAATATTCTTAAGGTGCATCCATGTTGTCACATGTGGGAAAATTTCCTTCTTTTTTGAAAAGTTTTCAAAAAGTTTTTTTTTAAAAAAGCTGAACAGTGCTCGCTTCGGCAGCACATATACTAAAATTGGAACAGTACAGAGAAGATGGGCATGGCCCCTGCGCAAGGATGACTCACAAATCCATGAAGCGTTCCATATTTTTGAAGCATGTACCACAATGTTCATCGCAGCACTGTTCACAATAGCCAGGACGTGGAAGCAGCCTAAATGCCCATCAACAGATGAATGGATAAAGAAGATGTGGCACATATATACAATGGAATATTACTCAGCCATAAAAAAGAAAGAAATTGAGTTATTCGTAGTGAGGTGGATGGACCTAGAGTCTGTCATACAGAATGAAGTAAGGCAGAAAGAGGAAAACAAATACCGTATGCTAACTCATATATATGGAATCTAAAAAAAAAAATGGTACTGATGAATCCAGTGACAGGGCAAGAATAAAGATGCAAATGTAGAGAACAGACTTGAGGACATGGGGTGGGGGGCGAAGGGGAAGCTGGGACGAAGTGAGAGAGTAGCACTGATATATATACGCTACCAAATGTAAAACAGATAGCTAGTAGGAAGTTGCTGCATAATATGGGGAGAGAAACTCAATGATGGGTGATGACTTAGATGGCTGGGATAGGGAGAGTGGGAGGGAGTCGCAGGAGGGAGGGGATATGGGGATATATGTATAAATACAGCTGATTCACTTTGGTGTACCACAAAAACTGGCACAAGTGTAAAACAATTATATTCCAATAAAGAGCTCTAAGAAAAATAAAAAATAATAAATAAATAAATAAATAAATAAATGTTAAGGCAGCCTTTACAAAAGGATCTAAGGTTGAAGAATTTTTCTGCCTTAACAAAAAAGAAAAAAGAAAAGAAAAGAAAACATACTTTCACAGATTGTGAGGATCAAATAAAAATCATTTCTGTAATTATACAACTAATTAAATATTTTCAATGTCTGTATTAAGCATTATACTCCTCCATAATTGACTGATCAATAAATTCTAAGTGAAGACAAACGTTTTTCATGGAGTTCTGAAACTGATGAGTTTCCCAACCTCCTGCCCATTTATACTCCCTCCCCTTTATCAATATGTAGATATCCGATATTCAAGTAGAGTAAAATCAAAAGTCAAGCATGTTATGTTATGGCAAATAACATATTTTTCAATTCAGTGGGCATGCAATATTTAACAAGACGTACATGGCAAAAGTTTTGTGTTACTAATTGGGAAGTGTTTTCTAAAATATCAAATATCTGTTTTCTGATACAGTTAAAAAAAGCTGAATAACATTTTATTGTATGTATATGCCATATTTTTTTATTTATTCATCCTTGATGAACATTTAGATTGTTTCCACGTCTTGGCTATTATGACTAATGCTGCAGTGAACATGAGTGTGCAAATATCTTTTTGAGATTTT
This sequence comes from Hippopotamus amphibius kiboko, assembly GCF_030028045.1. NCBI lineage: Eukaryota > Metazoa > Chordata > Mammalia > Artiodactyla > Hippopotamidae > Hippopotamus > Hippopotamus amphibius. The sequence continues at coordinate 59,565,579 of NC_080197.1, forward strand.
GCTTTGAATTCTTTTGAATATATACCCGGAAGTGGGATTGCTGGATCATATGATAGTTCTGATTTTAATTTTCTAGAACCTCCCAACTGTTTTCCATAGCAGTTGCACCATTTTACATTCCTACCAACAGCATACAAGGGTTTCAATTTCTCTACACCCTTGCCAACATTTGGTATCTTTTGAGTGTTTCTTTTTTTTAGAATAGCCTTCCTAACAGGTGCAATTCATTCATCACTGTGAATCACTCATTGTGGTTTTTATTTGCATTGCCCTGCTGACTAGTGATGTTGAACATCTTTTCCTGTACTTGTTGGCCAATTTTATATCTTCTTTGGAAAAATGTCTATTCAATTCTTTTGCGCCTTTTTAAATTGAGGTTTTTTTTTTTATTGAGTTGTAGAAGTTCCTTCTATATTTGAATATTAACCCCTTTTCAGATATATGGTTTGCAAATATATTCTCCCATTCAGTAGGTTACCCTCTCACTCTGTTAAATCCTTTGCTGTGTGGAAGCTTTTTAGTCTGATGCGGACCTACTTGCATATTTTTTCTTTTGTTGCTTGTGCCTTTGGCTTCATGTCCAAGGAACTATTGCCAAGACCAATGTCATGAAGCTTTTCCTTTTCTTCCAGGAGTTTTACAGATTTAAGCCTTATGTTTAAGTCTTCAGTCCATTTTGAGTTGATTTTTATATACAGCGTATGATAGGGTTCATCTTTATTCTTTTGCATGTGGATATCCAGTTTCCCCAGTACCATTTGTTGAAAAGACTATCCTCTCCCCATTGTGCATTCTTGGCACCCTACTTGAAGATCAGTTGATCATATATGTGAAGGTTTATTTCTGGGTACTCTATTCCATTCCATTGGTCTGTAGTTGTTTTTTTTGTTTTGTCTTGTTTAAATCTGATTTTGAAATCAGAATGTGTGAAACCTCCAGCTTTGCTCTTCTTTCTCAAGATTGTTTTGGTCCTTTGTAGTTCTATATGAAAATTAGGATTGTTCTTTTCTATTACTGTAAAAAATGTCATTTGAATTGTGATAGAGATTGCATTGAATCTTTGGATTGCTTTGTGTAGTGTGGACATCTTAACAACATTGTCTTTCAATTCATAAGCACAAGATGTCTTTCCATTAATCTGCATCTTTTTAAATTTATTTCAGCAGTGTTTTACAGGTTTCAGTGTACAAGTCTATCTCCTTAGTGTTTATTCTTATTCTTTTGATACTATTTTAAATAGGATTGTTTTCTCAGTTTCCTTTTCAAATAGTTTATTATTAGTGTATAGAAATGTAACTGATTTTTGTATGATTTTGTATGTTGCAACTTTGCTGAATTTATTAGTTCTTACTGCTTTTTGTGGAGTCTTTAGTGTTCTATATACAGATCATGTCATCTGCAAACAGAGATGTTTTCACTTCTTCCTTTTGAATGTGAATACCCTTTATTTCTTTTTCTTGCCTAATTGCTCAGGCTAGGACTTCCAGGACTATGTTGCATAGAAGCGGTGAGAGTGAGCATGCTTGCCCTGTTTCTGATCTTAGAACAAAAGCTTTCAGTCTTTCACCATTGAGTATGATGTTAGCTGTGGGCTTTTCACACACAGCCTTTATGTGTTGAGGTAGTTTCCTTCTATTTCTAGTTTTTTATCATGAAAGGTGTTGAACTTTATCAAATACTTTTCTGCATTAATTTAGATGATAATGTGTTATTTATGCATCACTTTTTTAATGTGGTGTATCACATGAATTGATTTGTGTATGTTGAACCATCTTGCATCCCAGGGATAAATCTCACTTGGTCAGGGAGTATCATCTTTTTAGTGTGCTGTTGAAAATGGTTTACTAGTATTTTGCTACGGATTTTTGTATGTATATGCATCAGGGATGAATAGTTTTCTTGTAGTGTTTTTGGTTTTGGTGTCAGAATAATGCTGGTCTCATAAAATGAATCAGGAAATGATCCCTCATCTTTGATTTTTTGATACTGTTTTTCAAAAAGGCTGACAATTTTCTTTAAATGTTTGATGATTCACCAGAGAGCCATCTGATCCTGGGCTTTTATTGGTTGGGAGTTTTTTGAATACTGCTTCAATCACCTTACGAGTTATTAGTCTATTCAGATTTTATGTTTCTTCCTGGCTCAGTCTTGTTAGGTTACACGAGGGTGAGTCAATAATTATCTGCAATTTTAAAACTTCTGTTGGCTGCACTGTCTTATCAGCACTTTCCGTTCAAGGCTACTGTCTCCCCAGTCACTGCTGTGCATGTGTGAACATGTTACATTAGTTCATTTGTAACTGCAGTGCAAGCAAAAATGGATGCCCCGCTTGTGATGTGCAAGAAAGAAGAGCAGCGTGCAGTGACTCACTTTTTGTCTGAGGGTGTACCTGGTGCCATTATTTATCGAAGACTTTGTGCACAGTATGGAGAAAACGTTTTGTTGTGAAGAAATGGATAAAGTTCAGTGAAAGTCACACAAGTGTTAGCCATCAAGGAGCCAGATGCCCACCCACGTCCATGGCTGATGACAACATTGTGTGTACAGTGAAATGATTCTGTCGAATCGATGAGTGACAATGGATTATGTGGCAAATCATTTGCAAATTAGTCATGGCTCAAAGGTTCAACAATCAACAGTGCTCATTACAGTGAGATGCTTATTGAAGAGCTGAAGCCTAAACTTCAGATTAAACGCAGAGGACTGCTATCCAAGGGTGTTGTGATCTTGCATGACAATGCATGTCTGCACACTTCTGCCCTCACTGTCGACATGCTGCAAAAACTTCATTTTGAGGCATTAAAGCATTCTCCCTACAGTCCTGATCTTGCTCCATCGGACTTTCACCTGTTTGGTCCTGAAAGTAGCCCTACAAGGACGAAAATTCACTTCTGGTGAAGAAATGAAGACAGCGGTGTACATGGCTCACAGCACAGCCTAAAACATTTTTTAATGAGGGAATATGAAAGTTTGTTGACAGATGGACAAAGTGTATTGAAAAGCAAGGAGAATATGTCAAAAAATGATGTATTTGTCTTTTCTAAAAGTTAATTAAAATAAATTCTACAGCCAGAGTGTGGATAACTTTTGACTCACCCTTGTATATTTCTAGGAATTTATCCAATTCTTCAAGGTTTTCCAATTTATTGCTGTGTAATTGTTCATAGTAGTCTTTTATGTCCCATTTCTCCCCCAGTGGCATCAATTTTAACATCTCTTCTTTCATTTCTCATTTGAGTTTTCTCTTTTCCTCAGCCTAGCAAAAGGTTTGTCAATTATGTTTATCTTTTTAAAAAGTTTCATTGATTTTTTTAAAATGTTTTTCTGTTATCTATTCTGTTTATTTCTGCTCTAACCTTTATTATTTCCCTCCTTGTGCTTACTTTTGGACATAGTTTTTTCCTTTTTTATAGTTCCTTGAGGTGTAAAGTTAGGTTGTTTGAGATCTTTTTGTCTTTTTTTTTTTGGCTGTGCTGCATAACTTGCAAGATCTCAGTTCCCTGACCAGGGATGGAACCTGGGTCATGGCAATGAAAGCCCAAAATCCTAACCACTAAGCAACTAGAGAACTCCCACAATCTTTCTTCATTTAAAAAAAAAATTGTATTTATTTACTTATTTTTTTTTTGGCTGTGTTGGGTTTTCGTTGCAGCACACAGGCTTTCTCTAGTTGCAGCAAGTGGGGACTACTCTTCATTGAGATGTGTAGGTTTCTCATTGCAGTGGCTTCTCTTGTAGTGGAGCCTGGGCTCTAGGCACACAGGCTTCAGTAGCTGTGGCACACAGGCTCAGCAGTTGTGGCTCATGGGCTCTAGAGCACAGGCTCAGTAGTTGTGACACACAGGCTTAGTCGCTCTGTAGCATGTGGGATCTTCCCAGACCAGGGTTCAAACCTGTGTCTCCTGCATTGGCAGGGAGATTCTTAACCACTGTGCTATCAGGGAAGTCCCTTTCTTCATTTTAATGTAGGTATTTATCACTGTTAACATCCCTCTTAGCACTGCTTTTGCTGCATGCCTTGTTTTGATATGTTGTTAATTTTATTTCAAGATATTTTCTAATTTCCTTTTTAATTTTTTTTTTGTGGTTTTTCAGCAGTATGTTGTTTAATTTCTGTCTTTGTGAATTTTCCATTTTTTCTTCTGCTACTGATGTCTAGTTTTATTCTATTGTGGTTGAAAAAACTACTGAGTATGATTTCAATCTTCTTAAATTTGTTAAGATTTGTTTTGTGACCTAATATGTGATCTATCCTGAAGAATGTTTCAGGTATACCTGAGAATATATATTCTGTAGCTATTTGGTGGAATGTTTTATACATGTTTGTTAGGTCCATTGGCTCTATAATATAGTTCAAGTGTGTTGTTTTCTTATTGGTCTTCTGTCTCAATGTTCTTTCCATTATTGAAAGTGGGGTATTGAAGTCTCCTACAATGACTTTATATTGCTATCTATTTCTCCCTTTCATTCTGTCAATGTTTGCTTTATATATTTAGGTGCTCTGGTGTTGGGTGCATATATAATTATAATTATATCTTCCTGGTGAATTGACTCATCATTTTATAATACTCTTTGTCTCTTTGACAGTTTTTGACTTAAGGTCTACTTTGTTGGATAGTCACCTGTGTTCTCTTTTGGTTAGCATTTGCACATAATATCTTTTTTTACCCCTTCACTTTCAGCCAAAATGTGTCCTTAAGTCTAAACTGAGTCTGTTAGAATAGTAGAGAGGTTCCTTAAAAAACTAAAAATAGAGCTACCATTTGGTCTAGCAATCCCACTCCTGGGCATATATCTGGAGAAAATCATAATTCAAAAAGATACATGCACCCCAATGTTCACTGCAACATTCTTTACAATAGCCAAGACAGGGAAGCAACCTAAATATCCATTGACAGAGGAATGGATAAAGAAGATGTGGTACACATATACAATGGAATATTACACAGCCATTAAAAAGAATGAAATAATGCCATTTGCAGCAACATGGATGGACTTTGAGATTATCATACTAAGTAAAGTAAGGTGGACAGAGAAAGTCAAATACCATATGATATATGTGGAATCCAAAAAAAATGATACAAATGAACTTATTTACAAAACAGAAACGGACTCACAGACTTCGAAAACAAACTTACAGTTAGCAAAAGGGAAATGTGGGGGCAAGGGATAAATTAGGAGTTTGGAATTAACACACATACACTACCATCTATAAAAGAGATAATCAACAAAGACCTACTGTATAGCACAGGGAACTCTACTCAATATTCTGTAATTACCTGAATGGGAAAATAATTTGAAAAACAATAGATATATGTATATATATAACTGAATCACTTTGCTGTACACTGGAAACACAACATCTTAAATCAACCATACTGCAACATAAAATTTAAAAAAAATTTTTTTAAGTGAGTCTCTTATAGACAGAATATAGTTGGGTCTTGTTTTTTAATCCATTCAATCCACTCTGTGTCTTTTGACTGGGGAGTTTGATCTATCTACATTTAAAGCAATTATTGATAGGGAGGGACTTACTATTGCCATTTTGTTGTTTTCTGTCTTATAGTTCTTTTGTCCCTCTTTTCCTATCTCCCTTTGTGTTTCATTGATTTTTTTATATTTTATGTTTTGATTCCTTTCTTTTTCTTTTGTGTATCTTTGATACATATTTTCTTTATGGTTTCTAGGGGGCATATATAAAACATCTTACAGTTATAGTTACCTATTTTAAGCTGATAACAACTAAACTTCAATCACATACAAAAAACTACACCTTACTTCTCTGCTTCCCCCATTTTATGTTACTGATGTCACAATTTATATCTTTCTATATAGTGTGCCATTAACATATTTTTAAACTTTTATTAAGTATTATAAAGTATTATTTATACTTGTTTTTTAACTTTTACCCTAGAATTAAAAGTGATTTACTGTGTATATCTATATATCTACCTTTACCAGTGAATTTTATACTTTAAAATGCTTTCATGTTGCTGTTTAAGGCCTTTGAACTTGAAGAACTCTCTTTAGGATTTCTTGCAAGGCAAGCCTAGTGGTAATGAACTCTCTCAGCTTTTGTTTGTATGGGAAAGTCTTTATATCACTTTCATTTTTGAGGGATAGTTTTGCTGGGTATAGTGCTCTTGGTTGGTAGTTCTTTACTTTCAGTACTTCAAATGTATCATCACACTCCCTTATGGCCTGCAAGGTTTCTGCTGAGAAATCCACAGATAGTCTTATGAAATCTCCTTTCTAACTGCCTGACAAAACCCTTCTCTTGCTGCTTTCAAAATTCTCTCTTTGACTTTTGATAATTTGATTATAATGTGTCTCAGTGTGGATTTCTTTGGGTTCATCTTATTTGAGATCCATTAGGCCTTCTGGGTCTGGGTGTCCTTCCCCAGATTTTGGAAGTTTTCAGCCATTATTTTGTTGAATAACTTTTCTGTTCCTTTCTTTCTCTCTTCTCCTTCTGGGACTCCCATAATAATATATATTGTACTTGATGATGTTCCTTAAGTCCCTTAAGTTTTCTTCACTCTTTTTCATTCTGTTTTCTTTTTTTTCCTCCTCTGACTGGATAATTTCCAGTGACCTCTTTTAAAGTTCACTGATCTCTTCTTCCACTTGATCTAGTCTGATATTGAATTCCTCTGGTAAAATTTTCAGGATTCTTCTGCTCCAAGATTTCTATTTGGTACTTTTTAGAAAATATTTATTTATGTTTATTTTTGGCTGTGTCAGGTCTTACTTGTGGCATGTGGGCTCCCTAGTTGTGGCACTCAGGCTTTGTTGCCCCACAGCATGTGGGATCTTAGTTTCCTGACAAGGGACTGAAACTGCATCCCCTGCACTGGAAGGTGGATTCTCAACCACTGGACCACCAGGGAAGTCCCTGTTTGGTACTTTTTTATATTTTTTGTCTCTTTGTTGATAGTCTCACTTTGTTCATGCACTTCTCTCCCCATCTGATTGAACATCTTTATGACAGTTATTTTGAATTCTCTGTGGGGTAAATCATTTATCTCTCTCATTAGGTGCAGTTTTTGGAGATTTATTTTGTTCCTTTGTTTGAGACATATTTTCCTGTGTCTTCATTTTTCTTGACTCCTTGTATTGGTATCTTCACATTAGAAAAAAGAGTCACCTCTCCCAGTATTAGCAAACTGGCCTAATATGGGAAAAATTCCTTATCAGTCACTTTGAGCAGAGATTCTAGGAGCCTCTCAAATATTAATGTTGGTTCAACACACCATTTTTGTTCTTAGTGGAACCTAGGCATCTGGGGTATGAGGGTCCCATCATTGCTTTAAGATGAGTGTGAGAGAAGCCAGTCTCTGACGTACCCCCCAGAACAGCTGGAATTTTGGTTGTGTGATCCAGCTCTTTCCTTCCCTAGTGAGAAGCTGTGATCTGGAATTTTTCATCTGCTTACTCTGTGCTGAGCTAGGGACTATGATGAGTGCTTGTGAGCTAATTCAAACCATTGTCTTTGTTCTCAGTATCCCCCAGGTGTCTACAGTACACCCAGTTTTGTCTGCATTCTGAGACAGGTGAGACAGAAGCTGGTATTTTGGGCAGTTCTCAGCAAAGTTGGAACGTTGGGCACAATACTCCAACTCTTTCCCTATCCAGGGAAAAGCTGGGAGCTGGGGAGTTCTTTCTGATCATATGACACTGTGCCAGAAGGAATTATGGTGAAAGGGTATCTAGAATTTTCCTACCAGAATTGATGTGGCTGGTTTCATGGTTACCCAGGGCGAAGCGGCCCCTTAGGTATTAATTTCTGGGTTTCTCACAATGGGAATTTGTCTATATATTACTGTTGAGTAAGTGTACCAATCGGGAGGAGGATCCAGTGCTTCCTATTCCACCTTCTTGCTGATATCACCTCCTGTTTTTTAAGACATCAATTTTACCTACTTTTATCTTTTCTGGGGATAGTTTAAGCTCTCAAGAGTATCTGTTACCTTTCAAGGGAAAGCAAAAGGATTGTAAGGACCAACAGAAATCCATATTTAATAATACTAAAGCTTTTAATCACTTATGTGTATTTGTACCTATAAGAAAACATTTATTTACTTTATGAAGCACAGCAGCCTTAAAAATAGCTTTTAAAAATTAGATAGTACCATTTATTAAAGATATCCAACAAATGTTGAAACTTTGAATAGTTTTCTTTTATAGAGATTTTCATTATCATGTTAAGAGACATAGTAGCTTTAGCTTTGGGTGTGTGTGTATTTAAATTCAACAACTCTCCCTGCTAACATGTCCTAATGCTAAATCTTGATTTTTTACTCCTGCCAAGTCTGAGTCTCCCCCAGACTTTGCCATCTAGCACCCCATTTACCTAGTTTTCAGACCAAAAACACCTAGTCAGGGATGACTCTCTTGCATTCCCACATCTAATTCACTAATATGTCAGATCTGATCTAACCTCAAACTATAGTTTGAATCAGACCATTTCTTATCACCTTCGTAACTATCACCCTGGCTCACATTATACACCTCACCTGGACTATTACAATAACACCTAACTCAGTGGCTTTTTTGACCATGATTCAGTAAATATTTTATATTTCAACCAAGCACACACACCTAGCTGAAACAAAAATTTTATGAACTATTACTTACTCTTACTATAAGCAATGTATTCTGATATTCTTATATTTATTTTTTTAAATGGGTCATAATCCAGTAAATTGATTTCAGGATCTCTAATTGGCAATCCATATTGAAAAAAGCCTCTTCTCACTGGTCTCACCGCTTCCACTCTTGCCCTCTATAGACAATTCTCTACATGGCAGCCAGAATGATTTTTCAAAACACAAGTCACATTACTTCTCTGCTTATAATCCTTCAATGGCTTCCCATATACTCAGAATAAAACCCCACTTCCTAAACATGAACTGCAAGGCTGTGGACCTGACCCCTGCCTGTATTTCTGACCTCATCTCCTACCACTGCCCAGCATTCACCCTACCCACACCATGCCATCCTCTCGCTGCTGCTCAAACATACCAAGTTCATTACAACTCCAGGGCCTTTGCACTAGTTATTTCCTCTGCCTAGAACACTTCCCAGATCATTACATAGTTCACTCTTTGACTCCATTTATCTTCTCAATTTATCATTCCTCAGATGGGCCGTTCCTGACCATTCTTTCTAAAATTAGGTCCTTCTGCCCCTGGTCATTCTTGGTCTTTTTATCCTGCTTTAATTTCTTCGTATCACTTACCACTCCCTGGAATTATGTTATATAATTATATGTTCATTCATTATCTATGTCTCTTAACAGATGTCAGTTTTGTGGAGGTAGAGATTTCTATCCTATTTTCTATAATTCCCTAGCATTAAGGGGGGTAAAAAGTCTGGCAAAGCGGTGGCACTTGGATGTACAACCACATGTACAAATGATGACATGCTTTTCTCACTAAGCGCTCCAAGAGCTTTTAGTTTTTCTTCTTCCTCTTTTTTTTTTTGCTTTCACTGCCTCTCATTGCGTCACTCAATTCTTTCCATTCCTCAGCACTGGAGTCTTGAACCAAAATGGAAGCTTTCTCCTCAGCAAAAAGCTAACTCCTGAAAGTTTACTTTTAATAAATATTTCCTACTTCATCTAAACACAGAATTCTCTCTCACACCCACAAAATACTTCACTCATGTTCTTACTCATAGTTAAGATCTACAGCCAAGTCACTTTGTGTGTAGCCTCTATATGGCTTTTTGTCTTTTAAATTATGTTTAGAAGGCAGGGGCTAAGCCATCCTTACACTGATGAGTATTATTTTGCCCAATGCTAGATTCCTAGGATATTATTAATAAATATTATGTTAGATCTTAACAAGTAGATGTTGTGGGATTAACAGTTGAAGGAACATGGGATTTGAAGTAGACCGTACCTACGCCTGGTCCCAGTTGTCACTTAATCCCACCAGGGTGACCTCTCTGGAGATGAACGATGTCAAATTCTTAGCACTACATGCAATACAATGAGTTCTCGACAAATCACATCTACTATTATTTAACTGGGCTGTTTGTGGGTCTAATAGGAGAATAAAGAAGAATCACTTCTTCCTCCGAGGTGACTCTGGTGCAGGCCTCGCTCCAAATAGTTCTCTGTTGCTAAACAGAAGAATTTCAGTGCTCCCTTTTGTGGAGATGGTATCTGTGTAAGGAAGCTGCATATCTACTTAACCCACGCCTTTACGGCTATGGGGAAGTCTGGGCTCCCCGGCTTCTTAGGGAAAGCAGATCATCGTCTTGATAGTTCCTTCTGTTATTAATCTCTCTCTGATATCTAGCTTCCTTATTTGGGGGGAATAAAATAGCTTCTTCTTGCTATTTTCTTCAAGCAACCTTGGTCTCTACATTTTTTTCTCTTACTTTATTCCAATTCAAAATACACCCATTTTCATTTATTCATTCATTCAGTCCAAAAGCATTTCTTAAGGAAATGCTAAGTATGGCATTAGCAGCTATATAAATAGTGGTTAACAAAAGATCTAATTCCTGTCCTTGTTCAGTATGTGGTTTATAGAATATACAAATTTCAAGAGTTTTCCCTAGAAAACATAATAATTAAGGGGAATTCCCTGGCATTCCAGTGGTTAGGACTTGGCGCTCTCACTGAGGGCACAGGTTCAATCCCTGGTCAGGGAACTAAGATCCCAGGAAACTAAGATCCTTCAAGCCGCGCAGTGCGGCCATACATACATACATACACAAAACACAGGTATTTTTTAAAAAAAGAATTAAGGTGAGAGGAAGGCTAAGATTGTAAGTCATTTTACATTTAGAGTCTTCTATTCCCTATGACTTCTTTTACTTGAAATTCAATTGACTAGGGCCCAAGTGCAATGTATTATGTACTGAGACGGAACATAAAGCCCACTGGCATAGGAGTCAACAGCCCCAGCATCAAGTCCTTCCATTAACAGAGCTAGTCATAGATTTTCCATTAATAACTCTCAGGTCTTGATCAATTCACTTTACATCCTTTTGTCTCAGTCCTCTGTAAAATTATGAGGTTTTACTAAATAATCTCTAAGGCCCCTTCTGGTTAAAAGAATTCTATATTCTGATTCCAAACTCTGCCTCTAGGGAAAAATAACTCATTATATGGGTTTCCTTAGATTTCCAGTTTACTACTTGCAATTTTGAATATATAAGTCAATTTCATACTCTTTCACAATTCAAAATTGTCAGACAAAATGTCCTCCCTGAAAAAGCATCACCCGAAATCAGTGTACACAACTTGAAAAAAGTAAACTGAATGCCACAGCAAACTTACAAACATGTTATGTATATAAAGCATGGTTTTCTTATATATAAGGAATCATCACCTGGAAAGAAATTCTTTTCTGAAATAAAAATATTCCAGCCTGAATCTCTTCAAAATCTCTATCAATTTGGCAAACTCTTTATCAAGGGATTCTCTGTGGTTTCTCAAGCTCTTCAGCATTAATATGCAAAGATTTAGCTTCTCTTCCATGATATATTTGAATTCCTATAAGAAGAGTCACAAAACAAATTCCACTGTTCCAGTGTTAAATATAGAGAAATAACAGGCAATATAACATGCTGTGGCCATTCCTATCTCAATATCATTCACTGTTATTGGACCCTAATATTCTAAAATTGAACAGACACCCAATTCACAATTGCCTAAAGACTGATTATCCTGTGGGTTGATTATCTCAATTTAACAAGTACATATAAGGTACCCACAGTGTGCCTAAAATTGAGCTTTGTTTTCTTTTTCTTAAGATACGTGACCATTTCATCAATAATCACCATTGCTTTAGAATAGAATGGGACTAGGAAATGCAATAAAATCAGTATTTGTTGATTACCATATTCAAAAGCATATTAGAAAGCTTTTTAAAAAGGTAAGTTTGGCAAAAGGACTGAAATTATTATTTCAGAGTTTATTTCTTGCTTTAGCTTAATTTAGGGGGCTGATAGATGTCAGGAAGTCAGCTGGCAGTCAAGAAGTAGAGATAATAAGTGATGGATAAATTAAAGAGATTTCTTTTTATATGCTTCTTTTCTAACAAAACTGGGAATAGCTACCTAAGAAGTTTCCATTTTCTGATATTCTGCTTATTTCTGGTATAATACAACCGTCAGAGTATTAGGAATAAGATTCTTTTGCGCAATCATCATTCTATCAAAGTTAAAGGATTTTGATAGCCCAAGGAAAAATTTAAGCTTAGACCAGCCAGTTCTTAAGACGACTCAAATAAAATACACTTTTAATTAAACCATCTTATTTCCTCCTTCTCTCCAATGCATATCCCATATCCTCACACTCACTCACTCTTTGTTCATCACCCTCACACTCACACTCACTTATCGTGACCATCATACTCTCACCCTCACCCATATACGCACATTCATGCACATCCTCAGACACACACTCTACACACATTGTCAGAATGAGATGGCAGAAAACTACAATAAAGTCTTAGAAATGATACTGTGTATAGTATTACCTGGGTTAAGAAAGTAGAAGAAAAACCAGGAAAATTACAAAATATAGACTTACAGTAAGCTTGTTCTCCCACTCTTCTTTCACAATAATTTCTGGATTAGTTACCCACTGTAGAGGATGATCAATGAGCGTTTCACCTTCAGAAACATCATCATGCTGAAAAAAAGAGTCCCACATCTTCAACTAGGAATTCAGGTGAACGGCATATGCTATTACATAAGAAGAAGTAATTCAGACAAAGTTCTATACAGGTAATTCGGGAAGCCACCAGAGAGTTCCCTGTCTTCTGATGCCACTCAGTGACTTTCCTTCATCCCAGGATATTTCCATGTGTAGATGCTAACTCCCATCAGGTGCTCTATACATGCTGAACGTATCAGATAGAACTGTTGTCCAGAACAAAACCTACCCATTTTCATTTCCCTCTCAACCAGAAGGAAACAGACATTTTCATGGATTTTTTTCATTCATCAAACTGAATACTACCTACTATATGCTAGGCACTGTGAAACATAAAAATGTTGTTCTATGCTTTCTCTGACCATCTAAGGTTTCCAGTAAAAAATCAAAATGGAGAAAGAGGTACTAGCCATAAGCTAGAAAGAAACTGTTCAACAGATACCACGTCTTCATCCCTTTGATACTAAAGATTAACCTGTAGGAAAAATAAGCTCAAGAAATCCATATCTAATGGTCAACCTGTTAGTCCTGACTGACCCAGAACTAGAAGATTTATATCAGGCAGGTCTGAGAAAAATCTTCTCATTTCGTAGTAGGATAAATTTGGGCCCCAACAGACAGATATGCACGTGCTCAGCAAACAGCCTGTATGTCAGTTATCTGCAGATGTTCCTGCCAGTGAAACAGCACGGTACACAGATGTCATACAATACCAGCTTCTGAAGCATAGCTGTGAACTCCACTCCCTTTTGTTCAAGTTCTCCCAGTAACAGCAGCATTTCTTGGTCCATCATTGTGTCCAAAGATGAGAAGCGGATTAAATCGCACTCCCACTCAGTTTCACTGTTCTGAAACAATTACCAAAATGTCCACAACACTGTCCTCCGAACAAAGAACATTTCATTATTTTTATTTTATGAAAATGATGCCCATGGTAATTACCCCCACTAAATAGTTCTAAATAGTCTTATAAAATTATCCTAATATTCCCCCAAAACTGTTTTCATTTTCTCTCTTAAATGGCTTCATCTTAACATTTACTCATTCTTAAGGAAAATTCATGTATCCAACAGATAACATTTACATGTAGGTGATATTTTATGGCTCTAATTTCATGAAAAGAGGGGAAGGGAAAGAAATTCACAGAAAAAAAATTTTCTGCGGGGCACTCAATAAATCACATTGAAAATAGACTGGTTTCTTTCATCTGTCTTCCACTCAAAGATACTCTCAGATGACGTTTCACAAAGCAAATTTCTTATAATTCTCTCAAAGCCTCTATGTCCTGTCATATTTTAGACATATGACAACAAATTTAACTCCCTTCTTTCTGTCTGTTGGAAGAAGGTCATAGGGCTCTTATTCCAGATTCCAATTAGAAGGCAAAGACTTCCTAATTCATTAGAGGGATAAACTTCAGAACAAACACATTGCCAGCTGTTTAACCCCTGTATCAGAACTATAAAGCTTTACCGGCTGACGTCTTGGCATTATTATTATCTCAGAGGACTGGGGATAAAAACACATTGCCGTGGCAGATTTGCCACCATTTCATTCAGTCTGGCAGTTTGGCTTGGTATCAAAAACACAGTAAAAATGATGAGAACTTGAAACTGAACGTCAGGAAAGCACAGCCCCCAGCAGAATGTTCAAGGCTGCCCGAGACAGCCTTAGGTGAAGGCAGCATATGTTGCCCTGCATCCTTGGCAGGAGAAATTCAAACAGCATTTGCCCCAAGGACATTCTCTCCTTTCAAGGTCATATCACAGCTGTCAACAGGAGGACATTCTGGACATATCCATCATGTACCCAACACGGAAAGACCATCAAAGTAGCGAAAGAAAGCAATTTGCTAATAACACATTTCCTAACATAACAAGCACAAAACTGGAAAGTACAAAGGAGTCAAAATATAGCAGGGAGGTGGGTCCCCAAATTTCATCCACAAGAAAGCTTTTGACTGTTTCCTCTGCTGTTATAAAGAATTGGGTCTACTAACAAACTGGAGATTTTAAAGCAGTAATTCATTTTTCCATTTTAAAATTAACCCAGAACAGGACTTCCCTGGTGGTCCAGTGGTAAAGAATCTGCCTCGCAATGCAAGAGACGTGGGTTCAATCCCTGGTCTAGGAACTAAGATCCCACATGCTGAGGTGCAACCAAGACCACACGTCACAACTACTGAGCCCTAGGGCCTCAACTAGAGAGCCCGTGTGCTGCAAACTACATAGCCCACGTGCCCTGGAGCCTGCATGCCACAACTAGAGAGGAGAAAACCCACATGCCACAACTAGAGAGAAGCCCACATGCCGCAATAAAAGATCCCACATGCCTCGACGAAGATCCCGTGTGCTGCAACGAAGACCAGACACAGCCAAAAATTAAAAATAAATAAATAAATAAACTGCGTTGTTTTAAAAAAAATTAACCCAAAACATATAAAAATGCTAATATATGTTCAGAACGTAATAATCACTGTCATTAATTTGGGTCAGTAAAATTACACTTTAAAGCAAAGAAATTTCATGTTGTTTCTGAGCATCTTTATCTTTGGTAGATACATTTACTTTGGGGGTTTGGAGAAATACTAAAATAGTTCATGGATCTCTACCACTACATTTCAGACCCCAGACTGGGGTCCCTGCAGGTAGTTTGTCCTAAAAAAATTATCAAGAATATGAAGATTTCTAAAGGCCGGATTCACTGAACACACACTTCCACAACACCATACTTGAACCTCACTATAGTTTTCAGCCATAACTTGAAAAAGATCCGTTCTTCCAGGCTAAGAGGCTTTAGACTTCGGTTCTATAAACTACCAAGAGATTCCCTCAAAATGTCACAGGTGATTTTCAGCAAGTTATGGACCTTCACTTAACAGTAAGTTATCACACGTGGCGATTATTTTTAAAGCCTTGCAGCCGATGATAATTACCTACCTCTGCAGACTGAGCAAGGATGAGTTCACAGTGTAGAGATTTTTCTCTTTCAGAGCTGACACTCTTACCTTCTCCACTAACATTCAACTGGATTCCACTTCTTGAAAAATAAAAACAAAACAGTAGTCGTCTGGTTAGGTATGTCTCCAATATTATGTTTTAAGACACCAGAATAAGGTTTATTTATCACCAAACCATCAGTAAGCACCCAAGGACTGTATACAGTACTTAAGAATACAGAGAGCAGGGCTTCTCTGGTGGTGCAGTGAACCACAACTACTGAGCCCTTGTGCTGCAACTACCAAAGCCCATGCACCTAGAAGTCCATGCACTGCAACAAAGAGTAGCCCTCACTCGCCACAACTAGAGAAAGCCCATGCACAACAAAGACCCAATGCAGCAAATAAAACAAAAAATTGGTGCCAATGGTTAAATCTTTTAAAATTTTTACTGAAAATCTAGATTTCTGGCTTTTCTTAAAAAAAAATCAGAATATGTGGCCATATGGCCACTGGGTCCATAGATTCTTTTTTTTTTAATTAATTTATTTATTTATTTATTTTTGGCTGTGTTGGGTCTTCGTTGCTGTGTGCAGACTTTCTCTAGCTGCAGAGAGCTGGGGCTACTCTTCGTTGCAGTGCTCGGGCTTCTCATTGTGGTGGCTTCTCTTGGTGCGGAAGTCGGGCTCTACGCACGCGGGCTTCACTCGTTGTGGCTCACGGGCTCTAGAGGGCAGACTCAGTAGTTGTGGTGCACAGGCTTAGTTGCTCCGAGGCATGTGGGATCTTCCCAGACCAGGGATCGAACCTGTGTGCCTTGCGTTGGCACGCGGATTCTTAATCACTGTGCCACCAGGGAAGTCCCAGTCCATGTATTCTGCATGTAGCAACTACCTGGAGCTAAGCAAAATAACCCCCACCTCTACCTGGATAATGCACTTTTCTCTTTGTCACTCCCCTAATGTGAGTATGTGCACTTACCCCCACTGACTTTATTCATTTTTGTTACCTATGGACTCCTGGACTAGCACGTGACACATAATCAGAAACAAACAATTATAAGGTCGTGTTAGGAAAGAGGTAAGAACAACATGCCACGCAGGCACTCAGAAGGATTATTTAATCTCAAGGTATGAGAAAAGTAAGGGAGGGTGAGGCAGGATGATGGAAAACTTGTGAAGGAATTCATTCTCTTCGGAGAAAAGCAGAGAAAATATCACTTACGAAGGTACAAAAGAAGAGAACTGCACATAGCTCAGTAGGTGAATAATGCAGGGCAGGGGCACATGACGGAAGGCTGGTGAGGGGTTGCTCTGTACTTACACGATGAGTTCCTGTTGCAAGTGCTGTAACTCACAAGCCAGTTTGTTCTTCTCCCCTCGTAGGTTCTGGAATCACATACAACATTAGGCTGTATGTGTTACTCTAGTGGGACATTCACATTTACATTTAATAACCCCCACCTTGCAAGCTGTGAGATCATGATGGTATACCTCTATAACACTTCTGTATTCTATGATGGTTGACTTAAGTTCTTCTATACTTAAATCCTTCTGAAAAGTAGGAGAGAGAATTAATAGCAAATAAACGTATGAGTCCACCAAATCATATTTACTGGACTATCAATCTGAGCCACAGAAGAATTGTAAACGCCCGATGAGAAGACCTTCCACTAACCTCATTATTGGAAAACTGAACTAGTCTGTGTGATTAAAACTAAGCAAAAAAGTATGGGACAGCAAGGCAGCTATATCTCACTGGTGTTAATTATGTTCTCTCTTTGCCTGGTCCAATGGAATCATACCCTGAAAGGTAATTCTTAAGTCCAAGTCAAAATTATATAACCATGTTACATTTAAAGGAAAAAAAGCAGTTTTTCTCTGCAAAATGACTAATGAATTATTAAGGCATCCAATTTTATCCAGTTCAAACCAGATCTCTGTTCAAATCATAGTTGTGTACTGCAGGACCAGCAGGTACAGTCAGTGTCTGACCTACAGTTCTGTCGAATGACGAGCACAGTGCGGGCACACGAGAAGTGCCTTATGAGAGCTGGGCAGGAGTGCAAAGTGGTGGGAAGACCAGAGTTACAGAGGAAGTGAGCAACCACTGCTACCCGATGTCACTATACGAGAAGAGAGAACACCCGCAAGGAGGAGACACAGTTCCTACAATATTCAGTATCCTGGTCAATGTCCACAAGCTGTGAATGACTCCTTTGAAATCTCATAAATTGCAGGGAAAGGAAAAGAAGTGAAATACTGCTCTTTCTTCACTTCCCATCTTGGAATATGGAAGTATATTAACTTAGGCTGTGTCCTTCCTGTGTCACTTAAAGCCACCATAACCAGCATCTCGGTAGCCAGCAAACTTTGTTACCATGATAGGCCATGATCACAGGATACAAGGATAAAAAGAATAATAGCTATCAAATCAACAAGTCAAACTAGATGGAAAATAATTCAGGATAAATTCTTCTTCCCTAAAAAGAATGACTGCACACTTATTTGTGTTGTTATGAATAAAAATTGCATCACCACTATCTGGCCAGTGAAAGGCAAATTGGCACACTAATATTTGTTGAATAAAATAATGGACATCACCAGAATTTACAGAGGGTATGTTAAAACATCCCAGATGGAGAAATCAGTATTCTTCACTGAGAAGAAAATTTTTGTTCTTACAAATAAAGAAATGTCTTGTGACAGAATATTAGAATCAGATATCTTAACAGGGGTGAAGTTACACAAATGACCATCTCCTTCTTTTATGACTTGGAGAGAGCTAGTGAATCCCACAGGCCTTCATGGGAAGAGACAGGACCAACCTTCTGCAAACTTGCATCTTTATTAAGCAAAGTGTTCTCATATGTGTGTAGCTGCATCTGAAAAGAAACACATTCAGGGAAGGCCATTGGGACATTGCTTTGGTAAAGGACAGTATCACAAAAGCATCCAGTAGGGAGGCAGGTTTCTTCAGTACCTTTAATGTGCATGTGTTTTTCACTTTATAAAAAACGTTCACTTTAGCCTCACAAGAACCCTTGAGGCCAAGGTCATTGCCCTTGCTCTACCAGGAAGGAAATCAAAGCTCAGCACTATCCAGAGACTTGCCCAATGTCACAGCCAGTAAGTGACAGAATGGAGACTAGAATCTGAGTCACCAACTCCAGCCAAGGGTTTTTCCCACTATTTCACACTTCATATAATAAAAGGACATAGAGAGTCTTCATTTTTTTGATGAAAATGAAAATCTAGAAAGGACACAAACAGCCTCCATATGGACATATAGAAGGCTCTTCCTCTTTTAAAAACATAGTTTAAAAATGTTCAAGATTTCTTTTAGCAAAGTGAATATTAAGGATATATCAGTTTATTCAAACCCAAAGCAAGCTTGTTGGCATAGGCTTCTAAATAAGATGTAATTGATAAAAATGGGTTTTTTTAATTGATAAAAACTGATTGAATGGAAAACCTAGAAAAATAATCAGCATAGTCAGAAATAGACATCATATAGACTTGATATCCCTTTATAGTTCTAAAGGTATTTTCACATAACCCTTTCATTTGAGTTTCCAACAAGCTTGTGGATGAGGTAGAAAATATTGTACCCATTTAATAGATGAGAAAATTGAGATTTAAACAGGTTAACTACTTGCTTGTGGTTACAAAGCTTTCAAGTTGAGAAGACAGGATTTGAATCCTTGTCTTCTGGTTCTTTCCACTAGTTTATGATAGTTGTGTTTTCCAAAACAGTCATTCCTAGAATAAAATCAATATTAATATCTAAATTATAACTGCTATAATATAGGTATTTGTATATACACACATGGAACTGAGATGTCTTCTAGAAAAGTTGAGAATTCCACACATAGACATGAAATTTAAGTACATCATCATTTCAAACACATTCTACAACAAAAAATACTGCTCAAATAAACCATTAGAGATGGCAATAAACGTAATAGTTGTCTTCTGTTTCCTGATACTCGTGTATGGCAGATATAACAAAAATACACTAAATATATACTTTCTAGATACAAGATAGAAAAAATCATTTTTTTAAGATATCATTCCTTAATTCAACAGAGTTGAATTAAAAAATCAAGATAGACTTTTTTCCCAACTTGCCTCATTTTCTGCATTAAGAGGGTAGAATAGCTGAAATCTTCCCTAACTTAGGGATTGGCAACATCAGATACTGTGAAATTAGAAATCGTCACTATAATGAAAAATATAAATAATAAGTGGTGGCAAGGATGTGGAGAGATTTGAACCCTTGTACACAGTGGGTGGCAACGTAAAATGGTGCAGCCACTCTGGAAAAAAGTCTGTTCCTCAAAAAGTTAAACATAGAATTATCACATGATGCAGTAATTCCACTCCTAGGTATATACTTTTAAGAGAAATTAAAACATACGTTCACACAAAAACCTGTTCATGAATATTCACAACAGCATTACTCATAACAGTAAAAAAGTAGGAACAGCCCAAGTGTCTAGCAAGTGATGAATGGATAAACTAAAGGTGCTGTGTCCATACAACGGAATATTATTCAGCAATAAAAGGAAACAAAGTAATGATATACGCTCTAACATGAGTGAACTTTGAAAACATTATGAAGCCAGTCACAAAAGACCATATAATGTATACGACTCCATTTACATGAAATGTCCAGAATTGACTCCATTTATATGAACTGTCCAGAATGGGTAAATCCATGGAGACAGAAAGCAGATTAGTGGTTGTCTGGGCTTGGGTTTGGGGAGGAATGGGAAGAGATTTTTTTTTTTTTTGGACAACGGAAGTATTTTAAAATTGGCTTTGGTGATGGTCACACAACTCTGAATATACTAAAAACCACTGACCTGTATGCTTTTCAGTGAGTGAATTTAATGATGTGTATTATACATCAGTAAAGCTGCTACATTAAAAAAAAAAAACACAGAAACTGCCTTTTATAATAACTCAGACATCTAGAGGAGTACAAATTTCAAAATTTATAACCAAAGGTTATTGGGTCAATGAGTCACATACAGCTTCACAAAGTAATATTAGTTTGACGTAAGAAAATATTTTACCAGTATTTGAGAAGTGCTTACTTGGTGCTCTTTCTCAGTTTTAGACCATTCCTCAATCTTCTTTTCCAATTTATATATATCCATAATGTTCTTAGCATTCTAATGTAAAATAAGATAGTATTCTTAGATTCAGACCAAAAAAAAAGGACATCACAACGTCTTTTTTAGGAAGTGATATTTTCATCATTGACACTGTAATCCATTTTAAACTAAGGGACAAAACTTCAGACTGTGTCTAAAAATAACACAATCCTTTTAACATGATCATCCAGGAATACTCTCAGTAATCGCCTCATTTTCCACTCCATCTGGGCCACTCACTCCCTCATCATACCTTCAACCTTGTCATTACCATCAACTGGGACCCCTCCTTTACCTTCACTGCAAGCATCTCACTCTTCAACCTCCACTTCTTGTCTTTCCAGATTACTTCTCTGTGCATCAACAAGCCTTCAATCCCCACTGGAGCCTGTGGTCCATTGATCCAACTGCTTTCTCATTATCCTTCCACCTTCCCCTGACCTCAGTCCCTTCTTGACTCAGCTTAAATCCTTCCATGGTCAATCATTACCACCTCTCTCTTCCACATGCCCTCAATTCCGTTGGCTCTGCCCTACTTCTTAATATTTTCTTAATTGTATTTAAGAAATTCTTAGTAATTTCCTAGTATTTTCTTGCCACCCACTCCATGCCTGCACCCTTACAGATAAACATTTTTAAAGAAAAATACAAATAAACCAACAGGTCACACATTAAAATCGTAACCTTTAACCTCAATGTTTACTGGTGATTATATCATATATTCCTAATCAGTTCACATGGCCATTTGCCTAAAGCAAGGATTTACAAACTATACCAACTGCCCCACTCCATCCCCACAGGCCAACTCTAGCTGACCACCTGGTTTTGTAAATAAAGTTTTATTACAACAGAGTTGAGCCCATTGTTTTCACATTGTCCAGGGCTGCTTTCACACTGCCAGGGCAGAGGTGAGTGGTTGTGACAAAGGCTTTCTAGCCAGGCAAGCTTAAAAATATTTACTATCGGGTCCTTTACAAAAAGTTTGCCAAATCCTGGCCTATTTCATTCTTTCCCTCTCCCTGAACTTCCAATACCTCCTCCAACATCGTCACTCTCAGCCGATGACACTGCTCTGTATTTCACTGAGTTTCCACTATTAGAAGCGAATTTTCCACGTGACTTGGATATGTAATAAATACCTTTGGATATATCATAAAGCATTTGCTGAACACTTTCTCCACTTCTTTTGTCCCTGCTTCAGTCTAAGCCTTCATCAGCTTTCGCCAGGACTATCACAAGGGCCTCCTAACTGGTCTCCTTGCTTCTTCCCTTGCCCCACTGTTGATTCTAAACTCAGCTGCCAGAGATGTCTTGGCAAAACAGAAATTAGATATTGTTACTCCCCTGCTCAAAACTGTCCAGCATCTCCCATCTCACTGAGCATAAACTGACAGAGCAAGCACAATGCCTACATGAGACCCTGGGGGTCTGGGTCCCCGCAGCTCTTTGCAGCACCCTGTGGTACTTGGTCCCTCGGCTCCAGCCACACTGACCTTGCTGTCTCTCAAAAATAGCAGGCAGGCTATAGCCTGAAGACTTTGGACTCTGCTGTTTCCTCTGCCTGGAATGCTCTTCCACATGAACCTCCTCATTTTTAACCAGATGATTAACCTCACAGTTCTGCTTTCCCTAATCATCCTAGTTTACATTGCACTCCCCCACAATTCTTTTCACTGTGGCTCTAATCATCGTCTAACATGCTAGCTTCACATGGGATATTCTGTTTGTCTGTATCCTTAACGCCTAGAATAGAGTCTATCTCCCAATGAACATGTGTATAATAAACAAATGAATAAATGAAGTGAAAATGTATGGACACCAAGAGGGGAAAGCAGGGGGAGGGGAGGGGGTGGGATGAATTGGGAGATTGGGGTTGACACACATACGCTAATATGTATAAAATAGATAACTAATAAAAAATTATTTTTAGAAATAAAATAAAAGTAAATAAATAAATGTAAGTGAATAATTATCCAAACCCTTGTGCCACTACTCCACACGATGCATCAGACGTTTATCTCCTAAAGGAATCTTAGCGACGTCTATATGCCTTTTCTAACATAAATCAATAATTGTAATGCTATCTCATGATAAAGGGTACCAAGTCTCCTTCCTTCTATCTCAGTTCTAAATTGTAAAAGTACAATTCTTTGATGCTAGTCACTCATCTTAAATATGAGGAAAAAAATATCTTACATTGGGAGCTTAATTGTAAAGCATCAGTTTCATGGAAACCTGCCCTTGTAGCTGTAACACATCTGCATCGAATGTAGGGTTTCTTTCCAATCTTTAGTTGTTCCTTTCCAACCTACTGTGAATTTTTTTAATGTTCACTTGGCCCATAAATTGGATAACTCATCAGACTGTTCATCACAGCTTAATAAATACCTCTAATAAGCTTACATAAAGCCCAAACAAAATGACTGACATTCAAAGGTACCTACAGAGGATTTTCCTGCAAAACAGTAACTTACTAGTAGCTTTGCTACCTGTTCTTTCAATGTTTCAATTCTGTTGCTTAAAAATATATATTGCATAGAATTTTTCTTTTTTTTTTATTTCCTAACATATATGAGGTATATTATGGTTAACCAAATGGCTTCACATACATTAACTTAAACTTTAAAATAACTGTAGGGAATAGGTATTATTAATCCCCCAAAAGATGAATGGTTTTTCCAAGGTTAGACTGTCAGTGAATTTAAGATCTGGGTCTTAGACTCAAAGACCTTTGCCATCTAATTTTGTGGAATAATAATGGAAAATTATTAGATAATGTCTATAATTTCCTCCTTGATTTGCATACTTTTTAGATGGGTTAATTTCATGTCATCTTAAGTCTGAATTTCTTAAATCTCATTTCTTCCATGGATGATTACAAAGGTACAGTATACTTTTGTCCAAACAGGAAAATCCTGTCTATTCTTCCTCACTTGTCATTTGACAAAGCAACCTGGTATTTGGTTCACAGGAGCCTGAAATTCACATGATTTATATTTAACTCAGGGTCAGGACCCATGATTGTATAATTTCCATATGCTTATCTTTGCCCTTTTAACAATTTCAACATACCTCCTCTTGGAGAATCCGAATCTTAAGAATCAGAGCCCGGTTTTCTGTCTCCTGATTTATTAAGAGAAAAATAATTTAAAAGTATTTGAGAAGTTTATGAAAATATCAAATATTTACTTCCAGGGCTATCAACATTTTTTCTTTTTATCAACCTTAAATATGGCATTGCCATATCACAAATGAGCCTAGTCTGAAAATATTCTCAATATGGGGTTAAGCCTTTGGCTTCCAGTTTCTTGGAATCAGTGAGAAGCCACTCTTCTCCTTGACTCAATCTAACTATGACAGGCAAGAAAAGATAAAAAGCAAGAGAAGTCAGCGTGGTTTTTTCCCTGCTACTTTACTGCCATCCACTTACGATAGATAGTGTGAACTCATCTATTTAAACAGCACCTTGAAATCAAAGAGTACAAGCTTTCTACTTGAAGCTATGGGTATTCTTAGATTCGAAATTACCAGAACACAGGAACATCAAAAATTATTTTATAATTAGGAGCCCTACCATCAGAAGAAAACATATTCCAGGACAGGATATACCAAAATGTTAACAGAGAATCTTGTGGGCAGGGCAGGGTAAAGATGATTTTGTGGAATTTAATTTTTTTCTTTGTTAATACATATTTTCTTATTTTTATAGAGTGAACAGGTATTACCTTTATAACATAAAAATAAAAGGGAGGCCATCTCAGGCTAGGATATTATTGGTACAAGAATGAAGGAACGTACACACCACATAGCTGGAATCAGAAAACCTGAGTTCAATTCTCACTCTACTAAGACAATGGATTTTGAATAACTGAAACATCTCTAAACTTTACCTATAACTTTACTAATTTTTTAAAATGAAGAATAGCAACTTCTGTTTCCACATCTTCATTCTAGATCCTCATAGAATCTTTATGATGACCAATGAGAGGAAACAAAAATTCTTCTGAAATTGTAAAACACTGAATTGTAGAAGTGCAAAGGATTAGGATTGTATACCTAGGACTGTGCACTGCAGTAGCAGCTAACACCTAGCCTCAGGAAGAAAGAGGACACTGACTGCTTTACATGTATTAACTCATTTAACCCTCCCCGCCCTAAGGCAGGCAGTATTGCCATGTCCACTTTGCACAGGGGGACCCTGAGGCTTAAAGACGTCACATGGTTCGCTTAAAGTTAGACAGCCCTCAAAGTCAGGACTTGGATGCCCACAGTCTGACTCCCAAGGCTGGGCTTCCACACGCTTCCACACAGAAGCTCCGCAGTGGTCCCAGATTGAGTCTTTCCTGTAATGCATTCACAGAGACTTGCAGTCACCTGACACTCAATGAGTCCAGTCCCCACATTTTACTGTTCGAGGCAAAAGCTAAGCTACGCTGTGTTGGTTGTAGAGGGTCACGAGTGAAAGACACAAGCCTGAAATCCAAGTCTTCTCATGACTTAGACCTAAAAATAAATTAGTCTGAATGACTTTCAGCTGATCCCCCACCATAGTTAGCAATGCTCAAATACTGCTGGGAGGACTCTGAAGATTATTACTGAAGCTCTAGACAACAGTTTAACATTCTCAATAAAAATAATTACTTCTCTGGTAGTTGAATTAAAGCTTAGTCTAAGTAATGTTTTGCTCTAAAAATTACAAGCCTGTGCTTATTTAGTGTAAGGACTGATTGGTGGAGCTAATTAGTGATCTGTACGTGCTGAGAAAATGGATTTTTTTAAAAACCTGAGAAAAAGGTGAAAGTTTGACAGAGAAGATATTTTTGGAAAACGTAAGTGGTTTTTAGTGTCAGATATTTATGAATTCACCTGTTAACTTCAGAAGGCATTCTAGATCTCCACAAATCATTGCAAATATGACTCATTTGTAAAGAATTTTAATCCTGGTTGAAAAGGAAAACAGTTTTTTATCCTACCTGCCTTTACTTTTCTAAGGTTTACCTTGCCTCTTGGATTTCAGTTATATAAACTATTAATATATGTCAATTTCAAAGTACTTGGGTGACTTACTAACTGTTTGTTCTGGGCTACAATCATGGTCTTCTGCTCTTCTGAGGCGTTCATACTAATTTTCAGTTCCTCCAGTTCTTCTTTTAACAGATTTGTTCTCATAATAGCCTGGTGGGCACTGTGGGGGTGGGGAGAGAAGGCAATGAGCAAAACCTCAAATATAACCGTCAAAGATACTAAGTAAAGCCACAGACTATTTTTGGACCCAAGTTGAAAACCACTGAACACTCAAACCAGATGCCAACAATAGTAAAAAAAAAATATATACTCAAAATCTTCCACAGTCCTTGGAAAAGGAAGGGATTTGGGTGGAATGAGGTAGAGGGGGAAACATATTCCTGAAGATAAAGATTCAGAGGCTCTCTCTGAAATCCATCACTGGCTGAATCACATGGTTCTTTCCTTCTACTAATAAGATGTAATATTAGTTAATGCAATTCTACCAACAGTTACTGAATAATGTTACAATCAGTTGCTGCACTCTGCAAAAGGACCTATGATGCTGGACAAGAGAGACATGGTGTAACCTCAGAGAGGTTACATACTAGTGAAGGATATGACCACTAAACCAACAAGTAGTTACAAATAGCCTCCATCTGATATATTTTATTTAAAAGGTTTACTGCAGCATTGTTGATAATAACAAAGCATTGGAAAGAAACTAAATGTCCAACAAAGGGAAACCTATCAAATGTATTATGGTCATTCATACCACAGAATTACCTGTTTGTACTCCCCAATGATTATAAACTGTTTTCTGAGCAGGGTCTTGAAAAAGGTACAATTTTTTTCCCTACTAAGAAATTACATTGATCATTCAAGCAACATTTATTCAGCTCCAACTCTGTGCCATTTATTCTAATGGGCATTGAATAAGATAAAAGTGAACCCAATCGTAAGAACTCTGCCCTCCTGGAATTTATAGTCTAATAAGGTAGACAGACAATCTTAATTGCTACACAGCACAGTAAGAATCAAGGCTGGAGTGAGCCCAAGTTCTGCAGACACTGTGTAAGAGGAAGATAGCTCAGATAATGAGAAGGAGGCAGCAGGGGACAGAGGGATCGAGAACAGAAGCTCACTGAGGGACTGCAAGCAGCCAGCTACTGCTGCAGCCGAGGAAAGATGGGAGGTAGAGAGAAGGCATCCGAGGCCCCATCATTAAGGGCTTTGCAAACCAGATGCAGGACTTTGGATTTTACCTTGAATGTGAAAGGGATGCATTGAACTGTTTAAAGCAGGGGCACGATGTGCGGTCAGACTGGCCGTTAGGAGAAGCCTGCCTGCTGGAGGCGGCGCAAGCTTTGCAAAAGGCAGGGAAGCTAATCAGGAGGCTCTGCAGTGATCCAGGTGACAGGTGATACTGACTTGAACTAAGTGGCAGCTATGGGAACAGAAAGCAGTAAATCTACCTGCGAGAGATAAACTGGGCAAATTAACAGGACTTGCTATTTGATTTAGAAGTGAAGGCTGAGGAAGTAAAAGGAGACAGAGATTTTTCATCTGCAGGCAACTGGAAGGAAGGGAATGCTCTTCTATAGCAGACATACTACTAAGCACTGGGGCGACCAGGATAAACAAGACATGGTTCCTTCTATTAAATGAGGACATATTAACACAGAAGACAAATTATATCATGATGGGACAACAGCACAATATTAAAAATAGGCTGTGAGTGCCAACAGGAAATAGGCTCTTCCTGAAGAATTGGGGGGTGGGGGTGGGGGGTAGAAAAGAGGAGGAGGAGGGCACAAAGGCTTCATTCTGTAGACACTGGCATTCCGGCTGCCCACCCAGATTCTCTGGCCTTTCTGTCCGTCCTGCGAGTTACCCAACTCCTTTCTAAGACATTTCTTCACTGCTTCAGTTAACTGGAATCAGCTTCTAGCACTTGCAACCAAGAGCCCTGACTGGCACATTCACCCAAAGCATAGTTTGTTTGCTCTTTTAAAGAGACTTTGAATTATTATATTTCAAATAAATAATAAATAAGCCAATTATGGAAAGGAGAGAGCTTGAGGTTAGCAGGTATTTTTTAAATTTTATAGATTGGGTTGGAGGCTGGCCAAAATTATGAGGGTAAGAGTTCATGGCCAGAATGCTTTACTATCTTTTCAGGTTAGAGCTTTTCTGTTCAGAATTTTAGCACCTACAACATCT
Source organism: Hippopotamus amphibius kiboko (assembly GCF_030028045.1). Taxonomy (NCBI): domain Eukaryota; kingdom Metazoa; phylum Chordata; class Mammalia; order Artiodactyla; family Hippopotamidae; genus Hippopotamus; species Hippopotamus amphibius. Next base: position 59,593,587 of record NC_080197.1, read on the forward strand.
ATACACACAAACTTTGTGAGAACCATGTTGCTTGTTTCCTGATGCTCAAGTATCTCCCCATAGCCTATTTTACTAGTGTCTGACACTTTATCTGATATGTCTCCAATGTCCATTATCCCTTTCTATCTCAAGCTAACCTCATGAATTTTCTTATCATCCTTCTAGGCTGTAGGTACCCTGAGGGCACATTTTAAACTCGACTCATCAATGAATCTCTCCTAATACTGAGCATGTGACTTTGCAGAGTGAGAGTTCTACCCAGCCACAGAGTGTTGGGATGTTTCACACTTGACCCATACGTATATTGGTCTTACACAGAGACTTGAATGACACAGAGAACATCATCACTAGAAAAGAACTAACAAACCCTGCTGGTGGGAAAGTAAAAGGGTGCAGCTGCTTTGGAAAACATTTTGGCAGTTCCTCAAAATGCTAAGTAGAGGTTACCATCCAGCAATTCCACTCCTAGGTATACACCCAAGAGAACTGAAAACATATGTCCACAGAAAAACTTGTACACAAATGTTTGTAGCAACAGTGTGCATAAGAGGCAAAAATGTGGAAATAACCCAAGTGTCCAAATTGAGGCATATCCATACAATGGAATATTATTCGGCCATAAAAAGAAACGGAGCAGAGATATATGCTAGAACGTGGATGACCTTTGGAAATGTGATGCTCAGTGAAAGAAGCCAGACACAAAGGTCACATACGATATGATTCCATTTACATGAAAATGCCCAGAATAGGCAAATTCATAGAGACAGAAAGTAGATTACTGGTTGCCAGGGGCTGAGAGGAGGAAGAAACGGGGAGTGACAGCTAATCAGCATGGAATTTCTTTTCAGAGTGATGAAAATATTCTGGAATTAAATCATAGCAATGGCTGCACAACCTTGTGAATATAGTAGAAACACTGAATTAACTGTATACCTTAAAAGGGTGAATTTTCTGCTATGTGAATTATATCTCAATAAAAAAGATTTTTTTTAAAAAAAAGAGAAAAAAAGAAAAAGAGAAAGAACTGCAAGCTCCCAGCACTCAGTAACCCCACCATGGCTCACCTTTTTATCTTAAGGCGCAATTCAGAACAGTCCTCTGATAACTGGCTATTAGCTTCTTCCAAGGTTTCTAATGCGAATTTAAACTTATTATTTTCCTCCTCCAATTTCTGCTTGTTGAAATGCAGGTCTGCTACATAGGTAATCAAATCAGGCACCTCTCTGCAGGTGAAAGAATGAGTGAGAATAATCTTCAATGTCTCTAATCCCTTCTGTTCGCAGTAAGGCATATGGTTAAGGTCAAACAGGCTTAAATATTCCTGTAAGATTTTCTACTTTATCTTCATTCATCCTCATAAACGTAGTTCATTTACACAATATTGATTCAAGCACTTATTACAATAGCATCAAAGATTTTTCCAAAATTGCCAGATATTTAGCAGCTGCCACTGGTGAAGTCGACTTCTACAGCGTTTGTTTCTTCCTTTCCACTTTGCTCCCAACATCTGCCTCTGTCTACACTGAAGAATTCCTGTTTCTGCCTGGGTTATGGAAAATCCTAAAATAAACTGACACTGTACTCTTTCAGTCAGGGATCTCAGCAGGTTTGAACAGGCTTTTAACTAGGGAACAATTCCTAGTCTTATAATTGTAGCTTGTATCTCACAATTTAGTATTCATCTTTCCTAGTATTTTCTAAACTTGTTAATGTTTGTGGGTGTCACTCTTGCCCCTGACATTTGATCATCAACCCTTTGAGAGTCTGGACTGTGTGTTTCACGGAGTCCCAGGACCCCTGTTCCTCTCTGCCATCTTTTCCTAGAGTTTAGCACAGGTTGGCCGCATGGTTTCTACTCCACCTTTTTTTGCATGGATAAATCTGAAGTGGCAAAGATAAAATAAGGAATGACAGATCAAGCAGTTAAGACTCTGCGCTTCCAACACAGGGAGCGTGGGTTTGATCCCAGGTCAGGGAACTAAGATCCCACACGCCACATGCTATGCAGCACAGCCAAAAAAAAAGAATAAGGAAGGACAGAGTCACCTCTCCTTAATATCTAAAACTCACATTTAGCAGAAAACAGCTTTTCTCATTCATATCTAAAAGTATCTACTAAAGAAGTGCTTTAAAAGTAATCCCCCAAAGAGCTTAAGGACAATATCATAACTCTACTTCAAATGGAATTTGTTTTCCATGGAAAACACATGAAGTCAGAGAAGAAGTGTTTCACGAGTGAGAAAATTTATGTCGTACTAATCGTCCGTAATTTGTGTTCCTAGTGAAACTACTTCTAATGCAATTGGGATAGAATAGTTAAGAGTTAAAAATAAATTGTTAGCCCTACCACACACACAGAAGAAGAGCTAAGTGACTTTATCATAAATAAAATACATAGATCTATGAAATAATTAAGAAAATAAATAAGAAAAGTTGAGGCACTTGAGAAAGCATTATAAGGAAGAATGCTTACAAGACTTCTTTAAACACGTCTCCACCCAAAGCCTCGAAGCTCCATGATACAGAATCTGTTATATCTGTGGTCACCTTAACTGAAACACATACAAGAGAGGTTTATAAAAAAATCCATTTCTCCCAACCACAAGAAAGTGGCAGAACAATCCCAAAGCAACATACACATACTTGCTCCACCCGATTTTATGCTGTTCTGTTTGAAAGCAGAATTATCCATTCTACTGCTTGATTCATCTTCCCTGTAACCAAAAAACAAAAACCAATGAGCTAGCATTCTTTGCCAAACCAAAGCTTGGCTAATTTTTCAGATGTGTTCTGTACTTTCTTATTCGGGTCCTTCTTTCTGAATTTTAAAACCATCTATTCATTCAGCAAGTACTTGGAACCCAACACGGTGCTTAAATAGGGTCATAGAAGAGAAACCTAAGGCATTACCTCTACCTTCCATAAACGTTTAATCTAACGTGACAAAGAAAATGTGCGCACAGAAACAGGTAGGTGATGATGTACAGCAGCTGCAGTTAGGGGATGGGAGGTCTCAATGGATCAGGAAGCTGATGTAGTTTGGAGGGATAAGTGGACACCTGTAGAGCTAGCAAGTCCTCGGGCCTTAAGAAGTGGGAAGAAAAAGACACGAACAACTAACATTTTGGGACACACTGATGGTGTTCTCTGCTCTTTCTCATGAAAAACCAAGTTGAACCTAGACTATCTGTACCTTGGAGCATTTCACTCCTGGAATTTGGGGAACCCTCTTCACAGGCCTCTGTCCAGGACACCAATGCTAGCTCTAGCCCCCAAAATAAATATTTTAAAATTTCAACCATTTCTTTTTTTTAAATTAATTTTTATTGGAGTATGGTTGCTTTACAGTGTTGGGTTAGCCTCCACTGCACAACAAAATGAATGAGCCACACATGTACAGATGTCCCCTCCCTTTTGGACTTCACTCCCATTCAGGTCACCACAGTGCACTAGGTAGAGTTCTCTGTGCTATACAATATGTACCCATCAGTTGTCTATTTTATACACAGTATCAATAATGTATATGTGTCAATCCCAGTCTCCCAATTCCTCCAACCCCACCCCTTTCCCCCTTGGTATCCATACATTTGCTCTCTACATCTATGTCTCTATTTCTGCTTTGCAAGTAAGATCATCTATACCATTTTTCTACATTCCACATATATGCGTTACTATACGATATTTGCTTTTCTCTTTCTGACTTACTTCACTCTGTATAACAGTCTCTATGTCCATCCATGTCTCTACAAATGATCCAATTTCATTCCTTTTTATGGCTGAGTAATATTCCACTGTATATATGTACCACATCTTCTTCAACCATTCCTCTGTCAATGGACATTTAGGTTGCTTCCATGTCCTAGCTATTGTAAATAGTGCTGCTATGAACACTGGAGTGCACGTGTTGTTTTTGAATTATGGTTTTCTCTGGCTATATGCCAGCAGTGGGATTGTTGCGTCATAGGGTAGCTCTATTTTTAGTTTTTTAAGGAACCTCCATATGTTCTCCATAGTGGCTGTATCAATTTACATTCCCACCAACAGTGCAGAAGGATTCCCTTTTCTCCACACCCTCTCCAGCATTTATTGTTTGTAGATTTTGTGATGACAGCCAATCTGACCAGCGTGAGGTGATACTTCATTGTAGTTTTGATTTACATTTCTCTAATAATTAGTGATGGCTGAGCATCTTTTCATGTGTCTGTTGGCCATCTGTATGTCTTCTTTGGAGAAAAGTCTATTTAGGTCTTCCGACCATTAAAATTTCAACCATTTCTTTTCCAAGAGTCTTTATACTGTGATTTCAGTATTGTCACTTAATCTTACCAAATGCCAAACCCTTAGATTATCTCTCTGGAGCAGCGACAAAAGCCTCTAAATTTGTACATACATCCTGTTGCGCTTCAATGTGAGATGTCTGTCAGAAGATGACTGAGCAGAATAACTCAGACATCACTCTTACTATTTCTAGATCTACACCGATCACCATTTTAGAGTTTCTGTTCTTACGTTTTATATTTATATCTCCCATGTTTTTTCTTTCCCTTTATATTTGTTATAAAAATAAGTTTTCTCTTTTGCCCTCACTCCACTTGATAAACGAATTATTGATATTTTTATTACACAATCAAACCTAAATATTTTAGTTAAAATAGAAAATTCGTAAGAAAAGAGGACGGAAAGTTAAGGCCATCATGCAGAGATAATCATTTTGGAGCATATTCCTCCCAACTTTTCTGTGCATATTTTTATTTCTTGGCAAACAGGGGATTGTACTACATATACAGATCTATGGCCGATTGTTTGAAATAAGCACATATGAGTAATTCTCTTGCCTAATATTTATGTAGTTATAATTCTGAGTGACTAATTAGGATTTTCGTGTATGGAAGTATTACAGGTTATTTGTCCAACTACCTACTTTTAAATATTTTTACACTGCTGACATTTATCACTGCTATAAACAATATTCTGCACATATAGAGGGAGTATATGATTGGCTATTTTTCCTGAAGCTACATTATTTGACCACATTACATATTTTTAAGGGTTTGATACACATTCCTAAATTGCCCGTGAAACCCTGTGCCAACTTACACTATTACCAACCAAGTATGAGAGGGCCTATTTCTCCACCCGCCCTGATAACATGGGATACAGTCATTCTTCTAAATCACTGTTGACCCGATGGGCAAAAATGATGTGTTCTCTTTATTTGCATTTCTTTGATTACTAGTAAGATTAGATATTTTTATACATATTTATCTCACCTTCACAATTAACTCAAGTATGGCAAACAACATTTCAGTCACATTTTTTAAGTCATTATACGTTAGGAAACCATTGACCAAAACTTCCTGCCTTGGCCAGGCACGATGATAACCACTTACATGAGTTGTCTCACAACAGGAGGTCCCAATAAAGAACTCAGTGCTGGGCTTCCTAGGTGGCGCAGTGGTTAAGAATCCGCCTACCAATGCAGGGCACACGGGTTCAATCCCTGCTCCAGGAAGATCCCACATGCCACAGAGCAACTAAGCCCGTGCACCACAACTATTGAGCCTGCGCTTTAGAGCCCGTGAGCCACAACTGTTGAGCCCATGTGCTGCAACTATTGAAGCCCATGCACCTAGAGCCCATGCTCCACAACAAGAGAAGCCACGGCAATGAGGAGCCCACACACCACAATGACGAGTAGCCCCCACTCACCACAACTAAAAGAAAGCCCGCGCACAGCAAAAAAGACCCAACACAGCCAATAAAATAAATAAATAAATAAATTTATAAAAAAACAAACAAACAAACCTCAGCGCTGCTGCCGCCAAAAACTAACCAGGAGAACTTAGGAGGGGCCAAAAAGAGGAGGGAAGAGTCTATACGTTCTGTCAGTCTCCCAGAAAGCTGCACACTGGAATCCATCCTGGCAGATAGATGCAGGCGCCACCAGGGAGGACCCTGAGCCAGAATGATGGGCCAGGGACCACCCAGAAGCTATCCCCATCACCATAAAACCCAAGACAGCGAGCCACGGGGCAGAGCGGTCCTCCTGGGTTCCTTTACCCTGCTGCTCTCTGCCCCGGGGCGCCCCTTCCCAATAAAGCCTCTTGCTGTGTCAGCACGTGTGTCTCCTCGGACAATTCATTTCTCAGTGTTAGACAAGAGTTCACTCTTGGGCCCTGGAACGGGTCCCTCTTCCTGAACAAACACAACCTAACCCCACGTGAAATCCAGCAAGTTTTGCCACTGTTTGGGCTTAAAACATTCTTTAAGAAAATCCCTAGTATGTATCAGCTGGTAGCTGACAATTGGTGGCTGAGCAAAAACCACAGGATGAGGCTTCCTGTGAAAGAAGATAATGCTTCTGCAGCATCCGCTCAGGGCACCTGAACTCATGGGTACCACTTTCCTTCACCTTTTTTCAGCTTCACTATCCTTCCATTTTCCTTTTCACCTTCCTATATTCTAGACTTCTAGATTACAACCACTGCCAGCATCTCCGCCCTGACCTTACACGGGAGTTCATGCCGAATTTCAATGCATTTGGACTTCAGTCTCAAATTTAAAGACTTGGTAGTCAGTACCAATAATCTGCTTGACTCCTATGCCAGAAGAATGTATTAATATGTACTTACATGTACATTCATTTATTTATTTTATACATTATTAAATACATATTTATTTCAGTTGGCCATAAATCTGCATATGTAGTACAATCCCGTCTGTCAAGAAAAATAATATGTAATAATAAATGTAATCACAATAAATGAATGTTATCACAATTATCATAATAGTTTCTCAAAATGTGCCCTCACCCCCCCCACGCCCTCATCAGTATCAGTATCACCTGGGAACACGCTAGAAATGCAAATTATCAGGCTTAACCCCAGACCTACTGAATCATGGTGGCGGTACCCGACAGTCAGGTATAATATCACTTAGGTGATTCCAGCACATGCTCAAGTATGAGAAGCACCAGATTATAGTATTGCCATCAATGCAGAAAACAGTGATTAGCATTCACTGTAATCAATAGTTAAAACAGAACCTGAAAACACGTCCTGCTGGGACAATGATTACCATTTGTTTCGGCAGTGAGCCAGCCACTCTTTCATGATGGCCTGGAAGGTTTCCAGATTCACACGCACGTCTCTCTTGTCAGGATCAAGCATGTTCCACAGCTCCTCAAGGCCACCATCTTCAAAACCTTGACTAGTTGTTTGTCTCAAGTAATCTATTATTTTGGTGACTCTGACTGAGCCTGAGAAAGAAGAAAGCCAAGTTAGCTTTACAAGGTGGGGAAAGATTATTTTTTAAAAGTGAGGTGCTTTGGGCTTCCCTGGTAGCACAGTGGTTAAGAATCTGCCTGCCAATGCAGGGGACACAGGTTCAAGCTCTGGTCCGGGAAGATCCCCCATGCCATGGAGCAACTAAGCCCACGTGCCACAACTACTGAGCCTGAGCTCTAGAGCCCACGAGCCACAACTGAGCCCATGTGCTGCAACTACTGAAGCCCATGCCCCTAGCCGCAACTACTGAAGCCCATGCCCCTAGAGCCTGTGCTCCGCAACAAGAGAAGCCACCGCAATGAGAAGCCTGTGCACCACAACGAAGAGTAGCCCCCGCTCTCCGCAACTAGCGAAAGCCTGCGCACAGCAATGAAGACCCAATGCAGCCAATACATTGAATACATAAAATTTTAAAAAATAAAGTGAGGCACTTAACTCTTTTAAGTCCCTTGGATCCTGGAAACGTGCCTTATGACCCTCGCAATCCTGCTGAGTTGGCGTCACAGTAAGTAAGAACACTGGCCTTGGGTTGGAATCTAACTGACTAGGTCAAATCTTGACTCTGGGCTGTATCAGCTGTGTGGCTCTGGGAAGGTTACTCAACCTCTTCGAGCCTCAGTGGCCTCGTCTGTGAGAGGATGCCTACTACTCAGAGTTGTGAGATTTAAATAGCAGCAATATATGTAATCAATCATCACTTGTGGGAAGGGATCAAATGCCACTTTATTTTTGTTTCCCGTTCTTTTCTTAAAAAGCTTTCAGTGAAAGAAGGGTTTCCTCTGCCCTAGATGAAATTTTGGCCTCAGGTAAATGGTTTGACTTATATTTGGGGGGTCGGGGGGCAGGTAGAAAAGTCATTCTTAGATACAGTCAGGGCTGCTATCACATTCAGAAATTAAAGTCAAACTGGCACAACAGTGTAAAGCAATTATATTCCAACAAAGAGCTTAAAAAAAAATTAAAGTCATACGGACTATGTTGGTTATTAACACTCCAGTCTTCTTTAAGCAAAAGGCATCTCTTTCACTCTTAACTAAGGCCTGCCTTGGGCTAGCTGCCGGAAAGGGAGAAGGAAAAGGAAGTAGAAGGTTGATGGGGTAGATGCAGAAGTGAAGATTCTCCCCCCAGGAGGTAAGCAGAGACCCTGATACCTATATATATAAAGAATAAGTTTGGTACATAATTAGAAGGAAGGGGGAGCTGTAAAGGAGACTGAATAACTTTAAAGAGAGTATTCATTTAATGGAAAATGTCATTTGGCTATGACAGGAAGAAATGGAAATGATAATTATTTAAAGAGATGATTTTTATTCCTGTTTGCGGCAGAGTTGGAAAGTCAACATCAATACCTATATTTCATTTTCCTCCACTAAAACTCTGGAACTTGTATAATATACCTCAAAACTAGAAAGGTCTGTGATGGTTTTGCAATGTGTCAACTTAACTGGGCCATGGAGTACCCAGATATTTGGTCAAATGAGAATCTGGTTGTTTCTGTCAGGGTGTTTTTGAATGAGATTAACATTTAAATTGGTAGACTAAGTAACACACGTTCCCCTCCCTAAATGTGGGTGGGCCTGAACAGAACAAAAAGGCAGACCCTTCCCCAAGTGGGAAAGAATTCTTCCTGCACGACTGCCTTTGAACCGGGACTTGTCTTTTTTCCTGACTTTGGACGCAAACAGAAACATCAGCCCTTCCTCAGTTTTCAGCCTGTTGACCTTTGGACAGGTTCTCTCCTGGTTCTCAGGTGCCTGGACACTGACGGGAACTAAACCATCATCAGCTCTCTCGGTCTCCAGCTTGCTCACTCACCCTGCAGATCTGAGGACTTGCCTGCCTCCACAATCACGGGAGCCAATTCCTGATAATACATCTCTTTATATACATATATCACACACACCCCCCCCCCATTGGTTCTGCTTCTAATACGTCTCCCTTCAGTGGAGCTTCCTTATTTTCTTCCAAGAAATAATTCCTTAAACTCTCTCCAAACAGAGACGCTTTCTGGGAATAAAGAAGTCCTATTCATCCTACCAATACAATTAAGAGTAGAGGCAAGGGACTTCCCTGGTGGCGCAGTGGTTAAGAATCCATCTGCCAATGCGGGGACACGGGTTCAAGCCCTGGTCCAGGAAGATCCCACATGCCGCGGAGCAACTAAGCTTGTGCGCCACAACTACTGAGCCTGTGCTCTGCAACAAGAGAAGCCACCACAATAAGAAGCCCATGCGCCACAATGAAGAATAGCTCCTGCTCACCGCAACTAGAGAAAGCCCACACACAGCAACAAAGACCCAATGCAGCCAAAAATAAATAAATAAATAATAAATAACTAATTTTTAAAAAAGAGTAGAGGCAAATGTTTTGCTATAAGAATGTTCATTACGGTGTTGTTTATAATAGAGAAAAAATACCCAATTAAAACATACTGTTTAAATATAGTATGTTACATCCCCCCCAAAGTACGGTATACAAAGAAAATTTGTTGACACAGACAAGTATTCAAAATTATTAAGCAAGAAAAAGCAGATTATAAAGCAAGTCTGGGAACATTCCCATACACATTTAGGGAACATACTGCATACAGCTTAAGAAGAAAAGAATGATCAAAAAAAAGCCTTAGGGGCTTCCTAGGTGGCTCAGTGGTTAAGAATCCACCTGGCAGTGCAGAGGACACGGGTTCGATCCCTGCTCCAGGAAGATTCCACATGCTGCGGAGCAACTAAGCCCATGCACCAAAAAAAAAAAAAAATGCCTTAAACCACTTTCAGCAACCATACTGTGGTAGTGAGGTGGACAGACTGCAGGGTGCCCCTTTATGAGCCCTGTCTCCTAACATGGACATCCCTGTGTCCTCTCCTCCCTTGAGTGTGGGCATGACCTGGGACTTGCTTCTAACCAGCAAAATATGGCAAAGGGGACAGGATATACGTGTATGTAACTGCATGATTAAGTTACATAAGATCACAGTGCCTATCTTCCTGGAGTCATTCCCTTGCTGGCTTTGAAGAAGCAAACTGCCATATTATGGGCTGCCTATGTCTAGAGGTCCAACTAGCAAGAGACTGTCCAGCTGACAGCAGCAAGAATGTGAAGCCCTCAGTCCTATAACTGCAAGAAACTAAGTTCTGCCCCTGAAAGGAGGCCATTCCCCAGCCGGGCCACAGCTGCCCTGGCCAGCATCTTGACTGCAGCCTTGTGAGTGAGTTCCTTCACAGAGGACCCAGCTAAGCCATGTGTGAACTCCTGATTCACAGCAATTGTGAGGTAGTAAATGCGTGTTGTTTCCAGCCACCAAGTTTGTGGAAATTCAGCAACAGGAAACAATACAAGCAGTTCGGGTACTGCTAATCGTAAGCCATTGGGCACGTATTGTAGAATAAAGCAGAGGAGCATTTATACTGATGTCATTGAGAATCAACATTTTCTGTGGTTGAAAAGGGGCATATGGAATATAAGAGATAAGCCTACAGGTAAAAACCCTGTAGGCCTGAATTTGCATTAGAAGGAAGGCTGCTGAGCTCGTAATGTAATTTATCTTCAAAATTTTTAAATACTTCCTAGGTTTGCCCACTGAAAAGGCCTGGAAACAACCACCATCCCTTGTCCCCAGATCATGGTCTATATATTATTTCCCATTAAAAGGAACCATGGATTCTTCAAGAAATAGCTGATTCCAAGGTTGGGGTAGGAAATGTAGGAGATAAGCCTAAAGATTTTTATAATACTAGGGATAACAAGGAAGCTAGTAAAAAGGATGAGAATGTCTCAAAAGTATTAGTACCTGGGACACCTGGTTGTTCCAGGAAGTAACAAGATGCTCAAAGAAACATGGGGACAATGCAAACAGACACAGGAGCCAGCTTAAAGAATATCCTGCCGCTCAACTCTGGGACAGCTTCAGCATCAAAATAAATAATGATAGTAACAGAATTAAGAAGAATCCTGAAATGCATAGTAATATTAATTCACTTAATTAGGGATATGCTACAACCCTTATGACAGACTGACAAGGAAAAAATATAGAAAGAATAATGGAGATTGAAAAATTTCTATTTGGCAACCACTATGGTAAGAATTGATTTAGGCAAGAAATATCAATAGATGCTATGTTTCTGTTCACTAATTCCGATGTGTAGGGCTCTTCCCACCCCCCACCCCCCACCCCCCCACAATATAGACACATCCAAGCACTTTTCAAGACACTGAGTGTTCCACAATTCAACTCAATTCTGACACTATCTATGCACTGATAGTGTCAGAGCCACAGGTTAATGGCTCAGTCCTACAAAACTGACTCCACCCCCTTTAGACACCAATTCCAGCCCAGGTTGTCACCTGTGCTTCTGACCAACCAGCTATAGGTTGGAGGTTCCCACGACCCCTCTTTGTGTTCAATTAATTTGCTAGAGCGGCTCAGAGAACTCAAAGAAATTTTTTACTTATTACATCACCAGTTTATTATAAAAGGATATAACTCAGGAACAGCCAGATGGAAGAGATGAATAGGACAAGGTGTGGGGAAAGGGCATGGAGCTTCCACGCTCTCCCGGCATGCCACACTTTCCAAATCTCCACGCGCTCACCAACCTGGAAGCTTTCCAAACCTCTCCTTCTGGGTTTTTATGGTGGCTTCGTTACGTAGACATGATTGATTAGAGCATCAGCCATGGGTGACAGAACTCAATCTCCAGCCCCTCTCCCCTCCCTGGAGGTCTGGGGAGTGGGACTGAAAGTACCAACCACCTAATCACATGATTGGCTCCATCAGCAACCAGCCCTCATCCTTAGTCATTTTATTAACATAAAAAAGGCACCTTTATTGCTCTCATCACTTAGGAAATTCTAATGGTTTTAGGAGTTCTGTGCCAAAAATGGGACAAAGACCAAACATATACTTTTTATAATAAATCATAATATCACAGATGCTAAAACTAGTGAGTGAAAGTTTGATGAGGAACAGGATGTTTACATAGATTCAAAGCATCTTCCCATGAATCACTTATTATTTACTGATGAAATAAAAATTCATATTCTAAGGCAAGTCAAGGAAAATGTAAACATAAAAAATTTTCTCTGCTCTTTGGCCTCCTCTCTCCCCTCTGCTGTGCATTATGCACCGACCAAAGATCCCCATCGGCAGAAACACCTGCTCAACCACAAAGAGCAACCTTCTCCTGACATCCCCAAGCAAGACAAATCCTTAGGACATAACCTGCCTTCTCAATCTCATAAGGAACCACGATGACCCATGACCCACTACTCACTTTGTACACTTAGATCTGAATTGTGTCAGCTGTCGGAACTTCCCTGGTGGTCCAGTGGTTAAGACTCTGTGCTCCCAATGCAGGGGGCCCGGGTTTGATTCTTGGTCAGGGAACTAGATCCCGCATGCCGCAACTAAAAAAGATTCTGCATGCTGCAACTAAGACCCGGTGCAGCCAAATAAATAAATAATTTTTTTTTCAAAAAACTATCAATAATACATTATTAATGTATAGCCCTCTGTCTCAAAAATGTGCTTTGACCTTTAACAGGCAAAACAGTTCTCAGAGCTTTCTGAATGGCTGTTCCTGGATTATAATCCTCAATTTGGCTCCAATAAAATTTTCCATTTCTTTCTTAAATTGACTGATCAATTTTGTTATAGACATTATAAAGGAAAAACAGTAACTTTACAACAGGGATATCTGGCAGATACCACACTAATCAAGTGACCAAAGTTAAAATCCTGATACACTGTACTGAGAACATAACATCACTTCTGTAGTGTGCCTGTGAAAATGTATATCCTGAATAATCAACAGGAAACATCAGATGTTCTACAAAGTAACTGGCATATACTCTTCAAAAATTTCAAGGCCATAAAAGACAAAGAATCTGAGGAACTGCTCCAGATGTAAGGAGACTAAAGGGATGTGACAGCTGAACACAAGGTGTGATTCTGAATTTGATCCTGGACCAGGAAACAAAAAAGCTATAAGGAATGTTACTGGGAAAATTGACAAAATTTGAATATAAGCTTTTAAATAGTATTGTATCAAGGCTAAATATCCTAATTTTGACAATCATTCTGTGGTCATGCAAGCAAATGTCCTTCTTTGTAGGAAATACACACTGATGTACTTAGGGGTAAAGAGGCACAATATCTGCAATTTCCTCTCAATCAGAAACACAATCAAGCTTTTATCCTGCTTTTCCTTTGGGAAACAAGACTCGGCCACAGCCAAACAGTTGATAAGCAGAGTAGAGTTTCTTTTTATAGATATTCCAGTTGATAAAGTAGGAAGGAATGAGAGGCCATCACCTTTCACAGCACCTAATGAAAGAATAAATCTAGGCCTTCATCCTCAAATAGTTTTGTCTTCTGATAAAAATGCATACACCATCTATGCAAAATCTTGCCAAAAAAAGATATAAAACTTTTATCTGATCAAACCTCTAAATGTAGGGGACAAAGAAACAGGTTGTTTCTACGGCCACAAAATCACCAGAATTCAGATTGGGGGAAGCTATGAGATAAAAGAAACAGTTTCATTAACAAATTACTTTAAAATACGAAAAAGAGAGAATAGGAAGGGAACATAGAGATAAGCCAGACAACGAATAACAACGAACAAACCTTTCTTGGATGTTGATTTGAACTATTAAACTGTTTAAAAAATAAATTTCTCACACAAATGAGAAAACTTAAATGCTGATAAGATATTCGATATTAAGAAATTATGTTACATTTTTAGTCATAATAATGACATGGTATAGTTGTGTCTGAAACCAGCCTTTATCTTCTGAATGTACTGAAATATTTACCGGGACTTTCCTGGTGGTGCAGTGGTTAAGAATCCGCCTGCCAATGCAGGGGACACTGGTTCAAGCCCTGGTCTGGGAAGATTCCACATGTCTCGGAGCAACTAAGCCCATGAGCCACAACTATTGAGCCTGTGCTCTAGAGTCCGTAAGCCACAACTACTGAGCCCATGTGCCACAACTACTGAAGCCCACATGCCTAGAGCCTGTGCTCTGCAACAAGAGAAGCCACTGCAATGAGAAGCCCGTGCACCACAACAAAGAGTAGCCCACACTCACCACAACTAAAGAAAGCCCGTGAGCAGCAACAAAGACCCAACGCAGCCAAATAAATAAATAAATATGGGAGATTGGGATTGCTATATATACATTAATATGTATAAAATGGATGAATAGTAAGAAAAAAATATCAACTTGTACATTTTAAATATATGCAGTTTATTGCATGTCAATTATATCTCAATAAAACTCTTTTTAAAAGGGAGAAATAAACAAACTGCTTAAAAAAAAAAGAAATATTCACAGATGAAACAATATGATGTCTTGGATTTATCTCCAACTAATCCAGAGTGGAGGAGAGGAAAGTGTGTGGGCCTAGAAATGACACATCATTATTTATGACACACATATAAGGGTCCCACTGTCCTTTCTACTCCTGTATATGTTTGAAATGTTCTTTAATAAAAAAGTTTTAATCTAAATAAAACAAAATCATATCAAATCAGGAATTTATGGACGGTTATACAACAAATCATGAGCAATGGCTACTCAGGGAAACAGGATTACTGATGAGTTTTTTTTCTTTCCTTTCCATATATTATTAACTTTATTACAGTGATCATGAACCATTTGCATGCTAAAAATTACTGGCGGAAATTTTAAAAAGACCATGTCTCTAAGGGAAACAGAAGTGAAAATCTATAATTAACTCCAAAATTTGAGCTAAATTTGTATAGCGGTTTTATACATATAAAGTATATATTTCTTGTGAGGCAACACCTATGAGGTGTAAGTAGTTCCAATCAATGATTGCAACTGGTAAATCAGTTGATAAGCTCAATAAAATCGTTCAAGACACTGGAAAAATATGCAAAATAGGTACAAAGAAATTAACCAACATCTAAACAGCCACCCTTCCTCCCAAATTAGGTTGCACCCACCGCGCGTGTAGACACAGATACACAGAGCTCCACACATACACCATTTACCTTTCTCTCACAACAGAAAGTACAATGACTTGATGAGTACCACCGAGCACTTGAGCAAATAATTTTTGACTGACCTCTGCATTTGGTGTCACATGCACTAAAAATACTTGTAAGCAACTCCTCTTCACAGGTCCTGTTACTGCTATAGTTTACATCTTCCTTGCCATCATTAGTTCCTTGTTTCCACCCTGTTAGAAGAAAAAGTTTGCAAATCCAGATGCTTTTCTGTGCTATAATGCTTAATTGTTAATTTTTTTGTTTTAATTTTAACAAATGAAACATATTTAAATAAAGAGCAGCCCATAGTACCGGCTGCTGAACTTGAATAGCTCAAGCAAAAAAGTGGTCTTGAAGGGTCTCTGATTATTCATTTTTCCTTTCAAATTTTATAAAGGTAGAATAAAAGGACAGATAAAGAAGAGGGAAATGAGCTTTACTGCCCTGTAATATTAAAAGCACTCTGTGAAAAAGCAAATAGTATAACACAAATATAAATATTTTAAGGAAAAATAAAGGGAAAGTAAAGACTAGCTATACAGAAAATGTGTCGTTTCACATTGTTTTATTTTTCAGGGCCTATCATGTACGGGACTCTGTAAACCATCCCCTAAACAGAATTCCAAAATTTCATTGAAATTGGCCTACAAAATTTACATTCTCCCCCTGGTCTACCTTATTGGCTCTACACTTTCTTACATATTTTACTCTCACACACAAAAAACGCTAAAAGGTAGTTTTCAGCAAGGCATGTTGGAACTATATGAATTTTAGCTCCCCTATATCTATGTATTCCCATCATGACATTCTAGTTGGCCCAGGAGAAAGTTTGTTTTCAGGTTAGTAGAGAAATACCAATGATTATGATTGTAAATACAATCTAGAATTTCTATCAGGTTTATAATTGAAAGCATAGAAAATACTTACACTTCACATAGAAGATTTTTTTAAGAGAGAGAAAAAAAATTTTAAGGGAAAGATGGATGCTTCCATCCAAGTTTTGATAATGTACACTGGTATTTCATTTTAGTTCAGGTATTCTCATAGAGATATGCTCATTGCTTTATCAGAAGAACAAACATTAAAAGATGAATATTTACCCTCTTCATTCAGAGATAATTTTTTCACCACTGAATTCAGAGGAGTAAAAAATTCAGAGCTCTGATCAGAGGTGGAATCAAAGTCAAGTGTTAAGGTACTAAAATCACTTCCACTATAATAGTTATTCAAATCTTTGTTAGAGAATCCTTGCTTGATCCGTGGTATTAAGGATGCGTAATTCTGGGAGTTCTGTGATCTCGGCCTTGCAATGTTTTCGGAACTTGTGAGGATAAGAGAGAATGCTGCATTCTGAGGAGAGCTGAGGTGAGAGACGGATGGGGTTCTTGGAGATATTATTTGAGGACGTGAAGTGAAGGCACCACCTTTCTCAGGACTTGAGAAGAGAGCATCGGGCAGAGGAACATGAGCAGCCACCATTCTCTTCAGTACCTCTTCAAAATCTTTCTTGGGGTTAGTCTGTGGGCTGTTAAAACTGCTAGACTGGTATTTGATAATCCGTCGGATGGAATCTGAAATCTCTTCTCTCTTTTGAATGGCTTGGATCTTTCTACAGATGCTTTCCACTGGGTTATGTCTCTTCTCAGCTGCCTTCTTTGCAGAGGCCATTGTTGACTTTCCTCCAATGAAACAGATGAAGTAGCTAAAGGACAGACAAAAGCAGACATGTTTTTCAAAGTTAGCATTATTCTAGCAATAATTTAGCAATAGGCTATTTATTCCCAAATCAACTTTGGAGGGATCAAGATATCTTTAAATGACTATCTTCATAAACAATTGCTTTTTCTTTTAACGGAGTATAGTTGATTTTTACAATGCTGTGTTAATTTCAAGTGTGCAGCAAAGTGATTCAGTCTTATATGTATATATTCTTTTTCAGATTCTTTTCCATTATAAGCTATTAAAGGATATTGAATATAGTTCCCTATGTTATACAGTCCTTGTTGTTTAAACAATTGCTTTAAACAAATTTCCACGTGTTTAACTTTGGCACTCAAATTCCTAGAAAATAGTAACAGCTAACATGCATAAAGTACCAGGCATGGTAGTAAGTTCTTTATATGTATCAACTCATTTCATCTCAAAACAACTCCATGAGACAAGCATTACTATTATCTCCATTTTCAGGCACACAGAGAATAAGGGACACACCCAAAATCACCTTAGATAAGTGCCAGAGTCCAGATTTGAATCCAGCCAGTCCTGTTCCAGAGGCTGGACTCCTAACCACACTGCTTTTCATTTATATGTCAAATACGATGATGGTGATGATATGAAAGCTCCTATTTGTATACCTATGCTGATTCTCGTCTATTGAGAACTTAATAAATACCCCCTTTATTAAACACATTACACATAGTATGACTAAACTTCATTCAAACCCTATCAGATATGTAGAAATATCCGCTTTTCACAGATGGTAAGAGGCCAAGTAATCTGCTGATCTCTAAGATTTATGCCAAAGAGTGTCTGACTTTAGCATAATTTTATTTAATGGCAGGCAAATATGATCTTTAAAAAGAAAAAGTATCGTCTCAGTTCTTATAGTAATTAAAATAATTTGGAAATAAATCCAAAATTGTGCCTAAACTGGTAACATTTAAATTAATCTATGCAAAGAGTTACAATAATTTGAATAGTTATAAACAAACAGTGGAAAAGTTACAAAAAGCTTGAAAGTTATGAGTTTTAGAACCTTAACAAAAATTTCTATTTGTAGCTCTTTTTTTAAAAGTCCCCTAACAGAAAATGAACAAAGGGGCATTTAGAAAGACTAGGAAGAAGAAGATACTCAAAATCTTCTCAATCTGGTTCATTTTCCCTCAAGGTGTTGGCCACCAGCTCCAGCTAATGACATTTCCATCAACAGAATCCTTCACTATTTAAGGTCATGATCAGCTTTGAACTTTTATGTTGCCACTTGACATTACCCTTCTTTCTGTCTCTTCGAGGCTTTCCATGCCAAGCCTAAAGAACATTCCCCGATTAAAATTCTGGAATCAGTGTATACTCACTGGACTCAAGCTTTCTGCTCTCTCCTAGGATGTATGATTGTACTGCATATTCTGTCATTTAATTAGATTTTGTCTTCTATTCTTGGACTGTTTCAAATGTGTATGTATGTTGTCTCCTCAAAAACACTTTTAATTCTTGTATTCAAAAGCCATGATGTGATTCTCCTTCAGATACTTAATATATTACTGATAATCCACAATGGTGTATAATAAAAATAATTATCAGGCTTGTGGCTGCAGTGAGTGTTGTCGCCTCTCAACGACTTGCAGCCACTCTTCCTGGAGAATTTCCCCTGGCCACATGGGAGCTTCTCATTGCTCAACCTTCCTGAGAGGCTGGAGGTGAAGCAGTGGTAATGACAGAAGGGAAGTTACCCGGGCACACAACACATTCCAAACCCACAGTCGGCTGCAGTGATGACACCCCGGAACCATCCGACTTCCCTGTGTCAAGTAAAGACCCTCTTAAAGACTGGGTAAGTACCTGTCAGTGTTCTCAATGTGATGTGACTGCTTTTTCCTTCCAGAGCTGGAGAACTGAGGGACAGGTTGAGCTAGGGGCTAACAGAAGCCCTAGAGCTTGAACCACAGACTCCCAGACCCGTCTGCCTGGGAACATCTGTGAACCTCGATGTGGGATGTTGTCTGAGCCCCAGGGAAAGGCCTCAGTTTGTGGGCATTTGTGACTGATCCAGATGAACGTTCCTATGTAAGACACCACATTTCTATTTGCTTTTCCAAGGCATTTTTCTCCTCCTACCACCTGTTTTCTGAACTTCCATGACTCACCTAAGTGAACCCTATTCCACGGTTTATAACCTTAAACCTTACAAAGAGCACACTTAAGACACTGGCTCTTCATGAGCTAGCAAAGCTTCACAAGATTAACTTGTTTTGCTTTTTCTAATACAGAGCAGAACATTTGTGGGAGTTCAATAAGTAAGATGTGGTGATAAAGATTTCAAAATGTGTGCCACCTTCTCCATATATGGTCTGGAAACATCTCCTGTCCGATCTGTCCAAACTTTTTTTTAAGGTTTAGATCCTGGTAGAAAAGATGAACTGCAATCTGCCATAACACTTAAAAATACAGGTCTATTGCTTTGTGCAATAACTGTCTTTGAAAGAGTACTAAATGAAAATTAAAAACTGAAGGTTAATTGTACTGGTAGAGTCAGTTGCCTGGAGTCTCTCTTTTACAAGGAATTTCCTCCTTATTTACCTGTTTTAGTTGACTGAATATTTACCATGTAAAGATGGTACACTTGTAAAAATCCCAATGGCTTCTTTTGTTTTTAAATTCCCTGAACCTCAGTTGTACTCCACACCATTCATCCTTTTAGACATTCTTCAATCAAAGTCTATTAAGTAGGACTTCCCTGGTGGTGCAATGGTTAAGAATCCACCTGCCAATGCAGGGGACATGGGTTCGCTCCCTGGTCCTGGAAGATCCCACATGCTGCAGGGTAATTAAGCCTGTGTGCCACAACTACTGAGTCTGCACTCCGGAGCCCGCAAGCTACAACTATTGAGCCCGAGTGCCACAATTACTAAAGCATATAGCAGAGGTTACCCTAGTTTGGGAGTGAGGACAGGGAAGAATTGGGGGCATCTAGTATGTGTCATGTACTGAGCATAATGTTATACAGACTGTTTGCTAAATCCAAGGTTATAAACAGAATATTAAGAAATAGAATCACAAATCTGCTGTAGGACTATGCATTTGGATTCACAGTAAATGTAACATAAAATAATGTTAGTGATTATCCAAACAATATTTCACTGATTTTATTTATTTCTCCTATTGTTTGAGCTATGCCCCCACTATTCTCATTTCGAGAATGAGTCCAGTTATTATTGCTGCCTGAATTGCCTTGCTGTATCTAGTAAAAGCTCTCGAATCAACACTTTTCAGCCATCTCCCTGATCCAAAACTATGAAGCAATAATTATAAGCCTCTAATGCATGGCAATATCTATTAAAATATGATTTGTTTCTTATCCCAAGTAAGGTTATTTTCACCACTGACATAACTACAGAATTCAACATTCACCCCTAAGACATTTGCACTCTTTGAGACGTACAGAAATTTTTCTACATTTGTTCTGACTTCCTAAAGAAGTCTTCAGTAGATCAAAATAAATTCACCATGTATGTATAATATAGACAATATCTCATACTCTTTAGGAATTTACAAACAATATTAGAGCATAATTTGTATTTCTCAATATCCATATTCTTCAATCATTAAGAAACAGTTGGATTTCTTTGCAAAGAAAGACAAGATTTATACAGAGATACAAAAATAGCATCCTTGAAGATTTTTAGAAAGCCTTCTGAATCAAACTCTGACAAAAAAGATTATGTTGACAATGTAATGATCTCTTCTTTACCAACCATCTGAATTTTTTCTCCCTTTACTAATAGTTATTGCTTGAAAGTTGAACTTCCAAACTTAAGATAGGTAGCCTTATTTTAACAATCATCTGTACCTTAATTACAAAATCCGGGCAAATCTTTCATGATTCACCTGAGTCCCGCTTGGTGGTTTAATTATGGCAAAGCCCTTATTTAATGTACGTAAAAAATGTGAATATATATGTACATGTAGATAGATAAACATGGCGTTCCTTTTGCCAAAAGAGTCCTTCACTAACAATTAGATGCCAGTAAACTTTTTATTGACAGAGAAGAAGAAACATCTGTTCACTGAAATGTACCCAGGAAACTCATTTTTAGCGAGCCCAGTGGGAGAGCAGAGCATGGATTTCTACTTAACCAGTAAACTTTATATTTGCCAAATTCACTGTTTTTAATCTATTTAGTATTTAACATGATAAAATAATAACACTTTTTCCTGCCCTCTCTAGATAGATGGTAGCAGCTATTCATCAAAACGATTTGCAAACCACAAGTCCCAGATTTAGTAAATGCTCAGTGAGTCTGTCATCTGCAAACCTTTTTTCATTACTAATAATTGCAAGCTGGTAAGACTGGAACCATCTCCTCCCACCACTCACTTAACCTTGTTATATTAAGCTCCTTGGCTGGGTCACACCAAGCTTATTATAAACATGTCATATTGGAACAATTCCTGAAATAGCACAGTCACACATTATGCTTCTGAAAACTGTGTTCTTCTGTTTCAGTTCTTATTATATGAAGTCTGGTTTTCTTCTCAGAGACCAGGAAAAATACGACAAATCTCTAACTCCAAAAATTCAGGTGCTCCCACATTCTCATAGTCTACAAAACCACATAACCACTTTGAACTAACACACATTCCAAATGACCGAGGCTGGGAATAACAATTCAGTGCTTTACCTATCCAAAAGCCCTCTGCACACAATTCTGGGATTGGTCTCGAAAGCAACAGTTTGGGGAACTTGGCTTTATCGCTTTCAGCTACGCACCTTTTTCCCCCCCAATGTTTTCAGTGTTTGGCGTTTTTTCCTAGAGTTGTTTCAAGTTTTCAACAGCTCTGTTGAACCTCCATGTATCGATTCTGGAGGTGTGTCTCATTCACAACAAACATATTGAATTGGGGGTTGGGGTGCAGAGACAACAGAGTAGCTACACCTGGGGTTGCTTTTCCCGGTTTAGGGAGGATTTTCTTCACTTTCGATGACTAAGAGCCACCATCAGCCAAAGTTTAATTATTTGCTGGGGGAAAACTCACCACCTTATTTTCATTCCACTTCACCAGTATCCAAGAACCATCTTCCGAGAACTGGGAATGGAGCGAGGCCTGCAAGATCACATGATGTGGGCGGAGCTAACGTGCGCCGGGTGGGACGGAGGCTGGAGCAGAGCGAAGCCAGTCATCAGCTGCACCTGCCTCCCGGGTTCAGCCAGGATCACGCGAGCAGGCGCGTGAGGGAAAATGCACGTGGGAGGATGGGCACGTGGGAGGATGGGCACGTGGGAGGATGGGCACGTGGGAGGATGGGCGCCGCCGCTCGCAGAGGGTCGGCGCCGTGGTGGTGTGCTCGCCACCCGGTAATCACAACGTTTTTACAAATAAAGATCATGCAGAATACACTCTCTAATCAGGAAAAGACACGTTTTAAGTTAAATTTAGTATGTTTCTATTGGGCTAAATGCCGTATGCTTTCTCAAACATTCCTGCTATTAATCACTGTGTCTTTTGTGGGACCCTTTCTGGTTTGGGAGACAGAGCATATAAATTTATGGTAAGTACGGGGCTATTTTGAAGTAAACCAAATCCTAGGAGAATGACTAAATGGGGTGAAGTATTAGTAGGATGACAACTCTGAATCATTAAAACATAAAATAGCTGAGAATTAGTATAAATCGTTTTAAATCCTCACATTAATCTAGAAGTTATGCCGTATTTATATTATCCAATACTTTAACCCAGTAATATAGCTTGGTATTCCATTTACTCACCTCCTTTTGTACACTCAATAAAGCGATACTTATTCCTTATTTTTAAAAAAAAGTATGGTAAGTACAATAATTGAGCAAGGAAGTAGATGAGTGGTACATTAAGTTCCATGGGAGGTCGGGATAGGGTGAGTTCAGTGTGGGTTGAGAATCCATTATAAAGTAGGTAGGACATAAGCTGGGCTTTAAATAATAGAGCATTTTGCGAAGACAGGGGCTTGGACACACCTGTGAGGTGGGGAGAGTCCTAGTAAAGCCTAGTGGTGACACTAAGCTTGTTGTTTTGGCAGCACTGGTAAACAGTATGATGGAACCGTGATATAGGTGGGGGGGGGTGGAGTAGTGGAAAAAATGGAAGTTTAGGTGGGGAGGAAACAGGAGGGTTCAGAATGGCATTTTCCATCGAAGGAAATGATACTCAGCTGTAATGAGCATCTTAAAAACACAAGAAAACAACCTAGAGACTGTCATACAGAGTGAAGTCAGGAAGAGAAAAACAGATATCCTATATTAACTCATATATGTGGAATCTAGGAAAAAATGGTACAGATGAACCAGTTTGCAAGGCAGAAATAGAGACACAGATGTAGAGAACAAACTTATGGACATCAAGGGGGGGAGGGGGGAGGGAATTGGGAGCGTGGGGTTGACATATATACACTAATATGTACAAAATAGATAACTAATAACCTGCTGTATAGCACACAAAAAATAAAATAAACTTTGTTTACTCTGTGAAAAAAAATCCTTTGCTCACTTTTTAATTTTCATCCTTTTATTGTTCAGTTGTAAGTATTCTTAAAAAAAACAAACCCCCCACAAAACAAACAAATAAAAAAGCAAACCAGAATCACGGTTCCAAACATAACTCAAGGCATCATAACTGGAACGTTTTGTTCTCAAACTAGCAGTTTGCTTACTCCCCGTGGGGCTTCTCCAGCCAGACCTCTGCAGTCCCTAATCACACGCTTCACAGGCCTTCGCATTGGTGATTTCCTACTTCTCCCCTTTTTCTCTCTCCCCTGCTCTGCATAGTGGTCAACTAATCTATGACAAAGGAGCCAAGGATATACAATGGAGAAAAGGCAGCCTCTTCAATAAGTGGTGCTAGGAAAACTGGACAGCTACATGTAGAAGAATGAGATTAGAACACTCCCTAACACCATACACAAAAATAAACTCCAAATGGATTAAAGACCTAAATCTAAGGCCAGACACTATAAAACTCCTAGAGGAAAACATAGGAAGAACACTCTTTGAAGTAAATAACAGCAAGATCTTTCTTGATCCACCCCCTAGAATAATGGAAATAAAAAAAAAAATAAATGAGACCTAATGAAACTTCAAAGCATCTGCACAGCAAAGGAAACTATAAGCAAGATGAAAAGACAACCCTCTGAATGGGAGAAGATATTTGCAAACGAATCAACAGACAAAGGACTAATCTCCAAAATATATAAACAGTTTATCCAGCTCAATATCAAAAAAACAAGCAACCCAATCAAAAAATGGGCAGAAGACCTAAATAGGCACTTCTCCAAAGACAACAATATGGATGGCCAAGAGGCACATGAAAAGCTGCTCAACATCAC
Source organism: Hippopotamus amphibius kiboko (assembly GCF_030028045.1). Taxonomy (NCBI): domain Eukaryota; kingdom Metazoa; phylum Chordata; class Mammalia; order Artiodactyla; family Hippopotamidae; genus Hippopotamus; species Hippopotamus amphibius. The sequence goes on from NC_080197.1 coordinate 59,617,961, forward strand.
TAATTATTAGAGAAATGCAAATCAAAATGACAATGAGGTATCACCTCACAGCAGTTAGAATGGGCATCATCAGAAAATCCACAAACAGTAAATGCTGGAGAGGGTGTGGAGAAAAGGGAATCCTCCTGCACTGTTGGTGTGAATGTAAATTGATACAGCCACTATGGAGAACAGTGTGGAGGTTCCTTACAAAACCAAAAATAGAGTTACCATATGACCCAGCAATCCCACTGCTGGGCATATACCCAGAGAACACCATAATTCAAAAAGACACATGCACTCCAATGTTCATTGCAGCACTATTTACAATAGCCAGGACATGGAAGCAACTAAATGTCCATCAACAGATGAATGGATAAAGAAGATGTGGTGTATATAGACAATGGAATATTACTCAGCTGTAAAAAGCAATGAAACTGGGACATTTGTAGAGACATGGATGGACCTGGAGACTGTTATACAGAGTGAAGTGAGTCAGAAAGAGAAAAACAAATACCGTATATTAACACATATATGCGGACTATCGAAAAATGGTACAAATCAACCAGTTTGCAAGGCAGAAATAGAGACACAGATGTAGAGAACAAACATATGGACACCAAGTGGGAAAAGCAGGGAGGATTGGGGGGGAATGAATTGGGAGATTGGGATACCAAATTGTACACTCTAAATATATGCAGTTTATTGTATGTTAAAAAAAAAAAAAAACTGGGGCTCTGAATTCAAATACCTGGGCCAAATCCCAGCTCTTCTCACTAGGTTTGTGACAAAGTATTCAATTCTCTGTGCCTCAGTTTCTTTGTCTGCAAAATTGCATCAATATTATGAATGACCTCCTGGGTTTACTGCAAGGGTTAAATGAGATAACATAGGCATGAATACACTTTCTGAAACTCAGTGTATTTATTGGGACATTAAATGTCCTCTTAAAGCACAAAATAGTGCCAGAAATAACTAATTACCGCATTCCTCTCATTAGACTTGTTCTGTTTAATTTCCCTTGAAATGAACTTTCATAACATCCATGCTTGTGATCTTCTTATTAAGCCACAGGTACCAAAACTAGCAACACCCAGAGAGATTTTCCTCCTAGTCATAAAGGAAGCCAGTGGCAGAGCCAGAAATAGTATTCAAATTCTAAATGCACTAGACTGTATCGCCTGTCTGGCAAACTATACTTTCTTCCTCCTCCAAATGAGTGTATCATACCTGACGTTTCTCAGAGCAGTGAAACAAGCAACTTGAACTTAGGAATAAATTCCAATGGCTCTGCAATGAATTGAATGAACATGTTATTTCATCACTTATTTATTATTTATTTATCACATTTATTTCATCACTCATTGTTTGCCTTGGGCTGATTCTAACAGAATACAGCTGCCTAGCCCCGAAAACATGCTTTGTTAACACGGGAGGGAGTACAAAGGAATAAAATGCAGACTTTACCCCAAAAGAGCCAAGACGGAGCTTTGGCTTTTGGATATACTGCAGGTAGGATTGATAAAGTTGTTTCCTTGCCAAGTCATCTCCCTTCAAGGTGGGTTGACCAGACAGGGCCCCTGATATTGTCAGACCTAAAGGCAACTGTCTGTCTTGCTACTTAGAGAACCTCTGAGAAATGCCATCTCCACTCTTCAAAATAACATTTCAAGGAAATTAAATCTTGTGTAAATAGGCAAAAAGAAAAAAAAAATCTAAACAACATATATCCCCTTCTCTCTAATGCAATCTTTTTTTCTTTAAATTTTTTAATAATTTTTTTTTTTTTTTTTTTGGCCACGCTGCACAGCACGTGGGATCTTAGTTCCCCAACCAGGCATCGAACCGGTGCCCCCTGCAGTAGAAGCTTGTAGTCTTAATCACTGGACCAGCAGGAAAGTGTCTCTAATGTAATCTTTAATGTTGTTAGACATTAGCTAGTAGCTGGATCTCTGGAACTGATCTCTGGTTAATCTCAGGGACTCATTTTATCCAACCAAAAGTAGATTGGAGGGGAAGAGGAGCACTATCGGAAGAAAAGAAGGAAGGAAAGAAAGAAAACCAGACAGTGGAATCCTCCTTTATGAGCAGCATGGCCAAACATAACATACATTTTATTTTTCAAAACCCACTGTATGTAAAATGCACTATTTCTTTTTTTAATGCACCATTTTTTTTTAGAGAGGCACCCTTAGAATCTAGGTATCATTGTCTTTAAATTGCTTTCTGTTAACTAAACCTTAATAAGCAAAAGCGGTGTCTTCAGGAAGCCAATTTTCATAAAGATACTGTCCCAAAAGAAAGGGATTGGGAATTTTAGTGATTTACAGGTTCCATTCCGAAAAGGAGGAACACAGAAGCGAACACTTTGGAAGAAAAATTGGCCATATGTTTTTGGAGGGAAGTTAAAATGAAATAAAGCCCTGAAGATATTACAAGATAGGTATTAGCTGAATGACAATCATCTCTTGTCCTCCCAGACTTACCCTCCTGAAATAAAGCAACACCCACTCATCCTCGTTCAGTGTCCCAGCAGACTGGCCTCCATGGACAGCATCAGTCTGGCTCCCCTGCCCTCTGACTTCCTGTTGAATTTGGCCAGTACAAGTCACCGACAGAAAATAGATGGGCTTGAGCAGAATGAGCCTGGGATATTTTCTCCTGGATCCCACCCTGCCAGGCCTCTCTGACAGTGGTCCATGCTTTTCCAAGGCTCCTGACCGGCAGCCCTCTCTTAAAGTGACAGCCCTCACTTGGTTCTGATCATCTTCCCTCCCTTGGCCCTTCCTGGGACGCTGATGGTTCCCGAGATCCAGGATCCCAGCACCACGGGGTGCCCCCCCACTTGTTATCTCCCTTAATCCTGCCCACACCTTTGTGATTGAAATTCTTTTTAGCCTCCCCTTTAAAAAAAGGTGCCATTTGTTTCCCAAGGGATCCTGACTGATATACACTCAGGGATTCTTTTCACGGTCCTACTAATTTCCACAGCCCAACATGGTTGTCCAACATTACACAAAAGGCATAATACCTCCCTTAAAATATTTTGTTTCGGAACGTCCCTGGCAGTCCAGTGGTTACGATTCTGTGCTTCACTGCAGTGGGCACAGGTTTGATACCTGATTAGGGAATTAAGATCCCACATGCCATGTGGCATAGCCAAATATATATATATATATATATATATATATATATATATATATATATATTTATATACACACACGTAGTTTTTATTTTTAAACTCTGGTAGCCTTTCCTTCTGATTAAGTACGTGCAGCTAATTCAAAGAGATTTGACTCAAAAAAACGAGAACAACAAACAAAAAATCATTCCACGAACTTCTGAAAATTGTGATAGCTGTTGCCACATTGGTTTCCATAGCAGTTGTATCAGTTTATCATCTCACCAACAATCTGTGAGGCTGATTGGTTCCCCACACCTTCACCAACACAGTGATCTTTGCCAATCTGATAAGCAAAACATGGCATCTCCTCATTTTATTTTTTAATTTTGTTCATTTATTTATTTTTATTTATTTATTGGCTGCATTGGGTCTTCATTGCTGTGCATGGGCTTTCTCTAGTTGTGGTGAGTGGGGGCTACTCTTTGTTGTGGTGCACAGGCTTCTCATTGTTGCGGCTTCTCTTGTTGTAGAGCACGGGCTCTAGGCACTTAGGCTTCAGTAGTTGTGGCAAATGGGCTCAATAGTTGTGACTCACAGGCTCTAGAGCGCAGGCTCAGTAGTTGTGGCGCTCAGGCTTAGTTGCACCTTGGCATCTGGGATCTTCCCGGACCAGGGATCAAACCTGTGTCCCCTGCATTGACAGGTGGGTTCTTAACCACTGCGCTACCAGGGAAGCCCAGCATCTCCTTATTTTAATTTGCATGTCTCTCCTTACGAATATGGCTTCCTGTGTTTAAAGCTATTTGTGTTTCCATTTCTATGTTCTATGTATTTCTATTCTGTGGTCATTTATCAATAGGGGCTTGATTTTATCAATTTATATATGAAGAAATTTACTTCTTTGTATTTTATGTGTTAGAAATGCATTTGTACAATTTGTCATTTCTATTTTTCTTTTATGGTATTTTTGCCACACATTTTTCAAAAAACAAACTTAGATTTCAATCTTCTCTGTGTGGCTTCTGAGTTTTTGTTAGACTTGGAAAGTCCTTCCTGACTCCAAAATCATAAATCATTCTCCCATGTCCTTTTCTAGTACTTTTATGATTAGTACATTTAGACTTTATTTTGGTGTAAACAAGTTAGGACTCCACCCTCATTATTTTTCAGATGACTACCGGCTTGTTCTAGGAAGTTATCCTACAGATATATTTGCACATATTTACAAAGATAAATGTTAAAATATACTTATTATAGTTTTGTTTGGAATGACAAAGTATTGAAAACAAACTTTGCATCCTTCAATAAGGATTGATTATATAAATTACAGTTCATTCACACATTGCAATAAAATATAACTTTAAAAGAAAGAGATTCTCCAAGAACACATATGAAATCCCAACATTACATGGTCAAGTTTTAAATTAACCCGAAGATGAAGAACAGTGTTTATACCATTTCTGATTTAAAAATATGTGTATATGTATAAGCAGAGTGAAGTGAGTCAGAAAGAGAAAAACAAATATCGTATATTAACACATATGCAGAATATAGAAAAATGGTACAAATCAACTGGTTTGCAAGGCAGAAATAAAGACACAGATGTAGAGAACAAACATATGGACACCAAGTAGGGGAAGGGGATGGGGAATGAATTGGGAGATTGGGATTGCCATGTATATATATTACTAATTAAGGAAAAAATCAAATTGTACACTTTAAATATATGCCGTTTATTGTATGTCAAAAATAAATAAATTAAATAAAATAAAATTGCAAAAAATATATATATATATAAATATGTATAGGGACTTCCCTGGCAGTCCAGTGGTTAAGTCTTCACCTTCCAATGCAGGGAGTGCAGGTTCGATCCCCAGTTGGGGAGCTAAGATCCCACATGCCTCATGGCCAAAAAACCAAAATATAAAACAGAAGCAATATGGTAACAAATTCAATAAAGACTTTAAAAATGGTCTACAACAAAAAATCTAACAACAACAACAAATATATATATATACAGTATATATATATATACAGTACAAACCAAAGCAAAACACACACACGCAGATGCCGAAAAAACTGGAGACAGTGATAACCTTGGGGAGGGAAACCGGGGGACTAAGAAACAGGGGTAGAGAAGAGAGTTAAGTATTTCTTTCTATTTTTGGACTGTATTTACATCCAAGATGATCAGTTTAAATAAAAGAATAAAAAAGAGAAAAAATAATAGATTTTTAAAACTCAAGTCATTCTATTTTGGTAGCTGATTCATGACCACGTTATGTAGATGCGTAAGATCGTGCCATTTACTTCACTGAAACCTGTCCCTCAGTTCAGCAAACACTTTTTAATACATCGGTGTAAAAAATGTGGATCAGTAGTACCCTCTGCTGGTAACCAGTTGAAATTCAACGACCTAGAAATCATCAATAAACCTACCTTAACGCTTTATTTTGCGATGACTGTGTTATCATGTACTCAGTATATCATGAGTGATAATGCTTCATGTCACAATTTTTTAAAATCACGGTGGGAGTTTCCTAAAGTTAAAAAAATCACACATTTTTGTAGCAGTTCACAATTCTGCTGCCTGAGGACAGAACTCAACTTTTGATGATGTGGGATTATTGAAAATGGAATAATAACTATTTTTAACCATAGTTATCACCAATTTGTATAAACGCAAGCAGCGCTGTGTGTGTCTTGCCAGGCTGTGTGTTCCCATCCTGCTCATCACTGTTATGGTTCATTCATTCAACAGATATCAAGCACTCGATGTGTGTCAGGCACATCCCAGTGCTGGGATACGCTGTGAATAGACAAACTTCCTGCTCTCATAGAGCTTATTTCCTACCAAAGGAGACAAAATTAACATAACTGACCAAAAAATATATAGCATGTTATAGTCTGATAAATGCTGAAGAAAGAAAAATGAAGAGAATGTGAGGAATGAGTTTGGAGGGAGGGCTGCGATTGTAGATAGGGTAGCCAGAGAAGGGCTCGCCTGAGGCTGGCTGTGAGTAAAGACCTGGAGGAAGTGAAGAACCTAGCCAGGGGACACCTGAGAAAACGCATCCAGGCAGAAGAGCAAGTACAAACGTTCACCTGGCGTGTCTGAGAAACAGCAAGGAGGCCAGTGTGGCTGGAGTGAAAAGAATAGTGGAGAGTAATAGGAAATGAGGTCAGAGCATAAATGGGGGAGAACTAGTTACGTAAGATCTTAGCGTTATAGAAGAACATTGGCTTTTACTGTGAGATGGGAAGCCTTGGGAGGATTTTTAAGGACAGCACATATGTGCTCTGAATAAATGAATAAACTGAAAGTTGTCAAGGGTAGAAACAGTTACATTAATTAGATGTTTACAGCAAGAATCCAGGAGGAGAAATAATGATAAGAAGTCATAGATGATAGATAGATAGATAGATAGATAGATAGATAGATAGATAGATGATAGATAGATAGATAGATAGATAGATGCTGTTAGATGAGACAGGATATGCTGGCAGACTGAATGTGGGGTATGAGACTAATAAAAGACTCAAGAATGACTTCAAGATTTTGACCCGAGCAACTAGAGGACTGTAGCTGCCATTAATTGAGATGATTTAGAGGGAGAGATGAGTAGCAGGAGCTCAGTTTCAGTATGTTGAATTTAAGATCCTACTAAATATTCAAGTGGATGTTGTCAAACAGGCAGTAGAGCTCATGGTCTGGATTTGGGGAAGAGGTTCAGGTTGGAGATAGTATAAATCCTGGAGCCCTCAGCATAAAGCTGGCATATAAGGCTGTGGGATCTATGGGGATCACCAGGAAGTGAAGGGAAACAGGAGTCCAAGGCCTGAGCACTATGGCCCGTCACCATTTATCAGTCTAGGTAGTAAGATGAGGAGGAACCAGCAAAAGAAGCTGAAAAGGAGCAGCAGAAAGAAGGTAGAAGGAGGAAAATCCAGTGAGTGCGATGTGCTCAAAGCCAGGCGGGGACAGTTTCCAGGAAGACAAAGTGATCAGCCGCTGATCAGTGTAGTAAAATGAGGATGAGGACATGATTTTGGATTAGCAATAAGGGAGTAGGTAAGCCGTAATCTTGATAAGAGCAATTGCATTTTGCAAACTAAAGAATGGTACTCACCATCTGGTTCGACAAGAGCGAAGCCACTGGCCACCGCAGTCACTGACCTTTAACACCCCCTGAAAGGAGTGCAGGGCAGAGGTCAGGAAGGAGACCCTCTGCGCTCTGAGAAAAACTGGCAGACCAGGCCTTCAGATAGAGAGATATTTTCAGGAGAAAAGTTTATGAACCCACCGTCTTGCATCTTCTCATACCTAGAAAAGCACTAAAATCATCAACAGAGACCTCTGCTCCTCGTGACCAGCAGCCTTCTACCAAGACGTGTGGCTGATTTCACACACCCCCTCCCCGGCACCAAATCACACACACACTGACCCTCTCCCACCCTCTCGGTGCAGCTCCTCAGAGCTCTCTGAGCGCCTCCTGGGCTATAGTCCTTAGTAAGCCCCAAATAAAATTTAACGGCTCAAGCATTGTGCCTTTTTGTGTGTTTTGTTGTTGTTGTTGTTGAATTTTATTATTTATTTATTTACTTATGGCTGCATTGGGTCTTCGTTGCTGCACATGGGCTTTCTCTAGTTGTGGTGAGCGGGGGCTACTCTTCGTTGTGGTGCACGGACTTCTCATTGCTGTGGCTTCTGTTTATGGGAATAATCTGATCCAGAGGGAAAAACTGAGGTTGCAGAAGAGAGAGCTGAGAATGGTGGAAACTGTGGGTGACTATGTGTGAGAGAAGGAGGCCTGTGCCTGGTGAGGGCTCAGGCTTAGCTAGCCACAGAGACAGCCCATCCCCAGGACAGGGAAGGTACCGAGTTTGGGCACAGATACAGGTAGGTAGGCACAGGGGAGGGATGGTGAATGTTTTCTTCTGGTTGCTTCAATGATCTCAGCAAAGGGAAATACTGTAGGAAGTTTGAGGAGAGAGGGAAATGTATAACAGAATCTAGGAGAAAGCGTGCGAGAGGCTGGATGAGGGAAACACGGGGTGATTTCTGGACATTGTGAAAGTCAGCACGAAGATTCATGGTCCCAAATCTCACATGAGACCAGCTAGCACAGCTGCATAAGTTTTAGCTGTGTGGGTGCAGGCACAGAGTTAATGGAAAATTGCAGTTAACTAGGGTTGTAATTTATCCAAGCAAATTTGATGTGAGACGTGAGGAGTCAGTAGAGTCGAGTGTGTACAAAACAGTCACTCTGCTGTTGGACATGGGACCTAGGCTGGGCAGAGAGAAAACATAATGGGGATACAGGACGATGCCACAGTACTAGAATCAGTGAAGGGGAGATCCTGGGGGAGTGAAAGCGAATTGGAGATGGGGTAGAAGATGGCAGTCAGGGTGGAATCCAGAATTTGCCACAGGACAGGGCTCTGGCTATTGATAGTAACAAGGTCAAGGGTGTGGCCATGGCAGTGAGTGGCTATGGTAGAGTGTTCCAGTAACTTTGCGAAACCCAAAGTTTAGGTTCTTTCTCCAATAGGAGGCTGTGTATGGCTCTAGTGACTGAGCTATATATATTTCACATATCAGCCTGGGGTATACTTTCAAAAATAAGCCCTCGAGTGGTTCATGTTTCCATTTTATACACTAGAATACCAAATAGAACACATACCCTTATTTTTTAAATAGAAGAGGAATTTCATTCCTCCCAAATATGCAATCATAAATACTTGAACTAGAGGTCTAGTTAGTTTTCAAGACAAACATGTTTTTGTTTTTCCTGCCTGGCAGGTAAGAATTAGTGTTACATAAATATTCCATTCACTTTCTTGTTTTTTATAATATGCAAAATGCAATCACTTATTCACCTTGATTTTTTCCCCCATAAAACTACTCACAAAATAACTAGCACACAGAATTGAATAATAAATCAAATGCCCTATGTAAAACCTAGGCATTCTCCACATACCCAAGTTGACAGACTCGACTTTGCTGTGTTATGGGAGAGAGGAAATTAATCAGACAAGAACTTCTATTCCTGAAAATCAGCAGCCAGGCATGAAACCATGAATGGTCCTCACTCCTGTGATATATGTCAGCACCATGTAGGTCATAAGAAGGAGTCATCAATACTTACAGCTTCATTAAAATTCTTTCCAATAATCTGCTTATCCATTGTCTACCATTATCTTGCTGGGACAACTCAACTGGGCTTCATTTCCTGACGCTCAACATAGCATCTTTATCAACAACAACCAAAGTGTGCTGGGGATTTATTTTTTTCACCAATGAAGGTCGGACAGTGCTGTTCACAGCACAGATGTTGGGGATGTCTTGGTGTCCTCTGCACACACAGGACTGGCGTGAAGCGAATCTGAGGCTCTGCTGAGACCCCCGAGTGCCTGCTCCCTTCATACTATTTTAAGTGCCAGATACAGTTGCACGGAGGTCACTGTGAAAAGGAAGAAAAAGAAAGCAAAATAGCCTAAGACTTCCATTATTTTGTGAAAAATCACAATCATATAGTTTGTTTTATCTTAGAGGAAGGCTACATGGGTCAATCTGTTGGTAAGTTTAGATCTTCTGAGTGAGTCAGTTGGGATGGGAATGTGAACTTACTTGAGCAAACACACATTATCACAGGGAATTCCCTGGAGGTCCAGTGTTTAGGACTCTGAGCTTTCACTGCCGGGGCCCCAGGTTTGAGCCCTGGTTGAGGAACTAAGATGCCACAAGCAGTGTGGCACAGCCAAAAAAAAAAAAAAATGGCATTATCACAAACCATCACTGATGGCCATATCTATCTTATCCATCACTTGGGCTTTCTGCATCTCTTGAAAAACGTTCCTCCTCCCCAAACAGGCAGGTTTCCTCATAGTCTGCTAGTTGCTCTTAGTGAGAGAAAGGGGTGGGTGATTCTATTCATGTAGAACGTGCTTTAGTAAAGTCAAAGTTAGCCTTTAGTGAGCCTTTCCAACTTCTTGTTTCCAACTTCTTGTTTCTGCTCATGCCCCCCACCCCTGCCCCCCGCCCATCATAGCCTCCTGACCAAACTCACTTCACCCTCCCCACTGGAATCAGCCACAGGAGGAGCAGGACAGCTGGGCGGTTAAGAGCAAGGACTCAAGATCTAGACTGCCGAAGTTTCCTCTGAACTCTGCCCCTTGGACTTTTACCTCTCTGTGGCAGTTTCTTTTTCTGCAAAATGGTGATAATAACAGGATCAAAGTGAGGACTACGTGAATGGCTATGTGTAAAGTACATAGACCACTGCCTAGCACATCGCAGGCACTCCGAGTATTAGCTATGTAATTGCCAGAAATGTATCAGAAACTCCAAGTAGTTTCTTTCAGCTCCTCTAGGTCTTACCCATCTTTATTAATTATCCTTTTTGGGGAAGCAAATCACCCCGAGGTTTAGAGGCCCAGAAGAATAAACACGTATGAGCTCACAGTTTCTGTGAGTGAGGAATCTGGGGCTGTGTAGCTTGGTGGATCTGCTTCCAAGATCACTCCCGTGATTGCTGGCAGGCCTCCATCCCTCACCACATGGGCTTCTCAGCACGGCTGCCTCACAGCTTGGCAGTTGGCTTCCTCCAGGGTGATCAATCCAAGAGAAAGAGGGAAAGAAAGTGAAGAATTCTCTCACACACACACACACACACACACTAAGAATAGCAAAGTCTTTTTAAACCTAATTTTGAAAGTGATAGCTCATCATTTCTACCATATTCTATTCATTATAATCAAGTCTAAATCTAGCCCACACTTAGGGTAAGAGTTTACACAGAGGCAGGGGTCCCTGGGGATGGCCTATGATACCATCGATTGTAAGCCTGATTTACAGAGTATCCCTAAATTATTTTGCCTGTACATATATGTAGAGAGAGCATTATTTTCCCCAGTGAAAACCAGCTTCTAACATCTACCCTCTTACTAAACAGACACTAGTTTTGGCAATAGAAACCCATACTTAACACCCAATATGCTAATTTGCCAAGGTTGATGGAGGAGCTCGGATAGCGGAGAGCTGGCTTTTTCTGTGCTGAGCTAGATACCCACCCTGGTATACCCGGTGGAGAGCAGGGTAGCTGGTCACCCCTGGAAATGCTGCTTCAACTAATTGGCACATACGTAATATCATGCCAACTACACTGACGTTTCTAAACGTAAATTACATGCTTTATAACACCTTCCTCGAAGATGTTCTGTAAGTCCAACCAAAGTCCTATCTCTATGAAAACCTTTTATTTTACAAAATATGGCTATAAATAAAAGCATAAGTAAAGGAAATAAGAACAAGAAAATGGTAGAACTTACATATTTTTCTAATGTAAGTGAGTCTCAAAATGGAAAATCCAGACAAGTGGAATGTCTGTATTGAGCCCCACCGCACAGCGGCTCAATGCTGAGAAAGTGTTTTGTTGACTTAATAAAGCTCTTTGGCAGCTAAAAAGCTGTGGTGGCATTTCTGCTGCACAGTGTTCTGAGGAGTTGATCTTCCGTTAACTCTTGAATACAATGAAAAAGGCGGGGGACACCCAAAACTGATAAAATGGGAATAGTACAAAAATAATCTTTAAATTTTTAAGTAAATAAAAGCAGGTTATATATACTATGATCTCAAATATATAAAGAGAAAAGGGAAAAAAGCCTGAAAAGTAAACCAAAATTATTAACAATGGAAGTTCTGAGTAGTAAAATTTTGCTTTTCTTAAACTTCCAATGTTTCCAAAATAAAGCCATGTGCGTGCATGTATATGCGTGTGCGTACACACACACACACATTTTAAATAGAGCTTTTCCATATTGGACTTTCAATGTCAGTGGGTGGTCGAAATCCATTATAGAAAACTAAGTTGAAATTCAGCTATCCTTGAGTAATCTATTACATCCAAACCTAAACACTTCATTCACAGCATTTTATATGCAATCTGCTCTGTTCCAGAACAAACACTGTAGCAATTTAATCTCTCTCAGAAGCAACTGAGATCCCTGAGAATCTATCTCTCTTCTAGGTTTGGGATTGATCTCCAAGTCTTCTGTGGACCCAAAACGCCTGAAGTGCTGCCTGTTTTTAAGAATGTTTTCCCAAGTGGTAAAAATTAATTAAACATGAACTAAATATGACCACAAGTATATCATTCCAGCTTTATACTTCTTAAACGTGAGGAAATTGCTATGGCAAGCCAATTTCAGCTTGAAAGCAGATCCTGCCTGTTATACATTGGCCCATAAAGCTTTGATTATTAAGACCCCAGCTGAACAATCTACATACCACACCTTATCTGGAACCACACTGGAGATTTTGGAAAAACTTGAACTCCTATGACTATCTGTGCTGCCCATATGTGGCTTGGATCTTTAAATTTAAATTAATTAGAGACTTCCCTGGTGGTCCAGTAGTTAAGAATCCGCCTTCCAATGCAGGAGACACAGGTTCTATCCCTGGTCGGGGAGTTAAGATTCCCACATGCCTCGGGGAAACTAAGCCCTTGCACTGCAGCTACTGAGCCCATGCACTCTAGAGCCTGCCTGCGTGTCACAACTAAGACCCATTGCAGCCAAATAAATAAACAAATAATTTTTAAAAATTTAAATTAATTAAAATAAAATTTTTTAAAAATTCATTCCTCAGTCACACGAGTCACATTTTAAGTGCTCTATAGCCACACATGGCTAGCAGCAACTGTGCTGAACAGAGCAGAATATAGAACATTTTCACCATCACAGTAAGTTCTGACAGTGCTGCATTTGATTATTGAAAAGTTACCTGTGGATGGACCGAGAGATGAACACAAGCCAAACAGAGACAGACAAATATCATATGATATCACTTATATGTGGTATCTAAAAAAAAAATGATGCAAATGAACTTGTATACAAAACAGAAATAGACCCACAGACACAGAAAAAAAACTTATGGTTACCAAAGGGGAAGCGGGGGGAGGGATAAATTAGGAGTTTGGGGTTAACATATACACACTACTGTATATAAAATAGATAACCAACAAGGACCTACTGTACAACACAGGGAACTATACTCAATATTCTGTAATAGGCTTTAAGGGAAAAGAATCTGAAGAAGAACCACACCACTGCTTTCCCCAGAAGCCTTCATAAAACATTCATGCAAAGTGTTCTTCTTTAAATTACCTGAGTATTTATCTTAATTCTGCATCTTCTTGATGAATAACTGTCCTGTGGCCTTTCTTAGTGATATAGATGTTACTGTAGGTCAAAGGACGGAAAGCAATTTCAGAGAAAAGCAAAAATGGAGGGAAGAACACAGTTAAAGTGAATATATTTTTGTGGAATTAAATTGAAAAATTTGTTGTTATAATTTTATTATGAAAAATCTGAAAAAATAGATATATATGTATAACTGGATCACTTTGCTGTACACCTGAAACTAACACCACATTGTAAATCAACTATACTTCAATTTTAAAAAATAGACAAAAAAAGAAAGAAAAGTTGCCTGATATCAGAAAATTCTAGTTATTTACTTTATGACACAGATGTGTATATAGTGTGAAAATTTTTCTTATCTCCTGGAACTGAGAGTACAGAAATGACTAGAACCTTAGGACTACCTTTCAGGAGATTACCATCTAGACCTGCGATGGTGAATTGCTATAATCTGTTTCCTTACTCTTCACTGACTTTCCAAATTTCCCAAAACCCCCTCAGTGGGAGTCGTGACACTAGTGAAAAACACTAATGATATCTGATGATGCAGACATAACTGCCATTTTTGAAAAACAAAATTTCTATCTTACACAGGATTTTGTTCTTATGGAAAGACTTAGTTTAAAGGCCACCTCTTTCATTAAGAGTACCCTGATTTCATTTCCTTCTGTAATTCCCTTCCATCCTTGGTGGCAGAGCATAGTGGTTAAAAGTCCTGACTAGGGACTTCCCTGGTGGCGCAGTGGTTAAGAATCCGCCTGCCAATGCAGGGAACATGGGTTCAATCCCTGGTCTGGGAAGATCCCACATGCGGTGGAGCAACTAAGCCCGTGCACCACAAGTACTGAGCCTACGTGCCACAACTACTGAAGCCCACGTGCCTAGAGCCCCTGCTCTGCAAAAGAGAAGGCACCACAATGAGAAGCCCGTGCACCGCAACAAAGAGTAGCCCCCACTCACTGCAACTAGAGAAAGCCCGTGTGCAGCAAAGAAGACCCAATGCAGCCAAAAAATAAATTTATTTAAAAAATTTAAAAAAAAAAGTCCTGACTGGAGGAGTTTGCACCTCCCGGTTTCAAATTCCAGCTATGCTACTTACTAGCTGTGTGACCCTGGGCAAGTTGCTTAACCTCTCTGTACTTCAGCAGCAGCAGCAAGAAGACAGCAATGATAATACTACCAGTACGAAGAGGTTTTATAAACATTCCACCACTTAAAACATATAAAGTAAAAAAAAAAAAAAAAAAATTTAAAGTGCTTAAAGTGGTACGTACCACAGAGACAGTACTCAGTGAATGTTAGCCAGAATACAGCTATTCAAATATTTTTTCAACAAATAAAATGTTGTCTGTCTACTGTGAACTGTCCTGCACTTGAAGAACGACTAGCTCTCTTTTCTAACCTTCCAGAGCATTTTGCTTCTTTATTTGACAGGTTAAAAATTCTGTCATCAATTAGAGAGGTCTCTGCAGGTATCTGTCTCCAGCACCTGATACACTGCTGGAGGGCAGTTATTCTCTTCCATCCTCGTGGTCCTAGTGCAGTGCATTCATTAGCTGTTGTGTCATACAATCTCTATCACTTTCCTTCCTGAATAATAACAAGCATCTTCAAAGGCCCCAAGTCAAAATGGTTCTTTCATTTGAGAAACATGCCAGTTTAAACTTGTTTCAATAATTATGCTCAGGTGGCTTGAATTGTGGAGAAGGAAGCTTCCTGAAAGAGCCCCAGGAGCTTCAATTTTGCCACCAGTCTTCTTTCTTAGGGAGTTTTTTCCCCAGCCCATTTGGTCTAATTACAACATATAAAAGGTACAAATAAGTTGGATGTGGTAACAGCAGGTTTCTTTACAAAATTGCACTCATAATCTACCTTTGTTTTTATTTTCTTTCTTAATTAAAAACAGCAGATTTTAAGGTGTCACAAAACAGAGAAATATGGTGTTTGCAATTTATACAGCTATTTTCATGCACTTTTTTCTAGTTTTATATTTCCGATATTCATTCATTCATTCCACAAAAATTGTATTGGTTACATCTTTGTGCCAGGCACTGGACTAGCTCTAGTAATACAAGGAATATGGGACAGTCTTCTCCCTCCTGCTGCCTGCGGTTTTGTGGAGGAGACAGGCTTTAAATCAAACAATCACACAGTGATTATTTACATTACAATCATGAAAAATTGCTGCAAATGAATGTGGACGGGAGTGTTGACTGTTCACATAGAACCAGGATTGACTTTCTTAAGGAACTGGCACATTAGGACCTGAGAGGTGAAGAATTTTTTTAAAAATTTCCCCTGGGCCATCACTGTCTTGTTAAATAGAAACATCTACCCCCTTCCAAAACACCCTCACCACCACCCTTCCACAACCATTAGCCTTTTCCGAAAGCCCTGGATCACTTCTACGTCTTCAGGACTAAGGCAGTGAATTACAAGGAATCCTCATGCTTCCCTGTGTCTTCAGAAATTGTGTGCTTGACCTGCTAGTTCAGTACATTATGGCATTTAAACTATCAGATTCTTTTTTTATTGTTTTAATTTTTTCCTCCTACTCTTCCAGCCCCTACTTTGCTATCCCTATACTTTGCTTTTATTTATTTATTTACTTATTTATTTATTTGGCTGCATCGGGTCTTGGTTGTGGCATGCGGGATCCTTTATTGCAGCACCTGGGCTTCTCTAGTTGCGGTGAGCACGCTCTAGAGCACACAGTAGCTGCCCTGCAACGGCTTTGTTGCCCCGAGGCATATGAGATCTTAGTTCCCCAACCAGGGATGGAACCTGCGTCCCCTGCATTGGAAGGTGGATTCTTAACCACTGGACAACCAAGTCCCTCTTAGATACTTAAGTACTTGATAAAGAGTCCTTCCTCTTGCACAGTGGTTCTTAACAAGGCAATACCTCCACCCCAGGAAGCATTTTGGAAGCATATGCAGACATTTCGGGCTGTCACAATGATGCGGGAGGGATGCCATTGGCCTTTAGTATGGATCCCAGTGCCCCAGACACCTGCACAGGAGAGGCAGCCGTATCCCCCCAGTGTTCAAATGTCCCACCACAAAGTCATGTAAGTAGAAAAAGTTTATAAACATCTGACTCCAAAATCGAATTCCATTTTATATCTAAACTCAAAATATGGGGTGCAGAGTTTAATAAACAATTTTCCAGAAATGCAAAAGCCATGTAAATAAAGGATAAATTGTGCTTTAATTTTGAACATCAGAATTTGGAAGCAGTGTTCACGATTCAAAAAAACACATCAGTTAAAGCCAACATACTTGGAGTTCTGGGTGATCAGTCCACACACAGGATCAGTCTGCATTTGAAGCTGTCCCGTTCACGCTGATTCCACATATGGGTATAAACATTCGGTTCCACTGTGGCTTTCTGGAGTCATGTCCGTTCATTTACATGTTGAAACACATTCTTTTATTATAAATTAGTTTCCCTTTGGCTTTCCTTTATAATGTGTGTGTGCTTAAATTATATGTGTAGGTAGGTCATCTTATCTATGAATTTCCTTTTAGGATAGTAAAGGGAGCTTTGTCAAATATTTGCAATAAAAATGATACTCTGGGGGACTTCTCTGGTGGTCCAGCGGTAAAGAACCTGCCTTCCAATGCACTGAACGCAGGTCAAGGAACCAAGATCTCACAAGCCGCAGATAAGCTAAGCCCACGCACGCCACCACTACAGAGCACGCACGCCTCAAAGAGAGAGCCTGTGTCCCTCAACGAAGATCCTGCATGCCACAAATAAGACCTGATGCAGCCAAAAAAATTTTTTTAAGTAAAATTATAAAAAAGGATGCTTTAGGATGAAAAACCTTGAGGGCCCTTCTCTGGCACAGGCTGGCTCTCTGCTGGCCTACTGGTTCTCATCTCAAATACTCGAGCACATTGTATCCTTAAAAGCCCTCTCTTGCTTCCAAGCGGGTACCACTTTCTTATGCGTTTTCGTCCCCACAGAGCTGTTGGTTAGTTTAGTCCCTCTGTTTCTGCCTACAGTACAGCCTCATAGGTTCTGTGGGCATTTTCCAATGATGCCATAAATTCGTGAAGAAAATTTTAAATTTTGAGTTTTCAATTTACAAATAAATGTATGTATATATTTCTTACTACTCCCTAAATTTTCTGAAGATCATCTTGTGGACTGAAACTTGCAGGGCTCACATCTGAGTATGTATTTATAATCAAATTAGTCAAGAATTCACCTGAGGTGACAATGTATTAAGTTTTAATAAAGTTATCCTAAAGCTCATGCATTCTTTCTATGAGTTCAAAGTTTGATAAAAGCTAGTCTATTCCATATTTTACTGTAACCTTGATCACTGTTAATAAGAGAGGCCTGTATAACAGAGACCAGATAAATTTATGAGGAAAAAGAACTATGGCTTGATCTTTGTTCATTACATTCCAATCAATATTAACATTAGTTTAAACTATTTTCTTTTTCATTTCTTTTTTTTTTTTTTTTTTTGGTTTATGTCACAATGAATATTTTCCTCCTTTCCATTCCCGGAGTCCAGTGTGTATCTAACTTTGCCATCTTGTTTCCTTCATTCCCTCTTTCGCTGACTATAAATAATTATGTCTGCAGATATAGAGAACGGACTTGAGGACCCGAGCTGGGGGGCGAAGGGGAAGCTGGGATGAAGTGAGAGAGTAGCATTGACATGTATGCACTATCAAATGTAAAATAGATAGCTAGTGGGAAGCCGCTACATAACACAGGGAGATCGACTCAATGACGGGTGATGACTTAGAGGGCTGAGATAGGGAAGGTGGGAAGGAGTTGTGGCAGGGAGGAGATATGGAGATATATGTATAAATACAGCTGATTCACTTGGTTGTACAGCAGAAACTGGCACAACAGTGTAAAGCAATTATACTCCAATAAAGAGCTTAAAAAAATTTTAAAAAATAATTATGTCTCTCTTATACTTCCTGGAATCAGCTTTATTCTCATGTTGACTCCCCTGTGAATGAATGAAATAAATTTTGACACGTTTACTCTGTATTTGTATGGAGTCATCATTTGTTACTAGCTCTTGCAGTTTATACTTAGCTTGGTTTTTTGGTTTGTTTGTTTTTTAAAATATTTATTTATTTACCTGGTTGTGCTGGGTCGTAGTTGTGACACGTGGGCTCTTTAGTTGTGGCATGGGAAATCTTAGTTGTGGCATGCGTGTGGGATCCAGTTCCCTGACCAGGGATCGAACCCTGGCCCCCTGCATTGGGAGCACAGAGTCTTAACCTTTGCACCACAAGGAATTCCCCAGTTTATACTTTGGAAGTTTGGGAGGTCTCACTGAGATGTCCAAGTGGACTTACCTCCCAGGACCAATTAACCTGCCTTAGAGGTACACCTCAGGGGCTGCTTAAGCCCAGTCATGGGTCAATAGAATTTTCCCTCTGCTGACTCTCTTCCTCAGTTTCCTTTTCTTTCCTTTTCTTTTCTTTCTCTCTCTCTCTCTTTTTTTTTTTGACAGGAGATAAACTGCATATATTTAAAGTGTAAAATTTGATATTTTTTTCTTATTAGTAATGTATATATGGCAATCCCGATCTCCCAGTTCATCCCACTCCATCCTTTTCTTTTAATTCTGTGTATTTGTTTTTGTTTCTTTTCTTGGCCAGATCTATTAATCTGTCCACATTCTATCTAACTTGCAATTTGGGCCATTTCTCTTTTCATTACTAGGTGCGGGAACTAGTGGATAAAGGAGAGTGGTACGCTGGTAAATGCTTAACAGCTGGTTCTTTCAAGTGGCACAGGGGCTGATTTTCAGCATCTACTGACTTCTGTAGTATAAATACTTCCAACGTGGCCAATGATGAGCCACCAGTGTGGAGTCCCTGGCTGCAAAGCTAGGATGGGCTCCTGTGAGCCAGGGGAGCAGCCACAACACACAGCTGGTCCTCGACCACTCGGCAGCTCTTGGCTTTATAGTTGAGAGAGCACCCTGTAGATTTCTGAGTCCTTAGGAAATAGCGATGGGACTACATTTTTTCTACAGTGTGGTCTAGGAAGTCGTGTATAATGAACTTTCGGGCGTCACTTCCATGTGACACACGTGGTGGATGATTTACTCCTTATTGGTGGCAGCAATAATTGCAGTTACTGAGGATCTGATCCCATCACCTGCCCCCGTGGTGATCTCTCTGAGAATGGTGAGGCTCCATCGTCCACTGGGTGAAACATGACAGGCAGAGACCATGGTCTATTAGCCTTTTTTGTTTTCTGTATTTGTCTATTCCTGAGCACAAGTCAGTTCAGAAAATACTTTGTGCCCACTGGGAAGGAAAATTGCTCTTTGAGATATGACCAGAGAGTTTTTTTGTTTCTGTATTGACTTTTGACCTGTGATTGAGAACAGAACATACAAATTCTCTGAGGCCTGTGTGTCTGTCATTGAGAACAGCCTTTACCTCTTTTTGACGGAAGGTGAAATATTAATAAATTTGCTTATAAGTCGTTAATACATTAAATTATAATGTCTTTAAAAAGGGGTATAGGGGCTTCCTAGGTGGCGCAGTGGTTAAGAATCCGTCTGCCAATGCAGAGGTCACGGGTTCGATCCCAGCTCCAGGAAGATCCCACATGCCGCGGAGCAACTAAGCCCATGTGCCAAAAAAAAAAAAAAAAAGAAGGGGGGTATGGACCAATTCCTTGAAAGATTCAATCAGCCGAAACTCATACTAGGAAAAATAACAATATGAATAGGCCTATATCTATTAAAGAAACTGAATAAATAATAAATAACCTTCCAAAACAGAAAGCAAAAAGCCCAGATGGGTTCACTGGTTAATTCTACCAAACATTCAAGAAAAAAATTATACCAAGTCTCTACAAGCTTATAATACCAAAACCAGACAAAGACATTACAAGAGAAGAAATTTTCTGGCCAATATGTCTCATGAAATAGATGCAAAAACCCTCAACAAAATGTTAGCAAATACAATCAAGAAAGTATAAAAAGAGGGCTTCCTTGGTGGTGCAGTGGTTAAGAATCCACCTGCCAATGCAGGGGACAAGCGTTCAATCCCTGGGTCAGCAAGATCCCACATGCCACGGAGCAACTAAGCCCATGCACCATAGCTACTGAGACTGTGCTCTAGAGCCCGAGAGCCACAACTACTGAGCCCACATGCCTAGAGCCTGTGCTCTGCAACAAGAGAAGCCATCTGCAGTAAGAAACTCGCATACCACAGCAAAGAGTAGCCCCTGCTCACCACAACTAGAGAAAGCCTGTGCGCAGCAACGAAGACCCAATGCAGCCAATAAAAATAAATAAATAAATAAATAAATAAATAAATAAATAAATAAATAATAAAATAAAATCTTTAAAAAAAAAGTATAAAAAGAATTATATACCACAACCAGGTGGTATTTGTTCCAGATGTGCCAGACTGGTACAACATTTGAAAATCAATTAATGTGATCCATTACATCAACAGACTAAAAAAGAAAAATCACACGATCATATCAATAGATGCAGAAAACATATTTGACAAAATTTAGTTTCCGTTCATGATTGAAAACTTTCAGTAAACTAGGAAGAGAGGGGAACTCTCTCAGCTTGATAAAGACCAGACGCAAACTATCTCAAGATAGCATTGTACTTAGTGGTGAGAAGCATGAAGCTGATGAAATAAAATTTGTATTTTACCACAGAACAAGAAAAAATTAAACATAAAATTCTCTCTGTGTGTTTGTTTGGGTCCCCTCCTGATGTGCAGTGTGCATCTGCACTACACATTAACCAGAGCTCCTCGGAGTTGGGAGGGACTGCTCAACCACAAAGATCAATTTTGTTTTTCTTCTGACCCTAGCATAACTTCTTACAAGAATAATGTTCTTTCCCGGCTCTGAAGGGGGGCGTGGTGACTTGCTGTTTGCTTTATCTGTGCTTCTTTGGACTATGTATCCCTGGTAAACTATCAGTGTGTCATTTTGATGTATAATCCTTTGTCTCAAAAATGTATATGACTAATGCCTTTGACGTCTAACAGGCGGAACAGGTCTCAGGGCTTTGAGAACCTGCTTCCCAGGTTATAATCCTCACTTTGGCTCAAATAAAAATGCTTGTATTTATTTATTCCTCTATTTGCTTATTGGCTGCCTTGGATCTTTGTTGCTGCACAGGGGCTTTCTCTAATTGTGGTGAATGGAGGCTACTCTTCGCGGCAGTGTGCAGGCTTCTTATTGCAGCGGCTTCTCTTGTTGCAGAGCACAGGCTTTAGGTGCACAGGCTTCAGTAGTTGTGGCACTTGGGCTCAGTAGTTGTGGTGCACAGGCTTAGTTACTCCATGGCATGTGGGATCTTCCTGGAGCAGGGATCGAACCCATGTCCCCTGCATTGGCAGGCGGATTCTCAACCACTGCACCACCAGGGAAGCCCTAAAAATCCCTTTTTTTATTCTTCTTAACTTAAAGGTTAATTAAATTTTCATTGATAAAGCTTTCCCACCAAGATCAGAAACAAAGCAAGGATCCCCTCTCACCACTCCTTTTCGACATTTTGCTGGAAGCCCCTGATAATGCAATGAGTCAAGAAAAGGAAACAGAAGTCATACAGATTGGGAGGGAAGACACAAAACTGTCTTTGTTTGCAGATGACATGATCATCTATGTACAAAATTCAAAAGAATCTACCAAAAAGAAAAAAATTCCTGGAACTAATAAATGACTGTAGCAAAGTTTCAGGACATAAGATTAATATAAAAATTCAATTGTGTTCCTATATACAAACAATAAACAAATAGAATTTGAAATTTAAAACATAATACTATTTACATTAGCACCCTCCAAAATGAAATATTAGGTATAAATCAAACAAGATATTTAGAAGATCTAGATCAGAAAGACATAAAACTCTGATGAATAAAATCAAAGGACTAAATAAATGGGGAGATATTCCATGTTCATGGATCAGAAGATTCAATACCATCAAGATATCAGTTCTTCCCAACTTGATCTATAGAGTCAATGCAATGCTAATCAAAATCACAGCAAGTTATTTTATGGGTATTGACAATCTGATTCTAAAGATTATAAGCTTTATGTAGACTATAAAGCTACAATAGTCAAGACAGTGTGATACTGGCAAAATAATAGACCAGTAGAGCTGAATATAGAACCCAGAAATAGACCCCCATAAATATAAACAGGTGATCTTTGACAAAGGAGCAAAGGTAATACAATCAAGCAAAGATAGTCTCTTCAACAAATGGTGCTGCAACAACTGGACATGCACATGTAAAAAAAAAAAATGAATCTAGACACAGATCTTATACCTTTCACAAAAATTATCTCAAAAAGGATCATAGATCTGAATGTAAAACACAAAACTACAAAAACTCCTAGAAGATAACGTAGGAGAAAATTTAGTTGATCATTTTTATTTGGGTATGGCGATGACTTTTTCAATACAATAATGAAGGCATAATCCATGAGAGAAATCATTGATAACCTGGACTTCGTTAAAATTAGAAATGTGCTCTGTGAAAGACATTGTTGAGAAAATGAGAAGACAGACCTCAGACTGGGAGAAAATACTTGCAAAAGACATAATTTGATAAAGGACTTATCCAAAATATACAAAGGACTCTTAAAATACAACAATAAGAAAATCAACAACCCAATTTAAAAAAATGGTCAAAGACTTTAACAGACACCTCATCTAAAAAGATGCTCCACATTATATGTCATCAGGGAAATGTGAATTCAAATAGCAATGAGATACCACTACACACCTATTAGAATGGCCAAAACCCACAACACTGACAACACCAAATGCTGGTGAGGATGTGTAACGAGGAACTTTCATTCACTGCTGATGGGAAAGCAAAATTGTACAGCCACTTTGGAAGACAGTTTGGTGGTTTCTTGGAAACTAAATATAACTCTAACCATATGATCCAGCAATTGCTCTCCTTGGTATTTATCCAAAGGAGCTGAAAACTTATGTCTACACAGAAACCTGCACACAGATGTTTATCAGCATCTTTATTCATAATTGCCAAAAGTTGGAATCAACCAAGATGTCCTTCAGTAGGTGAATGGATAAATAAACTGTGGTACATCCAGACAATGGAATATTATTCAGTGCTAAAACAAGTGAGTTATCAAATCATGAAAAGAGATAAGGGAATCTTAAATGAATATTACTAAGTGAAAGAAGTCAACCTGAGAAGGCTACATATTACATGATTGCAACTCTATGACATTTGGGAAAAGGCAAGATGATGGAGACAATAAAAGATCAGAGGTTTGGTGAGGGGAGCGGGGAAGGAGGCTGGAGAAGTCAAGGAGAGATAATAAGCAGGGCACAGATGCTCTTTAGGGCATTGAATACATTCTGTATGAGATGATAATGATGTATATATGTCATTACTCACTTGTCCGAACCCATAGAACGAATAATACCAAGAGTGAACCCTTAGGTAAACTATGGACTTATGGATGCTGGGTGATTATTACATGTCAATGTAGATTTATCATTTGTTAAAAAAAAAAAGCACCATTCCGATGAGTGATGTCAATATGGGGGGTGGGGGTGGGGAGGAGTTGTGTATGTAGGGGAAGAGGATATATGGGAAATCTCTGTACCATCTCAATTTTAATAAATCAAAAACTTCTCTGAAGAAATAAAGTCTTTCAAATATCTGAGACCTGTTTTTGTTGGTTTATGAAGAATAGCAAGTGCTTATATATATTTAATATACCCAAACTTCCTTGAAAATAAAGAAATGGAACTTTTAATTTTAATGCGGTGCTCTGTGAGTAACAATTTTTTAGGGAAAAAAAAACTCACAGAAAATTCTGCTCAGAAGCATTTTAATATAAGAAGCCAAATTCAAAACATCATGTGAATCCTTGACAAATCTAGTTGTATAATTTTGGTTTAAAAATAACAATATAGAGATTATGAGCAAAATAGCAGAATAGGAATAGCCTAAGCTAACCTCCTCCCACAGGTAAACCAGAATTAGAACTATTTACAGAGCAACTATTGATGAGAAAGATTGGAAGACTAGCAGAAAAGATCTACAGCTAAAGATATGAAGAAGGAGGGACTTCCCCGGCAGTTCAGTGGCTAAGACTTTGCCTTCCAGTGCCGGAAGTACAGGTTCAATCCCTGGTCAGGGAACGACGATCCCACATGCCTAGGGGTGCAGCCAAAATCTTAGAAAAAAAAAAAAAAAATATATATATATATATATATGTATATGTAAAGAAGGAACCATAACAAGAGGGTAGGAGGCACAGAGACATAGTATAGTCAAGACTCACACCCCTGGGTGGGCAACCCACAAATGAGAGGATGATTATAATTGCAGAGGTTCTCCTCAAAGAATAAGAGGTCTGAGTCCCACAATGAACTCCCCAGCC
Source organism: Hippopotamus amphibius kiboko (assembly GCF_030028045.1). Lineage (NCBI taxonomy): Eukaryota > Metazoa > Chordata > Mammalia > Artiodactyla > Hippopotamidae > Hippopotamus > Hippopotamus amphibius. The sequence continues at coordinate 59,642,667 of NC_080197.1, forward strand.
CAGGGCTCCTGCACTGAGAAGAAGGGGCCCCCAGAATATTTGGCTTTGAATGAGAGCGAGGCTTACTTTTGGGAGAGCCAGAGGGCTGTAGGAAATAGAAACCCCATGCTTAAAATGTGCACACAGAATCTCACATGCTCCAGAACACAGGACAGAGCAGAACTTTGAAAGGTACCTCAGTCAAACCCATCTGCTGATCTTGGAGAGCCTCCAGGAGAGGCAGGAGGCAACTGGAGCTCACTCTGGGGACAAGGACACTGGTAGCAGCCATTCTGGGAGGTCCTTCTACCACGAGGACACTGGTACTGGCAAGCACATCTTTGGATTCCTTCCTGTAGCTCATTGGCCCTGGGACCCAGCCCCACCCACCAACCTCTCTGCACCAGTCGCAAAACATCTCACACCAGGCAACTAGTTGGGCAGGGACATAGCCCCACCCAACCAGCAGGCTGGCTGCCTTAAGACCCCTTGCACCCACAGCTGCCCCAGAAGCCAGCCCTGTGCTCCAGACAGCCCAGGACCTGCCTGCACACACCAGTGGGCGAGTGCCAGCCCTGGGACCAACCTCATCCACCGGAGGGAAGGCACCAGCCCCAGAACCTCTGGGCCCTGCAGCTGGAGACCTCAAGACCTGCCTCTACCCACCAGCAGGCAGACACCCGTACCGAGAACCCTTGGACCCTTCAACCATACACCCCAGGATCCAGCATCACTCCCCAGTGGGCCAACCGCAGCAGTGAGATGCACAACATCACTAATCATCACAGAAATGCAGATCAAAACCCCACTGAGATATCACCTCATACCTGTCAGAATGGCTTTTATCAAAAAGACAACAAATAACAAGCTTTGGTGAGGATGTGGAGAAAAGGGAACCATTGTGTAGTGCTTGTGGAATGTAAATTGGTGCAGCCACCCTGGAAAACAGTATGGAGATTCCTCAAAATATTAAAAACAGAAGTACCATATGATCTGCCAATCAAATTCCTGGGTATTTATCCGAAGAAAACAAAAACACTAATTAGAAAAGTTATACGCACCCTCACATTCATTGCTACATTATTTGCAATAGCCAAGATATGGAAGCAACCTAAATGCCCATCAATAGACGAATGGATAAAGAAGCTATAGTATATATAAAAACAGTGGAATATTACTCAGCTGTAAAAAAGAATGAAATCTTGCCATTTGCAACAACAAGGATGAACCTATAGGGCATTATGCTAAGTGAAATAAGTCAGACAGAGAAAAACAAACACTGTATGATTTCACTCTCATGTGGAATCTAAAAAATAACACAAACGAATATAACGAATGTAACAAAACAGAAACAGAAACAGAGTCACAGACACAGCGAACAAACAGGTGGTTGCCAGAGAGGAGTGGTTTGCAGGGAGGCAATAGGTGAGTGAGAAAAATAGGTACAAACTTCTAATTAATTGTAAAACACGTGAGTCACGGATATGAACTGTACAGTGTGGGGAATCTAGTCAGTAACTATGTAATATCTTTGCATGGTGGCATGTGGTAATTAGACTTATGGATGGGGTCATTTTGAAACGTATAGAAATATGGAATCACTATGCTGTATAACAGGAACTATCATAGGGCTGTAGATCGATTATACTTCAAAAACAAGCAAACAAACCCATTAAAGATTTGTAGTTATCAGAGACAGAGGTTGGGGGTGGGGAATTGAATGAAGGCAGTCGAAAAGTACAAACTTTCCGTTATAAGATAAATAAGTACTAAGGATGTAATATACGTCAATATATACTGCTGCATGTTATATATGAAAGTTGTTAAGAAAGTCCTGAGTTCTCATCACAAGGAAAAAAATTCTTTCCTGTACTTTAATTTTGTATCTTGTTCACTAAACTTATTGTGTAATCATTTCATTATTTATGTCAGTCAAATTATTATGCTGGGGCGGCGACGCGTCTGCGGCGCGGGAGGCGAGGCTCCGGGGCTATGAGGTGAGGGCGCCCGGGCACCGGCGGCGGCACGCGCGGCGCCGGGAACCAGAACGCGGAGCCCCCAGGCCGGCGGCGGCCTCTGGGCCCTCGAGGCCGCGCGCGAGCCGAGGAGAGAACATTGAAATTATTCTCTAAGCTATTTGAAGAGAGTGACTAAATGCACCTGGGTCAGGCTGTCTGTGGGTATGAAGTGGTTGGGAGAATCCAAGAACATGGTGGTGAATGGCAGGAGAAATGGAGGCAAGTTGTCTAATGACCATCGGCAGAATCAATCAAAATTACAGCACACGGGGAAGGACACCGTGAAGGCTGGCAAAAACGCAGGCGAGAGGAGGTCGAGCAGATGTAATGGTAATCCAGGATTTGAAGGACAGAGCCGATATGTACCATCTTCTGGAATGTCTGCCAAGGAGCTCTGTGAAAACGATGACCTAGCAACCAGTTTGGTTCTTGATCCCTGTCTAGGTTTTCAGACACACAAAATGAACACGAGCGCCTTTCCTTCGAGGAGCTCAAGGCATTTTTCAAAATCTGACAGTTTTTCTCACAACAACCCTGTGAGATTTCGGCCTATTAAAGGAAGACAAGAAGAACTAAAGGAAGTAATTGAACGTTTCAAGAAAGATGAGCACTTGGAGAAAGCCTTCAAGTGTCTGACTTCAGGGGAATGGGCACGGCACTATTTTCTCAACAAGAACAAAATGCAGGAGAAATTATTCAAGGAACATGTATTTATTTACTTGCGAATGTTTGCAACTGACAGCGGATTTGAAATATTGCCTTGTAATAGATACTCGTCGGAACAAAATGGAGCCAAAATAGTTGCAACGAAAGAGTGGAAACGAAATGACAAAATAGAATTACTGGTGGGTTGTATTGCCGAACTTTCAGAAATTGAGGAGAACATGCTACTTAGACATGGAGAAAACGACTTCAGTGTCATGTATGCCACACGGAAAAACTGTGCTCAGCTCTGGCTTGGTCCTGCTGTGTTTATAAACCATGATTGCAGACCTAACTGTAAGTTTGTGTCAACTGGTCGAGACACAGCATGTGTGAAGGCTCTAAGAGATATTGAACCTGGAGAAGAAATTTCGTGTTATTATGGAGATGGGTTTTTTGGAGAAAATAATGAGTTCTGCGAGTGTTACACTTGTGAAAGACAGGGAACTGGTGCTTTTAAATCCAGAGTGGGACTGCCTGCGCCTGCTCCTGTTATCAATAGCAAATATGGGCTCAGAGAAACAGATAAACGTTTAAATAGGCTTCAAAAGTTAGGTGACAGCAGCAAAAATTCAGACAGTCAATCTGTCAGCTCTAACACTGATGCAGATACCACTCAGGAAAAAAACAATGCAAGTAAGTAGGGGAGATTCGATAAGCATATCTTTTTTTCTTCTTTTTTTTTTTAAAGTATTTTCACATAGTTTGCTTTCTAAAGCATGCGTTAATAGTTTTGATCTTTTAAACATTGAGAGAAACTCTGGGATTCATGCACTTCACCAGCACTGCAAGGTTCTAGAAGTGATTCGAGCACAAAGGCAGTCTGTATCATGCCTCCAGATCTCACATGGTACTAAACTGTCTGCTTTTCTGGAATACTTGGTAACTGGATATTAAGTTCTTCACCGTGTGTTCCAGGGTCATCATGTGTTTAACAGAAAGCTTTGCAAGTTGTTAGTTTCTCTGTAATGATGTTGTTAGGTCCGCAAGAAGACAAAGGACGGGGTGGCGTCACACAGGCCTGTCCTGCGCCTGGCCGGTCTGTTAGGATGGATGATGGACTTGGGGAGCTCATAGTTTCTGGCCTCAGTTCTTCCACCTTTTTACTTCCTGCTTGCCGTTTTCAAAATGAACTGACCCAATTCACCAAACCACCAGTTTCCAGACTCAGAATTGTGGTAGAGGAGCAATCTGAATGTCACTATACTATGACGTGTTGTAATACCCACTACCGACAGTAGTGAGAGATGAAAAGGAGAAAGAAACAAGCTTTAAGATACCAGTTGTGGGGGGTGGGGAGGGGAGGGGCGAGACCTGATGGAAACTGAAGACTAAAGAGAAAAGAAAGAGAAGAAACCCTAACCGAGCGTAAGAGGACACATCGTGTTTGTGGAGCTTGGAAGTCTTGGAACCATTCTCTTTGCTACTGCTTTTCATCTGGGCGACACCAGTTTTCTCTAGTTGCCACTAAAGCAGTAGGGCTCTTTAGTGTGACTTGTCTCTGATAGGAATAAAATTTAAAAGTTTTAACTTGATGGTCCCCGAAGTATGCCTGTTTTGGCACCGTAAACCTCCACACGTACTTGTTAGCTGTAAGTACCCTCTGAGGTGTGATTATTTAGGCTCCTCTCCCTGGCTTCAGATGATTTCAGCCCAACTCTGGGTGCTCCTCTCCACTACAGAAAATCCCAAAGAAACGGGAAGGTGTGTCCCATGATGGCGAATGTCACTGCCGTGAATTCCTGAATCTACCTGCCGCTGGAGTCAGAGGCTAGGGGTACCCTCCACAGTATAAAAGCAATACTGTGTTCCTATTCCAGTCTTTAATGTCCAGAGGGAACAAAAAAGAGCAGTTAGTTCGTCATGCACTGTTGGCTGTTGGTTTTAATAATAAATGCAGCATAATGAAAAAAAAAATAAAATAAAATAAAAAAAATTATTATGCTTTACACCTTAAACTTATACAGTGCTGTATCAATTATATCTTAAGAAAACTGGAAGAAAAATAAATGAATAAAAATAACAGTATGTCTTTTCTCCAATTTTATCAGTGTGGAGTATAATACAAGTGTGTAATTTTTAAGATTGAGTTTGTTTTCTAATAAAGAGGCTAGTTAATCTGAACTTCCTAAAATTCTTGTACTATTACAGATTAGATAAATTAACATTATTCCTATGTAATATATAAAACTACTGAAAATACAGAATAATGTGACTGATGATAGTTATAATTCTAAGAAATATTTTCATATCAACAGTTATATTTTATAGTGTGTTAGATTAAACATAATATCCAAAATTCTTAGTTAACATAAACCAGACATACTAAATTGAGTTAACTAGTACATAATCTTTGAATAGGTAGATAATTTCTAAGTAAGATAAAATACTGAAACATTGACCACAAATGTAATTTTGGAGAGCAACATATACTTTTGCATTTTATTTTTATATGAGACAGAATGGCTGTAACTTTGCATTATGTTAATGTGAATGTGCTCAGTTTTAGCATGTTAAAAAAGTACAGGACTTCCCTGGTGACGCAGTGGTTGAGAATCCGCCTGCCAATGCAGGGGACACGGGTTCAGTCCCTGGTCCAAGAAGATACCATATGTTGCTCCACATGCTGGGGAGCAACAAAGCCCCTGCACAACAAATGCTGAGCCCGAGTGCCACAACTACTGAAGTCTGCACTCTTAGAGCCCGCGCTCTGCAATGAGAAGCCTGCGCACTGCAACAAAGAGTAGCCCCCACTCTCCATAACTAGAGAAAGCCCATGTAGCATCGAAGACCCAACACAACCAATAAATAAACAAATAAATAAATAAATTTATTTTTAAAAAAGCTAATGGAATGCAAACTATTGTATATAGAGTGGATAAACAACGAGGTCCTACTTACAGCGCAAGGAACTATATTCAACAGCCTGTGATAAACCATAATGGAAAATAATATAAAAAAGAATATATATATATAACTGAATCACTTTGCTGTACAGCAGAAATTAATACAACATTGTAAATCGACTATACTTCAATTAAAAATTAAACAAAAATAAATAAAAAAAAAAGCTGATGGATTGTTCAAAGTCAAAATAACCACATATGCAGAAGAAAAATATATGACCGCAATAGTACAAAAGCCTGAAAACTCAAAATAGGAGACTGATTTTTAAAGTGGTATAGTACAACTTAAAGATAGACTGTAATTATTAAAAAAAAAAAAAAGCTAGACTGTGGTTAGTTAAAGATGTATACTATAAACCCTAAAACAATCAATAAAAAAGATTAAACACACTAGAATAACAAGAAAAAAAGGTAAAACTAATAAGCAAACCTAGGCTATAAGGTGGAAGCATGATGAATATTCAATTAATCCAAAAAAAAAATCAGAGAAAGAGGAGATGAAGAACAAAGAACAGAGGAGACAAATAGAAAATAAACACAGGAAGATGGTAGATTTAAAACACACCCATACTCAGAATCACAATATGTAAATGATCTCATCACTCCAACTAAAGGGCAGAGATTATCAGATTGAATAAACAGGAGACCCAGGATAACCTGTATATGGAAAATATGAAGACAAGAAAGAATTCATAGGCAGGAATAGGTTTTCATTAAACTTTATTTCACAAGTATTTATTGAGGGCTAACTATATGTCAGGCACTCTTTTTTTTTTTTAAAGAACTTTTATTGAGATACATTTAACATACAATAAACTGCATATACTTAGAGTGTACTATTTGGTATCCCAATCTCCCAATTCATTCCCCCCCAATCCTCCCTGCTTTCCCCACTTGGTGTCCGTACGTTTGTTCTCTACATCTGTGTCTCTGTTCTGCCTTGCAAACTGGTTGATTTGTACCATTTTTCTATATTCCACATATATGTGTTAATATAAGATATTTGTTTTTCTCTTTCTGACTCACTTCACTCTGCATGACAGTCTCTAGGTCCATCCATGTCTCTACAAATGTCCCTGTCTCATTGCTTTTTACAGCTGAGTAATATTCCATTGTCTATATGTACCACATCTTCTTTATCCATTCATTGATTGAGGGACATTTAGGTTGCTTCCATGTCCTGGCTATTGTAAATAGTGCTGCAACGAACATTGGAGTGCATGTGTCTTTTTGAATTATGGTGTTCTCTGGGTATATGCCCAGCAGTGGGATTGCTGGGTCATATGGTAACTCTATTTTTAGTTTTGCAAGGAACCTCCATATTGTTCTCCATAGTGGCTGTATCAATTGACATTCCCACCAACAGTGCAAGAGGGTTCCCTTTTCTCCACACCCTCTCCAGCATTTGCTGTTTGTAGATTTTCTGATGATGCCCATTCTAACTGGTGTGAGGTGATACCTCATTGTCCTTTTGATTTGCATTTCTCTAATAATTAGTGATGTTGAGCAGCTTTTCATGTGCCTCTTGGTGTCAGGCACTCTTTCGATACAGGAGTCAAGGGGTTAAGGGATAGATAAGGCTAAGAACAGGTTTACTGTGTGAAACTGAGAAACATAGAAGGATAGGAGGTTTTGTTTGGAGGATAAAATTTTAATCAAAATTTTAGAGGCTCAGGGAGGTGACAAAGTCTCGTTCAGTTGTGTTATATGCATAATGATGCTCTTGATGGTGGTTAAAATGCATGTACTCTGGCCTTACCCCTAGTCCCCCTCCCAGGAGCTGAGATTCAGTAGATCTGGGATGGGGCCTGGGGTGAGCATCTTTAAATGAAGTCAAGGGTTAACTATGCACATGAACAGCTTACTCAGAGTATCAGTGAAGATTATCTAGATTATAAGGTGTCAGTCCCATTTTACGACCTAAGAAAATGACAAGGCTCTGGAGGAGAGGAAATTTGTGAAACATACAAGGAAGTCCTTAGGTTTTTTGAAATGAAGAGTTTAAGCAGGCATAAATGATATTGTTGAGAATACATGTAAGAGTGATTTGAACCTAAATTGACGTGCTCTAAGCAAGCTCTTCAGAACTGCCAATAAATTGGTTTGCCTAAAATAGAGAGTATTTGGGCAGTGGTGATTTAGTGAAAAGTGCTTTATGTTACAGAAAAACATCCCACTGAATATAAAAAACAAAATGAAGCAAATTAGAAGAGAAATTAAATGTAATAATCAAAGCTAATATTTATTGAGCATTTACTATGTGGTAGGCACTATTTTAATTACTTACTTGTATTAGCTCTTTCGATCTTGGTGAAAACCATAGAGTTTTTAATCCCCATTTTGCAGGTAAGAAAAATAAGGTCGAGACAGGTTAATATGTTCAAATGTCACCCAGATACCAGTTAAAAAGCGAATGTCCAGCTCAGAGATGAGGGTTTGAAATAAGGCATTCTAATGAGTATGAAGAGCAAAAGACAAATTTGAGAAATAATAAAAAGTTTATAGAAATTATAAATGATGAAACTGGCAGATAGTGAAGGAAAAGTAGGATCTGAAGTTGACTTGGCTGTCTTTTGGGTTACTAGATAAAGAGTCCTATTATTAAGAAAGATAGGAAATACAAGAGGAGCCACCAAGCATACAGCATGTGGTAGGCATGTGTGTGCGTGTGTGTGTGTGTGTGTGTGTGTGTATTTATTGAGAAAAGGATTTGAGAGTAACTATAAGTTCATTGTACATACGATAAAAATTTTGTACTGAGTCGGAGATACCTTTGGTTCAAACATGTGGGAATGTACATCTGAAATATGAGTAAAGTTTCTTGAAACGTGGCACTGGAGTATGGGCAATATTGAAGCCAAGGAATGCTTTCAATAGTAGTAATAAAATACTTGACCAGCAGAGGCAAAGCAATAAAGACATTTAATTATCTCATATAGCAAAAATTTTGAAGGTCGGCAATTCCACTTTTGGCAAGGTGGCTCAGTGATGTTATCAACAGCCCAGGTTGCGCTCTCTCTTTCTCTCTCTTTCTCTCTCTGCCTTGCCATCCTCAACATATTGGGTTTGGTCCTTGGGCTTGTCACTCGTGGTTGCAGGATGGCTGTTGGCAGCTCCCTGAAACATGATCTATAAACAGCATTTAAAACAAGAAGAGAAGGGAGTGACACCAGCAAGGACTTCTTGCCTGACTTTCTTTTTTTCTCCAATCAGAAGGTGAAATCCTTAAGAGCCCCTCCAATGACTTCCCCTTAGGTCTCATTTGTTAGAACTTGATTCTTTGGACCTCTGTAGCTCAAGAGAGTATGGGAAAATAGGTATATTGCAAAGTAAAATGAGATTGTCATTACTTCATTAGATTAATTATCATTCACCTCCCCCAAGACAGGCATAGTCTGTACCACCACCCTCGAAAAAGTCAGGGCTTTGTTAGAAGAAGAAAGGGAGGAAAAGTGGCCTTTTGGTAGACAAGCAGCAGCATCAGCCAAAGAGTAGATGAACTCACCCATGGAGCACACGTAAAGTGAAGGAGAGGGACTTCCCTGGTGGCGCAGTGGTTAAGAATCCACCTGCCAATGCAGGGGACACAGGTTTGAGCCCTGGTCTGGGAAGATTCCGCATGTCTCGGAGCAACTAAGCCCTCGAGCCACAACTACTAAGCCTGAGTGCCACAACTACTGAAGTTCACGCGCCTAGAGCTTGTGCTCCACAGCAAGAGAAGCCACCACAATGAGAAGCCCACACACTGCAACAAAGAGTAGCCCCTACTTGCCACAACTAGAGAAAGCCCGTGCGCAGCAGCAAAGACCCAATGCAGCCAAAAGTAAATAAATAAATAAATAAATATAAATTTAAAAAAAAAATCTGTTTTAAAAATAATAATAATAAAAAAATAGAGTGAATGAGAAAAAAGTTGAGAACAGAGGATAAAACCTGGAGGGAGGACAATATCTGAAAAGAGATAGAAGAACAGTATCTTTTAAGAGGTAGAAGAGATTGAGAAGCCGTAGTCTGAAAGGTAGTCATTGGGCTAACACCATGGTTACTACAGAGATGACGGTCACATATCTTCACAGAGTGTGCCCTACAGAAGGGCAGCTAAGACTCAGACACCGAAACAGCACAAAAGCTGATATGGGTCTATAAGCAGGATTTCTCAATTTGGCATCATTGACATTGTGAGCCAGATATTTCTTTGTTGGGGGGCGGGGTTGTCTTGTGTATGTGTAAGATGTTTGGCAGCATTTCTGGTCTCTACCCACTAGATGCCAGTAGCAATTCTCACTTCCCTTATTCTCCACCTCCTCTCTCAGCTGAGAACCACTACTAGTCTACATAGCAAGGACATACCTCAGGCAAGACTGCAAAGGGACATTAGTAATTGAAATGGATTTTGAAGATTGGATATCATCTAGGCAAAGTTGGAGGGGGGAGAAATTTCAAGGAACATTGCACAAAAACAATGATGGAAGATTTCAGGTGTGCTTGCCACACAGCACATACTCTAGTCTGGCTCATATGAGAGCATGTGAGTGCAAGTTACATTCTTTAGAGTAGGGAAGAATCTAATCAGCTCCGAGGGCTAGGAAGATTACTTGCCATCTGTGTATTGGGTGGACTGTGGCAAGGAGAGATTGAAGGCAGGAATAACAGCAACCCAAGGGGAGGGTATAATAAATGACTAAATTAGGGCAGCGAGAGTGGGAACAGATGGGGCTCCACCATGAGAGATCTTGTGAAAATAGAACTGGGAAGACTTGGTGATAATTGGCTGTGAAAGGCTCATGTCTTTCCTTTCTACTGTAAGTGCCATCTATGAAGACATGAACTATATTAAATTTTGGAACCTGGATGACTAGGAGAACGTCGATGGCATCAGCAGAGAGAAAGAAGACAGCAGGACAAGCAGGTTTAAGAGGCAAGATTGTGTGCCTGGATTTGGACTAATTGGGCTTGAAATAATAGTGATGAACCAGATATGGGCCTTTGGAAATAAAGTCTGGAGATTAGGAGAGAGGTTACAATTAGAGGCATAGTTTTGGAAAAGCTCAGACTACAAGCGACAGTTGAGATACCTAGGAACGGAGTATCAGGGCCATGGACAGGTGGGCTGCCTATCTTGCCTGCATCTAGAAAGCATGAGAAGAAAGAAGTATGATTGTAATTAGGGGAAAAGGACCTGCCAGAGAGACTGGAGAGGGTCCAGAATAGCGTAGTATCATGGAAGGGAAGAGTTTCAAGGAAAAAGTAGCCAACTTTGTGAGTCAGAGCGGGAAGTGCCCTGAGAGTTTATAGAGAGCTAGCAAAAAAGATTTACAGCATCCTTTCAAGACAGATGAGCATTAACTTATTTTTAAAGAATTCAGAGGAAAGATTCCGTAAATTTCCCTTGGAATTCTTTTCTTAGTTAAGATGTGTTTTTAATATTCTAGAATTTCTTTTCTTTCACTTTCAGTCTATATCCTTCACTTATTCATTGCGGAAAATGAATGGCTGTTAGTTATTCTAAGGCAATCGGGATTGAAGGGTTCATAGGAGACATGTGTGGAGCACATAGAGGGGCCTCCAGTGATGGCCGCTGTACATGGATTAACTCGTTTCTCTCTTAAAACATGCCTCCAAGGTACGTACTCCCTTCCTTAGATTAGTGATTTTTTAAAACATTAAACTGAATTTCCAAGATATTAAATAATTTGTGAAAGGTTGTACTTTACAAATTAAGCATAACTGGGGATACAAATTCAGGTCTGGTTCTGAAGCCAGTGCTTTCCCCTAATTTGCGCCACCCCTTCGTTTGATGATCATTTATTTTAAATTTATTTTTTAATAAATTTATTTATTTATTTATTTATTTATTTATTTATTTATTTATTATATTTTTGGTTGCATTGGGTCTTTGTTGTTGTTCACAAGCTTTCTCTAGTTGTAGAGAGCGGGGCTACTCCTCGTCGCGGTGCGCGGGCTTCTCATTGCAGTGGCTTCTCTTGTTGCGGAGCACAAGCTCTAGGCACGTGGGCTGCAGTAGTTGTGGCACTCGGGCTCAATAGTTGTCGCTCACGGGGTCTGGAGCGGAGGCTCAGTAGTTGTGGCTCGCAGGCTTAGTTGCTCCACCACATGTGAGATCCTGCCGGTTGAGGGTTTGAACCCATGTCCCCTGAACTGGCAGGCAGATTCTTAACCACTGTGCTACCAGCGAAGTCCCAATGAACATTTACTAAATAGGGCCTTTGTCTTCTCTTAACTTAGAGATTATTATAGGGTTAGGCTTGAGTCTGTTTGCTCCATGAGGGACATGAGTGAAGAATCAGATCAAAAGAAAGTACAAAGGAGGCATAAAACTCTAGTCTTTTTTTTTCTTGTCCTGGGATAGTTGACCCAAAGATTATTGATTTATTTAGGAACAGCTGAATCTGGGGGTTACCACATCCTCCGTGTTCAATAAGAAATCCTTGTTGAGCCCTTTCTGTCTTTGGATATCAATACCCCTGGGCAGACAAGATCATCCAACTTGTTACCCAATCCCCCCCACTTTTGATGGGGGCGGCCAACTCTCTCTGATACAGTGAGTCTAATTTTGCATTGGAATTATATTCTAGTATGTGTATAACAAGGCTGAAGGTAAATCCACTGAGTTCAGTTTTTCCTGGAAAATTTCTTAAACTTCCCATTAAGTATAGTATAAATGAATTTTGAGTATTGAACTTGGTGTGTGTGTGTGTGCGCGCATGTGTGTATAAAACAGTTGCAAGTATTACAGGAAATACAAAAAAGATAAAACCTTGCAGTGATTTTCATTTTGAGAACTAGAGAAAGAGAAGAATGAAAATTTTTTCTGAGTTTGTAGAGTAGAATTTTAGAGTAGCTGTCCTTCTACCCTTTATGACAGAAAGCATCATTGCCTTCTGCTAACTGAGAAAATGTGACTTTCCCTTCCTCTAGAGAAGATTTAGTAAGACACAGGAGAGAAATTCTGCAGGTACATAGTTGGCATATAATTTTCATAATGAACACAAAAACACATAACAGACTTTTTTTTTTTTGGCAGCCTATGGGATCTTAGTTCTCTTACCAGGAATCGAACCTGAGCCCCCTGCAGTGGAAGTGCAGAGCCTTAACCACTGGACTGCCAGGGAAGTCCCAATAACAGACTTTTTAATAACAGTGATGACAAAATGGAGCTGGACTGTCTGGGGCTCTGAAGTCAATCTCACAGTGAGCATCTCTGGGGACTGTTAGAAATTCTGTCTCTTCTTCAAGTTCAGCAAACAAACAAACAAAACAAAACACTACCTACGGATAAAGATACGGAGTACATCAAGTTTGAAGACTCCAACATCCTTTAATATCTTTCAACTGTGACTTTCTTGAAGTGTAGAGCCCCTGACAGCGTAACAGTCTTGGCTGACGATGACCCTCTTCATTTGGGAAGCAGCATTTTTGGTGTCCGAGAGGGAAGGTTGGGGAATGTTTGCATGATGCAGTGAGGGAGCTCTGTGGGACCCTCCTCTCAACACCGGAGGGGAATGGGAGAACAGACATGGCCGTAGCCAGATTCTTTTCACGTTCTTCCGTAGATGGTAATTCCCTCAAGTCCTCCTTCACTTTACTCCTAGCCTCCCTTCAAGCTCTTCGCCTTTATCCTTCTTTATACTTTACACTTCCTTGCCTTTATACTTTCCTTCAAGCTCTTTGCCTTTACACTACCTTCTTCCTTTGTTGCTAACGTTGGAAGAGTCCTTACAGAGGAACGTCATTGGATCTAGAAGGCATTGCCGGCATGGTTCAGAATTTACTCATTAATTCAATCCGGTCTATCACCCCATCATTCTCTATCCCCTTACCATGCTTTATTTCTCCTCATAAAATTTTTGTACTCGCCACCTAATCTTTAAAAAAAAAAAACACCTTCATTGAGATGTAATTCATGTCGTACAATTTACCTATTTATTTAAAGAGTATAATTCTATTTTATTGTATTCACAGAGCTGTGCAACTATCACCACAATCTAATTTTAGAATATTTTAATCGTCCCCACAAGAAACCTTGTACACATTAGCAGTGACTCTCTACTTCCCCCTCTCTCTAGATTGGCAACTACTGTCTATCGTCTGTCCTATGAATCTTCCTATTCCGATATTTCAGAGAAATGGAATCATGATTCATGATCATTTGTGACTGGCTTTGTTCCCTTCATGTAACGTTTGCAAGGTTAATTCATTTTGTAACGTGTATCTGTAGTTCATTACTTTTTATTGCCAAATAATATTCTATTGTGTGAATATACCTCATTTTATTTATGCATTCAGCAGTTGATGGACGTTTTACTACCTGATTCATGTTCATTTTCTGTTTCGCACTCTATAAGCTCTGTGGGTGTCACATATTTTTTGTTATTTACTCTATCCTTAGCATCTTGCCCAGTGCCTGGCATGTTATAAGAGCTCAGGGAATTCCCTGGAGGTCCAGTGGTTAGGACTCCATCCTTTCATTGCCCAAGACAAGGGTTTAATCCCTGGCCTGGGAACTAAGATCCCACATGCCTGGCGGCATGGCCAAAAGAAAAAAAAATTCAACTCAATAAATTTATCAGATGAATGATTCCATCATTCATTCGCCTAACCAAACTTAGTTAAACATCCACACACACATTTGCACTGAACACACCCTCTGCAAGGTAGTCCACTGGCTGTAGGAGGTTACCACAAAGGATCTACCCGCAAGAATCTCATAATCTAATGATGTAACATCCATGCAAACAAATAATTAAAATAAAGGATATGGACAAAGAGCAGTGCGTAGACAAGGGCTCAATTCTGCTTGAGGGACTCAGCTGTGACTTCATGGCAAAGACTCCAGTTGAGATTCACAAAAACCGGAAGTTGCTAGATGGACAGAGAGTGAGCTGGGGTCAACCAGAAAGGCATTTAAGCAAAATCTTGGAGCCTGACCTGAAAGCTGGAAAAGTAGCAATGCTGGAGCTTTTGTGCAAAAGTGGGGAGAAGACCCAGAGGATGCAGTGGGCTAGCAGGTAATGTTCAAATCAGAAAGAATTTTACATGCTCAGTCAAAGAGTCAATGATTTCTCCAGGTGCAGAAGAAATTGACAAAAAAGCTTGACTGAGCAGGGACCGCGGGACTAGAGGAAGGGGTGGGAGAAACAGAGATTGGCAAGCTCTTAAGAACCAGGCAGACGACGGGCATCCACTGTATAATGCTAAGCAGGGAGATGCAGGAAAGTTACTCTGGAGAAAGTGGAACGTGAGGTCGGCAGACAGCCAGCTAAGGAGGGAATGACAATCGAGATCTGTGATCTGGTTTTTCCCTCCTCCTTGACACCCCCACATCCCTACACACTCCCAGGCACTAGTTCAGGGGTAACGTGTCTGAAACACTGGCATCCTCCACCCCCAGGAGTGAGCGGTGGGAAGGGTCTGGACTGGGCGCCGGGTCGGAATTTTCGTGCTGGAAGAGACTCTACCCTCTGGGGGCAGTCTGGGGGAAACACAGCCTCACGGCTCTTCCTGCTGATGCAATCTGCAGGAGAGCCAGCCATCTCCGCTGCCAGGGCCAGTCTGCAACGCGCCCGCCACGTGTGCCGGCCGCCAGCCCGGCCGCTTCCCCAGACCCGCGGCGCCCGCATCGCCCGGGACGCAGCGCCTCTGCCTCCGCTCACCGCCAGCTGCCTTCAAGGCCGACCGAACAATGAAGGTAACTGCTTATGATTCTGACTGTATTTTTTTTACAAAAATGTGTGTATGCATTTGAGCCTGAGATTCCTCAGATGCACAGTTGGCAGAAAGGGGACGGAGGAAGCACCACACGGTTTGTTGCCCCGCACACGCTTGCAATCTCTTCCTTATCAATCATCATCGGACATCACCTTCCATTCTTCTTCGCTTCAGACGTCTGCTTCACCCCTGCTCACAGGATGTGGCGCCTCCAGCATTTTCACAGCTGCATTTGTGAACCGAGATAAAAGGCTGCTCGCAGCTCCTTCCCCTGCCTGTTTTGAAGCCCGGAAAGGAAGAGGAAGCTCTTCTCAATGTCTAAGATGCACAGGAGGTGGGGGATTTTGGAGGAGAGGTCTGGGGCTGTCGCTGGCTGTAACGGGGTTTCTGCAGGGTGTAAGTTAGGAGGGAGGTGCGGGACTAGGTAAGGGCAGGGTGGGGTGGGGGGAAACTGTCCTCACCGTAGACCCGGAGGCTCCTCTTCCTTTGTTTCCTGTGGAAACGCAAGCTTCTGGGAGTTACAAATCAAAGATGCCTCAGGGCATTCTTTTGTTAAAGAGCACGCTAGTGGCTTTTATTCATGTGCTAACGAAGGATAGGTAGCCTAGCTGCCTATTACTTGGGAAGGTTTCTGTGTAGAAATAAACAGTTTTAAGGGTGCTGTTTTTTCTGGTCTTACCTGTTGGAAAACTGCAGTGATATTAAAAACTGAAGTGCAACCTTTTTAAAGGAAAGTGAAGGATGGGCAAGTAGTCCTGCCTTCTCATATCTTGGAAGTAGGAGATTCCTTTGCGCGGTCTGAGCTTTGAGAAGAAAAAAAGCCATGTTTCAGAGATTCCAAGGAGGGAGATAAGTGCGGTTCTCAACTGGGCTTCTCCATAACCAAACCCAGACGACACTTTCGCTTATGAGAAATAATGTCAATGCTGTTTTTACACCAAACAAAAGTTTCCACTATGATTAAGCAGGCAATGAGTGGAAACGTAGTTCTGTATTAAAAAGAGATCATGCAAATGTGCCCTGGTAAAAAATTCAGCAGCCTTCCTCTTCTGAGTTAGAGATTCTATTTCTGGCTTGCTCATGCCTGTCTGATTTCAGTTGAAAAGTACACTTTGAGTATCGAATTAGTAAAAGGAGAAAATTATGAGAATAAACAGTCTTGCTTTTCCAACTTCCCCGTCCCAGGTGGAACTGAAGTTAATTATCTGTATGTAGTTGATTATCTGTAAGTTCATGGGTGCTTTAACATGAACCCCAAACCCCCATCCCTTTTACAAAGTACTTTTATAATGTTGCCATGATAACGGCTACTCTGTGCACCTAGGCCAAATAGAAATATGGAGACAGAGATTTTGGGGGAAAAGAGAGATGGCTTCATTTTTCTGCCAGGCAGAAGGGAAGACACAGCAGGCCAGCATCTCAAGAACTGTGGTCCCCCCCACTGCCCACTTCTTGGGAGTTGGAGAAGATTTTATACGTGGGGCTCGCAGTCCAGGTAAATAAGAGTCCAGGTGGTGAGGATCTTGCATTCTTTTCTTCTGCAAATTCATGATCAAAGCTGGCATCAGGCAGTGCAGCAACTAGGTCTGGTGTCCCTGAAGTTATCCATCCATAACCTTCTTTCTGAAATGAAGAGTGCTACAAAGGGGTGTGGGGGGGAAGAAATGCCAGGTGCAAGGTGTTACTCATATGCAGTCAGAGAGTAATCAGCTTTGTGAAGGACAAGTCTAGCTACAAGTGTTTGTTAGTAGTAACAGCTAAAGAATAACCAAGATTGACTCCCTCTTGCAAGAGCACCGGCGTTACAACTGCTGAACAACCACTCACAGAAAGACACTGGAACTCACCAAAAAAGACACCCCACATCCAGAGACAAAGGAGAAGCTGCAATGAGACGGTAGGAGGGGCACAATCGCATTACACTCAAATCCCATAATTGCTGGGTGGGTGACTCGCAAACTGGAGAACAGTTATACTGCAGAAGTCCACCCACTAAAGTGAGGGTTCTGAGCCCCATGTCAGGCTTCCCAACCTGGGAGTCCAGCAACGGGAGGAGGAATCCCCAGAGAATCAGACTTTGAAAGCCAGCAGGATTTGATTGCAGGACCTCCACAGGACTGGGGGAAACAGAGACTCCACTCTTGGAGAGCACACAAAAAAGTTGTGCTCACTAGGACCCAGGGGGAAGGAGCAGTGACCCCAAAGGAGACTGAACCAGACCTGCCTGCTGGTGTTGGAGGGTTGCCTGCAGAGGTGGGGGGCAGCTGTGGCTCACCAAGGAGACAGGGGCACTGATGGCAGGGGTTCTGGGGAGTGCTCATTGGTGTGAGCCCTCCTAGAGTCTACCATTAGCCCCACCAAAGAGCCTGTGGCCTCCAGTGCTAGGTAGCCTCAGGCCAAAGGACCAGCAGGGTGGGAACATAGCCCCACCCATTGGCAGACAAGCAGATTAAAGTTTTACTGAGCACTGCCCACCAAGTTGGATTAAAGTCATACTGAGCTCCACCCACCCAGTCCTACCCACCATCAGTCCTCCCATCAGAAAGCATGCACAAGCCTCCTAGATAGCTTCCTCCACAAGAGGGCAGACAGCAATATCAGCAGTATTTCTTCTTGTGGAACTGAAAACCACAGCCACAGAAAGACAGAGAAAACGAAAAAGCAGAGGACTTTGTACCAGATGAAGGGACAGGATAAAAACCCAGAAAAACAACTAAATGAAGAGGAGATAGGCACCCTTCCAGAAAAAGAATTCAGAATAATGATGGTGAAGATGATCCAGGACTTTAAAAAAAGACTGCATACAAAGATCGAAAAATTTACGAAAGACCTAGAAGAATTAAAGAGCAAACAAACAGAGATATGCAACACAATAACGGAAGTGAAAAATACACTAGAAAGAACCAATAGCAGATTAACTGAGGCAGAAGGGCGAATAAGCGACCTGGAAGACAGAATGGTGATAATCACTGATGTGGAAAAGAATAAAGAAAAAAGAATGAAAAGAACTGAAGACAGCCTAAGAGACCTCTGGGACAATGTTAAACGCACCAATATTCGCAGTATAGGGGTCCCAGAAGGAGAAGAGAGAGAGAGAGAAAGGACCCGAGAAAATATTGGAAGAGATTCTAGTTGAAAACTTCCCTAACATGGGAAAGGAAACAGCTACCCAAGTCCAGGAAGCACAGAGAGTCCCAGGCAGGATAAACCCAAGGAAAAACATGCCAAGACATATAGTAGTCAAATGGACAAAAATTAAAGACAGAGAAAAGTTATTAAAAGCAACAGAGAAAAACAACAAATAACATACAAGGGAATTCCCATAAGGTTAATGGCTGATTTCTCAGCAGAAACTCTGCAAGCCAGAAGGGAGTGGAATGATATATTTCAAGTGATGAAAGGGAAGAAACTGTAACCAAGAATACTCTACCCAGCAAGGATCTCATTCAGATTCGATGGAGAAATCAAAAGCTGTACAGACAAGCAACAGCTAAGAGAATTCAGCACCACAAAACCAGCCCTACAACAAATGCTAAAGGAACTTCTCTAAGTGGGAAACATAACAGAAGTAAAGGACCTACAAAAACAATAACAAAACAATTAAGAAAATGGTAATAGGAACATACATATTGATAATTACCTTGAATGTAAATGGGCTAAATGCACCAACCAAAACACACAGAGTGGGTAAATGGATACAAAAACAAGACCCATATATATGCTGTCTCCAAGAGACCCACTTCAGACCTAGGGACACATACAGACTGAAAGCGAGGGGATGGAAAAAGATATTCCATGCAAATGAAAATCAAAAGAAAGCTGGAGTAGCAATACTCATATCAGATAAAATAGACTTTAAAATAAAAAATGTTACAAGAGACAAGAAAGGACATAACATAAAGATCAAGGGATCCATCCAAGAAGAGGAGATAACAAGTATAAATATATATGCACCCAATATAGGAGCACCTCAATACATAAGGCAAATGCTAACAACTATGAAAGAGGAAATGCAAGGCAGAACTAGAGACACAGATGTAAAGCATAAACACATGGACACCAAGCAGGGAAAATGGGGAGGGTTGGGGGGGAATGAATTGGGAGATTGTTATACCACAGTGTACACTCCAAATATATGCTGTTTATTGTCTGTTAACTGTATCTCAATGAAAGTTCAAAAAAAAAAAAAAAGATAACCAAGATTGTTTAACTCTTTCAGGCCACGTTATCTTTCTCCTCTAGCCTATTGGAAGTTCTCTTTGTTTTCCTTGCTCTTAAGAGGAAAAAGAACAATCACTTCTATTTGCATTGCAACAATTTCCCCCACTGCTAGTTTATTCCCTTCATATCAATGGAGAGACTCACTTCTATATGTATTGCAATAATAACACAGGAAACTGGAAGATATCTTCAAGTAGTCTCCTGTCTGCTTTCTGATATTTTCATAAGATTAAGAAAGAAATGTTTGTATTCTAGGCATAATCTAAGGAGTATATGTTTCCTTTAAGCGTGTTTTTATTATTTCAAAAATCTTTCTACTAATCTTTTACCTAAGTATTGCTCTCATGATCATCATTTTTTAAAAATGTTATTTGCACAAGCCACCACAATAGGCTCTGTCCTCAGCAAATTTTCCAGACACGGTCTTGCCTGGGAGCTATTATTTTAAGATGGATACGTACAGAATGGGCAACCCAGTGAGAAACAGCATATACATTGAATAGGATGTGTATAAAAATGGTTAAGTACATATGATAATTTATTGAATTAAGGTGGAGATTTAAAAGAGAAATGTATCTGAAAGGACAGAGAGGAGAAGTCATTGTCAGGGATGCATGGTTAAGTGAAGAGAGAGGGCTGTTTGTGTGCGTGCAGGGGGCCAGACAGGATGCCTGGCAGGGAGAGGGGATTCACATTCCAGACATAGGATGTGGCCCTGCAGGCCGGGCTCAGAGATATGTAGCTAGTTAAACAGGCCTAACAAAACGGCATTGGTAGAAACTGCGGTGATGAGGAAAAAAAGAGAAAGGAAGAACAAAAGATGAGAGTTTAATTTTGACCAGTATTTCATTTAGTGAGTTCCCATAATAAATAATTTCATTTGATTTTAGAACTACAGAGAGAAAGCAAGGTAAGTTAAGAAGATTTTCCATTTGTATGCAAAAATTTCTCTTGCCTTTCAGCTCATTGTACCTGAGACGGTTTGATTATTTGAAATGGGTTTAAAACCTTGTGAAAGAAAGTTGAAAACAGTCATTTGATTATTACAGAGGCTTATGTTAAGAATTAAAATCAAGTTATGGTTTCCTTCAGCAGTTGTGTATCTCCCAATTACTTTTATAATTTTAGATGTTATTCCTTAGTTCAGGTCAGGACTTTTAGTTCTGCAGGGGAGGAAAAATAATTTTCTCTCTACCCTTCTAGATTCTTGACTGAGACATCCCTATAATGAAACACAGATTAACAGGAAAAAACCAGAAGTCTAATAACATGTATACCTGCTGTATACATGGAAGATAGTCAGGAAAACTGAGTCACTCCCTGACATGGCCCAAGCTATCATCTTAAATATCTTCTTCAGCTAAAGACAAAAGATATTGGGGCAGTGGGGCAAACCAGTTATGGAAGATTATCAGACAACACACAGTAAATTGCAGACTTAAGTCAGTACCTTCTCCATTGGTAAGAGTTTCTAGAGATTTAGTTATCCTTCCTTTCCTGGTACAGAGAGGGAGACACCCTTACAAATGGGGATTTCCCTTATAAATGCAACTTCTACTCTGTTTTAAGATATTCTTTTGTATCTTTCAAAGATAATTAGCTCAAAATAATACTTATGCCAAAGAGGCATATTTTGGGAGTGGTCTATTCTGCTCCCCTTCAGTTAGACTCGGGAAGGGTTGACCTAAAACAAATAGATTGTGGCAAATATTTCTCCAGCAAATATTACCAAGTCCAAGCTCACTCTGCTCACTGCACAACAGGCCAATGAATTGGAGATGAGGTGTTGAGGCAAGGAATATGACTTTATTCGGAAAGCCGGCAGACCGAGAAGACGGCAGACTAGTGTCTGCTAAAAACCATCTTATCGGGGCCTGGATGCCAGTTTGTTTTATAGAATCAGAGAGGGAGAGGCTGTGAGGAAGTAAAGTTAAAGGGCCACCATCTTGCAAAAGATCCCCGGGAATGGCCAGCCTCATGAGGGGATATGTTAACTTCAGCCATTCACACAGGTGAGCAGGGCAGATTGTCTGCCTGTGAGCTGAACAGCAACAGTCAGGCAGAGGGGCAGGGTTCCCTGAGGCAGGCCATCATGTATGATTATAATAACAAAAGCAACAAAAAGCAAAGGTTAAAGGCAAAGAAACAGATCTAACGTGGAGTCTGATTTAGCTCTACACAAAGATGGAATCAGCAGAGAAGTGCAGTTCAGGGTCTGCAACCAAGGCCAGCTACAGGCAAGTCTCCACACAGCAAGGGAAGAAGTCTTTGTAGAGGGGAAAAGGACTTTGGGGCCATAGTAAACAGAGTCCATGGCTTTTCATTGAGTGAGTTGTTGCTGGAGGCTTTCCTCTTGTTGGACTCCGCTATCATCACTGGGCTGGAGAGTTCCCTTTTCTGGTCTCCTGACTCTATTTAGTTGAAGTTTCTGTAATTTTTTAAAGAAGCGCCCAGCTGGATAGTACAACCTGAGAGGTCTAGGCTTATGAGTAAACTCTTTCTATGCATAAATGAAGAATTGTTTCTACACTGCAGGCACCTTGAGTGTTTGGGTTAGTTATATCTTTGGGGGTTTCAGGTTGTCTTCTTCTCTGAATGGCCTCTTCTCAATGGATGTAAGAAGATGAAAATGAAGAGTTTTCTCTGTCTTACTTTAGGCTTGGCAACTGTAATTCCTCTAAAAGATGCCATTCTAGGGAACCCCAGTGGAATGTTCAGCCTTACCAGGCCCGAGGGGATTTAGTTACCATATTAGAGTGAGAATCTGGTACCTTCCATGATAGACATCATTATTCCAGGCATCCTCTACTTTCTACATGACAGGAGGAAACTGTGACTGGTCTGCTCACTTTACAGTTGTACATGTGGGCAGCCTTTGTGTTGTAACTTTATCCCCTTAACAGCTGTCCAAATGCTCTGAACATTTAACGTGACATATGGTAAACATTCCTACTGATGGGCTTTCCTGAGTCTTGTAGCCCATTTGGTAATACATGTCCATGGCCATTCAACAAAGGCCACTGAGATTAGATTCCATATACATCAACCTGAGGTGCAACTCAAATGACGAGAGTTTCAAAATGAAGCATTTGGGATGCTCTGACTCATGAACGTAACTTTGCAAATGTTTGTAAACATTTTTATTGTCAGATCTAGTCTATGATTCACAATGTCAGTGGTGAATACAACGCCAAAGCAGAATCAGTCTTTTCTATCACACGAGGGTTCATGTGCCAGTTGCACCTGTGCTTCTAATCAGTCTCTTCAAATCCACTAGCTGAATAGTATTATCTCTAGAAATGGAGTATTTGTATCCTTAAAATAACTTAGGAATTAGATCACCTTATTAATACAGAATAGCATAGCATATAAACGTTTTCCTATTGTCATATTGGCCATGCTCATTTGTGGGAAAAGCCATTTTACAAAATATTTCTCTCGTGGTCAGTGATTTATTGGCTGCAACGGGTTTTCATTGCTGTGCATGGGCTTTCTCTAGTTGCGGCGAGCAGGGGCTACTCTAGGTTGCAGTGTGCAGGCTTATCGTGGTGGCTTCTCTTGTTGCAGAGCACGGGTTCTAGGCACATGGGCTTCAGTAATTGTGGCACGTGGGCTCAGTAGCTGTGGTTCGCGGGCTCTAGAGCACAGGCTCAATAGTTGTGGCACACGGGCTTGGTTTCTCCGCGGCTTGTGGGATCTTCCCGGCCCAGGGCTCGAACCCGTGTCCTCTGCATTGACAGGCAGATTCTTAACCACTGCGCCACCAGGGAAGCCCCCATGTTCAGTGATTAATGGGAGAAAGAAAATCTTTAAAAAAGAGATAATCACCCTCCAGAAATATAGGAAAAATGTCAAGAAGAGAGGAAAATGGAAGACAAGTGAAAAAAAAAAAATAGAGGAGACTACATTACAACAAGCAATAATTGTGAAAAGTCATACTGAAAAACATGTGATTCTTCGTAATCAAAAAATCTGTAAAATTCAGCTAGTTCCGTTAATAATCCTATATTTCATCTAAAAGAACCAATCATTAGTCTTTTTATTTTGACATGTAGATGTGAATATTTGATCAACTGCATGTACAGTCTATCCCCTAGTCTGAGAAATGTTTTTGCTACTTTGACTGGAGATGGTTGAGAGTCCTAGGACACAATTAGAGTTCCAATTCTATCTGACTCCTTATAAATCTAGACAGAAGGAGCACCTGTTGGGATGTTCTAGGCCAAACACGCTACAAATGTCTCTTACGTGTCCAGCAAAGACCTCAATGGATTTTGGGCATGAGGCTGAGGGTGGATTTGCACACGGTGATCATGCAGCAGTTGTTAATATTCCATCACTATGTGAAAGGGCAATTTTGCCTCGTACATTTCATTTCATTTTAGCGGATTCAGATTCAAAGTTATACTGTTTTGATTTTAGTGTTAGATATTAGAGCAGGAATCTGAAATCAGAATAAATGTTTCTTGGAACTTTGAAGATAAAAGGTAGAGTTAAAAGTGGAGCTGTAGGGTCTGCTTGGGGAAGCATAATAATGTATTACTCAGGGATTCCATGGTTTTCAAGCTTGGTGAATGGTCTGTATACTTGTAAGGTTAGTGTTGGTGTTTGTAGTAGAAACACATCCAGGTTTTGGGAAGGACTTCTTTGCTTAACAAAAGTAGAGATGCTTTACATTTTTAAATGCTATATAAGTTACGTAACATGGAAATGTAACCTCAAATCATTCATATGAGGAAAGCATGGCAGCTATTTTTTTTTTATAAATTTATTTATTTTATTGGCTGTGTTGGGTCTTTTTTGCTGTGCGTGGGCTTTCTTTTTAGTTGCGGTGAGTGGGGGCTATCTTCGTTTTGGTGCGCGGGCTCCTCGTTGCCGTGGCTTCTCTTGTTGCAGAGCACGGGCTCTAGGCACATGAGCTTCAGTAGTTGCAGCACATGGGCTCAATAGTTGTGGCTCATGGGCTGTAAAGCGCAGGCTCAATAGTTGTGGCGCACGGGCTTGGTTCCTCTGCGGCATGTGGGTTCTTCCTGGAGCAGGGATCGAACCCGTGTCCCCTGCATTGGCAGGCAGATTCTTAACCACTGCGCTACCTAGGAAGCCCAGCAGCTATTATTAACCCCATTTTACAGACAAGGAAAATGAGGATCAGAAAACTTACTAAAATTGTTCAAGATCACAAATAGCACAACATTATAGGAAACTAGATATTTTGACTCCTAGTCCAGTGTGCTGTCTCCCTCACCGCTGGTTCTAGCCCTTTTTGGGTCTGACGTCACCTTGTAAATCTTAGAAGAATGGACGCTCTCCCCAGCAAAATGCACGAATACACATAGGCACAACACTTTTATATCTAAATTATTTGTTGTTAAAACCAAGGCAGTGCAGTCTATTTAGCAGGGAAGACTAGTGGAAAATACTGAAATGATCTAGTTATTTAGAATAGTGGAGCCTATTAGCTCTTGCATCTGAAATCACTTGAGATATGTAAATATATAAGCAAGAGATCCACACTGCCCTTTCAATATTGACAATACCTGCCTTTAGTCCGAACAGAAAGGCAAGCAATATTTTCTTTGCCTTTCAGCAACACATAAGTTACCAGTTTCTTCGTTTTATCTCGTAACATATATAGTATAGCAGAGGAAAAAAACGTTTTCCTCTTTCCTTTTAGGTTCATTTCCTGGCATCCTGCAAATTAGGCTGACAAAAGACAGATAAACAAGAGAAAACCAGAGTTTATTAGCTCTTGCAGCTTGCCTGCACACAGGAGAAACTCAGTGATGAGTAACTCATTGGGGTGGTTAGAACTTGGGTTTATATAGCATCTTAGCAAAGGAAAACAAATTTGTAGAGAAGTGACAAGACAAAGGCAAACGTTTTAGGTTTCCAGGGGCAGCAAACGGTGGGAAGGTAAAAATACGGGGATGCTAATGGGGGAATATTTGTGCAGGTCCATCTCAGTACTGATTTTCTGTCTTCTTCATGGCTGTAAAACTCCTGCAGGAGAGGAGATTTTGGCAGTCCTCTTTTCTGAGAAGTTTCTGCATTTAGTCAGGGAAGGAAGTCTCCAGGAAGGCCTCCTGCTGCATCTGTTGGATGTCTCTTATTCAGCTTAAAATAATCCTTATCCCAAAGTGGCATATTTTGGGGTGTCATGTTTTGATCCTCTACAATAATCACAGAGTAGAACTTGATTCACAGAAGCTGCACCCTAGTTTCTTTGCTCTTAATCTCATGTTGAAGTGTATGCATGGCTGTTTCATTAAACAGAGTTAACACACAATTTCTTAGCAGAGTTTACTAGTTTGGGGTGCCTCCCCTTCCCATTTTATTGGTAACTTCCCTATCCAAATGGACAGGTCCACATGGCTATGTTGCTGCCAGATGACCCCTGCCTCAGCCACAGCTAATTATAGCAAGGGTGGATATTTGGCTCAAGTCCAACCATCTTTGAGTTCTTTCTTACTCTCTCATCCCCCACATTCAATCAGATACCATATCCTGCGGATTCTGTTTTATCTGTTTCTATATGTTCTCTCTTTCCCATTGCTGGTATACTGCTTTATGTTCTCATTACTTCCTGCTTGAATTATTTCAGAAGTCTCTCAGCTGGTCTCAAGATAATTTTTCTTAATTTTCCCAAGACATTATTTTGCTTATGTCGTTCACCTATTCAAAATACCTCTATGACTTCCCCATCGTCTACTGAATTTAACTTAGTGGATGAGGTCTTTTCTAATCTAACCTTTCTTCTATGTGGTTGTGTTCCTCCAGTCATAATGGAGGATTTGCTACTCCTTAAAATGAGCTTTCACATTTCCACATATTCAGTTCTAATTCCCCATACCTCCTCCCCATCTGCCCTGCATCACACCACTCACCATGCGGCTTACCTCTCAGGCACTTTTTGAGAACAGTGAGTTGTTTTACAGTGGAATGGGTATGAGTGGAAGACGGGAAGTTAAGAGTAGGGCCACCTTTTGAAGTCAGGAGATAAGATATTGATCATATCTGGCATCTCTGCACACACCTTTCCTCTCTTGCGTGAACCTTGTACTATCATTGGTGCTTTTATGGATATTGGTTGAGCTAAATGAATGATCTCTTTCTAGACACCCCGGACCCAAATTAATGGATTCTGTTTTATACTTCTTTGCTTTCAAACAGCAGATACATTTTTTTTTCCAGTTCTGGATTTATTTGGAGTCAAAGCTTTAACTGACTCCCAAAAGATAGAGGGTTATTAAAACAGACAACAGTAAGTACTTACATGTTTTAATGCTAATTGCCAAATTCATTTTATACAGCTATAATTCCCTGATTGATTTTTTAGAGAGTGTCAGAAGTGAAACTGTATATAGATTGTAAGCATACATTGCAGACATTTCTTGGAAAGTTCATTCAAAAAATGCTACATAGCAGTGTGAACTGAACCCATGAAAATCATAAGCAACAAAGTCAACAATACCAGTCTACTAAATCACTACCGTCTTCAGATTCAGGCAGTATGTAAAGAGAAAGTGTCCCTGCCACATCCCAAGAAACTGACTTAGAATATAGAACAGAGTCATGTGTCTAGGAATGTTAACCAACTCCCATACCATTTAACATAGGGATTTTTTCTTTTATTGTTGCAAACAAAGCACTTTGTAAGCAAACTAATTAACGCATACACTGACAAACAAATCCAACAAAAGAGGTACTTAGAGGCAGTGTTCACTGAATACTGGAATTTTGAAAGAAAAGCATCTATTAGGTCATTTTAGGCATTTACTTCTGCTAAAGAAGGATTGTTCTTTTGAGTTTATTTTTCTAGCTTTCAATCCTATTCCACTTAAAAATCTCGAGAACCAAGACTTGTCAAATCTTCGGTGGACAATTTTGCCACTTACTATATTCACTATGTAAAAGTTTCCTGATAATTAACTTATTTTCCTTTCCCTTTGGTTCTGTATCCTATTTGCTCTAATTGGTAATGTCAGGAACTCAGTGAATGTGTAGATAGAGAAGGTCAGCAAGGTTTGTGCTCCTTTAGTCATTTCACGCATGCCTCTTAGATTAACACTGTGTCTGCTGGTCCACCAGGCTCATTTCCTCCTCTTGACCAATGTCCTTAGAACACTTATTCACGGTAGCCCATCAGTCTACCACTTGGTGTTAAAAGACAACATCATGCTGGGAATGAGGCGTCAGTTGCAACCGCACGAACGTAACTACATAGTTTGAGATAGATTTAATAGTTCAACATCACTGTCAATACTGAATTTGATTAGAAGTGCCTTGTATTTACTTGTATGTGTGTGAAATGATATACGAACGAGAGTATTTACTGCAGCATATGTTTGTAATAACAAAAGATTGGAAGTCACTCACATTCATCAGGTGTAAAAAAGAATGAGGTTGAAAAAAAAACTGATGGAGGGAAAAATGGGTAAGCTCTATATAAAGGGACATCTCCACGAGCCTTTTCACCATATATGTTTGGTTATACACTTGATTTTTGACCATGTGAATTTATTATATTCAAAATTGAAATTAAAATGAAAGAAATGGAAGTCCCTTGCAGTGAAATTAATTTGACTCTAGAGCCATTATCAAGAAAATCTGAAATTCTGGGTAATTCAGCACAATCAAGTTGAGACCAAGGATATATGTCTTGAGAAAATCTCCAAACTATTATATTTAATCATAACTAAAAATTATCCTTTGCTATACACCTGAAACTAACACAACATTGTAAATCAACTATACTCCAATATAAAATGAAAATTTTAAAAAATTATCTGTTGAGAAAACAGGTAAACATACCTTGTACAACAAATTTTACAGTTAACTATTATATTAAGAATATACAGGAGAGAAGATGGCCCTCTATGAGCCATGAAGTGGGCCCTCACCATACACCAAATCTGCCTTGATCTTGAACTTCCCAGCTTCCAGGGGAGAAATAAATATCTGTTGTTTACAAGCCAAAAAACAAACAAACGAAAGTACACAAACTCTTCTTGAAAACTAACATTTAAAATAATAACCAGCAAACAATGATTGACTTGAGTTTCATTTAATTAAACATGTAGCTCTTACTAAGACTACCAGGCCTTGTAGCAGGTAATTGGCAGATGGAAATAATTCAAGCATTATTCATACTCTTGAGAAATCACTCTATTCAGGAAGAAAGATATATAAAAAGCAGCACAATAAAGTATAATAGGGGTAACAATAGAAGTCTGCACGAAGTATAGTGATACATGAAACAGATCAGTCAGAGAAATCAGGGAAGGCTTGAAATCAGTGGAGGTGATGTTTGAGCAGAAGCGTGAGAGAAGGTCAGGTGAACAAGAAAGTGAGAGCGTTTTAGGCACATACATGGTCTACTTTCACCCAACCCTAGACTTCTGGACCTAGATTCAATCACTCATTCCTTTACCATAAAAGACTGTGAGGAAAAGCCTGACCTCCCTTCCAGGCCACTGGTAAATACAGAGGCCTGAGTACCCGACATCCTCGAGGAATGAACTATTAGAACTCATGACACTGGCAACCGGCAAACAGTTAAATTCCCCACACCACACTTTGCTCACAAGGCCTCCATCCTTTGCTCTCTCATGATGCTCTGGTTTTCTCTCTTGACTCAACCATCCCTAGAACCTCCCACCCAAATTCATCCACAGCAACCTTTGCAACTCAATGTGAACACACCTCCGCTCTTCTTCCCTAAATGTTTCCCGCTCCTCCTGCCCTTAGGTGAGGTCAGTTCCCTCTACAGGGGAAGTGACCACTTTCTCTACTCTCTTCCCTCTCCGAGGTAGAGGGGGCTGGTCTCCTTCACCCTGCCCGCGCTGTCTCCACCTCAGACTCCTCCCATAAAACCCCTCTCCGGTGCTCACACCAGCAGCCTGTGTGCTTCTCTCCCTGCCTCAGAGCTATTACCGAAAGCCAAGCTGTCATTCCGTCACAGTATCCACTGAAGACTTTAGCACTTGGCTCCTGGTTCTCTCTTCCATCTCAAGTCCTCTTTTCCTCATATTATTTCAAGGTGCATGGATGGTCCATTCCGCTTTCTTGCATCGCAGTCTTTTTAATTTTCATTTCCATTACCGCGCTACATTCCTCACAATCCACCCACACCTATGGTCATACCCTAGATTTTTGGATGACACTAAATTATACCAAGTCCCATCAGTTATTTTTGGTCCAGGATACAGCTTACATCTGTATGGCTTTCTCCATTTCATCCACCGAGCGCCCAGTTCAAGCTACTAGCTTCTCTTCCGTGGGTATACACGTTTCTATGTTTGCTCACCTCTTGCTTGTCCCCATCCCCACCCCAATCTGTTCTTCACAAAGCAGAGTGATCACATCTGTCATCTTAAAAAACTCCGTATGCTTTGAATAAAACCCAAAGCCCCTCCCATGCTCTAGAAGCCCCCAGAAGATCTGGTCCCTCTTCCCTTTGCAGCCTCACTTTGTTACCACTGTTTGGATCTCCCTCCATCCCCCAAATTTTCCTTCAGGGACTTTGCACTTGCTGATCCCTTTGCCTTCATGGCCTTCTTCCTACTCCCCATCGAGCTGGCTCCTTATCACCCTGTCAGCCTCAGATTGAATGTCCCTACCTCAGAGATAACCTCATTGACCCCCTGTGATTCGCAGTCCTTTAGAGTACTAATTGCAATTTACAGTTATTTATTGGTGTGATTATCTGTACGGTTGTGGAATTGATATCTGACTCTCCCACTAGATCATACATTTCTTGAGGGTGGGGAGCACATCCAGTTTTTTGCCACTGTGCAAACGCACGGAGTCCGATACCTGGCCTAGGATAGGTAGTTGGTGAGTGTGGTAGGCAGAATGGTGAACCCCCAGTGATGTCCGTGGCTTAATCTCCTGAAGCTTTGATGTAAAGGAGATTTTGCAGGTATGACTAAGTTATAGATCTGGAGATGGGGAGAGTATCCTTGATTTTCTGGCTGGGATCAGTGTAAGCACAAGGGTCTTTACAAGAGGAAGGCAGGAGGGTCACAGGAAGAGAAGATGCGGTGGTGGATGCAGAGGTGAGGTGTAGGGGAGAGAGAGTAAGATCTGAAGATGCTACACTGCTTGCTTGGAAGATGGAGAAGGGCCCATGAGCCAAGGACTTCAGATGGCTTCTAGAAGCTGGAAAAGGCAAGGAAACAGATACTATACCTTAACTTGGGACTCTGACCTCCAAAACTTTAAGATAACAAATTTCTGTTATTTTTAAGCCACAAAATTCATGGTCATTGGTTACAGCAGCAATAGAAAATGAATATAGATTTTGGTACCTAGAAGCAGGTTACTACTCTAACAAATACCTGAAAACGTGGAAGTGGCTTTGAATTAGGCATTGGGCAGAGGATGGAAGAAATTTGAGGAGCCCAAAAGGAAAAGCCTAGGTTGTCTTAAACTGATTGTTGTAAGAAATATGGATGTTTAGAAGCACTGCTGATGAGGGCTCTGAAAGTATTGGAGTATATGTTCATGGAAACCAGAGGAAAGGGGATCCTTATTGTATAGTAGAAGAAAGCTTAGTGGGCTTGTATACTACAGTTATGTGAAAAGCAGAACTTGTAAGCGATGAACTGAGATATTTAACTGAGATTTCCAAGCAAAGTGTTGAAGTTGCAGCCTGGTTTCTTCTTTCTGATTATAGTAAAATGCAAAAGGAAAGATAGAAGTTGAGGAGGGAACTGTTAAGCCCAAAGGAACCAGGTTTTGATGGGTTGGGAAATTCTCAGATTCTCCAGATCATAAAAGATGCTCACATTAGGAGATGCACCATTAGGAAAGCACACTCTGGTGAGAAAGCTGAGGCTAAGTTAGGAGGCTGGGGTAGGATGCAAGGAAGAAGTGATGGTGCTTGGACTACGGGGTGGTGGTGTGGAAAAAGAGAAATGAGTTGATTTTACTGGGGCTTTTTAAGGGTCGTTTTCGCCTAAAAGTGGAAACACACGCTGCGCTCTTATAGAGCTCTCTTTCCTGACCACCTGAGCTCTCTGGCCATCTAAACCCTCTCCGGAATGTTCTGTCTTAGTGTCCCTTGGGAACAGATCCTCTTTTTCTACAGGTACACGCTCTGGATTTCTCCCTGGACTAAAGGTCCAGTGAGGGGTGGTCTCTAGCTTCCTGCTCTTCCCCACACCACTCCATCAGTGAGTCTTCTGGATGCCCTTTAGGCAACTCACTGGATCCACTTGGTCCAAGAAACAATCACCATCACATGCATTTCACCTTGGGCACAGACCGGAAGGCAGGGACATCTTGTCCTCCAGTCCTTGGGTAGCAGACAACTTAATACAGCGTTAACAGGATTAGAGAGAAAAGGAGAGAGAATAATAATGTCATGCAGCCACCAAATGACCCAAAGCCTGTAAGGAAGACAGAAATCCCTTGATCAAGAGATCCAAAAACTAGAAGAACCAGAGCAGCTGGTGCCAAAAGGTAAACGAAACTGAGATGTGGTAACTGATACAACTAATAGCAAAGAAGGAAAAATGCCCACCCCCTTCTTTTCATTTCCCTCAGGATGATGACTTCAGAACACTGGAATGCATTTTTTGGCCAAACACTTGAAGAGCACTTACTGTGTAAGCATCAGGCAGTGCTCAAGGTCTTGAGGCCATGAGGATGAAGAACAGGGAGAGCTGAGACTCTTATGGCCCTTACAGGGAAAGGCCACGTAACGTGATGGTTATGAGCACAATCTGGGACCAGGTTGCTGCTGTGTTTTCTTATCTATGAAATGGCGGTAATAATAGTACCTACCCTGCAGGGATGCTATGAGGATTGGATAAAATAACAAATGTAAAGCCTTTCCATCAGTGGTTTGAAAGAAGTACTACATAAATATTAACTAAGGTTATTCTAATTTACTCTCATATGCTAACAAATGAATTATTTCAACTAGTGATGCAGGAGGAAGAAAACAAAACTAGTGATGCAGGAGGAAGAAAATAAAACAAAGTGGCAGAGCTGAGGGGAAGCCAGTACTGATTTATACCCGCTGGTCAGGGAAAGCCTCACAGGGAAGGTGAACTTTGTGCTAACACCTGAGTACCATGAAAAACCATGGGGTGATCTGGAGGTAGCATCCCATGCATAGTGAGCAGCAGAGTTAGCTTTCTAAACTTCCTGGAGTTTACTGAGCAAAAGGAAAAGTTTCATGTAGGGGCCACATCATGAATACTCTTTTAAGCTGTGGTAAGGAGTGTGGGTTTTGTTTAAAGTGCAGTGGATTATTTCAGCAGCAGATGGAATTACATTTTAAAAAGTCACTGATGAGTCAAGTAGTAATTTACAGTTACATTTTTTTTCTTACACAACTCTTTGTTTTTCCTGTAGTTAATTATTGCATTCTTTTCTTCCGTTTGCTTACTTTACTATGTATTTATTATGAATTGTTCCCAACTCTCCACTAGACTCTATAATTTTGCATATCTCAATGTATCCATTTATCTGTCAGTCCTTTTTTTCCCCCCCGGATCCTTTTTTTTTTTTCTGCCACCCTTCTTGTTCTTGTTCCAATCTATCCTGGTGTCTCTCTAGGCCAGCTGCACAGCTGTCTTTCTAAGACTTCTCCTTGGCATCCTGTGTCATCTGTGTTAGGTCCCCAGATTTCTGAATCTCGTGGCTTCCTCTTTCTTCGTTTACTTCCTTATTCGTGTGGAGCATATCTTTCAGTAGTTGCCAATTAAAGAGTATATGAGAGGTAAATGTTTTGATTCCTTGGGTGCCCCAAAATGCTTTTGTTCTGTCACACTGGGTTGATATTTGATTGTGAACAGCTTTCTGAGTTAGAAATGATTTTGCATCCAAATTTTAAAGGAATTACTATATTGTTTTCTAGTTTCCCGTGTCATTAAGAAGTCAAAAGGCTCTCTTTTTAAAAATAATTAATTAATTTATTTATTGGCTATGTTGGGTCTTCATTGCTGCACACGGGCTTTCTCTAGCTGCCATGAGTAGGGGTTACTCTTTGTTTCGATGCAGGTGTGCAGGCTTCTCATTGCGGTGGCTTCTCTTGTTGCAGAGCACGGGCTCTAGGTGTGTGGGCTTCAGTAGTTGTGGCGTGTGGGCTCAGCTGCTCTGCTGCACGTGGGATCTTCCCAGACCCCTGCAGAGATCAAATCCATGTCCCCTGCATTGGCAGGCGGATTCCTAACCACTGTGCCACCAGGGAAGTCCCCATAGGACTCTCTTATTTCAGATCCTTTTTACATGCAACCTATTTTTGTTCTTTCCAGAGCATTCAGGATCTCTTTTTATTGCTAGCGTTTGGAAATTTTATGATGACATGAGTCCTTATTCATCCTAGGAAATCTTCTGGTCATATACCTTTTGATAATTTCTTCTCCTCCTCTTTCCCTGTTTTCTTTTTCTTAATCTCCTCTTAGTTTATTATTAGACTGCCTTGATTGATCCTCTAATTAAAAAAATTCCTCCCCAAATATCCAATTTTGGGGGAGAGGGGGAGATTTCATCAATGTTATCTTCCAACCTTTTCCTTGAATTTTAAAATTTTAGTCTTCATATTTCTAAGACCTTTAAAAATTCTCTAATTATTTAAATAATATCATATTCTTGTTTTGTGGATGAAATATCTTTTCTACATTTCTGAGGAAATTAATTATAATTAAAACATTTCTTTCTACTCTCTGTTTTGCCCCTCCCCTACAATTCTTATTTGTTTCTGTTTTTTTTGGAGGGTGGGGGTTGCCTTTCATGTAGGAGGCTTTCCTCGAATACCTGGTGACCTGTGGCAACTCATTTATATTTAAGAATGAGGCAGTAAGAGGCCTCTAGGAAGCTTTGTGCACACACTTGTTACCTCCTCTGGTCCATTTCACAGTTTTATGACTACAAGAGAGTGACTAGGCCATTTCATTGGAGGACTCCCAACCATTCTTAATTCTAGGTCTTTTCTCAGGGTTCCGTATAGTTTTTTGCAGGAAGAATCACCCAATCTGCACAGGACTTCCTGCCTATGTTTTGTGGGCCACTGTGGGGAATTAGTGGTTTCATCATTTAGTGTGTGGATTTTCACTTATTCTCCCTGAAAAATGTTTAGATTCCCTCAAGCCTGGATCTCTTGTGGCTCATTTTTCCAGTGGATATAACTCTGATTTCCTGCTGGACTTAGGAAGAAGTAGTTACCTGGCTGTGCCAGGTAGGCATGGAGACCCAGAGGTAGGTGTAGATGAACCTTATATGGGTGAGACAGGGTGTTAAATGGAACCATGGCCTCTACTGAGGCTCCAGTGTAATCAGCTCTCCACATCCACAACTGTACTGTGTGATTTTATATAAGGGACTTGAGCATCTTTGGATTTTGGTATCTGATGGGGGTCCCCAGAGGATGCTGTAGGGAACACAGAGGGACAAGTATCTACACTTTCCAAACAGACATGTTTGATGCATTCAAAGAACTTTCTAAAGGACAGCAAAACTAGTTCTGCAAACTTTAACTCATTACTTGTCTCCAATTTATATTCAAGGCTGGAGATTGAGCAGGCAGGGGAGAAGAGCATTATTTGGAAAAAAAAAAAAAAGGTTGGCCAAGTAAGGTGTGTTTGGCATTTCTCCTCCTTTACTCTGGAGGAGGGAAGGAGGGATACTCCCGTCTCTCCTACAGGATCCTCACCAAAAACTATGTGAGGAGATCAGTGGATCCCTTTGCTGAAAGGGTCTGGAGTGAAGCCTGGAGATTTCTTGAGCGTACTTGATTTGCATTCCCTGTTGTGTGGGGGTGGAGGGTGGGGTATATACCAGTGTCTGACTCTCCCCTGGGTCAGTCGTGGCTGGCTGGCGTTGCCTGTGATGGGAGAGTCAAGAGAGGTGTCTTCAGAGGATGCGGTTTACAATTCCAGAGTTTTGTGGGGCAAGGATGCCATGAGCTACATGGACTCTTAGGAAAGGAGCCATATCAGAGTCACCTGGAAAGGACCCTGTCCAAGAAGGCTGCTTTCTGGGGCAGCTGTTAGAGGCTGCTTAGGGGATATAATGCCAGCCAGAGCTGAAGGAGCCCCATCGGAGGTGAAGCAGAGTGTGCACTATTGCAGTGGGGACTGCAAGGCAGAGGTCTCCTTTGGTGGTGGGGTAAGAGAAGACAGGTGTGTGAAGCATCCAAAGATGCCCTATGATGCTATAAAAAGCCAGCATTTGACCAGTTCCCACGGGGGGTGGGGGGAAGGGCACTGCCAGAGTGTAATGGTCCTAGACAAGTTTGTTCCTGTTTCCTCTTGTTCCTGGTGCACATGACCCTGGGGCATCCAGAAAGAGCAGCTGGGGAGTGGAGAGGAGATGGAGCAAGGAAAATGGTGAAGAAATAGAAGGCCGCATTCCGGCTGCTGGGGTTGGAGTGGGGGCTGATCAGAGAGAAACAGCTGTGAACGTGACGTGAAAGTTTCATTTCAGTTCATACTGGGTCTTTTAAATACTTGAAAACAAGATTGGAGTCATACCTAAAAGTGACTAGGGACACAATAGGATCAGCCTGATCATCTCCAGATGGGGAACTGGGTTTTAAAAAGTGGGGTTGAAGGCTTCCCCAGTGGCGCAGTGGTTAAGAATCTGCCTGCCAATGCAGGGGACATGGGTTCGATCCCTGGTCCAGGAAGATCCCACATGCCAAGGAGCAGCTAAGCCTGTGCACCACAACTACTCAGCCTGTACTCTAGAGCCCATGAGCCACAACTGATGAGCCCATCCATGTGCTGCATCTACTGAAACCTGTGTGCCTAGAGCCTGTGCTCTGCAACAAGAGAAGCCACTGCAATGAGAAGCCTGCACACCACAATGAAAAGTAGCCCCCACTAGTGGCAACTAGAGAAAGCCTGCATGCAGCAATGAAGACCCAACACAGCCAATAAATTACATAAATGAATGAAAAAATAAATAAGTAAACAAACAAATAAAATATATAAAAAATAAAATAAAAAGTGGATTTGAGGGTGGTGGTGAGAGAAAAATAAAACTCTTACTGATTGTACTCTTCCCAAGTTAATGCCATTCAGTAATGGTTATATAGGTTTTTATCAAAACTCCCTACTTCAGCCTCAGCTTTAAAAGTCCCTGGTGCCTCTCTTCTGAGCCTTTCTGAGCTCTGTGAGGGAAATCAGGTTATTATCAGCATCTCCTCTGGGCAATGTAGTTTCAGTTCCTTGTAGGCTACAGAGCTGGTAATTTCTCACCTTCTGCTTTCTGCCTTCCAGAATGGGTTGATGTCACTCGGTGTTGTCTCCTATTCTCTCTCCCCTGCGGATTACGTGTTAAAAAATTCTGTTGTCTCAGTGAGTTTTTGGAAGGATTGTGGAGAAATGGTCATGTGTTCCACCATGTTTAGTTGGAATCTCAGGCAAATACTTTGGGATAAATCGTAACATCCTCAGTTTTCCCAGTACTGCTACATAGAGCTTGTCTATACACATCACTTTGAATTCTCCTCTTCCCCCCCATAATTGGATTTTTGGTCATTTCCTCATCACCAAAGTGCTGAGATTTTTTTCAATTTAATTTTTAATTTTTATACAATTTTTCTTTTTTTGGCCATGCCATGCAGTTTGTGGGATCTTCCTTCCCTGACCAAGGATTGATCCTGGGCCCCCAGCAATGGAAGTGTTGAGTCCTAACCCATTGGACGGCCAAGGAGTTCCTATATTTTTATACAATTTTTATAGGTTACTTTCCATTTATAGTTATTACAAAATTTTGGCTCGATTCCCCATGTTGTACAAGACATCCTTGAGCCTTCCTTACACCCAGTAGTTCGTGCCTCCCTCTCCCCCACCCCATATGGCCCCCCCCCACCACTGGTAACCACTAGTTTGTTCTCTATATCTTGAGTCTGCTTCTTTTATGTTATATTTACTAGGGTGTTGTATTTTTTAGATTCCACATATAAGTGATATCATACAGTATTTATCTTTCTCAAAGAGCTGAA
Source organism: Hippopotamus amphibius kiboko (assembly GCF_030028045.1). NCBI lineage: Eukaryota > Metazoa > Chordata > Mammalia > Artiodactyla > Hippopotamidae > Hippopotamus > Hippopotamus amphibius. The sequence continues at coordinate 59,680,184 of NC_080197.1, forward strand.
ATTTAACTCAAAACAAATGACTATTGTTTCAGGTAAAATTTTTAGTGAGAGGATGAAAATTGTAGCTCAGAGTTGAAATGGGATTTAAAGGTTGTATGTGTTTTTTAACTATTCTGTCCCACATTTTACAGACAAGTGAAAAATTTATATATGTATAAATGTATATTTTATATATTTAGAAATATTTATATAATTTCTCCAAAACTCTTTTTTTTTTCCCCAAAACTCTTTTAAAGAGGATTTCCAAACCTACTGTATTAGACAGGGTTTTCCAGAGAAATAGAACCGATAGGACATATATGGAGAGAGAGAGAGATTTATACCAAGGAATTGGCTCCTGTGATTGTGGGAGCAGGCAACTCTGAAATCTGTAGGGCAAGGTTGGCAGGTTGGAAATCTGGTAAGAGGTGACGCTGCAGTCCCAAGTCTGAAATTTACAGGGAAGACCAGAAGGGCTACAAACTCAAGCAGGTTTTCTGTGTTGCAGTCTTGAGGCCAAATTCCTTCTTCTGGAAATCTTAGTCTTTTTTTTTTTTTTTTTTTTTTTAATCTCTTAAAGCCTCCAACTGATTTGTTGTGGTGATCTGCTTTACTCAGTCTGTTGATTTAAATGTTAACCACATCCAAAAAATAACTTCACAGTAACATCAAAACTTGTATTGGACCAAACAAATGGGCACCATAGCCTAGCCAAGTTGACACATAAAATTAACCATCACACTTACTGTAGAGATGAAAGAATATTCAAAAACAAACAGTATGCCCTTTATCTAGATTCATCAGCGGTTAAGCTTTTCTTGTGCTTTATCTTTCTCTCAAGTGCTGAATCATATGAAAATAAATTCCAGCTGTGGTAATACTTCTCACCCCAAATACTTCATGTCCCAGGAATAGGGACATTCTCCGAATAGCACACTTAAGAAAATTAAAATGATTGCAGTAAGATTATTTCCAGTCCCTATGCTGATTGTTCCAGGTGGCTTCAGACTGTCTTTCAAAGCTTTCTGCTTATTTGCTTTGTTGTTTGCACACTGCATTTGTCCCTTTCAATCTAGAACTATCCCTTTTTTGCTGCTGTTCTTTTTCATGACACTATTTGGAAGAGTTCAGCCAGTTGCTTGTAGGATATCCCCACATCCTGGACGTGTCTAGTTTTTTCTTTTGGGTCCAGGTTAAACCTCTCAGTAAGAACACCACTTGAGGTGAGATTGTGTCCCTACTGCCTCACATCAGGAGACCCACGATGTTCCCTGGTACCTCTATGAACATGTTAAGTTTGATCACTTGGTGAAGGTGACGGCCAGCACTTCTCTCCATGTATAGGAATATTCCCCTTTTTATTTTTAAATTTTTAAAAATTATTATTTTTTTTTGGCTGCTTTGCATGGCTTGTGGGATTTTAGTTCCCCAACTAGGGATCAAACTGAGGTCACGGCAGTGAAAGCACTGAGTCCTAATGACTGGACTGCCAGGGAATTCCCTCCTCCTTTTTAATTAGTATATAATCTGTGGCATGATACTTCGGGATTATGACTCTCTCTTTCTCCAACCACCTTTCATCTGATGACTTTAGCATCCCTTGATTGATCTAATTCTATCACTCTCAGCATTGGTCCATTGGCATTCTCACGTAAGGGAGACGTCTCCCTTTCTCTCCCTCTGTCTCATTGTAAGTTGCTATTTTTTTTACAAGTTATTAAGAATTACTATATTTTTAAATAAATTAGCAGCAATTTCCTCAGTCTAGAAAAGGGAGGAAATGAGAGAGTACGTTACCAACATACCTGATTGAAAGTATCTAGTGCTCTAATCATGCCATCATTCAGACCAAGAAGCCAAAATCAAAATCACAAATACAAGTTGTGCAAAATCAGCTTGTATTTTTTTGTTTGTTTTGTAATAAAATCTAACAGTGAATGGGTAAAAGTTAAACAAACTGATTGGGATCCTCAGCAGCTGCAGAGATGGGCATGGATGGCACAGGCTGCTTTCTACGTATTGATACTTTCATATCCATTATGTGCCCTCTGTGGTCTGAAGACTTGGGTTCTGGTACCAGTGCTGCCTCTTTTTAGATGTTACTCTGGTCAAGGTAGTCAACCTCTCTGATATGCAGTTTGACTATCTCTAAAGTGAACATGAGAACTACACTTGGATACTTCATGTCCTTTGCCCTAAATGACAACCTTTCCACAGCTGATCAGATCTCCTCCTGTGCAGAAAAGCATCAACCAAGTAGATCTGAGATTGCTAGTCTTGGAAAGGTTTGCTGGCCCTTGTCTGGTGTCTGGGAACTTGAATTTCTAGAGGGTTCCCACAATTCCCTGATAAGAGTGGCTTACTGCACCGAACCTCTTTGTACAGATAATGTGGTTTCTGCCGTACATCTGTTTCCTTCTGAGAGTCTGAAATTTGTATATTCTGGCAGAGGGTGACTTCATGGCCGGCCCCCGATAAAAACCTCAGGCACTGAGTCACTAATGAGCTTCCCTGATAGATGACGTTTCACACGTGTTGCTGGAGGAACAAAGTGCACCCTGTGTGACTCTGCTGGGAGAGGACTCTTGGAAGCTTGCACCTGGTTTCCTCTGAACTTTGTCCCATGCGCCTTTTCCCTTTGCTGATCTACCTTTAGTCCTTTTTCATCCTGTAATAAATCACAGCTGTGAGCACTGAGTCCTGCATATCATCCTAGCAAATCATCACACTTTTTCCAGTTTTCTCATCTGTAAAATGGAACTTATGATAGTAATAATACTTACCTTACAGTGTTGTACGAAATGCGTGTGGAATTCAGGGCCTGGTGTAGGATGTGTCTGATAGAGGGTGGTTGTTACTATGCAGTATGTTGTTTACATAAGGAACATCTTGTGTTTTGTGTGCGTGTTCGTGTCTTTTTGTCAAAGTAACACTGGCACATCCGCTCACATAAATTAATTCTCACATCTTTGATGACTCATTTGATGAGAACAACAGGTTCACATGCCAGCTTCTATAGGACACCTGCTCCTTTCACTAAAATGTGGGTGTGTGGGTGTGTGTGGGTGTGTGTTTCATCACCTAACAAATGTGAAATAATTTGGGAGTTTTTTTATGGTCTGAATGTGTCTGCCCAGCATTCACATGTTGACTCCTAACCCCCAAAGGTGGTAGTATTAGGAGGTGGGTCCTTTGGCAGAGGACTAGACTCTCACAGCTGAGACTAGCACTTTATTTTTATTTTTTAAAATTTAAAAAATTTTTTTAAGATTTATTTTATTATTTATTTATTTATTTTGGCTGTGTTGGGTCTTCATTGCTGCGCACGGGCTTTCTCTAGTTGTGGCGAGCAGGAGCTACTCTTCATTGTGGTGCGCGGGCTTCTCATTGTGGTGGCTTCTCTTGTTGTGCATCATGGGCTCTAGGCGGGAGGGCTTCAGTAGTCGTGGCTTGTAGGCTCTAGAGCACAGGCTCAGCAGTTGTGGCACATGGGCTTTGTTGCTCTGAGGCATGTGGGATCTTCCCAGCCCAGGGCTCAAACCCATGTCCCCTGCATAGGCAGGTGGATTCTTAACCACTGCGCCACCAGGGAAGCCCAAGACTAGTACTTTATAAAAGAGGTTCCACAGAGATCCCTTGCCCCTTCTACCACATGGGAGATGACAAAAAGTCTGCATCCCTGAAGAAGGCCCTCACTGGCTATGTCAGTACCATGATCCTGGACTTCCTGCCTCCAAAACTGTGAGAAATAAATGTTTGTTGTTTATTAGCTGCCCAGTCTGTGGTATTTTGCTACAGCATCCCAAAAGGATTAAGACAGCTTTCCTTTTTTTTTTTTTTTCTTCTCCTGGTTCCTTTGATGTGCAGCTGGCAATCTGTAGAGTAAGCACACGTTACATATTTTAACAATAGAAAGTTACAGAAGTGAGGAAGGGGCATGGAATGGATTTAGAGAGGAACTTTACAGTTTGTCAAGTTGTGACTGATGGAAGCCGTGAAAACAAAATGTACTAAGGATATACCATAAACCTTCACTCCCTCTACAACTACTGCTTTTACAACATTTGTCCTTTGGTTGCCTTGAGGTGAAGGAAATGCTGCTGAATGTCTCATTAAATAGTAGGAAGACCTCCAAGGGATGTGATATCTCTTATGATCAAGAGAGCAAACCACAGAGAAAGCATATGGACCGGTATGTGATGTGACTCGGCTCCGCAAGCACCACGCTGCGAGAAAGCTGACTTTCAGGAAAAGTACAAGCCACACTCATTAAAGGCAGAATTCCAGGGCAATACTGGCTCTTGGCTCCGCAGATCCAGCCCTAGAACAGCCTCCTGTTGAACATCCATCCTTGAGAACCGCCCATTAACCCTTCCATATTTAGAGCATGGGGAGGGGAGAAAGAGGGCTTTAAAGTGAAAATTGGCTTTCTTTCCCCGGTCTGCCATCCAGTCAGTGCTCATTCTGTAGACTCCAGAATTTCTACCATCCACTGTCCGCGCCTTTTTTCTGGGTTAGGCCCAGGTGGTGGAATATACTCCCAGAAGGGCTCCCCTCTTTCAGTTCTTCCTGCTTCAACCCATTCTATACATTGTTGGGAGAATGTATCTCATATCGTGGTATTAATTCACACCTGTCAGAATGGCTATTATCAAAAAGACAACAAAGAGATCGGGATTGCCATATATACATTACTAATAAGAAAAAAAACCAAATTGTACACTCTAAATATATGCAGTTTATTATCTGTTAACTGTATCTCAATAAAAGTTCTTAAAAAAAAAAAAAAGACAACAAATAACAGGTGTAGGTGAGGGTGTGGAGAAAAGGGAACCCTCGTGTGCTGTGGGTGGGAAGGTAAATTAGTGTAGCCACTATGGAAAACAGCATGGAGGCTCCTCAAAAGATTAAAAGTAGAACTACCATATGATCTAGCAAGTCCACTCTGGGTGTATGAAGAAAATGAAAACACTAACTCGAAAAGATTTATGCACCTTCTCACTGCAGCATTATTTATAATAGTCAAGATATGGAAACAACCTAAGTGTCCACCAACAGACGAACTGATAAATAAATTGTAGTATGTGTGTGTGTGTGTGTGTATATATATATATATATATACACACACACAATGGGCTATTATTCAGCCACAAGAAAGAGAAAGAAATCTTTCCTTTTGCAACAACACAGATGGACCTTGAGGACATTATGCTACGTGAAATTAAGTCAGACAGAGGAAGACAAATACTGTGTAATCTCACTCGTGTGGAATCTAAAAACAAACAAAACCAAGTTCAAAGATACAGAGAACAGACAGGTGGTTGCCAGAGGTGGGTTTGGGGGCTGTGGGCAAAATGGGTGAAAGGTACAAACTTCCAGTTATAGAATAAATAAGTCCTGGGGATGTAATGTCGGGCATGAGGACTGTAGTTAGCAATACTGTATTGCATATCTGAAAGTTGCTAAGAGAGCAGATCCCAAAAGTTCTGGTCACAAGAAAAAGAAAATTCTGTAACTGTGTATGGTGATGGATGTTAACTAGATTTATTGTGGTGATCATTTCACAATATATACAAATATAGAATCATTATGTTGTGCACTCAAAACTAATATTATATGTCAATTATACCTCAATTTAAAAAAACATGTAAGTAAAGGAGGGTGGCAGGGACTCGAGGCGGGGGAGTCAAGGAAGGGAGGGAATACGGGGATATGTGTATAAAAACAGATGATTGAATCTGGTGTACCCCCCAAAAAAAAATAAATAAAAAAATAAAAATAATAAAAAAAATAAAAAAACATGTAAGTATGAAACACACATGGTCACACTTTTAAAACCATCTTTTTCTATGGCAGAAGGTAGAGTGATATGAAAAATGCCATTCTTTACTGTTGGGCCTGTTTTTACTCAGTAGATGGTTGCATTACTGTAAAGTCATAATATCTACTTATATTTTGTAAACTAATCGTATTCAAATGCACACAGTAAATGGCTATTTAAAAGCCATCTGTGGTAAAACTTTTGCGTTGTGGAACCTCTATGATATATCTGTTTTGTAAATTGAGACTGTCATATATTGGGCTTACTTTAGTGGGAAAAATTTATGCTGTCATCATTAGTGAGACAGAGCTTCCGTACCAGTTTTTTCCTTTTTTTTTGGCTGCGTTGGGTCTTCGTTGCTGCGTGCAGGCTTTCTCTAGTTGCTGCAAGTGAGGGCTACTCTTTGTTGCGGTGCACAGGTTTCTCACTGCAGTTGCTTCTCTTGTTGTGGAGCAAGGGCTCTAGGCCAGCGGGCTTCAGTACTTGTGGCTCGTGGCCTTAGTTGCTTCGTGGCATGTGGGATCTTCCTGGACCAGGGCTTGAACCCGTGTCCCCTGCATTGGCAGGTGGATTCTTAGCCACTGAGCCACCAGGGAAGTCCCAGTACCAATTTTTAAAAGCAGAGAAATAAATTAACCAGACTTTTTCAGGAAGCGAGTTTTAATTCACTTGAGGACTGCACCAAATCTGAATACTGAAGGAACCCTAATAGAAAACTGGTTTTTCTGTATGTTGCTCCAGTAATCTGAGGAAAGGCTAAAAAGCCAGGGGACCTCTTAGTACAACGGTAGAAGTGCTAGCTACATGAGGTGGTCACTTTGCCAGGAGGATTTACGGGACATCTGAGGTCAAACCACCTCTTCTCAGCCAGGCAGCAGGACTGCAAGGAAGCCACGCCACGTCACAAGGTCTGTGTGTAGCGAGGTGAAAGTTCTGTGGAGCCTTTCATCTCCTCTAAAATTAGAAATAATTCCAGTTTCACAGATGCCAAATTTTCTCAAATATTTCTCAGCGATGAAGATTTAATATGAATCTTCACTGCAATAATTATAACTAACAGACTAAGAGCTTACTGCATGCCAGCACAGGCTTTATGTGAATTACCTCATTGAGTCCTCATGAAAACTCTATTATTAGCATTTCACAAGTGGAAAAACTGAGACACAGAAAGGTTAAGTGACTAGGCCAAGCTTGCAGAGCCACTGAATCTGGCAGTGTCACTCCAAAGTCTGTGCGCTTTACTGCTGCATTATAGGCTCTCCCTACAAACTTGATAACCCGATGTTAGAAAAAAGAAACAACTATAACACATTCTGTTATGTTTGCAAAATGCTCTAACTTACATATTTCCTTATTACCTCTGTAGGGAAGGTAGCTAAGATTCAGAAATTAATGTGAGGTTTAGAGACATAAGATTTGCCCAAGATTATAGATCTCCTAGATAATAGAGCTAGAGCTTAAAACAAAAATCTTGTAGTGAACTCGGAATTCATGACTTAGTAAGATTCAGAAAAAGTTCCAAGGGTAGTTTCTATCCAGAAATGTGTGGAAGTTAGGGGAAGTAGGCAAAATATCTTATAAATAGGTAAAGGCAGTTTTAGTAAGTAAGGTTCAATATATTTATGACACAGAGCCTGAACAAACAGCCACTTTAAAACCTGTCTTTGAGAACTTCCCTGGTGGCGCAGTGGTTAAGAATCTGCCTGCCAACGCAGGGGACATGGGTTCCAGCCCTGGTCTGGCAAGATCCCACATGCCGCAGAGCAACGAAGCCCGTGCGCAACAACTATTGAGCCTGTGTGCCACAACTACTGAGGCCTGAGCTCCTAGAGCCCGTGCGCCTAGGGCCCATGCTCTGCAACAAGAAAAGCCATGGCAATGAGAAACCCGCATGCCACAATGAAGAGTAGCCCCCGCTCATCGCAACTAAAGAAAGCCCATGAGCAGCAATGAAGACCCAACGCAGCCAATAAATTAATTAATTAATTAATTTAAAAAAATCTGTCTGATTCTTTTATGCCTAACACAATTGAGTTTACTTAAGCATTTGTTTTCTCCTCTTTTTTCCTTTTCTCCCTATATATATTTGTGTGTAAAATATATCAGCTTATCTATCCACTTTTTTTTGATTGTCACAATAAGTTTAGTTAACATCCATTGTATGATTTTTTAGACAAAAACATGGTGGATTTATATAGTCAATCAATTTATTCAGAGAATTTTTTTTTGAGGTTCACACAGTTGCCTGGTTGTGTACTAAGCACTGGAAATTCAAGAGGATGAAGTCACTGCCCGGACAAGGGAAGACTGTTAGGAAGTGTCATAACTGCTCTAGGAAATGTAAGGTTAAACTAGCATCTCCAACCTGCAGAATTCACACCCCTGGGGATACAGAAAGACTTTCCAAAACGGTACCAGGACAGACAAGTGTTAGGAAGCCAATCATCTTCCAGGTTCTCAATCTTTATTTAAATCTTTCCCAACCCCTGGCTGCAGGAAAACATTCGGGGAGCAAGCATCTTGCTAGTTCTCTTTTCCTACCTCCCTTTCCGCAACAGCCCTTCTCCCACGCTACAAAAGAAAAACTTTCATTCACTCCAAATTGCCCAGCAAACCACCAGAGCATAAAGAAATGGACAGTGTAGATGACTGTGTCAATAAAGCCTTTTAAAATTAAGTCCCCATAAACCCATAAACCCACTGTCGGGCTTCACTTCTTTGTCTTAGTGCTGTTTCTCCCTCGGGGTGGAAAATGGCCTTAGAAACAGGAAGTTTCAGTGTGTGATGTGGTAGTGTGAACTTGGACTATGTTTGAGATCATCTGGGCTGGCAAGGAACATTGAAGAAAGGCAGGTGACAGACTCGGGGCACTGTTCTTTCTGTGCCTTATCTTTCCACATTAAAGTGAGAGTATTTGAGGTTTATAAAAAGCATGCTGGAAATGACGTCTATAGGGCATGCCCTTGGCTTTTCACCTCGAGAAAGCTTGACGGGCTCGTGTCCCATTTGTTTGCATTTCTCTTGCATACTTGGAATGATCTCATAGAGCAGGTGGTGATAAGTGCCCTGTTCACAGTCCTGATAGAGAATGGCACATCTTAGAGCAAAAGGGACATGTCTGGGAGAAGGTAGCATTTTATAGTTTCGTGAACATACATTACACTCACAGGAAAGGCATTTTCATTAACTTTTTTCAAAAGTTCACTGTATTCCAAAATACCTAATTTTCCTGTGCTGTATATCTTCTGCTCATGCCAACCATTAACCAGTCCTCATTTTTCCCATTTACCACGTACTTACTAAAATTAATCTCTCTTGATGGGGGTATGCTGTGGATTCTACTGTATATAGTATACTTAACAATCTTGAATAAAACAATACATCTACCTTAGTCGTGGCCCAAGGTCTTTTCTTTCTGCTATTAATTTTCTCAAAGTAGATTAACTTGTGCTCGTCAAAGTGGAGCAGCTGCTTTTAGTGGAAAACAAAATGTTCTCTAAAACAATCCAGGCTGTAATACTCTGGGTTTTAAAAAACAGTCCTCATTTAGTTAGGATTAATTTCTCCCTCTTAGAAGTTGATATGTGGTTCTGTTTCTGTAAAATGCAAAGTTATAAGCATAATTGTTTCCAAACATGAAGTGAAATTTCTAATCTTTCCACCTAGAATCTTCAGGTATCTGTTTCTCTGTCCATCTGTCACTCCTTTTTAGGGTACGTCGAGACAACCCTAGCGTAGAGACTTGCCAGGCTAAGGGTGTCTTCTGTGTATGAAGGAAAATGAGAAGTGCCAGTGAAGGCGAGAGGAGGGGCAGGAAGGGAGAGGAGGTAAGAGCTTCAGAATCTACAGAATCCACCGACCTCAGGAGTCTGCACTTTGCGAGCCCAGTGGTTTCAAAATGGGTGAGTGCCACAGAGACCCCTGGGGTGTCGGAAGGATTGATTATATTTGTTTTCCCTAACATGTAGGGAAAAATGAAATTGTACTTATATTTAACTCACATGGGTTGACGTGGGCACCCTCTACTCAGTGCATCAGAGGGTCACACTGTCACTGACTTTGAGCACTGAGTGTCGGCAGCGGGCGTGGCCGTGGGAAGGGTCTCCTGTGCAGCTCAAGCATTTGCCCTCTTTCACAGAGCAGGTTGTGACTGTGGCAATTTATATGAGCCTGGTTACGGGGCTTTGCAGATTATGTCAGCCAGTGTTAACTGATAATCCTTGCAAAAGGGACAACGGCGCTTTAACTGATTTCTGCAAGCAGAACAAAACAAACACCAACAAAATTCAAAGCACATATCATCAAAAAGTCTACAAAATAATAAATTCTGGAAAGGGTGTGGAGAAAAAGGAACCATCCTACACTGTTGGTGGGAATGTAAACTGCTGCAGCCAATTTTTTTTTCCTTAAAAAACTGAATATAGAGCTACCATATGATCCAGCAGTCTCATCCTGGGCATATGTTCAGAAGAGACAAAAACTTTAATTCGAGGACTTCCCTGGTGGTCCAGTGGTAAAGAATCCGCCTTCCAATGCAGGGGATGCCGGTTCAATCCCTGGTCAGGGAACTAAGATCCCACATCCTGTGGGCCAACTAAGCCTGGCACCACAACTACTGAGCTCGCGCGCCTCAGCGAGAGAGCCCACGTGCCCTGGAGCCTGTGCGCCACAACTAGAGAGACGCCCGCGCATCACCACGAAGAGCCCATGTGCTGCAACGAAACATCCTGCATGCCTCAAGGAAGATCCTGTGTGCCGCAATTAAGACCCAAAGCAGCCAAAAACAAAAACCAAAAAAACTTTAATTCGAAAAGATAAATACACCCCCAATGTTCATAGCAGCACTCTGAAGAATAAAGCATTGCCATTTGAAGCAACATGGATAGATCTAGAGAATATCATACTAAGTGAAGTAAGTCAGACAGAGAAAGACAAATATTGTACATTATCACTTATACGTGGGATCTAAAAAATAATATAGATCAAGTTATTTACAACACAGAAAACAAACGGACAGTTGCCAAAAGGGAAGGGGGGGAGGGATAAATTAGGAGTAAGGGATTAATAGATACCTACCAATATGTATAAAATAAACAGCAAGGGTTTACTGTATAGCACAGGAACTGTGTTCAGTATCTTATAATAACCTATAATGCAAAAGAATCTGAAGTTGTTTACCTGAAACTAACACAATATTGTAAATCAACTATAGTTAAAATAATAATAAATATTAGCGATATAAAAATAAGGAAATAACCAAAACAAGACAGCTAATATTTTTCCAATTCTTATTACAACTTCTCTATTATCCATGTTCCGAGATAGAAATATCAATGATTTAGTCAGAACTGACAAGCAGTGGGGCACAAAGTTGTGGTATCATCAAGAAGACTACTTAACAGGGAATTCTATCTACTGTCATTAATGATTACTTAGTCCTGCTGCATATTTGGCCTTTAGCCAAGGACGGTAGAAGAAAACAACCATAATTAGAAAGATATTTTAAAATGCTAATTATTTCATATTTATCTTTTTTTTTTTTTGGTCTCACCCTGATGCATATGGGATCTTAGTTCCCCGACCAGGGATTGAACCCATGCTCCCCGCATTGGGAGCGCAGCATCTTAACCACTGGACCGCTAGGGAAGTCTGTATCTCATATTTTTTATTCCTATTTTTGTGTATGACTTATCATGTATTAGTTTATTTTCATAAATAACTATATAAATATGTTAGGCTTGCATGCTGTTTTGGTTAACATTGCTATAAAACCAAATACCCCGAAACTGTGTGGCTTAAAACAGTGTCTTATTCTCTCTCATGGTCTGTAGATTATCTGGGCTCAGCAGAGTAGTTTTAACCTGGGGTTTCTCATGTGGTTTCTGTCAGTCATCTGAATGCTCGACAGGGCTGGACACTCAAGAGGGTGACTCACAGCACTGGCAGCTGATGCTGGATGTTGGCTGGAGGCTCACCTAGGACGGTTGACTAGCAAGCCTCTCCTTCACCTGGGCTTCTTATAGCATGGTGGCTGGGTTCCAATGCCAAGCGGGGGAGTCCCAAGTGCCTTCCAAGAGGAAGGAAGCAGAAGCTGCCAGGCCAATGAGAGTGTATGTCTAGCATCGGAGCAGCAACACTTCTACATTTCTGCCATATTCTATTGGTCAAAACAGTCACAGGCTCCACCTAGATGCAAGAGGATGGGGGAAGATCTCTGTCTCATGATGGGGTTGAACACAAGAGCATATGCAATGGGAGAAAATGTGGCCATCTCTGGAAAATACAACCTGACACACATGCTACAGTTTTTACCAATGAGTTTACAGTCGTACAATTCAGCATGGCTGGAACGAGTCACAGTTGTAGGTAAGATCACAACCTTGTGAACAAAATGACTTGACCAACAGCTGTTTGACCTTGGAAAGTTTAAATAATATCTCTGAAAAGCAAGAAAGTAGAACCTGTGGTGTGTATGGGGGGAGGGGCTCTTTGGAGTATTGGATGAGAAAACATGTCCCCAAAGTGTTATGGAACCAAACTTGGGTCCGCTCATCCATGCGTTGCAAAGCCAATCTACTGACACAGGGTTGTGGTGAAGGAAAGTGCCGCTTCTATTGCAGGCACCAAGCAAGGAGTCCAGAGCAGCTAGTGCTTAAAAGACCTGAACTCCCCAATGGGCTTCAGCAAAGCGTTTTTAAAGGCCAGGTAAGGGAGGGGAGTGCCCGGGTGTGTGATCCCCTGGTGCACAGTTCTCGGATTGTTGCTGGTGGGGCTGAGGGTGAGGTAACAGGGCGGTGCCACAGGGGCTCACATTATCCGTCTCGGCCCTGATAGGTCTGGGGGCTGTGTGCTCATGATCGTCAAGGAGTTAACTTCCTCCACTCGGTGGTGGTTTTAGCATCCACGAAACAACTCAGGACATGTGCATCCGATACTATAATCTAGGTGCTCCAGGGAAGAGCTAAAGCAGAGGATGTGGGGGAGGGGGCTGTCCCAGGAACTCCCCATGGGGAAGAGCCCAGGACCTCATAACTGGCTGGATGAATAGCAGATATCATTATGGTTTTGAACTGGGGAGTGATTGGTTTAGAAAAAGCTTTTTAGACCAAGCACTCTGATGATAGCACGGAGGATATAGGAGGGAGGGGAGGAAATGGGAGATCATGAATGCAGGGGAATGGGGGGACCACCTGGGAGACTGTGGCCAAAAGAGAGGAGCAGGTGGAGAAGACAAATGTGCAGGCAGTCTCAGTGTGATCTGGGGACTTACTGGAAAAATCTAGAGCCATGCTTTTGTGATTTATCTTTTGTAGATTATAAGTAAATTTTATGAAAGATCTGTTCCCATGAAATCATAAAGTCCTGATGAAAAGTTGTGTGAAAGTCATATGTTTTCTAAATCATTTCATTTTACTGCTAAAAGTTATTATTCAAAGTGGAAAACATGACACTCAAAATGTCGTGATAGTTAAATTTAAAGTTAGTTAACTGTCATGGGTTGAATTGTGTTCCTTCAAAAAGATATATTGAAGTCCTAAAACCCCAGTAACCTGTGGATGTGATCTTATTTGGAAACAGGGTCTTTGCAGATGTAATCAAGTTTAAATGAGGTGAAATTGAATTAGGATGGGTCCTTAATTCAATATGACTGGTGTCCTTATGAGAAGAGAGAAATAGAGACACAGGAAAGGAGACACCTGTGGTCTCCCATCAGAGGGTGAAGGCTGCAGCTGCAAGCCAAGAAACACCTGCGGTTACCAGAAGCTGGAAGAGGCAAGGAAGTATTCTCCCCTACGAGTAGAAAAGGAGGCATGGCCTGGCCCATGCCTCTTAAGTTTCTGTGGTTTTAAATCACCCCGTTAATGGTACTTTGTTACAACAGTCCGAGGAAACTGATACAGTAACTACAGTTGACCCTTAACAGAAGGTTAGGGGTGCAGACCCTCCAATGCAGTTGAAAATCTGCGTATAATTGAGAGTTTGCCCTCTTATCCAGAGTTCTGCATCCGAGGATGCAACCAATAGGGGATCAGGTAGTACTGTAGTATTTACTGTTGAAAAAAATTCACCTACGCGTGGACCTGTGCAGTTCAAACCTGTGTTGTTTCAGGGGTCAGCTGTATAAACACTACAAAGAATGCTAATTTTACTTGGTTAAAGGAGGCATGGCATAAAAAAGACCAGCTCAAGAATTCTTTTGTCAAGATTTCTTTATGATCATAGAAAGAAATTATTATTGACATGGAAAGGTCATGTCAACCTTTCCAAAGATGGGGGGTTCTCAGGGCAGGAAGGAACTGTCTTTCATCCATCTGTGCCCTCCCAGTCCAAGCAGAAAGCATGCAAATAATAGGTGTGCAGTTTGCTTTACTGAGCCTTTTTCTTTTTTAAACAAACTTTATATTAAAAAAAAACACACTTGAAGTGCTAGATGTAGACTTTTAAGGTTTCTCCTCATATGATACAGTTCTGACCATGAATATACCTAATCTAAGGGCTACACATAAGTGAAAAGCAATCATGATTTTTAATTAAAAAAACCAGAAATATAATAGCTGACATTTATTGAGCAATTATGAGATGCTAACTAAGACACTGCTGAGTCCCTGCCACAATGTCTTCATGTTGAATCTCATCATTGCCTTGTTACTTACTCTAATTTTACACATGAGACTCAAAAGAGGTTAGTCATGTGCCAAAGATAATAGAGCTGATAAGGGATAGAGCCAAGACCCCAACTGTCAGCTATGGCCAAACATATAACAATGCCCCCAAATTGCACTAAGACCAGAGCCACATATGGCTATTTAAATGTAAATGCAGGGACTTCCCTGGTGGTCCAGTGGTTAAGACTTTGCCTTCCAATGCAGGGGGTGTGGGTTCCATCCCTGGTCGGGGAGCTAAGAACCCGCATGCCTTGCAGCCAAAAGACCAAAACATATAACAAAAGCAATATTGCAACAAATTCAATAAACACTTTAAAAACCGTCCACATCAAAAAAATAATCTTAAAAAAAAAAACTGTAAATGCAAATGAACAAAAATTAAGCAAAATTAAAAATTCAGTTCTTTAGGCACTCTAACCCACATTTCAACTGCTCAATAGCCATGTGGCTTGGTGCAGAGACAGAATAATTCCATTATCACAGGAAGTTCTGCTGGAAAGCATTGATTCAATCCCTTAACAGTCATAATTCATTGAAAGCCCATATGATGGCTGGTTAAGGCAAGAGGTGGAATAATGGAAGGACGAGAACAGAGGGAAAGGAAGGAGAAAGATTTAGAGAAAGCAGTTCCTGGAGAAAGGAACCTAGATCTAGCAGTAGAGTGGCCCCTGAGGACATTTTTAGTCTGTTAGATTTGTAAACTTTGACAGTTAAAATTCCAAAATATATTAAATACATTCTTTTTAAAAAATTAGAAATCTGCAATTCAACAGATGGTTAAGTCTCAGTTGTGTGCCTGGCATTGGGTGGGGGGACTGCTAGGTGAACAAAGTAGACACAATTTCCCATCATCAAAAATAGAGCAACAGTACTCAAATAATTACAATAAAGTATGACAGTTATTTTGTAGTGGAAAGGATTCTATAGAAATAAATAGCAGAGGGACCCACATAGCCTAGACAGGGTTTAGAAATGTCTCCCCAGGGACGTGCTATTAAATAATCTGAGAAAGGAAGGATGAGGGGGCAGTGGGCAGTAGCAGGGGAGTGCTGCAGGCAAAAGGCCAGCTATGAGAAGGCCTGATGTCAAAAAGAAAGACTGAACTAAGTTACATGGGTGTCTGGAGAGAGGAAGAGTAGCAAAAGGTGAGCCAAAGAGCCAGGGACAGGTGGGGGAGCTTGCTGAATTATTCTGTCATAAGGATGATGCAAAGCCTGAAGATTTTTCAGCCAACAAGAGATACTGTTACCGAGTCCAAGCTTGCTCTGCTCACTGCATGACAGGCCAATAAATCAGAGATGAGGTGTTGAGGCAAGGAATATGACTTTATTCGGAAAGCCAGCAGACCAAGAAGATGGCAGACTAATGTCCCCAGAAAAACCTGTCCTTTGGGGGTCTGGATGCCAGTTTCTTTTATAGAATCAGAGAGGGAGAGGCTGTGAGGAAGTAAAGTAAAAAAGGTAGAATAGAGAGGGAGATGCAGTGGGGAAGTAAAGTAAAAGGGCCATCAGCCTTGCTAAACATCTCTGAGAATGACCAGCCTCAGTGAGGGGATGTGTTAATTTCTTCTTTTCTGTAGCCATTCACAGGTGGGCAGGGCAGGCTGTCTGCCCCTGAGCTGAACAGAGGTGTTTCCGTTTAACCTTCAGGCAGAGGGGCAGGGTTCCCTGAGGCAGGCCATCATGTATGACTAATAATAACAAAAAGCAACGAAAAGCAAAGGTTAAAGTCAAAGAAACAGATCTAACATGGAGTCTGATTTAGCTCTGCCCTGTTATAATATGTTTGGATTTGCATTTTGAGAGAATTTCTTTGACACGCTAAGAATGGCTTAATAGGAAGCAAGGCTGTAGGTAGAGGTTACTTGGAAGATATTTGGTACTAGGATGGCAGTAATATGGCTGGAGAAATAGCGACTGTCATGATATTTGGAACTAGAATGTAGACGATGGTGATCACCTGCTTGTGTCTAAAGGGTGACCCTGATATTTCCAGCTGGAGAAACTTCATAGAGTAGGGGTCAGTAACCTACAGGCCAAATCCTCTCTGTCCTATACAATTTTATGGGAACATAGCCATGCCTGTTCTTTTATGTATTGTCTATGACTGCTTTTGTGATACAGTGACAGATTTGAGTAGTTGCAGCAGAGACCACATGAACCTCGAAGCCTAGAATATTTACTATCTGGCCCTTTAAGAAAATGTTTGCCAGTTGGGATAAATGATCATTACCTACGAGGGACTGATTTACCAGGGAAGACTTTAAGTAATTTACATCTGTTACATACGTTATAATAATCTATTTCAATTGGCAAACATGAAGTGTTGCTATTGTCCCACTTTACAGATGAGAAAACCAAGGCACAGATAGGACATTCTCATTCACACCCATAGCTTCAGTTATCACCTACATGCCAGTGACTTATCAAATGTTTACTTCTAATCCAGACCTCTCACTTGAGCTTCAGACAGTCTCAATATCTCTAGCAGGCTCGTATCTCTAACAGCTAGTCTCAGGGGCACCTCAAAACTCAATATGCCCCAAACCAAACTTCTGCTCACCCCTTCAAACCACATCGTCTTTCAGTGTTTCATTTTTCTTGGTGAATACAGCTAACCACAGGAGCAAGCCAGAATCCAGGGAGCCCTCCTAGGTCCCTCACCCTCCCTGTTTCTTCTCACATCCAATCTATCTGAAGGTTGCTGAAATCTGGCTGCTTTTCTCCATCTGTGTCACCTACTACCTGCCAAGTCCAGCTAATTAATAGGATCATCTCACACCTGGGTTCTGTTACTAGCTTCCTTATAAACCACTGCAGCCAGGCCCTCCTCTAATGTCCAAACTTCAGGCAGAGGACACTTCAAGTCTGTCAACTGCCCACCCCCACCCCCTACCTGATGCTAATCTTTTGATGGTTTTTCTCCTTCTGAGGATTCCTTGGGCCCTTTCATGGTGTTTTTACATTGTTTTATTGTTTTTTGAGTTATTGTACAGCTACCTGATAGGAGTGCAAAACAATTCTTGTCAGTAGATGTGCAAATCAAAGGTTAGGGTTCAATTAATGTCTCTCCTTTACCTGGAAGAAGCCAGTTTCATGTCCATTAGCAACTTCATTTCTCTATTCACTAACCCAGTAATGAGTCTGTTCTTTGAACCAGTTTTAATATCTGCCTGGTAACTTCATTAAATGAGTTACATAAACTCTACAAGTTCATTTTATACCTCTATGACAGTCATGCTTTTACCTTTTGGGGAAACTTAACCTTTAACTCTCTCTCTAAGGCACTACCTGGCTGGCTCTTTGCCTATCCTCCTGGGCTCAGGCTCACCTTGGACAGAGCACCCTCCACGTGTCTCTCCTCCAGCCCTGGCTCTCTCTCTTGTATAAGCACCACACTCCTTCTCTTCTCAGAGATGTCCTTTCTGCCTGCAACTCACTGGATGCTCTTCCTCCTTTCTTCCTATAGTAAAATTTTTTATCCTCCAGATCTTTGCTTAAGGATTTCTTACTGGAAAGCCTTTCCAGAGCTTTCTGAGTCAGCTACATTCCATCATTCCATTATGAGAGGCTCTTAAAGCACAGGTAGCACTGGCTACATTTGCAATTTCACATTGTGGGATTAGTTAACACTTTTTAACACAAGTACCGTTTTTCTATTTGGCTGGAGGCAATGCGTGAGCATAGGATGGTGTGTGCTCACATTGTGTCCCCAGCACTTAACCCAGTGCCTGCACAGATGGTACACACTTAATGAATATTTTAGATAGATTTTTGACTGTAAGTAGATTGCTACTCAGGAGAGAGGTGGGCTGAAAAAAATACGAATTGAGTAGTCAGCAGTATCTAAGTGCAGCCATGAAAATGCACATGAAGCAAAACTATTGGGTTGAGCACAATGAAGGCTACCAGGAAACTTGTTTCGGTGGAATAATTGGACAGAAGTCAAATTACAGTCACTTGAAACAGAAGGAAACAGAGGCAGTTAATACAGATGTCACTTTCCAGAGTTTGGCTCTGGAGGGGAGGAAAGGTCAGGGTGGGCCTGTAGTAATTCTTTAATAACACCATTCTTGTATTACACATGCTTCCTTGGCCCAAAAGGGAGGATTTACAGGTCACATTTAAAATGGCAAGAAAATTGGAGTTGTATAGTATGTACCTTTAAAACAATAACAGGCTTTAAAATGAACGGTACAGTGTAGACATTTAAACGAGCCTTCTGAATGCAAATAAGTTGTAGCTCTTCAACTAAGGGTTTCTTATTTTTAGGCTTGAGGCAGGAGTTGAAAACTGGCAGCCCTAGAGTATACTTAATCTGTATTTTTTTTTTTACTTGTTCAATTCAATTTTACATTTCTTTAAAAAGAGACTCTGGTTTCCTGTGGCATGTGACCTGTCTGGGCTCCACCCCAGCGTAAGAGGCTTTTCTATGCCTAGTATGAAGGGGAGAGAGGAAGGGAGAAGTGAAGGCAGTTTTCTGAGCGATAAGATTAGAGCTATATTGTCTTCGGGGCTGTATGAAATCAATTCTAAAACCAGACTGGATTTATCCGCTTTTACCCAAAATAAACTGCCCTCCCCCCTTTCTAAGATCAAATCAGTACAAGTCACCACTTCCTATTAATTTCAAAGCCCAGAAAGGCTCATAATTTAGGTTGACATTGCTTCAGGAGCACACAGCAGACAATAGCTGTTACAGTCTTCCTTTTCCCTTTCCGATGTCACTTTCTCAGCTCTCTTTCTAAATGTTGCTATCACAGGCCTACATCAAAGAACTGTCAAGGCTGCTTGGTTGAGAGCTCGTTGTCTACTTTGCCTAAAAGCGATGAATGGGTTGGGTGGGTATTAGGTGGATCTAAGTGGCGTCGAGGTATTTGGGCAGAAACATCTCTTAGGGGATAAGAACCTAGTAGCCCCGTAACACCCCAGGTGACAAATCCGACCTGGGTAGGTGGCGAAAAGAAATCTAAAACTCGGAGGCGAAAGTCGGCGGCGCGGCCAAGCCCCAGCGCACGCACCGCA
This sequence comes from Hippopotamus amphibius kiboko, assembly GCF_030028045.1. NCBI lineage: Eukaryota > Metazoa > Chordata > Mammalia > Artiodactyla > Hippopotamidae > Hippopotamus > Hippopotamus amphibius. The sequence continues at coordinate 59,699,674 of NC_080197.1, forward strand.
CGGAGCCGGCCGCCACCACCCGGATTTAACCGCTTTTACCCAAAATAAACTGCCTGTTTGCGCGTAGGGGTCCGTGGCAGACAAGAACGCAGGCACAACTGCCAATCTTGGCTGCAAACTCTCAGGAAGGGGGAGGGAAGCAGAAACTACCTTTTGAGGGTTTGTCGAAGGAAAACCTGACCTAATGTAAATTAATTTCCCTGAAGTTGCCTTCCTCTGGGCGGAGGGGCGTTTCCAGGCCCACCCAGGCGATGTTTGGTAAATAAGGATGCTTGCTGTGTGCCTGCAGCCGGAAAGGCGTTCCTGCACTCTCGCGCCCGGGGGCTGGGGCTAGGGCTTGGGCTTTCCCGACTGAAAGACCAGAGGGACCAGGCAGTTGAAGGTTCCTCCCCCAGGGATGCTGGAGGGGCTGCGCTGTTCCCTGCGCCTGGCCCTGGCGCGGGGCTCAGGGTGGTGGCGGCCGGCTCCGCGCGGTCCGTGCGCTGGGGCTTGGCCGCGCCGCCCGCTTTCGCGTCCCGCCGGGCGCTGCTTGCCGCCGCCGCTCTCCGCAGCCGCGCGCTCCCGGAGCCTCCCCATGGCCAGCCCGCCCCCCGCCGCCGCGGCCCTCGCCCGCCAGGTACCCCGATCCCGGGCGTTCGCGGGGATGGGGGTGGGGGTGGGGCGGATGGGACCCCGGGTCTCGGAAGCCCATGGGCCTGGCCGGGCGCGATGCTGTTTCCCGCACGATCCTGCTTCGCCTTGCACCACCGTTCTGTCTCCATCCCCGCGCCCCCTCTTTCCCCAGCCCTGCCCGAAATCTAGAGTCCCAGCCTGAGAACTCTTCCTCGGAGCAGCCCCCGGCAGCCAGGTCTAAAGTCCCGCCGGTGACCCGCTCCGGTGTGCGGCGCGGACAGCCACGGGGAACGTGAGGGTAGCCATGGAAGCCGCTGTGGTGGAGGAGGGGGTTGGGGGCGGGAAGCGGAATTTCTGGGCTGCCAGAACTGACAACCACATCCTGCGTGCCTTCACCACCCCAAAATATTTTGACCGCAGCCTTCTGCCTCCTTGGATCCCTTTCTTCCTCTCTCCGCTAGTAATGTAGCAGATTCGGCCTTTTTGTTTTTTTCTTTTTTAAGGTATGCACCTTTTCCAGTTCGACCTGTTTCCACTGTGTCCTTAAGTATGTTTAAAATTTACCCCCTAATTCCATAAGGTTTCGTCCTTCACGTGTGGGGTGTGGTGTCGTTGCGCCTGCATCGGAGGCCCCTGCCCGTGGAGAAAATGGTTCACTCTGGTCCCCATCCTTTTTCCTGGCTTGCTATTGTGCGCCCGTGATCGACAAGACCACGAGGCTGAGCGCGCCCCGGAGATTTTTCTATAAATGGCTTAAAGCCCTAGTCTAGACTATTTTCTCGGATAAAAGGGAGACAATTACCTTCTTGTTCTTTGCTGGTGAACCCTAGCTCTGTAGGGCGAACCTAGAATTTAACCAGTCTGCCCGAAGCCAGCGGTGGAGGACAAAAACAGCCGCGACCTCCGGCAGGGCGAAAAGAGAAGGGCAGCGCTCGCAGGACCCTCTCCTTTGGGGCTTGTGCCTGGGTGTTTGATCCTCTTTCTCCTGTTTGCTTGGGGACCGGACCGGAGCGGAGCAAAGGGTGTGATGGTGAGTGATACTGATTACCCCAGACCCCAGTTACCCACCTAGTTTTCCTTAATGGATTTAATTCTTCTTTAAGGACTGCAATAATGGATGCTCCGCAGAATGTACGGGAGAAGGAGGATCAAAAGAGGTGGTGGAGACATTTAAGGTAAGTTATTTGCCAGAGGCTAAGTGAAACAACAGTTCAATTGAAGACAGCCGTTTCTTGTTGAGATTTGGGGCAGTTTTCACTGCAGTAATTTAGATAAGCTGCTATGCATTTTAAATTCCACTCTTCTGGGGGAAGTCATTTGGAGAGCAGTGTAGTACAGTCGTATCTAAAGTGACCTGGCAGTTAATTGCTTATTTTATCTAATAAATTATAAAAGTTTTCTTGGAAAATAACCAGTTCATGAATTTCACCTAGAGGTTTGCATGATTATATAATACTTTAACACTTCAGCCTATTTGTGGAAAAAGTTAAACTCATGTATTTCCTCTTTGAGCAGCAGCTAACATTTTAAAATAAAAAGGGAAAAAAGTGTTGGTTGTATTTCCTTCTTTTCTCTCCGAATTATGGGGTTTTTATATATTAAATAATCTCATACTTCATGGAGAAATAGTGAGGAGCAAAAGAGAAAGAATGTTGTAAAGTACTTTAAAAATCATAAAAACAGAAGTGAAAAGTCTTATTTTCTCTATAATTCATTATCTCCACCTACTCCCGACCCCCAGACTGTGGAGAGTTTTGCTTTTCTTTTTCCCTCCTGCTCTCTTGTGCCTGTTTCTGTCACTGTCAGTTGTCATCCATGGCAGAGTGTCCTAATGATCTCACATCCTGGCAGGGTTCAGAGAGGGAGTGAAACCTGACTCATCAATTTCATACATACCCAGCTCTATACTAGGTGCCAGGCACTGTGCTAGGCATTGGAAATCCAAAGACAAATTTAATATAAGGTCTCTGCTGTCAGGATTGTTTTAAAACCAAAGTATAATAGAATACAGTAATTTTCTTACTAAAATAAGTTTGTGAATTTGTTCCTTGTCCTTTAAAGGTACTGTCCTCCATAACCCAACAGTCAATCTATTCTGCTCCTCTATGAAGACTAAGCTCTAATACATTTTAGGGACTTAGATGTTGAGATATGGGTCCTTGAAAGAATGAGATAAAAAGGATTTCTACTTCATCATCTCTAAAGGTCATTTTATATAGTAAGTTCCTCAAGGTAAATTCCTCAAAGGTTATAGATAAATTAAGAACTTCCCAAAAGGCCTTTATACTTTTATACGTGGAAGAATTGTTTGCAAAGTGGAGTTAATTCCTCATGTAAATAATCTTCTCTTTGTTCATTTAGACTTCTGTACTTTAGGTTTTAGTTAAAGGGGGTGTATTGATATTCTATACTCATGTATTTGCATATCAAAACATGAGTGGTCATGGTAGTTGTATTCACAGTGCAAATGAAAAATGAAATTGATAATCTGGGGGAGGAAAATGGTGGATTTTACAGGACCATGTTGACTTTGGGCATGTTCTATCTCCTTTTTGATCAACCCCATTTATAACTTTTAAATTGTCTTTTGGGTCTCTCATGGGCAGTTTTCATATTGCATCCCCTCCCCCATTTTGATACAGTCATTTTAAAGTGAGGAAAGTGAGGAAACCATTTTCCAACAGAATCCAGTAATGAGTTGCATTATTACTCATACTGGGAAGTCCCACAGAATCTTTCTGTGGACTCCAGAGTCATCTTTGTTTCAAGGAGGTCCGCCGTCTATTTCTTCCCATCCCTCTGCTTCCATAGAATGTGGCACTTCAAAGCTCTAATTTACTCCTATTCGTACCTTCTTATTAGATTTTTTTAAAAGTGTCTCTAAATGATAATGAACGTGGCACCCATGGCTTTCCAAATAAAGCAAGACAAATGCACTTGTTTTATTTTTTAAATTTTTAAAAAATTTTATTTATTTATTTATTTGGCTGAGTTGGGTCGTAGTTGCCGCATGCAGGATCTTCGTTGTGGCGTGTGGGGTCCTTCGTTGCCAGTGCGGGGGCTTCTCTATAGTTGTGGCATGTGGGCTTAGTTGCCCTACGACATGTGGGATCTTAGCTCCCCAACCAAGGTTGACCAGGGATCGAACCTGTGTCCCTGCATTGGAAGGCAGATTCTTAACCACTGGACCACCAGGGAAGTCCCACACCTATTTTAGAACAAAGTTATGCAACTGCTGATACAGTTGTAATGCAGAGAGAGCCTTTGAAAGTTTTAAGTGCCAATTTGGAGAAGTACTGATGCCATATTGGCTGTTGGCCTGAATGCCACTGATACAGCCTTCGAGTGCTCTCAGTCTGGTTGCGCTGGCCTGCTGCGGCTTCCCTATGGTAGACTCAATGGTTCCCCAACCACACATTTTGAGTCAAGAAATTGTTATTTTAATATACCTTGTTTTTGTCAGTATTTCTTGCCATTTCACAATCGAGGCTTTATGGCCTTCCAGATTCTTCCACAGGCATATGGTATGAGACATCCTGGCTTTGAAGTCATCAAAGACCATTGGAGCATTGGAAAGAGACAGATTAATGATGCAGGAGAAAGTATCATTTTTCAAACTCTGTTATTGTTATCCATCTTTAGAGAGGAGATATAGAAAAAGAAAATGGTTTCTAAAGAACACTGAAAATTGTTTATAAAATATGTTTCTTTTATACCAGTGCTCTTTTCCCCTTGGAACTGCACTTCATATCTACTAAAACTAGCCACACACCTTTGATTTATATTGTTTGTTTACTATTGAATTTTATTCAACTGTATCACCTAATTGTTTAGATTTAGTATTCTTAGGTAATTTCTTTTTACACTCAGGTTAAAAGCTGTTATTTTTAGTTTCCAGAATTTTTGTCAAATAAAGGAAAATTGGAGTTCTTAATGAAATTCTCAAGCCACCTAATAGTGTGTTACTTTGAAAAGCTGCAGGTAGGGGCAGTTCTCACGTAGAAATCAGAAAGTTAGAGGGTTGCAATTCACATTGTTAAGAAATTATGTGTCTTACAAGAGGATGTTGTAGTTTACTGAAATGGAACTAATACTTAGTGATATAATTACATATATTCAATTTCTAGAAACTTCTAATATTAGCAAGTTGTTATTACAGTAGCACTAAATTGAGCATAAAAACATAACAGCTTTGCCATTAACTAACTTGATCTCTCAAGGCCAATGGGTCCCGCCCACTATGGGTGGCCTTAGAGGCATTTTAAAGAGAGGATTCAGAAAAGTAAAAAATATACACTAGGCCTTGATCATTCTTCAAGTTGACTCTCTGAGGTTTGGAACAACAGCAACAAAAAGGTCTTCCATAAATTATAGCAAGTACAAGTTTTTGTTTTTGGTTTTGTTTTTATAGCAGTCTATTATGTTGAGATATCCAAAACCATGAAGATCAATCCAGGTTTAGTGAAGTTTAGGACAGAATTAATCAGACATATTTGCTATGATACTGTGCTAAATGAGAGTTAGGCCAACATGATAAAGAGAAGTGACTCCCTGACTTCCCTGGTGGTGCAGTGGTTAAGAATCCGCCTGCCAATGCAGGGGACATGGGTTCGATACCTGGGCTGGGAAGATCCCACATGTCCCATGCGCCACAACTACTGAGCCTGCGTTCTAGAGCCTGCAAGCCACAACTACTGGGCCCATGTACCACAACTGTTGAAGCACATGAGCTTAGAGCCCATGCTCTGCAGCAAGAGAAGCCACTACAATGAGAAGCCCATGGACTGCAACAAAGAAGAGTAGCCCCCGCTTGCCACAACTAGAGAAAGCCCGTGTATAGCAATGAAGACCAAGTGCAGCCAATAAATAAATAAATAATAATAAAAAAGGGGAAATGGCTCCCATTCCCAATTGTTTTAAATCTATCCAAAGGATTTTATAGAGGAAACCAAGCATTTTGGCATTTTGAAGAGTGGGCTGTCTATCTGGAGGGGTTGTATGAGCAGTGGGTAAGGCAAGTGTTGGGCAGTTGGGAAGCTGTGGGTGCCCCAGGCTGCTGGGCTGGGTGAGGGTGCTAGTTTCCACATTTACTGCTGGAGGAAGAAAGGAGGGAGTTTGGATAAACTGGAGGCACCTCATGTTCTGTTTTACAAATGGAGGAAATAATGGAGAAAAAGAGGTGAGGATGGGAAGACATCTGTAGCGAAGTTTTAGTCCTCCTATCTCTTCCCATGTCAGACAGGAGTACGTAGTGTTCAGGCACTGGACTAATGTATACTCCAAATACAGTCCCGCCATGTTCCTTGTTAACAGAACTCTGATTGTGTTTGCGGTTCTCTGACCAGCCCTGCATGATGAACCTGCCTTCCCAGCCTCCCTTGCAGCTAGAGAGATCAGTGTGACACATTTCTAACCAATAAGGCATAAGGGAATTTCTGGGAAATTTTTGCTTTTGTGTTCAAAGAGAACAGATTTGTCTGGTATTGTCCTTTTCCTCCCCTTTCTTTGGAGTCTGATTAGATCATTAATACTGAAGCTACAGCTACAGCTATAGCAGCTTTCTTTTGACCCTGAGGAGATAGCCGAGAAAATCACAGAGCCTTAATTACAGGGTGCTGCCAGGCCTAGCTCCTCCAGCCTTGTTATCTGAGAAAACCAACTCTTGTTTGGGTTTTTACTTACTTGCGGCTGAATGCATTGATTGGTAAATGAAAAGTAAAAGGTTTATGCAGAACCTTAGTGAGAAGTAGAATTGTAAAAGGAAGCTAGTGCCCTGCTTGAAATCCTTGATTTTGGGGTTAAAATATTTGGTCTTGGGTGTTTAGCTGTTTATGGACTTTGAAGGTCATGATTAAACGTGATACTTGAAAGTACAAGTGTCTCAATTCATTGATTGATATGGGAAGCAGGGTGGGGAGAACATTGGGAGAATGATAACCTCAAAAGTAATGAACATGCAAAAAAACAGAGGAAGGACTCCCTAGGTGGCACAGTGGTTAAGAATCCATCTGCCAGTGCAGGGGACACGGGTTCGAGCCCTGCTCCAGGAAGATACCACATGTCGTGAAGCAACTAAGCCCATGCGCCACAACTATTGAGCCTGTGCTTTGGAGCCCATGAGCCACAACTGTTGAGCCCATGTGCTGCAACTACTGAAGCCTGTGAACCTAGAGCCTGTGCTCCACAACAAGAGAAGCCACAGCAATGAGGAGCCCACACACCACAATGAAGAGTAGCCCCCACTCGCTGCAACTAGAGAAAGCCCATGTGCAGCAATGAAGACCCAACACAGCCAATAAATAAATAAATAAATAAATAAATTTATTTAAAAAATAGAGGAAAAAGACACGAATTTGCTAGCAGATCCCATGTCTGGGAAGTGGATATGTGGTTGCCAGGTGAGATTTTTACCTTTTATTTTTCTTTCCTTCTTTCAGTAGAATTTTTTGAATAAATTAAGGATTAAGTCAAGAAGTAGAAATTAATATGAATATCAGAAATGGGGACCCAGCTTTGAAGGAAATATTATGTGTTCCATTTTAGACATATTCAGTTTGAGATAACCAAGTTCATATGATTGCAAGAGAGTATGTGGCTTTCAGTAAGGAGTCACAGATCTGGGAGACTTGAGTCTCTGTCACTGGTTCTCAGCCCTTCCTGTGCATTGGCATCTCCTGGAGAGCTTTAAACCAAAACTGATGTGGAGCCCTACTGCTGAGTTTCATTTTCACTGATCTTAGGTAGGGCATGGGCATTGATATTTTTCTTTAAACAAAATAATCCTCCCAGGTAAATCAACTCAGCAGCCAATGTTGGGAACCCTTGCTGTTCAAGTCGATGAAATCTTCAGGGGAGATGGTGTGGTGTGGTCCTCAGCCCTGACTGCACAGTTAGAATCCACTTGGGTAACTTAGACAAACAAGCACCCCCCGCTCCTTCCATCTGGGATTCTGGAATTGGGGTCCAGTTAAGTGTTTTTAAAACCTGCATAGCTGAATCCAGTGTTTGGTCAAGGTTGAGAATCACAGATACCAAGGAGGAAGTGTAGAGGCTCAAGGAAAAAGCTCAGCATTAACCAGATTCTCTTATTTTTCCACCAAACTCTCCTCCTTCCTTCAACTTTGCTCCTCCATACTTAACAAAAACAGCAAGAAATTAAACCATGGTAGCCTGGCTCTAGTATTATCCTTCAGATTACCTGGAATGGAGAGGTAAACTAGGGTTACCTTAATTGCTAGCAGTGTCTATGGTAAAGATCCCAGGGAAATAAAGAAGATGGCGTACAACCTTGGTTACACAGAGCCAGAGCCCATGGAGAATTGGAATGTTGCTCACTATACAAAAATGTAACTGGTTCTCCCAGCCACTCCCTTTCCTGCATCCCCGCCGCACTGGCTCTTTGCTATTTCCTGTGCATGCCAATTGTGTTCCCACCTCAGGGCCTTTGTACTTGCTTCCTCTGCCTAAAACACTTTGCCCCTAGATATCTACATGACCTAGCCTCTTCATTCAAGTCTCTGCTTAAATGTCACCTCATCAGGACTTCCTAGCTGGTGCAATGGTTAAGAATCTGCCTGCTAATGCAGGGGACACAGGTTCAATCCCTGCTCCAGGAAGATCCCACATGCCATGAAGCAACTAAGCCCTTGTGCCACAATTATTGAGCCTGCGCTTTAGAGCCCGTGAGCCACAACTATTGAGCCCGTGTGCTGCAACTACTGAAGCCCACATGCCTAGAGCCTGTGCTCCACAACAAGAGAAGCCACAGCAGTGAGGAGCCTGCGCACCACAATGAGGAGTAGCCCCCACTCACCGCAACCAAAGAAAGCCCTCACACAGCAAAAAAAGACCCAACACAGCCAATTAAACAAATTTAAACAAACCAACAAACAAACCAAACAACTACAACAAAAAACGTTATTTAAAAAAAAAAAAAGTTGTTAGGTTAATTTGTTACTGAACTGGTCAACCAGACTGTCCCAGGGTCCTAGCCTGGGCCAAGACCCCTGTTTTTGCCAGGGAGGTTCTTTTTCCAGATTTGTGCAGCCAATAAAACTGACGCTGAGACTGGAACAGACAAGCTTTATTCAATGGTTAAAGAATGGAGAAGTGCGAACCTAGTTTACAAATCAACTTCTCAGCCCAGGTCAGTCAGAGACACCAAATGTATAAGAGGGTCAAGTTAAAAGGAAGGGAATTGGAAAAAGTGGGAGGAACATTCATAAGTTATCCGAGAAATGGGGTGTGATTTGGACCCAGAACTGATGCAGCTCTCCTTTTCAGTCCTTGTATGGCTTTTCTGGTTGTCATGGCAACCATCAACTGTCATGGTGCTGGTGGGGGTGTCATTTAGCTAATGCAATACAATGAAAATATAATGAGGCCCAAGGTCTAGTGGAAGTCAGATCTTCCACCATCTTGGGCCTAGTTCTTTCTAGCCAGTTCTTGTTTTTCAGTCTTTCCAGCTTCTTCCTGAAACTTAGGTGAGTTTCTGTGGGTTTCTATTCAACGGAGGGGCAGGGGTACGTTTCTGGGGCAGCAGCCTTGGTAACAGAATGAATGAGTGATACTTGCTCACAGTGGCTACCACCTGTCTTTGGCTGTCAGAGAGTGTGCCCTAGAAGGAAGGCTGAGCCCTTGCATCTTGGTATCTCCAGTGCTTGTTTAGTGCAGTGTCTAAGCCACTCTGCTGGTGCAGTTAGTGTTCATTGAGTGAATAAAAAGGCGAAATACTAAGAAGAATAAAGCAGGTTAGGAAGGAAGAAAAGTAAGGGTAGGAAAAAATAAAAATCACCCAACAGTTTGATGAGGCAAAGCCATAGTCTTGTTTTTAAAATGTTCTATGCAGATTGCTATTGGAATAAAGTTGTACATATTCCATTGCCTATTGGTTTCATGGCAGGTAGCATTACTGGAAAGCCTAGAAATCCTGAAAGGTAGAGGACCCTGTGTGGTTGGCTTCTTCTTGATTAGCTAAAGTTAGAAATAGCAGGTGGGGGAATTCCCTGGCAGTCCAGTGGTTAGGACTCCACACTTCCACTGCTGGGGGCCTGGGTTTGAACCCTGGTCAGGGAACTAAAATCCCGCAAACTGTGGGGTATGGCCGAAAAAAGAAACCAAAAAAAAAAAAAAAACCCAAAAACAAAAAACCAAAAAAACCCAAACCAGAGATAGCAGATGGGAGGTTGAACTTTATTTTACTTTTGAAGAACCATGCAAATTATTGGTTTTGTCATTGAAAAAAAAAAAGCCGAGGTCTGTGGCCTTTGCAGTATTTCAGATGTATCTAGAATTCATGGATAAAAAACTCACCCCTTTTATTCACACGCTCTGCTCCATTTTCACCTACTTTCATCTTTCTGTTTTTGTTTTGCATCTTACTGCTGTTATTAAGAAACTTTTATTAATAGTGTTAATAGGTGAAAATTTGCATTGTTTGTCGTACTATATTGATATAGTTCCAGATTTTTCTTAGCCCAGGATCCCCCCAGTCACTTTGTTTTACTAACTAAAACTAAAGCACAAATGCTTCATTGTGCAAGAATACTGTGAAACCATTCATGTAATAAAAAGTTTACGTTAGAATTTCACTCACTTTAAATCCTGGCCATCTTCTATGAAAGGGCCTGTCATTCGTTATAGGGAACATCTGAAATCAACCAAAGTTATTTTCAGCATTTAAGAAAAGCTTTACTGTTGTGTGTGCCCGGCACTGTGCTAGGGTTGGAGAGCTGACTGCGAATGCTCCAGCCAGAGTTCTTATCATGGAACTGTTTATTACCGGCCCATTCAAAAAGTCTGACCTTCCTTATAACCTATTAACAGTCTAGAAGGGTCGGCAAACTTTTTGAATGGGCCAGGTAATAAACAGTTTTGGCTGGAGGGTCATCAGGTTTCTGTCACAGCTAATGGACTATGCCATCAGGTGAAATTTGCCCAACATCCTACCTAGTCTAGACGATAAAGGGAGAGAAATGGAATTCAAAGATCAAAACAATTTAGCTGGAATAAGTTTATTTTCTTGCACTTAGTGATGGGTTTTAGGTTAACTTACTTACTTGGATTAAATACCAAGAGAAGAAATTTTTTTCCCCAGATTTTGCATTTTACTGACATATTCCAAAGTAGTGTTACTAGACTGGCCTGAAAATTACAGTAGTGTGTTGTCCTTAATGCCTTGTGCTTCATTGTAATGTGAGCTTTCTGGATGTTTTAAAATAAATAATGTTTTCTGTACTTCCCCGGCAGTCCAGTGGTTAATACTTTGCCTTCCATTGCAGGGGGTGCGGGTTCAATTCCTGGTCAGGGAGCTAAGATCCCACATGCCTCTTGGTCAGAAAACCAAAACATAAAATAGCAGCAATATTGTAATATTTCAAAACGGTCCACATCAAAAAAAAAATTTAAAAAAATAAAAATAAAGTAAAATAGCATTTTTAGCCTAAATATTCTTCTAAAAATAACTATCATTCATAATATATCAAATGACTAAGGCAGCTATAAAGCAGGGAATTAATCAGAAGTAATTACATTATTTGAAAAATAATGATCAGAGCTGATGATAGGAAGTAAAATTCTGTATTTGATTTTGGAGGGAAAATTACTTTTGTGTACTGAAAGAAGTGGAGTCTGACCTTCCTTATAACCTATTAACGGCTTGACCTTGTCCTTGGTTAATTTGGTTTTTAAGTGGTCTGAAAGCTCCTTCCCCTGTGGATTTTGTCAGCGTTCTACGGCTGTTGTAAAGTTAGCGATGCTATTGTCTGTGATCCGGATGCTTACGTGATGGTCATTTGTAATCAGCAAGCCGGCTGTGGAGAGCTGGTGAAATGGGGTTGTGTGAAGTTGTTTCCTATTACTCTTATTTATCTTTCTTTGAATAAGGGGTCCTTTGTTCACTGTTTCCTCAACACAGAATAGAGGGTTTATATCTCAGTGTTCAATCTCTACTTCTGTTTTCAACGAGGAAAACATTTGCTTCACTCTGCTGCCTGTCTCCTACAATGCACCAGAGGGTTTTGGAAGCTCCTGCCAAGAATTCTTTGGGGAGCTGGAGTATAACCATCCCAAGAGGTTCAGTTTTTAATGACATTCTTTTTAGTTTAACAAGTCATTGTGAGTGTTGCTGTTTTCATGCTAAGAACCCCCCTTTCTTCTTTCTCGAATGTTCCACATGGGGCCTATGATGGGAGTGAAGAAGAAAAACGTTCTTCTTTTAGCATCATTTAACTCCATCTACTCTTTTGTCCCTGTTTCTAAATGTCACTGAATTTTGGTTCTGACATTTATTCAGCAGGGTACGGTGCAGAGATTTTCTTTTTTTTTTTTTTCCTGCTGTGCCCTGCAGCTTCCTGGATCTTAGCTCCTCGACCTAACCACTGAACCACCCAGGAATTCCCTACATTGCAGAGATTTTTAAACTACAGTCCAAATTCTGAAGGCAGGCATGATTTGCTTGGCTCACACAGTGTTGTTAAGTTTCTGAGTTAGTTGCCAACATTTAAAAGTCAAATGACTTCACTTTTTAATGGCCAATGTCTTAAATTGTATCTGTCTTCATGCCCTCTGTCTCATCTAGCTGATGAACGTTCAGTTACTTTTCTTTAACGGTGCTGATTTTCTTTCCCAGGCTAAAGATCTAATAATCACACCAGCCACCATTTTAAAGGAAAAACCAGACCCCGCTACTCTGGTTTTTGGAACGGTTTTTACGGATCACATGTTAACAGTGGAGTGGTCCTCGGAATTTGGATGGGAGAAGCCACACATCAAGCCTCTTCAAAACCTGTCATTGCACCCAGGTTCCTCGGCTTTCCACTACGCAGTGGAAGTAAGTACTTGGGAATTGATGATGGCGATTACTTGGTCTTCACTGGGGTTATTACTAGGTAGCTCCCCTGCTCAGATAGTGTTAGGGCAGCAGGGCTTTACCATATTAACTAGCGGCAAGTATAAATGGCCTGCAAGCAGTTGGATTGAAGGTAAGCCTTTTTTTTTCTTTTCTTTTGGCTGCATTGGGTCTTCACTGCTGCACAGGGGCTTTCTCTAGTTGCAGAGAGCAGGGGCTACTCTTCATTGTGGTGCATGGGCTTCTCATTGCTGTGGCTTCCCTTGTTGTGGAGCACGGGCTCTAGGTACTCAGGCTTTAGTAGTTGTGGCACACAGGCACAGTAGTTGTGGCTCGTGGGCTCTAGAGTACAGGCTCAGTAGTTGTGGTGCACGGGCTTAGTAGCTCTGCTACATGTGGGATCTTGCCGGAGCAGGGATCCAACACGTGTCCCCTGCATTGGCAGGCAGGTTCTCAACCACTGCACCACCAGGGAAGTCCTGAAGGTAAGGCTTGAGAACTAATTTTTTCAGGTAATCTTGAATTTTTTTAAAATGTGAATTAAAAAATCATGTAGATAGTGAGCACACTGTAGGGTATACAGAAATAAAAATATAATGTACATATAATGTGCACATGAACTTGTAACATTGGCTTATAATATTATAAATAAAATTATTTAGAGCCAGTGGGAAGGACAGTTGGCAAGAAAATTAGCCATCCAAAAGCCTGTACTGTTAATATTTGACTAAATCACCTCTTAGATCTTCTAATGATTGAGAAGGGGTCATTGAGTACCATATTATATTTAGATCTTAATGCTAACTGCATGGTTTTATGACAGCAATAACTTGTAGTTATGCATGTTAAGGGACATGTAATTCAATGTCATCCTTCAGGCATGAGTGGAATAATGATAAGCATAAAATATTAAATAGTCAGAGGGTGCTTCTCTGGTCCTGGCCAGGATACACACTTAGCCAGATACCCAATACACTCCCCATTCCCTTGACCCCAGTATACTTTATTCATTTTTAATGTGTTGAATATCTTTCCTAGAATATTGGGGTACAGGAATGAAGCAATGGCCTACTTACTAGGGGACTAAAAGTTGGGAATAGTCAATATTTTCATAATGATAATGATAAAATAACATGTGGTTATTGAAATCCTGCCTGGTACTAGGTATTTTATATGGGTCATCTCATTTACTTGTTTTAAGTGAAAAAACATACAGTTAATCATTCAGGTTCTGGAGTCAAACTTGCTGGGCTCAAATCCTGTCTGTAGTCATATTATTTTAATCCAAAAGTGAACATACAAATAATTTCCTTGGACATCTTTCTCCTCCACTCATCAGCCCTATTGATTTTAGAATACTATTGATTTTATTTTTAGAGCTACAACTCATGTGGTTTTGTTGATTTCAAAAGTTTTTTTTGATAAATATGTGAAGATTTTAAAAAGTGAAGGAGAGATGTGAAGCGTGAGTAGGGAAACTGGATGAAAGAAAATGAGATTTTATAACAGGGATTTCATTTCCAGGTTGAGATAAATATTTAGTGAGATAAAACATAATTTGAAAAAATGGACACCATGTACTATTAAATGAATGCTTATACATGAGTGCCCATATAGCTACCATCCAAGAAAGGAAATAGATGCTCTGAGTATCCCAGAAGCCGTCTTGTGTCCCTTCTACATCATAAACCCTGTATCTTCTGGCACTTGTTCTTCTTTCTTTTGTGCTAACTTTTCTTCACTTTTCTTTTTGGATTGTTTGTATCTGTAACACTACGGTTTTGCAGCTTTTTTTTTTTTTAAGATTTATTTTTATTATTTACTTATTTTATTTTTGGCTACATTGGGCCTTCCTTGCTGCGCGCGGGCTTTCTCTAGTTGCGGTGAGCAGGGCTACTCTTCTTTGTTGCACTGCTCAGGCTTCTCATTGCGGTGGCTTCTCTTGCTGCAGAGCATGGGCTCTATCTAGGTGCGCGGGCTTCAGTAGCTGTGGCGCGTAGGCACAGTAGTTGTGGCTCGCCGGCTGTAGAGCACAGGCTCAGTAGTTGTGGCACATGGGCTTAGTTGCTCCTTGGCATGTGAGATCTTCCCGGACCAGGGATTGAACCTGTGTCTCCTGCATTGGCAGGCAGATTCTTAACAGCTGCGCCACCATGGAAGCCCCTACAGTTTTGCTTCTTTTTGAACTTTGCATAAGTGGAATAGTGTGTATGTGTGTGTGTGGGGGGGGTGCACATGCGTCTATTGTTTGAGCTCAATGTTATGTTAGATCTGTCCATCCAGGACCAACCCTAATATCTGTGGGTCCTGGGGCAGAAGTACAAACAGAGATATCCCATAGTCCACCCTCTCTGTCTCTTTCTATCCTGGCTTCATCCTGTACTACAGGGGCCTTGCACACACACATAGATGCCCACACCACCTACAAACAGACGACCCTTGGCCATCCCTTGGACTTAGATGTGGGCATCTTAGTAGTCCTGTCTGTTCTTAAGAGGATGAAACTAAAGAGGCCCATTCAGGCCCTGAAAATAGGATCTGGGCCACTTGGGCAGGGAATTCTAGAGAGCTGGTACTTGGAGTCTGTCTAGAAAAGGGTCCAGCCAACTACTTGCTCCATTTTAATAGATAAATAACAAGGACTTACTATGAGGGTGAGTCAAAAATTATCCGCACTCTGGCTATAGAATTTCTACAGGGAACTATATTTAATATCTTGTAATAACCTATAATGGAAAAGAATCTGAAGAAGACTATATATGTATGTATATATGTATAACCGAATCACTTTGCTGTACATCTGAAACTAACACAACATTGTAAATCAACTATACTTCAATTAAAAAAATATTTACCATTTTAAGTATGTTTGCTACAAGTTTATTTCTCCTTTTTTTCTTAGTTATCTAGGAAACTTTTTTTAAAAATCATAAATGAATGTTCGGTTTTATCAGGTGCATGTATTGCAATGAGATGATCATATAGTTTTTCCCACATAAGCTGTTAATATAATGAATCTCATTAATGTATTTTCTAATGTTAAACCCAACTTCTATTCCTGGGATAAATCCAGCTTATTTAGGCTGTGTTATCCTTTGTGTATTTTGCATCTGTATTATTCAGTGAGATTATCATATAATCTTTACATAAATTTGAACCTATGTCAAATGTGTATAATTTTTAAACTGTGAAGTAAATTGAACCTTACAAAGTTACCTTCCTTATCTCAAGTAAAGCTTCTTGCATGAAAGTCTGTTTTGTTTTATATTTAGCAATATAACCTCAGCAGCTTTATTTTTGAAAGTATCTGTATGATATATTGTTCTTTATGCTTTTTTGTTTCGAATGTTTCAGATGTTATCAGCTGAATTAATCTGACAACCATATCTTTTAACTGAAGCTTTAGTCCTATTGCATTTAATAAATTATACATATATTTGCACTTCAACAAAACATCTCATTTTGTGCTTTTTAATTGTGCTCCAGGATTTATATATCTTTTCTCATGTAAGCTTTAAGGCTATAATATTTAAAGGTCCTACTTTTCTCATTCAGTGCAACATACTTTCTAATTTCCATTATTTTTCTTCTTTGACTCACACTTATGTTACATAATGGGTTTCTTCTTTTCCAAGATGTTAATATTTTGTGGTTATATTTTTGGTTTTGATGTCTGGCTTGGCTTGAGGTGGGAAAACGTGTGAAAAGAACATGCCTTTCTACAGGTGGTGTATGCAGGGCTCTGTGTGTCCATTAGGTTAGTTTGTTGTTCTTGTTCAAATTGTCCATATCTTAACCTTGTTTTAGCCTGTTTGTTCTATCAATTACTTAGAGAACCTGTGGTAAAAATTTCCCTTTTTTTTTTAAATTTTATTTTTATTGGAGTGTAGTTGATTTACAATGTTGTGTTAGTTTCCGGTGTACAACAAAGTGATTCAGTTATACGTATACATACATTCATTCTTTTTAAGGTTCATTTCTCATATAGGCTATCATAGAGAAAAATTCCCTTTAAAATGGTTGCTTTTCATCTTTTCTCTGTAATTATCAGTACGCGCTAACTTCTTTTCATGTCCCCGCCCAGTGTTTGTCTGTGGCAGCACCCTGAGAAGGTGGCATGGCCCTAACATAGCAGAGTCTTGAGCTGCTTGGTTTCTGTGATTTGGGAGACTGAACACGCTCTGGTCCCATTTAGATTACCCGCTCTCCAGAGTTTGTACGAGCCAGATAAAATAAAAAGATGCATGGCTGTTTGATGGATCAGGGGCAGGGTACTGTGGGGCCTTTGATTCCATTTCTGTTTTCTAGGCAGTCAGTCCACGTTGTGTGGTTGTTCTCTTCCAGCCTCCACTGATTTATGTATTTAACCCTCTGGCTCCTGTTAATAAGCAAAGGCAAACTCCCAATTCCCACCAGATCTTGGTCGTAAAGGGACTTCTTTTTATCCCAATGACGATAGCCAGCCCGTCTGGCTTTTTCCGTTTTGCATCTGTGTCAGTAGCTTTATGTGGTAAAGGAGACGAGGGCCCACAGGGAAGTCGGTCTTTTGGACACAGGGATTGTTTTCATTTAGTTACCTTGTAACATTTATTTCTCTTTTATCTTCAGTTATTTGAAGGATTGAAGGCATTTCGGGGAGTAGATAATAAAATTCGTCTGTTTCGGCCAAACCTCAACATGGATAGGATGTACCGGTCTGCGATGAGGGCGACTTTGCCGGTATGTAAATGCAGGCGTCTCTCTTGTGTTTCTCTTGATGTGATGGGTCACTGAATTCCCCCAGACAAACCATTTCTGAATACTTAGGTCCACATTTGGTATAAACTGTAGGAGCACTGAAGTTATTTCTGATCTTTTTTGTAATCAGTGAGGTAAAAATACAAACAAATAATCATTTGGCAACTTCGCAGTCTATTTCTTTATGAGCGTCTGTGGGGGTTTAATGTGTATGTGGAAGATAATGGAATAAGGAAGAAAAATATGCCTCAGACTGAAATAATAAAATGTAAAGACGGTATGAAATTGTATCTCAATAAAAGTTCTTTAAAAAAAAGACCACATGAAATTATGATATGAAAATCTGATGTACTGCACAGATAAATGCAGGATGTTTTGCCTCACTGCTTAAGACACTGGCAAGTATGCAGTGATTGAATTAGTTGTTTGGATGTTTTACCCCAAGTTTTATTTAAAAAGAAAAAAAGGATATCAAAAATGTTTTCTTATGGCCACCAGGCCCTGGCTGTAAGATTGTTTTTTTATGGAGCAGAATTCATTCTGAGGTGGGTAGGATTTAGACCCTAAGGTTCATGTCTAGGTAGGAGGTCCTAGATTACTTTCATTCCCTGATACTTGACCAGGCTGCCTTTCTGAACTGAAAGAAGTCTTTTCTTCCTTTGACATAGTTTGTTTGTCCCTAACTTTCAGCTGCGTGTTGAAGAAGCCCAAGTGATGACTCCTTTTTATCCAGGCGCTTCTTTCTCCTTCCTTTCTTTATTTTTCTTTTTCTCTTCTCCTCCAATTATTTATTTATTTATAAAAGTATTTATTTATTTGTTTTTTAAGAACTTTTATTGAGATACAGTTGACATACAATAAACTGCATATATTCAAAGTGTACAATTTGATATTTTTTTTCCCCACCAGTAATGTATGTATGGCAGCCCCAACCTCTCCTTCCTTTTATAACCCATGCTTCACTGACCATCTTCAGAGGCCAGAAGATAGTAGCAGAAGGGAAATTCAAGTAATTTCTTTGGATTCGGTCCTAGTTCCACGCTTTACCCATTACAGACAAATCATTGGGAAATCCTTTAAAACGGGGACAGAAGGAAAGGCAAGTAACATTTATTGGACATCAACTCTGCCGCAAACTGTGTTATGTGGTTCTACATTCCTTGCCTTTTTAATCATAACAGGAAGGTATGTATCGTAAATTTTAGCAGCACCTTTGTACAGAGAAGAAAACTCAAGCCCAGAGAGGTTAAATGACTTGCCTAAGATCACACAGAATAATGGGACAGGGCAAGAGCTTCACTAGGGATGTAAGTTTTTAAATCCCTAGTGACGTTCTTTCCGCTAAATCTTAACCTCTAGACAGCCGTATCAGAGACCCCGCACTTGATACAGGGAGATGATATGTCCTATGTGATTGGCAATCCTGATTTCTGTAACATTACCACACCGTGATTGCTGTTGTAAATTAATATTTATTTAAATAGCTAAATCCTGATGTCATGAGCTCTGTTCATGTGTGTTTCTGACTCATTTCTACCTTGCATTACCCATCTCATCTCTGAAAGTATGTTTCTTTGCCCTTCCAAGTGAATAGAAACTACCTATTTTACAAACTGTCACCCATCTAGTATATAAAAACCTTTTTCACTTTGAAAGTAAACTACTCTTTGCTTTTGCCCATTTTCCTATTGGATCATCTGTCTCTTTCCCACTGATTTTCAGGTTATCTTAACATTTTCCAATTACAGTCCTTTGCTGGTTATGTTACAGATAACTTCACCCAGTGTATCGCTTCTTATATCGTTTGAAGAACAGAAATTCTTAAGTTTTAAAGAGTGAAATTTTGTCCACTTTGTTTCCTTTATGATTTATGCTTTGTGTCTTTTATTTAAGAATTACTTTAAGGTGACAGTAATATTTTCTTTTTTTTTTTTTATGAAAGTCAATGTTTTCTCACATTTAAGTGTATAATCCAACTACAGTTGGTATTTGGGTATGGTAGGGGAACCACTTTTTTATCTTCCTCATGTGGATAATCTATCATTCCATCACAATTTGGAGGGGAAAAGTCACAGAAAAAATTCTTGCTTGGTTTTATTATTGTTGCTTTAAAATTTTTATTTATTTATTTACTTATCATTTTTTAATTTTTAAATTATTTTTGGCTGCACCACACAGCTTTGCAGGATCTTCGTTCCCAGACCATGGATTGAACACAGGCCACTGCAGTGAAAACCGCTGAACCGCCAGGAAATTCCCTTTTTTAGCAGTCAGAGCTTTCATGAGGGTCATTTCTTAGTGCTCCAGTGGAAGAACATTGCATCATTCTTTATGCTTTTCATTTCTTCAGGCATTTGACAAGGAGGAGCTTTTAGAGTGTATTCAGCAGCTGGTGAAATTGGATCAAGAATGGGTCCCCTACTCAACATCTGCGAGTCTGTACATTCGTCCTACATTCATTGGAACTGAGGTGCAGACTGACTTCCTGTTTTGGGTTGCTTTGGTGGGCAAGTTATCTCTGTTTATGCTTGTGTGAAACTTCTAGTGTGTAGTTTGAAATAGTCCCCCAATGGCATCATTAATGCTCCTTTCCCTGCATTATTAAGACTGTAAACATTTTCCTTAAAGGGCCGGATAGTCAGTATTTTAAACTTTGTGAGCCATATGGTTTCCATCACTCCTCAGCTCTGCCTTGTGGTACAGACGCAGACACAGACCCCAACATAAATGAGGAGAGGAATGAGCAAGGCTGTTTGCCTTCCCCTAATCAAGACTAACCATGATCTCCTCAGTTTACCAGTGTAATGCCTCCTGTCTGGGCAGTGCTCCTCCAAGGTAAGAGCTGTAATGGTTTTGAAATTTGGAGGAGAGAGAGCTGTTACTTTTTAATCTTCATTTTCCTAAAGTCTTGGAGTTACTTGGTAAGGGCATAGGAGTGGATGGCCCATTTTCCCCATAGACAATGTTGAAAATAAAGTTCACGGTGGATATTAGGGAAAGCACTTGAGAGCTAGGGGAACAGGTTTTTGGATTTTTTTGTTTTTGTGTGTGTGTGTTTTTGTTTTGTTTTGTTTTAAATAAATTTATTTATTTATTGGCTGCGTTGGGTCTTCGTTGCTGCACGTGGGCTTTCTCTAGTCTTGGAGAGCCGGGTTGTGGTGCATAGGCTTCTCATTGCAGTAGCTTCTCTTGTGGAGCACAGGCTCCAGGCGTATGGGCTTCAGTAGTTGTGGCACGTGGGCTCAGTAGTTGTGGCACACAGGCTTAGTTGCTTTGTGGCATGTGGGATCTTCCTGGACCAGGGATCAAACCCATGTCCCCTGCATTGGTAGGTGGATTCTTAACCACTGCGCTTCTAGGGAAGTCCCTAGGGGAACAGGTTTAAACAACATGGCTGTAAGATCTCCCGATAGGTTACAATCTGTTGGTTGGTGCCCTTGCAAAAGAAGGGCATGCCTGGAGTGGCCAAGGCCATCTTTGTGGGTGAGTATGTGACATAAAATATAAAGATCCTGTCCCTATCTTCTTCCTCTATTGGGCAGGGGAGGCCCTATGGAGAATGGTTGATATGAGGGATAATTGATGGGGGGAGATTGAATGTGGGCGGTGGATGGAGGGGGTGGCATATGGAGGTCTTTAGGGATAGGGAGAATGAGACAGAGCATTTGCTATAGTCTAGCCATTCTGCTCTCTATGGGGTAATTGTATGGTTACCGTGTTCTCCACTAGGTTGTGTGAATGCAAGCAGTAAGGAAATATATAAGGCCAGAGGATAAGTACCTAAGTGGTCCTTTGGCATCCTTTTGATGCCTTTTGAAAGACTATTAAGTGTCTGGATAATGAATTTCAGGAATTGCAGTCTCCCTAATAAAGGTTAAAAATTGGAACAATTAAAAAGTCACCTTCTCCTTAAGTTTCTAAAATTTTAATATTATTGAGTTTTTAAATATTATTTAACTTTAGACAAGGAAGAAGCAGTTTTTAAATTTTGTTGAAACATTACTAATCTCAAAGCACTCCTTCCTAGCTATCCCGAGGTGTTTTCCCACTCCAGAGATCTGATTCTTCTATTCCTAGTTTGTTGAGTTTTTGTCATGAATGGAGGTTGGATTTTGTGGAATGCTTTTTCTAACTGTCTTGACGTGATTATGTGGTTTTGTCTTTTATTCTGTTATAATGTATTATATTAACTCATTTTTAGATGTTAAAACAACTTTGTATTCTTGGGCTAAATCCTACTTGATTATGGTGAATAATTCACATTATATCTTGCTGTATTCGCTTCTCAAATATTTTAAGAATTTTTATCTCAATGCTCATGAAAGGTATTGTTCTGTAGTTTTCTAACATACCTCGTTCTGTGATTTAGTCAATTCTGTAGACTCCCTGGAATTCTACAATCTAGAGTTAGGCAAGCTTTTAAATCTGATTTTATAGTCTGACTGGGACTCCCAACAATCCTTTCTATTGATGGTCCTCAAACTTCTGCATGCGAATCACCCGTGTGTTGTTTAAAATACACATATTTACCCCAGTCCCCAGAGGTTTTCTGGTCAGGTAGGTCCGGATGGTGATTCTGATGCCCGCCCAAATTTGAGAATCTCAGTGACAAAAATCCCGCCAGGTAGTCCTCTCCTGCTGCACTCTGTCAGCTTACATATTTGAGCATACTTTGGGTCTCAGAATCAAGACTTTTAAAAAATCTGTTTTCCAAGTAGTAAGCTGAGAGTTGAAAGAAATAACCATCTGATGAGTCAACATTATTTATATTCAGTTGGTATGTTTAAGTCCACTGGAATCTTCTAATTAATGGTATAGCCAGAAGAAACAATCACCTGTAATTCAGAAAAGAGCATGATACAAATAGCATTCAGTAAAGCATATGGATTTAAACATTTGTGCACCACACGAATGTTCTATAGTCCAGTCTGATAATTATCGCTCATTGTCTTTTCACGGTGGCTACATTTGACATGTGAGATACTAGCTGGAGGATTGGAGCCAGTGGGTAGCAGGTCACTAGGATCCTTTCATCAGGGAAGATTGACTTTTGCTTGCCTATTTATTTATTTACTTATTTATTTATTTAGTTTTAAATTTTTGGCTGCGTTGGGTCTTCGTTGCTGCGTGCGGGCTTTCTCTCGTTGCGGCAAGCAGGGGCTACTCTTTGTGGCGGTGCGCGGGCTCCTCATTGCGGTGGCTTCTCTTGTTGTGGAGCACGGGCTCTAGGCGCATGGGCTTCCGTAGCTGAGTCCCTTGCTTGCCCTTTTGTATGACTCGGTTTTCTGATGGCTCTGTCCGTCCCTGACTTCACAGAAGAATTGCAGGCTCACCTGTACGTCAGTTAGCTGACGTTTTGGTCTTGTGTGCTGCTGGCCCACATTTTTCATCTTTTCATGATTAAGTGGGTCTTTTATCCAAGAGCTATTTTGATTTCTTTGAATGAATGAATATATGTTGGGGAAATTTTTTAAGTGATGTAACCACTGACTTGCTCACATGTGCCCGGTCTCTAGTCCCTGGTATGGCACTCACTTGCGTATAGAGAATTCAGAATTCCAGTATTCTTCAATAGACATATTTGTACTGGGCTCCAGCTCCAACCCAAATGATCTAAATCCGTGGAGCCAGAATCAGACACTCTGCATTTAAACAAACTCTCCAGAGATTTTTAAATTACTTGCATGAGAATCACCATCCCAAATCTTGTGAAATAATTAAAAATGTCTAATTAATTAGCCAGCAAGTAGAGATTGCCAATAAAATAATACCAAGCTGCCAGTGGGTGGAAATTTGAAAAAAATTTTTCTGTAAAGTTTACATTATTGGGACTTCCTTGGTGGTGCAGTGGTTAAGAATCCGCCTGCCAATGCAGGGGACACAGGTTCCATCCTTGGGCCAGGAAGACCCCACATGCCACAGAGCAACTAAGCCCATGTGCCACAACTACTAAGCCTGTGCTCTAGAGCCCTCGAGCCACAACCACTGAAGCCCACATGCTCTAGGGCCCACGTGCCACTACTACTGAGCCCACATGGTGCAACTACTGAAGCCCAGGCACCTAGAGCCCGTGCTCTGCAACAAGAGAAGCCACCACACTGAGGAGCCCGTGCACTGCAATGAAGAGTAGCCCCCACTTGCCACAACTAGAGAAAGCCCGCACACAGCAACAAAGACCGAAAACCAGCCCCCAAAAAAAGAAAATTAAAAAAAAAATTAAAGTTTCCATTAGTAAAAAAATACTAAACAGTATTACATAAACCTCTTGTAAAACATTTAAATTAGAGGATAAAATCATTCACAATCCCAAATAATTTCTCATATTAAAAAAGAATTTCAACATCATTTTAATCAATATCTTCTGAAATATTTATTTATCGGTTATTAAAAACTTCAAGAGAAAGTAAAAAGCTGGAGTGTTCCAAACATCTGCTGATTGTCAATTGGAAATTAGATAAAATATGAAATCATAATATTTATTTTTTAATTTTCTTTTTATTGAAGTCTAGTTGGTTTACAATGTTGTGCCAATCTCTGCTGTACAGCAAAGTGACTCAGTTATACACATATAGACATTCTTTTTTTATATTCTTTTCCATTATGGTTTATCACAAGGTATTGAATATAGTTCCTTGTGCTGTACAGTAGGACCTTGTTGTTCGGCCATCCTATATAATAGCTTGCATCTGCTAATCCCAAACTCTCAGTCCTTCCCACCCAGCCCCCAATCACAAGTCTGTTCTGTCTCTGAATCTGTTTTGTAGATAGGTTCATTTGTGCCTTATTTTGGATTCCACATATAAGTGATATCATATGGTATTTGTCTTTCTCTTTCTGAATTACTTCACTTAGTATGATAATCTCTAGTTGCACCCATGTTGCTGCAAATGGCATTATTTCATTCTTTTTTATGGCTGAGTAGTATTCCATTGTATATATGTACCACATCTTCTTTATCCATTCCTCTGTCAATGGACATTTAGGTTGTTTCCATGTTTTGGCTGTTGTGAATAGTGCTACTATGAAATAATAATATTTAAATAAAAAACATTTACATGAACAGTTTCTAAATTTTCACTTTACCAGCTGAGAAGCTAAAATTACATGACTGTCAGGTTCAGTACTGAATACCTACGAACCGTACATCTACAGGAGCTAGGCTTTGCTGATTTTAACATCTGTTTTATCCAGCTTCACCCTATTTGGTAACTCCAGCCAGGTATATAGCTACATGAACGTGTACACGCGTGCACACACACACAGTGTGGCCTTTATTTTCTCAGCGATCCTGATGAGTGTATAGGTGTTTTGACCATAGTCAACAGCAAAATATGCACAACCACAAACTGAGATTCCCTCTGATCACTGCTTCGAGCCTCCCGCTTTTCCTGTTTATCGCGGTGTCATCTCACCCACTGTCTCCACTGGGGAGGTGGTGGAGTGAGCCGCTGCTGAGTAACGTCAGGGCTGAAGATAAGTGTCGTTAGGAAGGTCGAGTCTGTTGGTAGGGACAACCCTCTGAGCTGCAGGGGTCAGCCTGCCCAGCCCCTCTGACCAGGTCCCAGGCTGTCTACCACACACACATCTGCCAGCTGCTGGTGGACTTGACGTTTTCAGCTGCACTCCAAGACAGCCTGACTTTGGCTCTAATGCATCCTTCTACTTTGGAGGGCCCCAAATATATTTCTGGAGTTGAGCTCAACTAGAGAAGCTGTCTGCTTCTGCTTAATATCACCTCCAGGGGACAACGCAGAACAACATTTGAAATCATTTTACATGAAGTTTCCCCATTCACAACTTCACTGGAAACCTTTCAGTATGATGTTTTCATGAGAGCTCATATTTTATTTTTTTTAAGCTCTTTATTGGAATATAATTGCTTTACACTCTTGTACCAGCTTTTGAGGTACACCAGAGTGAATCAGCTGTATTTATATATATATCCCCATATCCCCTCCCTCCCGCGACTCCCTCCCACACTCCCTGTCCTGGCCCTCTAAGGCATCACCCATCATCGAATTGATCTCCCTTTGTTATACAGCAACTTCCCACTAGCTATCTGTTTTGCAGTTGGTAGTGTATATATGTCTATGCTACTCTCTCGCTTCGTCCCAGCTTCCCCTTCGCCCCCTGCCCCCCCAACCCTGTGTCCTCCAGTCCAATCTCTGCATCTGCATCCTTATTCTTGCCCTGTCACTGGGTTCATCAGTACCTTTTTTTTTTTTTAGATTCCATATATATGAGTTAGCATACAGTATTTGTTTTTCTCTTTCTGGCTTACTTCACTCTGTATGACAGACTCTAGGTCTATCCACCTCATTACATATAGTCCCATTTCATTCCTTTTTATGGCTAATATTCCATTGTATATATGTGCCACATCTTCTTTATCGATTCATCTGTTGATGGGCATTTAGGTTGCTTCCATGTCCTTGCTATTGTAAATAGTGCTGCAATGAACATTTCGGTACATGTTTCTTTTTGGATCATGGTTTTCTCTGGGTATATGCCCAGTAGTGGGATTACTGGGTCATATAGTAGTTCTATTTTTAGTTTTTTAAGGAAACTCAAAACTGTTCTCCGTAGTGGCTGTACCAACCCACATTCCCACCAACAGTGCAGGAGAGTTCCCCTTTCTCCACACCCTCTCCAACATCTATTGTTTCCAGATTTTTTGATGATGGCCATTCTGGCCAGTGTGAGGTGACACCTCACTGTGGCTTTGACTTGCATTTCTCTAATGATCAGTGATGTGAGCTCATATTTTAAAATCCTGCTGCCTAATGGTCCACTCCATGATTTCTGGTTCACTCCACAGGGAGCTTAAGTGCATGTAAATTTCATAGAAATGTCTTTTTTTTCTTTTATCACCTTGTAAAATCTTTATATTACATATATAATTTTACCTATAGTCATAACAATTGCCATGAAAAGAATTCCCTTTATCCATGGCCCTTGTTTATTTATGCTTATACATCTTATCATCTTTTCCCTTCACAGTTCGCCTCTATTAATAAAAGCATCTAAACAGATTTGAAAACTAGTTATTACAGCAGCAATTTGTAATCGTTAATTTGGGTTTTGTCTACACTTTTAATGTATTCTTTTGTAGTCCTATTTGAGATTATATTTGTATCTCATTCCACTGTTTATAAACAACTTAAAGTCTTATTTGTATAACTATTAACGTGTTTCATATTAACAACACCTTTTTAGTATCTTCAAATCTCGGTTATCTGTTTTTTGAGATACAGCTTGTTTGCACTGAGTTTAGTCTGTGAAGATCAGCTTGCTATTATCAGGCCACTCCTTCCGATGGACATCCTCTTGAGGCTCTTGTCCATTTCAATGTTATCACAGGGGACAGTTGTCATCACTCTCTTTTACTCTTTTGGAGTGTTGGTGCACATGGTTAATAATGATACCCCTCCGTTCATGGCACCTACCGTCATGGGGAAGAAGGGAGGCCTCTCTTTGTCTTTTAATTCCCTTGTATCTTTTTCCCTTACTCTTATCTCCTCTTCCACACTGGAAACCGTTCTCATGTATTGAATGAATATTCGTTTGGTTTATATGTATTTTAAGCATCTCTTATTACCTTGGATGCCTGTAATTTTAATTACTGTAAATGATTTTATTGTATACATCTAACTGTGTCTCTCAGCGTTTTCCTCCGTGCTCTGTTTCTCAGTTCTATCCAGGTTACTATGTGTAGATCCAGTCCATCACTTCTAATTGCTGCAGAGTTCCCCACGCTGGACATTTATCACACTTTTTCCTAGTTCTCTTACTGGGATTCCATTTTCCTGTCTCCTTATATAATACTGCAGTGAGCAGTTTGAAAATATACAGCCTAGGGAATTGCTGGAAGAGTTACTATTTCCTGAAAGATGCCCTAGGCCTATCTTACTTTTCAATCCCAAGAAAGTCCTGCCTTTCATTCAAGGAGGTCCTGGTTCTCTTTGATGAAACACGATAGTCCAGTCTGCCGTCACCCCTATCACCTGGCATTGTGAAGCTCTCCTGACTGCCAGGCACTACGCTCGGTGCTTTCTCTGCACTGATTGACAGCAACCTGTGAGTAGGTGCCACTGGCATCACTTCAGAGATGAGTAAACTGAGGCCCAGAGAGGGGAAATAAGAACCCCCGTGCTCTTGCTTTTGTGCTGCTCTTGTGCACTTGTCACTGTGCTGTTCTAGGGATGCCACCTCCCTGCCCTCATGAAACTTAGTGTCTCATGGAGCTTGTGGGAGTGTTAGACCCACAGAATGAATGTATTGATAGCTGGAGGTCCGTGTTATGAAGAAATGCGGCATGGTTCATTAAGAGTGCTTGTTGTGGAAATGTAACTCGGACAGGAGCTAATAAGTTCTTTACCATCTTGTTTTTGTTTTTGTTTTTTATGGTAATTTATTTTGACAGGGATGTCAATACAATTCATTGGGGGAAAGTATAAATTAATTTTTATTGGAGTATAGTTGATTTACAACGTTCTGTTAGTTTCTGCTGCAATGTGGATCAGTTATATTGATACGTATACATATAGCTACTCTTTTTTTAGATTCTGTTCCCATGTAGGTCATTACAGAGTATTGAGTAGACTTCCCTGTGCTATACAGTAGGTCCATATTAGTTATCTGTTTTATATATAGTAGTGTATATATGTCAATCCCAATCTCCCAGTTTATCCCTGTCTCCCAATCTTGTTTTAATGTAAGTCAGCCTTCATGTCTATTTCCTTTCCTTCTCTGAGCTACCAGCTTTCTTGCTCTCAATTATCTTTGACAGAATCACTCCAGATTTTATATATGGTGTTATATATTTTATAATATGTTATATATATTCTCTAACACGTGTACGGTCACACTAAGTCTAAAGTTCATTCACAATGCTTCCGAGTTTAGGAATATCAATTTTCACATGAAACCTGCAAGCATATTTCTGGGATTTTAAGGAGGAATTTGGGGAAGGGAAAAATTTGGTAAAAAATTCAAATGATACCAAAAGTATACAATGGAAAGGAAGTTTGCTTCCTACTCCCATTCTGATCCAGACAGTTCCTCTCCTTCTGAGCAATTCCTGTTGCCAGTTTTCCTTATATCTTTCTAGAGATACGTATCGATAAATATACACATATCTAATCTACCTGCTTACGTGTTTGTACATTAAGAATTATCCTTCTTTTTACGAAAATGACAGTTATTCTTTGCCCAATTTTTGCCAATACTCAAGATTTTTAAAAACTAGACACACACACACTCACAGTTTTTTTTTTTTTTTTTTTTTGGCACACGGGCTTAGTTGCTCCAAGGCATGTGGGATCTTCCTGGAGCTGGGATCGAACCTATGACCTCTGCACTGGCAGGCAGATTCTTAACCGCTGCGCCACCTAGGAAGCCCACACTCACAGTTTTTTAAAGAATTCCAACAAAAATCTGTGGACCCAACACCAGGTTAAGATTAGAACACGGCTAGGACAGTTGACTCCCTTCTTGTACCTTTCCCTGTCACCTCCGCTCCCCTCCCCCATGGAGTCACCCCTCCCCACCCCCTGGGGCATTCTGTTTTACTACAAAGGGACATTTGGGGTTATTTCCGATTTTTGATTGTTGAATAAAGCTGCTGTGCACAGCTTTGAACGTGCCTTATGGTGGACATACATACTTCTCTCCATTGTTTACCTAGGAGCTGAGTTGCTGGGTCGGAGGGTATATATATGTTTGGCTTTTCTTAAATACTGCCAGACAGTTTTCCAAAGTGCTTGTACCGTTTCACTCTCACATCAGCAATATATGAAATTTCCATTTGCTTCATATCCTTGTTAACATTGGTGTTGTCTTATTAATTTTACCCATTCAGCAGTCCTATCTCCTTTTATATCCCTGAGGACAAATTGTGTTGAGTACCTTTTCACATGCTTACTGGCTATTAAAAATCCTTTTGTGAAGTGCCTTTGCAAGTCTTTTGTCATTAAAAAATTGGTTTGTGCTGTTTTTTTTTTTTCCCATTTTCCTAGCTGTAAGGTACATTGTACATTATGCTGTACTTAACTGAATACAGGATGCCATAAAATATGAGGCACCATTATTTGGGGCACTGAAATGGAAAGACATTGCCAGTTAAACTATGAAACAGCACTTTCCCGATAGTCCTGAGTGACTCGTGAATGAGTCATACCGGCCGCTTATTTTTTGAAATGGATGTTTTCTGAGGAAATCTGTAATTTCCTCTGCCATCAGTTGCACTGCTCAGCTTGTGATAGGTATATTTAGTATATTTTTGCATGTATCTTAATAACAAAAGCTAATAACAGCTTTATCTTACGGGTTTCTGCCAACCATAGGTCCCATTAGAAGACTTGGTTGTTGCTTTGCAAGAATATATTGAATTGCACTTGTTTAATATTATTAAAAATATTTGTTTTACTAATACCAAATACATATCCGGCTGCTGTTTTTGTGCCTTTCTATGCAGTAACTTTTCAGTGCCACATCAGACTGCAGTTATTTGAGGACATTTCATACGGCCAGCTCAACATCTGTAGCATCACCAATGCCCATAAGCCATTGGAGCTACCATCAGTACGAACAGCTACTTCCAAGTTTGGTAATGACAACTTTTCCATGACTGCTGTGTAGCCCGTAGCAATTGCAAAGTGCTGAGTCCAGGTTTTCAGACATGTTAAATGTGAAAAAGTGGATGTCTTAGAATCTGTGAAATATGGTGGCGTCATTTGTATAACCAGTGTCCTGTTGATCAGCCATTCTATTGTCAATGTAACAGACATAAGAACTGTTATTAATAAGTTGAATAAAGTAGGAAAAATTGAATTTGGGATCTTTAAAAAATTCAAACTTTCTTCACATTTATGCTATGGACCTATCCCCTAGTGCACAGAAAGACAGATATTCGAGGATAGGTATTACAGCTCACAAAATTTGCTGATAGATGAGACTGAGAGGAGAGATGTCCAGTTTTCCTCTTGGGCCATTGCTGCTGGTTAGTGAGCATTTGTTGGGATGGAGAGACGGAGGGAGAGGGTTTTGTTTGTTTATTTGTTGGAGTGACGATGGATGGAATCAAGAGTTTAGTTTTGGACACCGGAATGTCAGCTGATGATGTCAAGCTGGTGGGTGGATGTACCAGTCTGGAATTCAGGGGAGATTTGGCAGTTTAAGTGCTACATTCTCGTCTTTAAAATGCCTTTAAAGTCCGGGGCCTGGATGGGGTTATCAAGGGAAGAACTGTAGAGAGATGAAAAGAAGGCAAGGAAGAGCCCTGGGGCAGGCCAGCGTTTGGAGGAAAGGGAGAGGAAAAGGAATCAGCTAAGGGGTCTGAGAGGTAGCAGCCTGTAAGGCAGAAAGAGCAATGAGAGGGCTTGGTATACTAGAAGCCAAGTAAAGAACGGGGAAACAGTGATGAACTGTGGCGAGTCCCACCCATAGGACCAGTGAGATGAAGCCTGAGAACTGATTTTTGGATTTGCCAACATGGAGGTCCTTGGTGATCTTAATAAGCATCTCTCAGTGGGGGTGGCGGGGCTGAAAGCCTTGAAGGTCATGGATTCAAGACAGATTGAGAGGAGGGGAGGTTGTGATCGTGCATAGGTGTAATTCTTGTGAAGGATTCTGCTCTGCAGTGGAACAGAGAGATGGGTGGATTCCTGGAGTGGGGCAGGTGAGAGATACCATGGCGTATGGCAGTGATCCAGAAGAAAGGGAAAACCCATTATTAACATAGTCACAGGATTTCCCAAAGTCTCCTCTGTCACACTTCTACCTCTGAGGCAGGCAGTGCCATGTGACTGGATGGAGGGACAACCCCCGCTCCTGCCTAGTTCCCTAGCTGGTAGTTCCCCACCTGCTCTGCTGTTTCGCTGATACCACTGTCGCCGTGAGGGCTCTTCCCTGAGTATGACGTCCTTCCCCCTTCCTCAGCCGACTCACAGGCCGAGACGGTCGCGGGTGCTAGCTCCCTGTGCTGGTCTCGTCCGCTGCTCTGTTCCAGGCCCCGTCCTGTGCTTGGCCCCGTCCATTGAACCAATCTGGATGGAATCACGCAGTCGGGGCCTGAGGGCGGAGGCTAGGTCAGTGAGGAGACCCCGGTTCTAAGGCCACACCCTCCTGTGGCATTTTCCTGTCATCCAGAGAAGGGGCAGTTTCTGTTAAGGGCCAGGTAGTAGATATCTTCAGTTTTGCGTTCCTTGCAGCTACTCACCTCTGCCTTTGTAGCACAAAAACAGCAATAGGCCACACGTGAATGAAAGAAAGTGTTCCAGTAAAACTTAAAAAAACCAGGCAGCAGGCTGAGGTTTGCTGAACCCTGGTCCCAGGCACTTTAGAAGGAAATGAAGCCTGGCTTTCCTGAGAGTGATTCAGTGTGGCTCCCCCGGGTGCTTCCTCATTGAGTGTTCTTGGCCACTTCCTTAATAATTCATGCTAAAATTCCTATTTATGATTGATTTCACATTTACCAACCTGTATTTTCCACATCATCAGTTAGGAATCCTTGTCTTTTTCCCAAGTACCCATTCTTCACAATTCCAGCATCGAGGGTTGACTGGTTCAGTGGTCACATGTGCAATCATCTTAACGTCGCCTGCATGCCCAGTGTATTGGTGTATGTTGAATTTATTTACCACTATTGCTATTATCAAATAGTATTTATTAAAAAAAGAATAACAATCGCTATTTGTTGGATGCTTACAAAAGATTAGGCCTTGGGTACTTTCCACAGATTATCTAATTTAATCCTGATATTAACCCTGTGAGCAGTTATCATCACTGCCTTTACATAATATTAGATAAGACAATTCACTGTTCTTTCAGTCTTTCTTACCTTAGTTTTAGTTTTCTTTTAACTATGTTTTTTATATTTTTTAATTTTCTATTATTATTTTTTTAAAGATGGGTTTGTTTGTTTATTTATTTATTTATTTTTGGCTGCGTTGGGTCTTTGTGCTGCATGTGGGCTTTCTCTAGTTGTGGCAATCAGGGGCTACTCTTTGTTGTGGTGCGCGGGCTTCTTGTTGCTGTGGCTTCTCTGGTGGAGCACAGGCTTTAGGCTCGAGGGCTTCAGTAGTTGTGACTCGCAGGCTCTAGAGCACAGGCTCAGTAGGTGTGGTGCATGGGCTTATTTGCTCTGCTGCATGTGGGTTCTTCCTGGACCAGGGCTCGAACCTGTGTCCCCTGCATTGGCAGACAGATTCTTTTAATTAATTAATTAATTGATTTTTGGCTGCATTGGGTCTTCATTGCTGCACGCAGGCTTTCTCTAGTTGCGGTGAGCGGGGGCTACTCTTTGTTGCGGTGTGACGGTTTCTCATTGAGGTGGCTCCTCTTGTTGCAGAGCACGGGCTCTAGGAGTGCGGGCTTCAACAGCTGCGGCACATGGGCTCAGTAGTTGTGGCTCTCAGGCTTGGTTGCTCCACAGCCTATGGGGTCTTCCCAGCCCAGTGATCCAAGCCATGTCTCCTACACTGACAGGCAGATTCTTAACCACTGCACCATCAGGGAAGTCCCTGTGTTCTTTTTTTCAATTTTAACATCATTCTTATTGAAAAACTATAAGAAGAGTTGAGTGATTAGCCTTTTTCTCTAGTCTTAGGTGTATATTGTCTTTCTCTTTGAGCGGGGCTGAGAAATAATCTTTTATAGCAAGCCTCAGAAAATTCTGGACTTTTGCTTTCCCCATGATATTCTTTCAATGATGTCTACATGCAGTATTAACTACCTGTTAGTCTAGAGGCTGGCACTAAAGGAAACCAGGCAAGAGACAGGAACATTTTCTTTATGGTATCAACTCAACATATGAAGATTAGCATCAGCTTTTTTTAATACACAAAATAATTCAAGTTTGGTAAGTAGTTATCTAGGTTGTTTTCACAGCCCTTTTCCATAAACATCTTAAGATGGACAATTTTTCAACAGATGTCTAGTAAGCACCTGGTATAACAACATAGGATGCTATGTGTAGGGGACAAAGATCTTGCATGTCATGAAGTGCACAGATTATCAAGGGGGCAGAGAATTAAATAAGCAGCTGTAAGAAAGTGTGATAGGTGTTTTATCTAGACTTAAGGAAGTTCAGGATGCTGTAATACCATGTAACACAAGCAAGCACCTAGGCTTGTCAAGGGGGCTTATTTCCTGAAGTGACATTTAGATGACATTTAAATTGAGATTGAAGCGTTTGTATTGCTTAGAGAGAGGGGATGTCTTAGTCGGCTTGGGCTGCAAGCCGTGAGAGAATACAAAAGTTATGTGTCTTAAACACCAGAATTTAATTTCTCACAGTTCTGGAGGCTGGAAGTCCAAGATCAAAGTGCCAACAAAGTTGGTTTCTGGTGAAGCCTCGCTTCCTGGCTTGTAGACATCCACTTCGTCGCTGTGCCCCACAGGACCTTTCTTCTGTGTGCAGGGAGAAAGTGGGGGTGGGGGTGGGGGAGGGAGCAGGGCGCTTATGCTCTGGTGTCTCTTCTTATAAGAACATCAGCCCGACAGGATTAGGGCCCCACCCTTTTGACCTCATTTAATCTTAATTACTTCCTTAAAAGCCTTATCTCCAAATGCATTCACACTGGGGTTTAGGGCTTCAACCTATACATTTTGAGTAATCTGAAGGGTTCTGTGTGGTTTGACCATGGGTTGCCTAGAGTATGAGGGCTGTGGTGAAGGCTGAGGGTGGAAAGAAGGTCTGGTTTGAACTCTCTTCACATTAGGAAATCTTGGGAATTTCACTGCTTTGTTTTGTTTTGTTTTTCCCTCAAACTCATATCAAAAAAATAGAGCTCTGGACTAAGAGTAGAAGATCTAGAGCTTAATAACTGAAACTTTGGATGAATCATTTGAGCCCCAGTTTCTTTGACTTAAAAATAGAAATTAAAACCCTTGACTTCCTGGATTGTTGCATTGTCTGAGATAATAGTTATGGAATGTCTTAGAAACTGAAAAGTACTGTGTAATTATTGAAGATTGTTCATTACTTTTTCAATCTTAAACCAAACCAACTAGTTCTTCCTGCAAACACATTCCAAGAATTTGGTGTCCTTCCCCTTTGTGACTCACACTCATGGCCCCGCGTGGACCACAGGTCAATCCTGTATCTCTTACGGCACCCTGGTACGCTTATGTTCTTTATCATTTCCCCTCTACTCATCTTTTTTTTTTTTTTTTTTTTGCAAATATGTTTATTTATTGGCCAAATTGGGTCTTTGTTGCTGCACATGGGCTTTCTCTAGTTGCGGCGAGTGGGGGCTCCTCTTCTTTGTGGTGCATGGGCTTCTAAGTGCAATGGCTTCTCTTGTTGTGGTGCATGGCTCTAGGTGCATGGCCTTCAGTAGTTGTGGCACACAAGCTCAGTAGTTGTGGCACACGGGCTTAGTTGCTCTGAAGCATGTGGGATCTTCCTAGAGCAGGGATCAAACCCATGTGCCCTGCATTGGCAGGTGGATTCTTAACCACTGCACCACCAGGGAAGCCCCTAAATAATCATTTAAGGATAAAGGTGAGTGAGCTATGATCAACACCAGTACTCGAAGTGCTTGTAAAACATGAGTTGACCTTGCTTAAATTTCAGAAACTAAAATGTTAGTACACATAAATACATTTTTTTTGCAGCATTGAAAAACTCTAGTCTATAATTTACCTGCTTGCTAAGAATAAAAGTGTTGCCTAAAGGTTTAAGATATTCTTTTCTAGAAATAGATTTAATGCATGTTATTCTGTTTTCCATCTGTGCTCTCTCTACTACCACCTAGTGGAATAAATGCAAGTTTACCTGTCAATTAAAATCAGCAAAGGAAATGAATAAGATGAAATTTATCTGTGAAAACTATTTCCATAATGATGAGTTATTGTTGCCTTTTTTAGTAATGTGTAGGTTGCAAAGAATATATGAGTGAAAAAAGCCCAGGCATTCATGTGGTATCTAATAAAATGCTTATCAGCTTGTCCATAAATAAGCAATTTTATTTAGAACATTAAAAGCTAGGTAAATTATTGAGACTGTGTCCTTCATATTGTATTTCTAAATTATGTTGAGAAGCATATTAATTCCTCAATACAGTGGTCAATAAAAAAATTTGTTTAAATATTAAGCTTCAAAGCACCCCTGATAGGTAAATAAAACTGCAGAGATGAGTGTCAATTTTTATCAAAGTTGGGAAGAAAGGCAGGTGTGTGTGTTATTCTGAGGATTTCTTTTCCAAATAACGAAATCCAAAAAAGCAAATGGAGTTTAAGGCTCCTCATTCTTCATCAGTAGGGGTGTCTTCTTCAGCCCCCACTAAAGAACAGACATAGATGAGCAAAAAACCAAA
Organism: Hippopotamus amphibius kiboko; assembly: GCF_030028045.1. Lineage (NCBI taxonomy): Eukaryota > Metazoa > Chordata > Mammalia > Artiodactyla > Hippopotamidae > Hippopotamus > Hippopotamus amphibius. The sequence continues at coordinate 59,735,191 of NC_080197.1, forward strand.
ACTTGTTGTCACTTGCTGACTCATTTCATTAACTCAGTTATCCGTTACCTATTATCCGTTTGCTCTGGGGCCCAGCCAAGACTTGCGTGGTCCTCATGTTCACATGGAGTATGAATGGACTCAGCTTCCCATTTCCTAAGCCTTTCTGATGGCATCAGTGTGCACATATACAAACACATTTTATTATGCTCGTGAATATTTTACCTACCTGATTCTTTATGATTTTGGCATAAGTAGTGGGTGAGGGTCCTTGAGCTAGTAGGTAGTGGAGAAGGAGATTTAATTGAAATTCAGAAAAAAATATATCCCCAGGTTCACTTTCAATCAGTTTCATCAAGTATTACAAAAGCCATAAAATCAGGGGAATTGAGTCTCTTCTAATTATTTCCACGACAGACCGCTACACCATCCAAGCAGACTAGACTGCTTTTGAAGACTAGACACATGTATTTTATATCCCAAGACTTAATGTAATAGTCCTGACTTGTTTTCTTATTCATGTGGTATTAGCCCAGAGGCCTTTTTTGCCTTTATAATACATAGCCCTCAAAACCTTTCAGTCTTAATTTTCCTCCTTAAAAAAACAACTGTCACTAATTACTTAGAACTGCCTTTGTGCTGGAGGAATGTGTATGATTTTGCATCGTTGGCTTGCGATTTTCCAGTATTGGTGGGAAAGGCCATTTTCTTTGTCATTCCTGACACTAATTCCTGAGTCTTTCATCCTCTCGTCTTTTTTTGGGGGGTTGGGGGGGGCGGGGGTTGGTATCTTGTCTGGTGTCTTTGCTTCTCGCTAAGCTGCACTCTTGCTGTCTGCTGTCTGTCACAGTCAGGTGTACTAGTGACACATTCCCCTAAGACCGCTGCCTGCTGGAGGCCCAGGTGTGTCCTGGAGCAGTCAGCAGTCAGAAGCAGAAGAGCAAGTTGGAGAAGCAATTATTAGATTTCACCCCCAAAGACTGAAATCACATTCTTCCCTTTTTCAGTTCCCAGTCAGTGCAACACTGAAAGGTGTTGGGCTAGTTGTTAAAACTACACTCCTAAAAAAGCCTCCTAATAAAAAAAATTGTCAAATTTGCTTTTCCTTTAAAATCATAACTAAAGCAAAGCAAAATGGAACCGAAGCACCCCATTCTCAGTGTTTTCTTCTTAAAAGAGAAGACCATCAGGCTCTGTGTAACTCAGTTTTAAAAGTAACAGCTGTCCTGAGATAGTCCCTTCTGGGAGATTGTTGCAGATCTATTCTAGACTTTGGTGTTTGCATTTTAAATTAACAGTTGTGTGTACTTTTACTTTATTACAGCCTTCTTTGGGAGTCAAGAAGCCTACTAAAGCTCTGCTCTTTGTAATCTTGAGCCCAGTGGGACCTTATTTTTCAAGTGGAAGCTTTAATCCAGTGTCCCTGTGGGCCAATCCGAAGTATGTAAGAGCCTGGAAAGGTGGGACCGGGGACTGCAAGATGGGAGGGTAAGTCAGTCTGTGTTTCCGTCTAAAGGAAAGAGTCCCTTATGACCATTTAGTTATTGCCATTTCACTTCAATACAAGTACATATACTAGCATTCACATTGTAATGCTCATTTTTATTTTGTGTTTAGTTTTCAGTGTTTTGAATGTGCTAGTTGTTTAAAGAATAACCTTTGTGGCTCCTTGTAAGGGAGAAACATTAACTGTTATATATAATGTTATAGGGACTTCCCTGGTGGTGCAGTGGTTAAGAATCTGCCTGCCAATGCAGGGGACACGGGTTTGATCCCTGGGCAGGGAAGATCCCATGTGCCACAGAGGAACTAAGCCCACGAGCCACAGCTACTGAGCCCGTGTGCCACAAATATGGAAGCCCGTGCTTCTAGAGCCTGTGCTTCACAACAAGAGAAGCCACTGCAATGAGAAGCCCCCACTCGCCACAACTAGAGGAAGCCCGTGTGCAGCAACGAAGACCCAACACAGCCATAAATAAATAAATAAATAAATAAATAAATAAATAAATAAATAAATAAAATTTTAAAAAGGATATATATCTAGCAAGAACTGAAGTAACTAAACCAGGAATAAAAGCAGTGCTCTGAATGAGCTGCCCTGGAGGCTGGTCCCTGACCGCAGGCTGGCAGTTGGCATTCAAGGGCATCTGGTGCTGGGCCCCAAGCTCTCAGTTGGCTCCAAGGAGTCCTGTCTGGGGAAGGTGCCTGCTTCACTGAAGTGCTGTCTTCATTGCCACGGATTGTAGCCATACCTGCTGCCAACTGGCTGAGGGACAGCCCTGCTTTGGCTCGGTCAGGCCAGTCTCATAGGCCATATGTAGCTGGCTGGAAATAAAAGAGCATTTGAAAGTGTTAGACAATTTCAGGGGTGGACTTGGCCGTGAATCGGGAATGCCCCGATGGGTGAAAAAGAATAGCTGGATTAACTAGCGTGGCTCTTCCTTTGTGTGTATCACACACCCAGAGCAGCAGCAGGCCTGCAAGGTGACTCAGTGGCTGTCTTCTGGGCCCTGGTACAACATGGAGATTCACGGAGCCCTGGGAGAATTGAAGGATGTGCTGCTGGGATGCCAGAGAGACACTGACAGCTGGCTTTGACCCTTCCATAGACATTCTCTAGCTCTTTCTTTTCTACCAAAAAAAAAAAGCATGGAGATAAAATTCCATGTCCTGTCATTCCTGTTGGTGTTCCCTCATAACTGCATTCCCTCAAGGGGTTAGAGAAATCCGGGTAGAGGCCATCAAACTAAGAAGTCATTCCTTCCTAAGTCCTAGGTTAGCCAGGTCGAAAACTACTTTTGTTTGTTCTCTCGATGTCTTTTTCACTTGTTCAGACTTCTTCACAGAGCGTGTGCATATGCACCCCTGCATGCCATCTGTATTACTCTGGAAAACTTCTCTTAGAGTGCACATTGCAGTAAAGCAACAATCTTGATGAAGAGATAATAAAAGTTTTTCTTCTTTAAATCTTGCTTTCTAGCTCCCCCTACCTGCCTGGGAAAAGATAACCTGGGGACACTGAGAAATTGCAGGGAAATCTTTAGTTTGGTGTCTGGGCAGATTGTTATTTGTTGTAAAGAGGATATAATGCAGTCTCACAGAATCTATGATCACTAGGGCAATTAAAAATTCATACTTTTCGGGACTTCCCTGGCGGTCCAGTGGCTGAGACTCCACGCTTTCACTGCTGGGGGCGAGGGTTGGATCCCTGGTCAAGGAACTGGGATCCTGCATGCCAGGCAGCACTGTCAAAAAAAAACCCCAAAACTTTCTGTACAGCACAAAGCAGAAGCTCCAGTGTTACTATGTACACCTAATGTATCAATATTGGCGCCTCAGTTACAATAAGTGGACAGCACTAGTGCAAGATGTTAATCATGGGGAAACTGACGTGGGGGAGAAAGGGTATATATAGGAGCTCTTTCTGCTCAGTTTTTCTGTAAACCTGAAACTGCTTTAAGAATGAGTCAATTATAAAAGAAATTAATAGTTTGGCTCATTGAGCTCAGGTGGACCAGGATCGATGGACGTTGACTTGAAATTTCTTAGAGAAGAGAGTGCTAGATCTCATCGGTAAAAGGGAAAATGGCAAGAGGGCAGGCAGGAACTAAAGAATTGACTTGTCACATCCCTGCCTGTTGTTTCCAAGAGGTTCCAAAGCTCTGTACTCCTGTACTTCCATCCTGGAGGAGTCCAAGGGAAACAAATGATTTTGCATTGACCATCAACCAATTTAGCGGACAGAGACGTTTGGCAGCAACCTTAGATTTGCGTGTTATTGCTCTTTTCTAAACCTAATTAATTTAATAGTTACCTTCTAAACTTTTTTAAAGTCAATTAAATAGCTGCTGATTTTCATAAGCTCAAGAACTTTATGCTTTGTATCTAAGTGGATCAGAGGAAGGGAGAGGAGAATATATATATATATTTTAATTCTAACATTTTCTCACCGTTTTGAAGCCATCAGAGATGATATTTTCCTTTTATTTCTAAATGTACATTAGTGAGAAGAGTAACAGTAGCACACAGCTGAAGGAGAGTTCTAGCACAGTAGTTCTCACTTGTGGGTGCAAATTGAAGTCACCTGGGAGAGCTTTTCCATTGAGTGATGTCTGGGTTCTCCCCGCACCCCACCCCGAGATTCTGGTTTAGTTGGTCTGGCAGAGAGCCTGAGCATCAGGCTTTTTTTTTTTTTTAATTTTTTTTATTTATTTTTGGCTGCATGAGGTCTTCATTGCTGCACGCGGGCTTCCTCTAGTTGCCGCTGGCGGGGGCTACTCTTCGTTGCAGTCCTCGGGCTTCCCATTGCAATGGCATCTCTCATTGTGGAGCACGGGCTCTAGGCTCGAGGGCTTCAGTAGTGGTGGCACGAGGGCTTCAGTAGTTGTGACTTATGGGCTGTAGAGTGCAGGCTCAGTAGTTGTGGTGCACGGGCTTAATTGCTCTGCATCATTTGGGATCGTCCCGGACCAGGGATCGAACCTGTGTCCCCTGCATTGGCAGGCAGATTCTTAACCACTGCGCCACCAGGGAAGTCCCAGGGTTATTTTTATTGTGCAGCTAATACTGAGAAGCACTGAGCTAGAAGCCAATCTTTCATCGGAGGAACATCTTGATTCCCAGGCAATTTCTTAGTTTGCTAGTTAATTTGAACTAATTTAGGCCTCTCCCTCTCTCCATCTTAATTTTCCTCTTTTTTCCCTTATATTCTTATTCTGCATTTGAGTGCAAGCTTTGAAGTCAGAAGGACCTGGCTCAAAAAACTAACTTCCTTGGGCGTGTTACCAGTCTAAGCCTCAGTTTCCTCATTTATAAAGTCAGGGTAATAATGCCCACTTTATGAGGATGACGTGAGATAACGTAAAGCACCTAGGACCCTGGCCGGCACATAGGGAGCTCTCAGCAAGTGTGGTGTTAGAACCTAGCAGTTACCAGCGTGGACTTGGAAATCAGAGATATCTGAGAATCACACACGTATCTGTGTGATCTTATACAATTAAGTCCTCTCTTCCCGCATGTCCTCAAAAGCATAAAGTGTAGGGTTGTGTTAAGACGATTCATTGAAATAATGGGGTTAAGTACTTAGTACCCTGCCTGGTAGGTGGTACCCTCTCAACAGACAATAGTTTGTATTGTAAGGCTCTCTTTCTTGTTTCATGTCCTGGACTCTATCTTAGGAGCAATCAATTGGATTTCGCACAGTACAATTTACTCTTTGGGAGGGATGTACTTAATATTTCTAGTCTCCCAGATTCGATTATAAATTATATTAAAATTTTTTCCATGTAGACAGTTTTCTCTCCAAGGACACGTATTTCTCTTCTGAATATTAACAGCACGTGGGAGGAAACCCAAATATATTACCAAGGTATCAATTACCCTGTGGCCATTAATAATACAGTTTACACCTGAGAGAGAATTTTGATACACACTTGTGTTTGGGGAAAAAACCACCTATAGATAAATACTCCTTTTCCTTTCAATGCACTGAAGCAGTCAAGGTCTTTAGTTCTTTGTCCTGCCCAAGTAGCTTTACGATGCTGGGGAGCCATGGTTTTAATTCAGCCATACTCTCAAAAATGTGTGTGTGTTTTTACAAATTTCTTTGAAAGGCCAAATATGCACGCTGAAAATTCTCTATGTGCATTTGAACAGACCAAAGGGCATTGAACTCAGGAGAAAATTTGTTTCTTTATTTTCAGATGTTTTCCTCAACAGTGTTATCTTATGAACTAGAGAAAATTCAATTAAAATACTCATTAAAAAAAAAACCCTTAATTTCACTAGGATATAACAGGCTTATATAACCTGTTTCTTAACTTTTATTATTTTATTTTTGCTAAACAATCTATGCATTATATAAGGCAAGTATTTTTATTTGCCAGATGAATTCAGGGAGGCAGAAATATGAGCTGACTTGCTCACGTTCATTTATAACCCAATGGTAGAAGTAAAAGAGCTGCCTCTGGGCCTGCTGGCCCCAGACCCATGCCCTGTCTATCAAACTCCCCTGCAGGCCGGTTTGTACTTATTAAAAGGTATTCATAATTTAACCCAGTTACTTCCTATTTGCCATCATTTCTGAATATGGGTGGTCTGACATTTTATGGTCATTAAAATTAAAAGCCTCCTATATGTTAGAATTGTGTAATCTCCAGATTGACTAATCATTTACATAAAATGTAAATGATTAGTCAATTTACCTGTGTTTTGAAGGATACATTTTGAGGGTCTTTTAAACGAATCTTAACACCTTGGTGTGAGTAAACCTCATCAGGCCCCAGACTGCAGTAGCCCTATAGTACGATGCGTTTCCCATAGCTTTCTAGAATTGTTTAGTTATTAGTCAATAGTCTTTGAGTTACAAGTCAAAACCAGCTCAAACCATCTTAAGCAGAGTAGGGACTGATTGGCTCATGTAAGTAGGATGGTAGCTGTGGACCAATAGGAACTTAAATCATTGTTGCCAGGTGTCTCAGGTGCCCTTGCCCGTCCTGCCCACACTGCTTCCACCCCAGTCTCTCTCTTCCCTCCCTTTCCCTCTCTTTCCCTCCTGTCCCCATCTCTTGTCATAGCTTCCGGCTCTGCGTTAGCCTAGGGCTCCCTACTTCAGATGCTTTCCCCTTTGAAGGCTAGTGATCATGGACGCAATAGACCCAGGTTTACATCATAGCACACAAGCTGCCACTCCTCCCAAAGGGAGAAAATATATCTTTCAGGTTTCGTATGTTGAAATGAATGAGTGAATGAATTCAAAGAAGAACTTAAGAGCAGCTTAGTTACTCGCGCACCCTTTTATTCAGTTGTGGCAGGGCAAGGTGCTATGATTGCCAGCCCAAGCAGAATGACTTGGCTCTGTGCGAAGAGCCAAAGAGTACATAGCAGAAAGAGTACCTGTGCAGGTGAGAATGGCAGGTAGACACTGTGATACATGACTTTTGTGCTTACCTTAAACTTTGACTTATGCAGTACTACACATTTTAATCTTGCCCAGATGTAAAAGAGATCATTTAAAAGACTTGGGTGGGGACTTTCCTGGTGGTGCAGTGGCTAAGAATCTGCCTGCCAGTGCAGGGGACACGGGTTCCCTCCCTGGTCCAGGAAGATCTCACATGCCGCGGAGCAGCTAAGCCCGTGCACCACAGCTACTGAGCCCGTGTGCAACAACTACTGCAGCCCGAGCACCTAGAGCCCATGCTCTGCAATAAGAGAAGTCTGCACACTGCAATGAAGAGTAGCCCCTGCTTGCCACAACTAGAAAAAGCCCCGGGGGCAGCAACGAAGACCCAATGCAGCCAAATAAATAAATATTTTTTTAAAAAATACAATGAATAAAAAGCCTGGGTGGATATTTTGTGGCAGGTAACATTAATGCTTTGTAGTATGTTTGTTTGTTTCTGTGTACCTCTCGGGGCTTCATAGTCCAAGGATGGGTCTAGGATTTTTTTCCTAGTCCTAACTATCTTATGGGAGTGCTTCTCAAACTTGTTTGCTAATGTCCTTTGAAAGCTGAGGAAAGTGAATTATACAGCCATGGGCGTAGGAAAGCAAGCAAGCATCACATTTATTGGAGGACTGTCATGTTTTATCTAAAACATTGATTCATATTTTGTATTATACTCCATAATTTTCCCATTTAAGTTTAATAGAAGATAAATTTAAAATATTACTTCCTTTGCTGCTAAGGCAGCATAAAATTGGAGAACTCATTAATGAGGACAGTGAGAGAGCTAGGCATCGTTAGGAATGAATCTACCCTTTCCAAATGAAATTTTAAGGTATTAAAAACATTAATATTTCTGTTTAGACTTCAGGTCTCCTTCCAAATGATAGACCAATTGTCAAAATATCTCTTTTTACAAAAAGTCAATTTCAAGATAATTAAATTTCTTGTCTCTTTACTTTGAGTGTGTTCTCCATGTTTTGTGTGTGTGTGTGTGTGTGTGTGTGTGTGTGTCTGTGTGGGGGGGGTGGGGGGTAAATGTTAATTGTATCTTACACTCTGATTCACAGAGGAAAGTGCTCCACTACCAAGTTTACTTAAACTTCTCCTAGGGGTCAGGTAACAGATGAATGAATGAATGAATGAATGAATTGCTAAACTACATTGTCATTTCAGGAAGATATGCCGTGTTCCTTTGATTTTAAATAATCCAAGATGAATAGTGCTGGTTGATAAAAACAGGCTTTTGGAATACTTTTGGTTAAAATCAGGATTTTTAACACCCTGTCTTACCATTTAGGGAATTTAGCCATTGGACATTAGGCATTTCTTGGTTCTACTGAAAGGTCTCAGAGCACAGGGTTGGTGCTCTGCTCATTTATACCTGTAACTTGGTGGTAATTACTTCTTTAAGCCTCAGTTTCTCATCTGAACCATGGAAATAGTGATCATGGCTAACTCATAGTGATGGTGTGGGATTTAAATGAAATAATTGTGTAAAATTGATTGGTATGTGAAAAAATACTCAATAACTTTTAACTGTTGTTAACTTGTCTATTTACCTGTGTTCTAACTTTTCGAGTTAGAATTCCACGATTTTCCTTTGCTCTTTCTCTCTCTCAAATGAGTGCAGTTAGACCATTTAGGTTCTCTAATGTGTCTCCTGTAACATTACGCAGTTAAGTAGAGAGTATATATTATTAAGAACATAGTACATTGACTACATCCGCCTGTGAATTAAAGACTTACTGGGAGGTAGGAGCTGAAGTAGTGTCATAATCAGTATGCTTCCTCTTTCTCAAAAGGAATTATGCCTCATCTCTTTTTGCCCAATGTGAAGCGATGGATAACGCGTGTCAGCAGGTCCTGTGGCTGTATGGAGAGGATAATCAGATAACTGAAGTTGGAACTATGAATCTTTTTCTTTACTGGATAAATGAAGATGGAGGTAATCCACTCAGATTTGAGCTCTTTGCTATTTTTCAGTCATTTTCAGTGGGACTGGAAAGAAAAGAACTAGAACCTTAGAACAAGAGAATAAGTAGTACACTTCCAATATCTAAGAAATTCTGTGCTTTTGCTGTCTAAGTAAACATGATTTAACTTTACAGAATTTATAAAGATTTTAGGTTTTGTTTTTGTTTTTTGGCTTTAGATGTAATTACTACTGAGATGTCAACTTAAAGAATTTAAATCTCCACAGTTTGAAGATATGTTGTCTTATCTCCTTTACCATCTTATCTTTTTTCCTATCTGAAATCCCTCGAATTTGGAGATGGGTATCAGATCAATTCAGTGGTCATTTACCATATACTATGTATAAAATGCTGTAGCAATGAACATAGTGTACTGTTTCTACTGATGAAATTTAGTGTACTCTCTTGCTGTAATTCATTTAACGATCTTTCTATATATTTTGATAATACATTAGAAGCCTTCCAGATTTACTCTCAATTTGAATAAAGGACACTATTTTTAAGGACACATTGATCTATTTGGGGATTGTATTTAGATTCTGGTTCATTCAATACTATTAATATATATGTCTACTATAAAAATCAGTACTTCTTTATTACCTTTAATATCCTGAATGCTCATTTTATCCCTCTTTGGTTGTTTTTTTTTTTTTAATTAGTTGGCAGAGACCACAGGGGTTCAGTGATGTTTTCACAAAGTCTGTGGTATTGTATTAAATGGTATTTTTCCCAGTAATGGGGGGAAAAATACATATACATGCATTTATTTTCATCAGAATTTTAATAGTCAAAAAATTTAGAAACATTTTTAGTCTTGTTTATGTTCCTTGTTTATTTCACAGTACCAAGTGTAGAGACTAGAAATGTAAAATGATAAGTTTCCAAATACTTATGATGTCTTGGGACTGTTTTTGTTTTGTTTTGTTTTGCTATTTTAATTAATTTATTTGTTGGCTGCATTGGGTCTTTGTTGCTGCGTGCAAGCGGAGGCTACTCTTCGTTGTGATGCACGGGCTCCTCATTGTGGTGGCTTCTCTTGTTGCGGAATATGGGCTCCAGGCACGTGGGCTTCAGTAGTTGTGGCACTCGGGCTTCAGTAGCTGTGGCGCACAGGCTTAGTTCCTCCGCGGCATGTGGGATCTTCCAGGACAGGGATCAGAACCCACGTCCCCTGCGTTGGCCGGTGGATTCTTAACCACTGCACCACCAAGGAGGTTCTGGGACTGGTTTTAATTAAAATTTTAAATGAAGTTTTAATTTTAAAGCAGCCATAGTAGCCTCTATTTCTCTTTTGTTATTTGGCTACAAACAGAGGAAAATGGTGATTCAGATGTGGCTAATTTTGGAGCTAATTTGAGCATTACTTGCAGAGAGTTGTAAGATGAGCCTTATATTCCAGTCAGAGTTAGAAAAAGCAGAAGGTGTGGTGAGTACACTGTGTCCTGGGGTTGACCATTGGTGATCCTTGGCATATGAAAAGCCAGATATACAGCATGCTTGTTCTTTCATACCAGCTGTTTGTACTTGGCACTCTGTAAAAACAAAATTTGTACTGGAATATTTGTGATTTCTAAATTTGAGTTATTGTCTATGACACATCAAAAGCTGTGCTTGAAGGTTGACGGCCAGTGTTGGACTCTGTACTTAGGAGATAATAAACTGATTCAGCTCACTCTTTCCACCTGCCCACTGCCATCTCCACCCCCCAGAAAACCCACACAACCCCATACAACACCAGTGACAGAAGTGGCACCATCCTTATTTATGGATGAGGGATGTCAGAATTTAGTCTGAATCATAGCTACATGATTTAACTAGAAACACCAGAAACTGTCCTGGTGAAAAATGACTGCTTATACAAATAATAATTATGAACCATTTCCACCATGGCTTTTAAAGGTCAGAAGAGAAATGAATGAATTTGTTTTCTGACTCTTATAAGATATACAAGACCTTAAGAGTTACTCTTCAGGTTATGGTTGCCTGAGATAAGTTTAGTTTTAATATGAAGGTGCTCCTTTAATTTGAGGCTGTTCACCTGACAAATCAGATAAAACTTGAAGTCAGGAGAAAGGAAATGGAATGAATGTTTGAATAGTACTTTGAGAGAAGTAAGTAGAATGTCAGGAATAACCTTTGGGCTTTAAAAAAAAAAAAAGACTTTGAAGCAACTCCAGTAACTTTGATTTATACCATGTGGCTTTAGGAAAATACAAAGAATGAGTTGAAAATCAGCAAAATATTGTTTTTTTTTTCCTCCCAAACTTTACCAGCAGGTGGTATAAGCAGAGTTCTTCCCAAGAGCACCCACTCTCACTGTTCCTTTGGGACAAGGTGGCTGCCACAAGGCTGTGCACTAGCTTGTGGCACTTGGCCTGCCACTGATGTGGTTTTGTGTTTTGTTTTTGTTTTTAAATTGAAGTATAGTTGATTTACAATGTTGTGGTAGTTTCAGGTGTACAATAAAGTGATTCAGTTATACATACATGTGTGTGTATTGTTTTTCAGGTTCTTTTCCCTTTTAGGTTATCACAGAACACTGAGTATATTTTCTTGTGCTGTACAGTAGTAGGTCCTTGTTGGTTATCTATTCATGTGGGTTTTGATTCCAGTAACAGCAGCCCTGGTTATAAGATCACGTGGCCCCAAATTCTCCTTTTTTATGCTGTTGATGAGTAATTTAACACACACTTGCTATTGACTGCTGAGAAAACAATTTTACCTTGTACCCGACACTGGAGCCACCTTGTGAGTAAGACTCAGTCATCGTGGTCGAGCTCGCAGTTGGTTTGGGAGCACTCCTCCCGCGTGGCTGCCTACTCACCTCCTTCAAGTCTTTGCCACACACCCCATTCTCAGGACGGCTTTCTCTGCACACCTTAACACACATCTTAAATAAAGTCTCCCCGCCAGCACTCCCCATCACCTTCCCCTTTTTTCCCTCCGTCATCTAACATACTATTTAATGTCATTATTTGCCTCTTCCTGTTAGAAAGTAAGCAGGGAGTTACCTCGGTTTTGTTCACCTGCTGTATCCCTAGTGCTTAGAGCAGCCAACAGCACGGATACTGATACTGAGACGCTTAGCATGTATTGTTGAACGAATGAAGAATTGTGTGGATGGTGTTTCGGGCATCAACGCAAACCCACATTCCTGGTTTCCATTAGTGCTTGAATTTGGGAAGTCACAGATGAATCCTGCTGTGATTGCTTCTAAATTCTTCACCTCCCCAAAATGATTTCTCTGTCAAAAACAAGCTGCGTTCATGAGCTCTGTTTTCCTCCTGTTGAGCAATCTGGAGCTCGTTCTGGCTCTTGTGAGCATGTTTGTGGTTGCAGAGGAAAATGAATACTTCTCACCCAAATGTTGTCATGTCATCATCTCTGTCTGGCAACCAGAGAAGCAGATGTTCTGTTCCTTGACCTCAGGCTAGTGGTTACAGTTTTGGGTGTTAAATATATTTCACAAAACTGCATTTGCACATGTGGGACCGCTGTTTTCATTTAACTTTGTGCAGTCTTTAGAACTCAGCAAGTTTTAAGAAGGGTCTGGTTTGGGGGCACTAGAAGTGTGTGTCCTATATGTGTGGAATGTGTCTGCATATAGGCACACACATATAGACCTATACATTTATATATCCAGCTAGCTTGCTATTGCAAAACACGTTTATTTTGAGACCAACACTTCTAAACATGACAAAAAGTAGCCCTAAGAACATTGCCAAGGACAAATTTTCTTCTTTTGAGAAAGTGGTTTTCAGCAGACGATTTCTAGAAACAAAATTTAAAGGAATCATACAGCTATAGCCTAGCAAAAAGGATTCTTCATTTATTTTTTCTTTTTAGCTCTTTATTGGAATATAATTGCTTTACACTGTTGTGCCAGTTTTTGCTGTACAATAAAGTGGATTAGCTGTATTTATACATCTATCCTCATATCCCCTCCCTCCTGCGACTCCTTCCCACCCTCCCTATCCCAAACCTCTAAGGCATCACCCACATGCTAATCTTCTCTGTATCGTTCCAGTTTTAGTATATGTGCTTCCGAAACGAGCAGCACTCATTTATTTTTTTATTCAAAAACATTTATTATAGTACCGCTCAGGGCCAGGCATGTTGTTGAGTTTTAGGGACACAGGAATGAACATAGAGTTTTGGTCTTCCAGAGAGCTGGGTGATTGGGGACGTCTGATGTGGCCATGGTGGAGTGGATGAGCCTAGACCATAGTCTACAAAAGGAAAGGGCAGTGGCCACAGTGTTGGGAGACTTAGGCTCTGGTTCTGACTGTCCCCCAGTGTCACCAACCTTGGCAAGTCACTTATGTTTTTAGGGCCTCAGTTTCTCCTTCTATAAAATAAAGATTGCACAGGTGATTTCTAAAGTCCTTTTTGGCTGCATCAAATGGCTTTGGAGCTCAAAGACTGTGATTGCTACATAGCTTTTGCTACCCAGTGATCCTTTCCAGCATCCTTTGTGAATTCCTCTGCAGATACATGATGGGCAGCACATCCTCTGTTACAAGATTCAGCATCTATATAAAGTGATGGTTTAAGGTTTGAATTTCTCACTAGATTCAGCTTCCTGGGTACCAGAGGTGAAGAGGAGGAGGAGGGATGTTGAGTACCAGAGGGATCCTTCTGTAAGGAGGTTGTGTGGCTGGCAGACCACACTGACTCCTGTAGACCCATCATCATGCCAACCCTCGCTGCCGTTGGGAACGTCTGTGGTCCCTCTCAGAGTAGACCAGTGTCTTGGCCTTGGCTCTGTGAGTCACCTGTGGAGTGTTATTTTGGTTTTTGGATTTCTTTTTCTCTTCTTTCTTTATTTTTTCTTTGTTAGCCGTGTTCATGCTTGAGCGCATTACGTCTGAATCTTAGAGGGTGAAGTCAGCATCTCCATATTTGATGTGGATACTCCACCAGGCTTGAAGATCACTGTGGATAGACTTGTCAAAGGCCAGGGTGGGAGCAGTGGTGGCCTGAGTGGGCACGCACACCTCTTAGGGATGGCTTACTCCACAGTGTTCTTAGAAGGTTTGGTAATGCCCACTGTTTCTGAGTAAGAGTCTACCTACATTTTTCTAATTACTAACCAGCTTTAATCCACTTAGGTAAATTTTGACTTTGGAATGTTCCTCTTAAGAGTATTTTGTAACTCTTACTGTTTGTTAGTGGGAAGCCGTCTCCGTTTTCACTGGTTAAGGATAAATTGAAGATGGTTAGACGACTGATTTCCTTTCTTGTTCTTTTTTCTTCCTTTTTTTTTTTTTTTAACATAAGTATCTACCTGAAGTGTGAGTTGATTTGGGAAATTTGATAATGCAGAACAGTGACCTCCTTTAATGCTGATGACCAGCAAAATTGCGAGAAACGTTTTTTTTTTTTAAATGGCTGTCGATAAAAGGCATGACTAATAAAGTTTGACACTGTTCCCATTTCTGATTGACAGAAGAAGAACTGGCAACTCCTCCGCTAGATGGCATCATCCTTCCAGGAGTGACGAGGCAGAGCATCCTGAACTTGGCACATGAGTGGGTGGGTGCCTTCGACAGGAACCAGTCTCATTAGCGCAAAAGAAAAAGTAATCAAAATAAGCCCAGCTTAGTGTTGAAATAATATCCTGTAGTTCCGATGAATGTTATCTAATCTTTAAATCTTAACTTGAGTGAAAAGAACTCTTCTAGAAGGACTGTTTTGGCAAGACTATCAAATAAGTACTGTTTGTAGGGAGGGCAGGCAGAAGCCAGTTTAGCAAGCTGCCTTAGTGAAGAAGTATTCTAGTAGTAGCGTCAAGCTTTACACCAGGTGTCTCTTACCAGCTCACCTGGTTTATCCTCAGCATGCTTTTTTTTTCCGCCAGCCTTTAACTTTTCAAGTCTGAGTGTGTTGTTTCCAAATGGCAGTGATACATATTCCTTCCCTTCCTCTAGTTATTCCAGTGTAACCATGTTTGTCATAGAAATTAAAGAATTTTATTGACATATAAATGTTTACTAACATGACATTATTAGTTTCGCTGCCTTCTTTCTCCCTCCTTCCTGCCCCCATCCTCCCAAATTTACATACATGTTTATTTTAAAATCTAAATATTCAAGCAAATGTAAAGTTTTCAGTAGGCTTTCTGATTCACGTGACACAGACAAGTGTGTTAAACCATTCGGTACTGAAAATGACTTAGCATATTCAAAATGAATATTGAATGAGTTGGTTAATCTGGCAAAGGTTCTTGGATGGGACTTTTGACCCATGTGTTGAAATGGTCTCCAAGGGACAAGAAAAGGCTTTGAGCAGATTGTGGTCAAACAGTGCTAATAGGACAAATGTTTAGAAACACACACATCTAGGAGAGTACAGTTTCTCTGGAAAAGGCTTTGGAAATAGAGAAAATGTGCTATAAATAATTCTACAAAACCCTGAAGTAGACAAGACCCAACTGCCACATGCTGGCTGGCACATTGGGCATGACATTTACAAACTGTTGGTATAATTTCAAACAGCTTGCCCTGTCCTAAATATGTTTGCAATTGGAAAGATGTATTTTCCAAGCTCAGTAATTTTTGTTTTATTAAAGAGAAAAATCAACCAAGTACAGAAGGTTTGATGACAAGTTGCAAGTGGAAATGCTTTCCCACACTAATGATTTGCTAGCATGAAAAATAGGTTATTATGGAGGAAGTTTTTTCTTGACTCCTTAGCTATAATTTATTTTTAAAACTGTGAGACATAAATGCCAAGAGGCATGTGGGGGGTTACCATTATTTGCCAGACAGGGGAAATTGTCCAAAGATAAGTAAGGGTGAGCAGTGTAAAAACAATTCTATTTATTTACAAGAGATTTTTTTTCTTTTCCAAAACACAGAACTCAGCTTGTTTTCATTTAATTTGGCTGATTTTTTATATTTATTTATTTATTTGTTTACCTTTGTACAGCTTAATTGCAATTACAGACTGAGATAAAATGAAACATAAAAAGCTGTATTTTTCTTGCAGGCACATTTCCCTATCCATCCAAATATACTTACAGCATGATGCCTTCTTCTTCTAATGTTTCCAGCCTTGCCAAGGGCTGTGATTTCCATTTTTATCTGTTGTGGACTGCAGATTTAAAAAAATACTCTCATCTTATTAAAAAAAAAAAGTATCCATTCTTTGTTTCCCTTAATTCAAATAGCCACTAACAAACTTTGAACTTTAGCCACTAACATAGGAGAATGAGACTTAAACAGGTTAAAGAGTGAGTATTAAACAGTTCAAACAGAGCTTAAAAGCATCAGAATTTTTTTCCACTTCCTATCCTTGAGCAAATAAAATGTTCAAATAGTTCAGCTGAAGTCGATGAGCAGGTATACCAATAATTCTGTAATGAAACTCAACCTGGAATAGCATCAGAGAAAAGGAAGAGGATTGCTGCTGTAAAGTCGACTGAACCAGTGAGTTGAGGAAGAAAAAATATGCAATGTAATTTCTCAAATACAGTCCAAATATACTATCTGTTTTAAACTAATGAAATATTTCAGATATTTAAATTCAGTCTCTGTTTCTACTCCATAAAAGACACAGTAGAAAGAGGACCACATTTGAAGCCAGACAATTCAGATGTGAGTTCAAATCCAGTTTCTGCTGTTTACTAGCTGTGTGGCCTTAGGGGTGTCACTCAGCCTCCTTGAACTTTATTTCCTCATCTGTAAAATGGGGATGATAATACCCGCCTTAAAAGTTAGAGAACGTGGCATGCAGTGGGTGCTCAATAAATGGTGGCTATAATTATTAATATTAGATAATAATATATTTCTCTAATTATAAATAGGGTTTAGAACACACATGAAGTAGCACTCAGGGTGCATCAACTTGTGAGACTTTGGCCTTGATAACAAATAAAAGGCAGAAAAGCAGGCTTGCGTTAAAACATACCATGTGCTCTATCGTACTGATCTTATATTTTATATTCTGATCATCTCATTTAGAGATGCTGTGACCTTGGAATAGGTTGCTTAGCATCTCAATGTGTTTCCCAAAAGATGATATCAGTCTCTCCAACTTTTCTTCTAAGGACGATTAGGACGTTATTTGAGTCCAGTCAGAACGTAAAGTAGAAAGATCCATGCCACAGCGCATTTTTTGCATGCCTTTTCCTTAAAAAATATGTTTGTCTTTATTTCTGTTCCAAACAGGGTGAATTTAAGGTGTCAGAGAGGTACCTCACCATGGACCACCTGACCACAGCCGTGGAGGAGAACCGCGTGAGGGAGATGTTTGGTTCGGGTACCGCCTGTGTTGTTTGCCCAATTTCGAAAATACTGTACAAGGGTGAGGTAAGACACTGCTTCTTCACTTCCTGTTGCTTCCAAACATTTGCCTACAATTTAACTCTTTAAATATGTGGACGGAATGCTAGTTGGACCCAAGATGCAAAGGCTCTTTTAGGTAACTTTGCATTCTGTTAACCACAGCAGTTTGTCCTCATGAACCTGTGTTAGCAAACGACTCACTCATCTTTCCGCTGGTTTCCCAGAAGCTCCAACAGTTTTGTCCTGCCTTACATCAGTTTGGGGATTGGAGATGTGCCAATAGACGTATACTCATTTTTTTCAACCATCTCACTAAGGAAGGTTTTTACAGGTAGTTAAGTTTCAGTCTCTGGTTTCCGAAAGTACTTCCAAACTACTGGAGTAGGAATAGCAAGTTGTTAAGGAAAACCCATTGGAACTGATCAACTCCTACATTTTTCTTTTCTTTTCTTTTTAATTAATTAATTAATTTTTTATTGGCTGCGTTGGGTCTTCTTTGCTGCGTGCAGGCTTTCTCTAGTTGAGGCGAGCAGGGGCTGCTCTTCATTGCGGTGTGCGGGCCTCTTATTGCGGTGGCTGCTGTTGCGGAACACAGGCTCTAGGCATATGGGCTTCAGTAGTTGTGGCAGGTGGGCTCAGCAGTTGTGGCTTGCGGGCTCTAGAGCACAGGCTCAGTAGTTGTGGCACACGGGCTTAGTTGCTCCGCGGCATGTGGGATCTTCCCAGCCCAGGGCTCGAACCTGTGTCCCCCGTGTTGGCAGGTGGATTCTTAACCACTGCACCACCAGGGAAGTCCCATCTACTACATTTTTCATCTTCATCTTCATTATTTACATCATCATTAGACCACTTTATAAAAAATTTTCATTGGGCAAACCTGACGCATTTACTAAAATCTTCCAGAAGGAATTCAAGCATTTAGTTGGAAGAAATTTCCTCCTAGTAAATTAGTTGTGTTTATATGTGCTGTACTTCCATTTTCTTGTCAGTTTTTTTGCTTTCCTCTTTACAACACAGCTCCAAGACTTATGGTTAACATCCTCCTCTAACTTCATAATTTAGAGGCATGTGGGCATTATTTTTATAATGTGAATTGGTTTAAATTACTCAAACACAAACTCTGTTGGTTTTTAAATTCAACATTATAATTATTTTTTCTCAGCTGGGTGGATTGATTTTTTTTTTTTTTCCCTGCTGATTTTAGCAGTGGTTGCTCCATTGCTTGAGCTTTTCTTCCTTCTTTTTTTCTTTGCCATGCGGGATCTTTCTGTTGTGGTGCTTGGGCTCTTCGTTGTGGTGCGTGGGCTTCTCTCTAGTTGTGGCTCACAGGCTTCTCTCTAGTTGTGGCCTGCGGGTTTTCTCTCTCTAGTTGTGGCGCGGGGGCTCCACAGCACGTGAGCTCTATAGTTGTGGTGCGCGGGCTCTGTAGTTTGCAGCACTCAGGCTCTATAGTTGAGGCGCAAGGGCTCGGTAGTTGTGGTGCACAAGCTTAGTTGTCCCATGGCATGTGGGATCTTAGTTCCCCAAGCAGGGATTGAACCCGCATCTGCTGCATTGGAAGGCAGATTCTTTACCACTGGACCGCCAGGGAATTTTCAAGCTTGTCTCCTGACGTGATTCCATCTACAGATGGATTGTTTCAAGGGAGAAGAATTATTCTATTGTATGTGGATACTTGTACTGATTATAAAGCTACTGTTTCACATTTTACTGTGGTAATATCTAGGTAATATATTACTGGTCCACTTTCTAAATGAACTGAAGTTATCATTAGGTCAGATTTTTAAAGTCCAGTTATTACTCCACCTCTATAAGTAAGTAGATAAAGTTTAACACATTTTTATGGCCTTGTTTTAGGGGGACATTCAGAGCCAAAAGGTACATCTAATTATCCTATTATCCTGAAGGGCATAATAAGAAAAGTAAGAGTACGGACTGTCTACTAAAATCAAACTATCAAAAGCCCGCAAGCTAGTGAGGCATGAATGGGCATGGCTCAAAGTGTAAATTAGGGTCATAAAATCTCTCTGCCCGGTATTTAACCATGCTGTCCAGCTTTGTGGAATTTGTGGCCCCTGGAAATTTGGCTTAGAACCAGACAGATTTAGCAGCCGCTTTTGTGAAGACATAAACTTGCTTCAATTTATGTCCCTGAAATGACATGCTTCAGTTTGTGGCAAAATATCTTTTGAGGTCTCATTCCCTGCCCAGAGAGTTAGATGTAGAAGCTAGTCATTCATCCTTGTAGAGTCTCAGGATGCTGGAAGAGGTGGGGTTCTTTAAGTGTAGCCGCTATTCTCGGTATCCCTGACATCTCATTGGTTCCTCAGATCAGCCTGAAGATTGATGTATAAACAAGTTGTGCCCTGAAATCAGTTGGTAGGAAATGAACAATCTATCATTGGCTAGTTCGTTTTTATTCAAATTCAGAATAGAAAAGTCTTTGGCATAAGGAGCTACTATATGTAACGAGGTTATCGTAATGCCATTCCTTATCTCAGTAAAATTGCTGAGTTTCTTACTTGTTGTTACTGTGTATGTGAATATCCTTAAATTATGTCATGTCTGGTTTTCTTTCATAGACCATACACATTCCAACTATGGAGAATGGTCCTAAGCTTGCAAGCCGCATCTTGGACAAATTGACTGATATTCAGGTAAGGGCACCTGTTTTTCAAATGCTGTCTTATTTCATTCAAAGCCTAGAACCAAATCTTGGCTTCAGCGGAGAGAAGAGAGTAAGTCCTACCATTTGAGGTCAACAAATTAAATTTAAGGAAAATGTTTCTGATATTATGTGTGAGTGTGAGCAAAGCAGAAATGGGAAAGAAAGATACATTTTTTTAAAAAAAAGGAAGGAAAGGGGGAAAACTGTGTGTGTGTGTATATACATACACACACACATATAAAAATATATAGTGTCAGGGACTCAATTACTTAACATTAAAATATATATATAAATTTTGATAACACTTAAAAATCTCATTGAAAAGTATAACATACTTTTTATAAATAAAAGGAAAGACTTTTTTTCTTTAAGAACTTTTATTGAGATACAATTAACATACAGTAAACTGTATATATTTAAAGTGTACAATTTGATAATTTTTTTTCTTATTAGTAATGTATATACGGCAATCACAATCTCCCAATTCATTCCCCCCCCCCCCCCCCCACTTTCCCCACATGGTGTCCATATGTTTGTTCTCTACATCTGTATCTCTATTTCTGCCTTGCAAACTGGTTGATTTGTACCATTTAAGAAAAGACTTTAAAGTAGAAGAAAGCACAGAAAAAAACTAAGATTACCTGTGATTCCATCGCAGATAAAATCACTGTTAATTTTTGATATCTCAACTTCCAGTATTTTGTAAGCATTTATATATTTTTAGAGAGATATTTTTCTAACAATGGGATCATACATAATTTTGTTAACCTGCTTTTTTCCCATTAATAAATCATTTGCTTTTTCGTATCAATAAATTTTAAAATTCCACGTATGAAGTTTAATTGAATTCCACTATGTTGATACATAGTAATTTTAAAACAAATCTTATTATTAAACATTTATGTTGTTGGAAATTCTTTCCGTATTATGAACAGTGCGTCCTTGATTTTTTTTGCTTGGGATTGTAATTATCAGGTCAAAGAATGTGCACACCTGTATTTTAGTACTGCTGACTCTGTTTTGTCTGTTTTTTCTGAGCAACAATCTACAGTAATGTCATCAGGCAGTTAAACATCTTTCTAGGTAGGCATGTAATACACCAGGTAAATCTGGGTCACCTGTGAAAGATATTATCCTAAAGTTTGCTGAGCCCGGATGCCCTCATTGCCAGTCAGCTACCCGAGGGAGCTGAGATTCATATTAAAATGTGAGACAAAGTTTGAGAGATTGGGTGACATCAAATGGTGCGGGGTCTGAAAAACTCAGCAAAAATTTTAAATTGGTTGGGAAAACAGCAGGTCCCTACAGAGGTGTTGAGGACTTTGGATGAAAATGCTATTTTTTGAAGACTTAGCAACTTTTATGTGAAATTTATAATATTAAAAGAAAAGAATGATTGTGTTTTTTGAACTAATGAGTTGTCTTACACTCTTCAATAGAAGTTTTCTATAGGAATTTTTTGCAAGCTAAATAAAGGAATATCTTATTTTTGAAAGACTAAAATTTACTCAGTTGTTTTCTACATAGAAACAATCAAAAGTAATTTGAAGAAATTTAATAAAACTTTCTGCATAGATGGTTCACATATTTTTATTTTTAGAGTTGTCTGAGTAAATCTGGTGAAGGTAGATAAGTTATTAGTGTTTTGCTCAAATAAAAAACATAAATAGGACAAAAGATTATATAATTGGCTAGATTGTGAAGCCTCATCCAGAACAAAAGTTGAAAGATTTTTAAGAGGGGAAGAAGTGTGACTAAAGTATAGTGGTAGTAACACTAAAAACTAATGATACATTCAGAGCTTCATACTGAACAAAGAAGCAAAGGGATACATGAGATAGTATAAGGATTCTGAATTAAACCACAAACTGGAAGCACCAAATCTGCTCCAAATTGTTAAGTAACAAAGGACCATCCATTTGGAATCTAAGACCACCTCTTTCTTCTTCAGTTATTTTGTGCATGCGGGCATGGAACCTACAGTTTCAAAATTATTCTATTTTTTTAAATTTATTTATTTATTTATTTATTTATTTATTTATTTGGCTGCATTGCGTTGTCTTTGCTGTGTGAGGGCTTTCTCCAGTTGCGGCGAATGGGGGATCCTCTTCGTTGTGGTGCGTGGGCTTCTCATTGCAGGGACTTCTCTTGTTGCGGAGCATGGGCTCTAGGCGCATGGGCTTCAGTAGTTGTGGTACTTGGGCTCAGCAGTTGTGGCTCGAGGGCTCTAGAGCACAGGCTTAGTAGTTGTGGCTCACGGGCTTAGTTGCTCTGTGACATGTGGGATCTTCCCAGCCCAGGGATCAAACCCATGTCCCCTGCATTGGCAGACGGATTCTTAACCACTGTGTCACCAGGGAAGTCCCCAAAATTATTCTTTTACAAGATGGCAAATTGGTGCTGTCAGCCAAGCTACTAAATTGTCTGTTTCTCTCCAAGAAAAATAATTTAAGTAATTACTGAGGAAAAAGCATAGGATTGCATCATGTTTTACATTTGATCTCTTTGACGTTACATGGAAACATGATGTTTCCTCCCAAACACTGTGGTGAATTGAAGAAGAAAGAGCAACAACAACCAAAAAACCCTCAAGGTTCTTGCCAGTTCTTTCTCTGAGGAGAAAATTCTTTCTTAACCACAGATCTGATTTTCATTTAACTTGTGTACTTCTGTAAACGAGTAGGAATCTCTGAGGCTGAGTGTTCATCCCATTTGGCTAATTAGCTATATGGTTCCCTGGGTCTTAGATCGCCCTACAAATACCTCTTAGGAGGGGAGCATTTCAGATGACAGGGTTTTTTTCTCCCTTTTTCTTCCTTTCTTTCTTTTTTTTTTTTTTTTAATGTAACAAAGAACAACACTTCTGGGTTCATACTTAACCAGACTTGAACTTGGAGCATATCGCCGCTGTGCCCGTGTTTCCTCTCTCTCCCGTAGCTCTTTGCTATTCCAGTCAGCATCATATTCACCTTTGCTGCTGCCATTTGGGGTCTTCTCTGTCCGCCAATGTGCTCTGCCTTTCTGTACCTTCTACCGTTTGCTCCCTTGATAGGGTGTTGGCTGTCCTTCAAGACACATCTCACTTAGGAATCTCTTCAATCCCTTGAACAGCATCCCTTTCCCCCAGTACAAACACATACTTACCCACTGAAATGCTGCTTCATCCTCCAGCTTCCACAGGCCCTGGGCTGATCACACATGACCTTGCAATTACATTCTAATTAGTCACACACTTATATTCGTCCTGTGCTTGTTTGAGAATGGGCACCGCTTTATTCTCTTTTTGTAACCCCAGTATTCAGCATGGTGCCTGGGCCATAGTACATACCCAGTAATGTTTCTTCATTCTGTTTTTTTTTTTCCTTTGATTTGCTTAAAGCAAATCTTCATTCTTAATAAAGGAATGAATGGGTGAGCAACACACCAAGCAAGTACTAAAGAGCAAAACCCTGTTGCCCTTGTGTGTTAACTCATTCTGAGAAGAGATGGGAGGAAGGTATTGAGTAATGTCAAACTGTTTTTCAGAAAAACCTTCAGAGAATCTGGCTTAGAGTTTTTCAAAGTGAGATATACATCAAGACTGCTCTCAAGAGCAGATAAGAGCTGGAACTTGGGTGTTAAACATCAGGGCAGCAGTTTGAATAACTAGCCGTGCTGCTATTTGCCATTTCAGAAAGCAGGAGGAGTGATTGCCAAGACCCAGAGCTGGGCATCTTCAATAGGTTTTTTTTGTTTATTTTACTTTATTTTATTTTGTTGTTGGGTCTTCGTTGCTGCACACGGGTTTTCTCTAGTTGCGGAGAGCGGGGGCTGCTCTTCATTGCGGTGTGTGGGCTTCTCAATGTGGTGGCTTCTCTTGTTGTGGGGCATGGGCTCTAGGCTTCAGTAGCTGCAGCACATGGGCTCAGTAGTTGTGACACATGGGCTTAGTTGCTCCGTGGCCTGTGGGATCTTCCCGGACCAGGGATCAAACTCATGTCCCCTGCATTGGCAGCCTTTCTTTTTTTCTTTAAGAACTTTTATTGAGGACTTCCCAGGTGGCACAGTGGTTAAGAATCTGCATGCCAATGCAGGGGACCCGGGTTCGAGCCCTGCTCCAGGAAGATCCCACATGCTGCGGAGCAACTAAGCCCGTGTGCCACAACTATTGAGCCCATGTGCTGCACCTATTGAGGCCTGTGTACCTAGAGCCTGTGCTCCGCAACAAGAGAAGCCACGGCAATGAGGAGCCTGTGCACCACAACAAAGAGAAGCCCCACTCCTCGCAACGAGAGAAAGCTTGTGCACAGCAGCAGAGACCCAGCACAGCCAATAAATAAATAAATAAATAAATTTATAAAAACCAACTTTTGTTGAGATACAATTGACATACAATAAACTGCATATATTTCAAGTGTACAGTTTGATATTTTTTCTTATTAGTAACGTGTATATGGCAATCCCAATCTCCCTGTTCTTTCCCCCCAACCCCCTGCCTGCCCCCCTCTCACAGTCTTCCCCACTTGGTGTGCATGTTTGTGCTCTACATCTGTGTTTCTATTTCTGGGCAGGCAGATTCTTCACCACTGCCCCACCAGGGAAGTCCTTCAGTAGTTTAAAATAAGGGAAGCCGAATGGGATAGAAGCAGGATCTGTATTGCTTGCTCCTCACCAGATGGAACTTTAAAAATCTGTTTTCCCACCAGTGGCCACAGCTTTGTAAGAATAAATAACCATTAGTAGTTACTGTATTTTTCTTGTTTTCAGTGGAACAGCCTGTTGGCTTTAGTTCCGTAAGTTAAAAAGCCTCCCCCACCCCTTTTCCTGGCCAAAGTCCGGAGCTGTCCTTTGCGTGCAGACTCGCTGAACATCCCAGCTGGCCTCGATGGCTCGGGCACCTCTGGACTAGCTTCCCAGCCCCTCCTTGTTCTCTCATCCACACTTCTCCCCTTGTTACGGGATCACAGAGCTTTGCATGGCCATTGAATACCGTTTAGAACCAGGATGGCAAAGTGTTACCTGGTGGGCGGCACTGGTGATATTTTCGTTGGCCTTGTGGAGAGTAAGTACCTGACATGCAGATCGGCCTTATATGTTGCTAAGAATTTTCTGCCGAAAGTAAAAGGCATTTTAACAAAGGCCTTGTAAAATTATTTGCCATACACGCATTGAATGCAAGTAAATAGGCTTGTGATTAGTCATGTTTTTTAGTTCAGTGTTCTCATTGGAATTGATGAAAAGATGAAAATTCTGCACATCACACTGAGTCTTCCACATGGACTCAAAGTACCATCCCACAGGCTCTATTTGATTTGCTCCGTTGCAGACAGTAAAGGTGTGGGGCTGCCGCTGTGGTTGTGTTAGTGACCCTGACAGTGGTATAAGGACAGTTTGGCCCATTGCAGACAAGCGTTTTTTTTCCTCTCCTTCTCTGGACACCTCTTGAGGAAAAATTTCTGTCCCTGCTGAAATCTGTCATTTCTACTCTGAATTATTTTGCTTCGGAAAATTAAATTACATTATCCATCGTTGAAATGAGAGATGATTGTTAACCACCTCGGTCTAGATATTATGAATTACCTGTATTATCCCATCTCTTGGATACATCTCAGAATGCTGTGATTTTACATAAAAGCATAAATTATAGGATGAGAGAGAGAAACCTTAACACATATGCTGCAGGTTCATAGAATTATGTGGCCTATGACTGTCATTGTATCCAGAACTGATCTTGCCTGTTTATAAAACGAAAACAACTAATTGAAAGCAAATTCACTTTAACTGGAGAGATTCAGGATGAAATTATAGTGGTCATGAATCATAAGTTAGTAGGTCTGCTAAAATGTCAATATTGCTCAGTTATTATTAATGGCTAAAGTGTCTGATGTATTAATGGAATCCAAATAAGAAAAATAAAACATATGTTTTGCTCTTACTCCTAAGTTGTGTTGCCACCACCTATAAATCAGGCAGAATTGGGGAATGTTCGTCATCAGTCAACAGAGTCCACAGTGGGAGGCCACACTCTTTAGGCAATGCTTTGTGATTGGACTAAGCAAGTCACTTACAGTCATGGGGCTTCCTTCATTCTCCTTCTTCTGTAAACCGGAAGGTTCTAAGTGGACCCATTCTTGGCTTCCAGTATTTTTACCAATTTGATAGATTCTGTTCTCTGAGGTCTTTAAAGTTCTTTAAGAGGCACCCGGTACATGGACAGTGTGATGTAGGAGGAATAGCATTGCACAGAGGCAGAACTGGGCTGCAATTAAGAACTTCCTAGAAGAGAACAGACTTGTGGTTGCCAAGGGGAGCGGGGAGGAGGGAGGTTTAAGGGGAGGGCGGGTTTGTTGGGAGTTTGGAATTAGCAGATGCAAACTATTATATACAGAATGGATAACCAACAAGGACCTACTGTATAGCACAGGGAACTCTGCTTAATGTTATGTGGCAGCCTGGATGGGAGGGGAGTCTGGGGGAGAGTGGATACATGTACATGTATGGCTGAGGCCCTTTGCTGTGCACCTGAAACTATCACAGCATTGTTCATCGGCTAGACTCCAATATAAAATTAAAAGTTAAAAAGAAATATCCTGTCATAAACCATAATGGAAAAGAATATGAAAAAGAATATATATATATGTGTGTAATTGACTCACTTTGCTATAAGCAGAAATGAGCACAATAGTATAAATCAACTACAATAAAATAATTTTTTTTTGTAAGAGTTGCCTAGAGCCCTAGTGTCCTTAAATGAGAAGCTGGGCTTAAAAGTTCATTCCTCCTCACACTTGACTTTTAAGCCCTGGAACTTTCTATAAGAGAAACCTTTCCTGGAATCCCAATATACAAAAGCGGTAGAAGTGGAATTGCTCTGAAGTGAAATCCAGAGCCCCACTTATTTGCATCATCCCCTGTATGCTAGATGGTCATTAATGTTCTTTCCAATTCAGGAATCCTGATGTTTTTTGTTCATTTCAACTGAAGTTATATTAGTACTGAAGAGGCAATTCATGTGAAAAGGGGACGTGATCCAAGAAGCTAAATACAGAATGGCAATGAAAAGGCATATGTAAGGGACCTATACCAGCTATAAATTTGAGCTCAACAATAACTGTAAAATTTGTGATTCTTTCCAGTTATTTGTTTACCACATAATCTTATTTTCAATGTGAATATGCTTTTAATGTTTAAATCAGAAGTGAACCTTGAACGTTGGTTATATCATTAAGTTGATTTATAAGCTGTTCCTGCACTGTTAGCTTTTGCACTGAAACATGTTTTCTTGCTTTTGTTATAGTATGGAAGAGAAGAGAGCGACTGGACAATCACAGTATCCTGAATGGAAAAGAACAGGGTATCATTTGTGTGCTCTTGGGACAGACTGTTGCATTTGAATTATGAGAAATGTCTGGCTACCTGTTTTTAGTTGTGCATGATGTAGTTTGTATTACCAGTGTTTCCAGGGTGACTGTTTCCTCATGCCGGAGAAGGTGAATTGCAATCATCCAATGGTAGTTTATAAACTTGCTTCTAGAAGCTCACCTTACCTTCTCTAGAAAGATGACCATGGAAGCCATATAAGCGTAGAATTTTCCTCCATAACCTTAGTGCCTCCCTTAGTCCTTCACTCAGATAAAAAAATGTTTATTCTTTAGCATAAGTTATATTCTGCTCTTCAACCAAATGAGTGTTTTTGTATTTGAAAGGTGATCTGAGTAAATGTCATAAGTACCATTTCCTGCAACACATCTTCATCCTCAGAAAGTGTTGTTTTTTTTTAAAGCAAGACTTTGAGAAACTGGATTTCCTCCCCTCATATTGCTTTCCAGGTCCCCTAAGTGTGTCTTAGGGAAACTCTTTCCCTGCTTCCTGATGTCACGGTCTGTGCACTGCTCGCCTGCTGCTGCAGTGAGGCCCCTCCCTGCGCTCTCCACATTGTGTTGTAATCGGCAGTCAGGCTTCACTACAAGACTGAGGGTCTTGTGCCTTATAGATCTTTGTGCCCCCTGCCTGGCCCATAGCAAGGAATGAATGAACATTTACCTTCTATAGAAGTGTACCTTCTTTGTTTCTATATTATGAAACCTCTTTATTAGAATTTGCAATTGATTCTGACTTTGTCTATATGTACCTCGTGTCTTTATTTTCCACGGACTGCTAAGTTATTAGTGATGCTCAGAGTCATAGTTCGTTGGAGGAATGATTTCTTATTTGAAGACTGTCTTGGAATTAAAGTAATAGCTCTAGAGAGATCATGATATCATACCAACCAAATGGAAATGACCTATGTGTTAAAGACAAATGTTAAGTGTTAAATACAAAATAAATCATATTTAGTTTTTTGGTAGAAAGCAAAGAGGTATATGGTCTGGTTTTTATACTCTGGTTTTTGTAGATGCTCATTTCTGTTGAATGGATAAGCACATGGTTAGGGTACACGGAGAGAGATTATAGATGATATTTTCCTTGTTTAGGAGCCATGAGTTAAAATTGTATCCTGGTTTATCTAGGGGAAAGTCAAATCTTGATAGAAAACATTTACCCTTGGAAGGTCAACTCTCAAGACATTATATTTTGGTTTCCTTTAGTCCTAATAACTTTCATCTTTCTGATCATATTTCATTCTCTTTTCAGAGCAAGGGAAAAATTCTAAAAGTCTGACGTGCTAGAAAAATTTCCTTAAGGCATTTAGCAGCACACAGCAAATGGGGCTTTGATTCTTTTCCAAGACTTTTGGCCATAGGGTCTTTTTAGATAGGAATGGTAAAATGAAAATGAAGGAAGTATAAGATGCAAAGGAATGGCAAAAATATCTTTTAGGGGGCTTTCAATTGGCCATCTGAAATCTGGGGAGAGTCTGTTCTTTTTAGGCCTGAAGCACTTTAACTGTCCTCTACACAAGTTTATTCACCAAGTCGCATTCTAAGGGTCTGCGTTTGCCTTGGCTAAATCCTGTGACTTCATTTTCAATATCGTAGTCTAGAAATGACTTAAGGTAATTCTGACCTGTCAAGTAGCGTATAATAACCAGACTCAACATTCATATGAGAAATGGAAATCATCAGTTTGCGACAAATACATTTTATACTTTGCATCTGTAAATTTAGTATTGCGAGACATGTTCGTTGTAAGAGTTGAAGAACAATGTGTCTTGACATTAGGTCTGTGTGATTTCTTTCATCAGACCTTAAGAGCATTTTAAGCCCTTTCTACCAGACTTAGTGAAGATGAAGGATATACATTTAAAGAAACAAGGTCTCCTAAAACACAATCTGCCATTCTCATTTAAGTAATAAGACAGGAAATTGACCTTGACACTAAGTTGTTAAATAGATTTAAAAGGAACATCTGCACATCTTTTTTCCTTGTGCACTGTTTGTTTAATTGCAGTGGATTAATACAGCGAGTGGCACATTATAACTAGGCAATTATCCATTCTTCAAGACTTAGTTATCGTAACACTAATTGATCATTTAAGGCGTAAGATAGTCTAGCATTAGGAACATGTGAGGCTAATCTGCTCAAAAAGATCAACAAATTAATATTGTTGCTGATATTTGCATAATTGGCTGCAATTATTTAATGTTTAATTGGGTTGATCAAATGAGATTCAGCAGTTCACATGTGCATGAATATAAACAGAACTGGTGGCACTTAGGATGAAAATGATTAACTTATTTTGCATGTTCTCTTCCTTCCACTTTTTTTTCAGTTTTTACATTTCAGACGAAGTGTGTCAGCCTTTTTCAAAACACATCAGTAGAAACCAAGATTTTAAAACGAAGTGTTCAGGCACTAGACAAAACCTGAGCATTTCCTAAAGCTATATGCTATTAGGAATTTTCTTTGTTACAGTCATTTATCAAGGATTCAACTCATGGTACAGCAAAAGAAGAGTCCATTTCAGGGATGTGTACCGTGCTCCCCAGAACCTGCAGGAATGAATAATAATACCTACTAAAACCTTTACTTTGGAAAGTACAGAGGAAAAGTAAAAGGGAAAGAGGAATAAATGACTGAGAAACAGTTTTAGGGAATCACTTTTTTTTCTACCTGGTAAACACCATTTATTCTTTTCTCAAAAGATTGTCACAAGGAAAGAAAAAAAAAGATCAGAGGTAGCAGCAAGAAAGTGCAGTGTCACATCAATTATGTGACGGGGCATTGTCAGCCCTCCTGAAGATCTGGGAAGCCTACACTATATACCCTGGGTGAAAACTCTTCATCACAGCAGTTTTGTTTGCTTGGTATGATTGTACTCAAACAAGCGGTCTAGCTTGCCTCAAAGCAGAGCACTCTGGGGCACTTGAAGGCAATTAATGAGTATATCTTGGTCAAAAGAATTGTGGAAACTTTTTATTAAAGCTTCAGTTTCAGCTCTGCTTTAGGGAGTTTGTGCTGTAAAATTAGCTGCCAACATAAGCTTATTTATTCTCCCCATTCCCACCCAAGTTCCTTTTTAAAATTATGTTCAGTTTACCCTTATGATTGGGAGAAATATTTTAAGTGGAAAACTACATTTGTTTACTTTCAATGAGTGATATTTTCTAAAATATTTAGAGCAATAAATATTCATGAGATGCACTAAAGCTTAGACAGGGGTTAGAGAAACACTGTAAGGAGAATCCTTGATTTCATGTCCTGATTCTAAATAGGATCAAAGAATTATTCCTGTAATGTGGATTTCTTCTGTGGATAGACAAAAACTTATGTTATAAATGGTAATCCTGGCAAGTAATTTTAATAGATATTTACAACACCTATCACTTACTTTTGCGACAAGTAGAATTTGTTCAGCTATCTGTTTTCCAGATATCTCCCCACAGGAGGCAAAGAGTACCACTCTTTCTAATAAGCATTATTTATTAATTGACAAAGATCACAGAGATGATCAGTTAACTGGATAAATGTTGATCGAGTACCCACAAATCTGTGTCTAACGCAACTCACAGTAGGGATTAGAAAGTTAGTTTTAGGAAATAAGTAGTATGTATATAGACATTACCCTCATGGACTTTATACTCTCCTACTTAAAATTTTAGGTGTAAAAATATTTAATACAGTTAGATAATAAGGAGATAAAGGCCAGAGCACATCTGTTTTCAAGAAATCACAGGGAACATTTTCATCTCGTTTTTAAAAGAAATATGTCCTTTTTTCCATTCTTTTCCTTTCATGAGAAACTACTCAGTAGATTAGTATTTAGGGGTTATTGGTGTGAATTACCTCCTGGTTTACTTCTTACTGCCAACCCGGTACATTTGTTAACTGCCTTTGGAGTTATGGAGCAATGTTAAGTTGTTGTGGTACATGTAACGAAAGAACACCTCAAATTACAGCATCTTTGCTGATCTTCTTAAACTCAAAGTCAGGTATTATTGAAATAAACAAAATGTTCTTAGAGTGAGGTTTTCTGGAAAATGTCAATTATGAATCAAACTGTTTAGACTGTTGGCTTGAAAATGATGGATTACAGCTACTCAAAAAGTAGCAGGTGGAAGACTAACTTTAATACAACAATTTTTCACAGTTTGAGGTTTTAAAAGAAAGGCCATTTAAAGTATTGCAAAGAGATTCTTTTTTATCATTGCCAGGCAGCTCTTTTAAAAATACAAAAGTAGAAGAAAGTGATTTATTTTCCATCTTCAGCATACATACCATAGGAAAAGACTTCTCGGGTATTAATTTCAGAAAGTGATAAACATATCTAGAATCGAATCGAATCGAAATGAAACATATCAAGTGTTTGGGGATAAATAACTCCCTGGAATCAGATATATGTAAACGTATTTGCTTTCGTGAATGATAAAGGTATAAAATTCAGTGTTAGCAAATGAGGTAATCTTTAAAATCTGGATACAAATATTGACGTTTTAAGTAATCTTTGTATGCTTTCTGTCTGAAGGTATATTTCGCATACCACAGTCGACCCGATTAATAAGGTCTAAAACTTGAGTCACATGATGTTCTACCTGTGGAATCCACTGTTGGGATGGTAAAAGTTGTGAGCTGTGATACGGGAATGAATTAAAATGTATTCTCGTTGACAGATTTCTCTACATGTCCACTGTCCCGATGGCTAGTTTCCTCATTAGCCATCACTGAACGGAGACAATTTTAATTAGAGAAGATGTCAGAGGAAGAACAAATGCTAGTGGAGAAAGAAAGGAAAAAAGTCAAACTTGCTTCTGTGTTGTCCGAAAGAGCTTTTTTTCCTCATTCTGCCGGCCATAGGGATCTTCAGCTTTCAACATAGGTGCCAAGTACCAATAGTGCCAATTAGGAAGTGACTAAATATAATGGCCAGCTTATCAGATATTAGGATTCAGTCATGATCTTGAGATAGTGATCCAATGGCCATGTTACATGGGAACCACTTTAGATTACTGCCAGTTTGGTTAAGACTTTATAATTGCACGGTCTATAAGATCTATTATGTCGTTTCTTCAACCATTGTATTAAGATCTGTGACGCTTCTTGAGACTGAATAAAAGCCTAAGTGGCAAGGAGTAGACAGTGACGTCTCTTTCCCCTTAGCAATACCCTTTGCCACCATCCCCCTTTCCTTGGTGAAGGTTAACTGATTTGGATATTAGGTGAATGTTATCATTTTGTTTTTAACTAAAATGTACACCATGCTGCGATTTCCTCCAGCTAATTTCACAATGGTCATTCAAGTCATTCCCAGGGTCAAGAAAGGAGTGCAAAAAACCTGCCTCAATTTCTACTTCGTTGATAAGTTTCTGAAGCGTGTTAGCATTCTCTCAAGAGCATGGCAGTAAGTAGATTTTGAATGACATCTTAAAGATAAGCTAGCTAATCTGTGTGTGTCTGTACGTTCTGCGGATGGTCCCCTGTTGACATACGAGAATGAATGATCCCATGGTTTGCCCAGTTAGCCAGTACATGAAGCCTAACCCCCTAGTCTGAAGAATTTGTGCTTACTTGATATGGTGGCTGAAAGAAAACTAGTGTGAGGAAGTAGTTTTTAAATCAGAGTTTATCGATAGAAATGGGAGAATACCAGTTTAACTATGGAATTTTTAGAACGTTTTCTCTTGCATCTAAGTCTGATTGTAATGGAAAAGCCCCAGCCATTGCTTGTGTCAAGTTCCTCTGGTTGTGTAGTGATTCTTGAAATTATCTTTAAGAATAATCAAGTAGAAAGAAATAAACACTTTGTAGATAAGGCTTGGCTCTCCTGAACAATTGTTTAAAGATTATGTTAAAAGGATTTCAGCTCACTAAATGTAGTAATGGAAGTGTGGGAAATATGGTGGGTAAAGGAAACTACCTCATTCTTCGAAGGTTTTGTAGAAGCACAATTAAGCGTTCTAAAATGGCTTTGTTATATATGAACCATCTGGTGTGAAAGAACTCTATATTTGTAATGTGTAAAGGACCTGGAATAATTGTATTTTGCTGGCAACAGACACATTCTTTATTGTTTGTAGGTTCCTCCTCAAATCTTTAATTATACACTGTTTCTGTCATCAATAAAACAATTTCAAGGATTCCTGTTTGTGTCGTCTCTTGAAATCGGCATTGTTGAATGCATCAAATAATAGTGCTTAATTACTATTTTTGTGATGTTCCAAGGTTTTTGGTCATGAGATGTAAATGTAGTGTGTTTTTAAACCAAAATGACATTGAGAGAGAAGGAATTGAGCACATACCCCTGGATAGAATCAAATGTCTCATATTTTCAAACATGTGGATAAGAAATTCAACGGGCATTTAAGAATTGTCCTTTCCCCTGGGTATGGGTCTGTCTGCAGCAAAATTTAACTTTGTCTTTTGCATTTTGAGCAAAATAAGGGGAATGGATTACTTCTTCCCATTCACTGTCATAATAGCTCTCCCTCACTGATGAAACAACACACGCCCATATGTGGCTTTAGAGTAAAACACAGAATATAAAGTGAAAGACGTTCGATTTAAACTTAGAGAGCATCAATGATGTGTCCTTTTCATCAAACAATGGTGAGTATAAATGGCCTTCATAAGCACATATCTGTGAGAGAATCAAGCCACAAGCAGTATCTCTGAGGGTCACATATTTCATTCATTTTCTTGTGATTTGTCCCAGTTGCAAGTGCAGCAAAACCTAAGGCTTCTCAAGGAGTTACTGTAAACTGAACTTAAAAGTGTCAAAGTGCTCAGTGACCCTCTTCTCCCAACCCTGTCAGCCTGTGAAAATATTGGCCTTTGTCAAGATCTTTATCAAGAAGTTACGTGCAGAGTTTGGAAGGTCCAGGTGAAGGTTATTAGTCAAGTTCTCTGACAGAGTCAATGTTCAAATCCCACAAGGGCGACAAAGATAGACCTGTCATTCCTGAGGGTGATGACATACATTCACTGGAGCTTATATGATTTATCAGATGAGACAGCAGTCTCCTTCAGGGTAGAAAGTGTCTCTTCTACATCAGTTCACTAACAGAAGCCAAAAAAAAAAAAAAAAAAGGTGGGGAAGGGGGGTATTTTCAGCCTTTGTAATTATTTTTCTGTTACACTGATTCAGTTTGATCTTAAGCATATTATTTGAATCAAGAATTGATTCCATGTACATGGGCTTTCATAGTTGCTTGACACCATGATATCTTTAGATGAAATGTTCTCTTGTAGCCTGACTTTATTTAAAATGGTGACGACTAGTAGGATCACATCCCTGTAACTGAAAAACCCACAGCCAAGATGTAGACTCTTCCTCCGGGTGTGTAGAATCGCCATGGGGCTTGTTCTCTAGCTATGTCTGTAGGTGGCAGGGATAGTTTTGGTTGAAACCCATGGTTCATTCTCTCCAAAGGGCGTCATCACGAACTCAATAGGATTTTTGAAAAATCTGAGAGTCACTTAATGAAAACATTTTAGAGCTGCAAAATTCAGGCTGATTGTATCCTAAATGCAATATACCTATTTTTAAATTGAACTGATTAAAAAGAGATTAAACTGCATTTGTTTTCAAGATAGCTACCATAATCTAGTAAACATTTCTCATCAATATCCAAGATAATGACAGGCAGAAGTGGTGCATGTTTAATCTCTGACTTCCTCCAAGTCACAGCTAGAGGTAACAAAACTTCCTACTGTGCAGGTTACCTAACAATTAAGAGAATGATTGAGAGTCACCAACTGATCCTGTGGTCTTCAACCAGCTACTTAAATTGGTAAAAAAAAAAAAAAAAATGGAGATCCTTGTAGTACCAACCTCATACGTTATAAAGATTAATGAGTTCATATTGCAAGGAGGGACTTCCCTGGTGGTCCAGTGGTTAAGAGTCCACCCTCCCAATGCAGGAGACCCAGTTCAACACCTAGTCAGGCATCTAGATCCCACACACATACTGCAACTAAAGATCCCACATGCTGTAACAAAGACCCGGAGCAGCCAAATAAATAAATAAATACTTTAAAAAAATATAGTAAGGAGATTACAACAGTTCATGTGTAGAGCATGAGCTGATGAGATCTGATTAAAAATAAGGGAGTGAACCCAAAGCCAGAGGGGCTAATAGATACTTCACCATATGCTGGTGAAGAAGCTGTGATCAGCCCCTCCCTCTAGGCCTGGTGGGGGTGGTGAAAGGTCCTAGATTCAGGGTACAAATACGACAGGACAAGTGACATCATCTAACTCCCCAAACTGTGTAGGGTGAGTTAGAAATGTGTGATCTACTCAAGCCTGGAAATAAAAGTCAGGGCTAGATTAAGCAATGGTTGGTAAAATTATTGAGAAGTATTCAGGTGTTTTCAGTTTTTAGAAATACAGATTAAGTTCCATGTTCCACATGAATGTCACCGTGATGGTTTTCATATGTCGACTTGACTGTACAATGGTGCCCAGTTGTTTGGTGAAACGCTAGCCTAGAGGTTGCTGTGCAGGAGATTGTTTTGTTTGTTTGTTTGTTTGTTTTAATGTGACTAACATTTAAATCTGTACAATTTGAGTAAAGCAGATTACTCTCCATAATGTGGGTGGGCTTCATCCAATCAGTTGAAGGTCTTAATTCATGTTATATACTATACATAAATATTATATAGGTGCTAAATATATTGGTTCTATTTCTCTATAGAACCCTGGAGAGTACAACAATAAACAATATTCTTAACCCTCTTACTTACGGTTCCCTCTTCTAAGGAAGAAAATCATGTGCTATATTTTTGACTCAAGTATCTAACCTCAGGTGTGCCTAGCTTTCAGAAAATATTTCACTGCATAAGTCACCAGCCATAGTTTGTTAGAATTTCGGGACTAGGTATGTTATACAACCCAAACTGACTCAATGAAAGGCAGATGTCACCAGTGAAATTTCAGGCATCAGTGAGGAAAATATATTGTGGTGTTAGGTCATGAAATATCCCATAAAATATGTTAGCTTAGTGTTTCTGGCCTGAATCAATGCCCTTAGAATGCAATGTGGTCTAAAGTAGATGGTTAGAACTCCCTTTTTGGTATAATTAAGGGATGGGGTTATCCTGTCAGGTAAGCAGCCACCCTGGTGATAAAAATCAGCCTCACAGATCCACTAGGCTACGATGATCGTCACAGAGTCAGTCATGTGGACCCTGCTGACTTCACACAGCACAACAATCAGTTTCAACCCCATCCTTACTGATGCTCTCACAACCATGCTCAATTTAGGAATCATCTTTGTAGCTGTTTGGGCTTTTTTTACCTATCTTCCCCATGTATTAAAGTTATATTTTGCAAGACAGTCTTTGTAAACTCCTGAGTAAAGAGTATAGCTGATTGACTTTGGTGTACCTCAAAAACTGGTACAAGAGTGTAAAGCAATTATATTACAATGAAGAGCGTAAAAAAAAAAAAAAAGAAGAGTAAACTCCATCATTCTGCTTCTCCAATGAGATTTGACAAGGCAGTTTAAAAGGCAATAAGAAGCCAAATGAGGTTAAGTGATGGGGACAGAGAGCATCTGAAATAGTTCCTCACCAGTTTGGTTCTTCTCCCAGGAGAAAGTGATTTCATGTTTCCCATGAGAAGGAATGGTATTTTTCCTGCACTGGCTTTTGTCATAATCACAAGGTTAATGTTTGCATTTTCTGCAAGAGTATTCTCCCACCCCAGTTTAACGCAAACTCTTTAATGTCAATAATTCTCCTGATACGATTCAACTATTATTCTTCTTGCTAATCACCGATTTGAATGGCTAGTATTCAGCTGAAGGCCACAGTATGAAGGCCTCAGACGGCTTTGCTCTCATTCTTCCCCTCTCATCTAGGTGACCATGAGAACTTATTTTTTATGTCAACCATTCCCTCTCCCACTTGACCAGTAACTCTTCAAAGGATTACATCTTTCTCATTCTCCTATCTTCCCAAAGCAAAATTCTTTACTCATATATAAGTAGTACGTGTTAAACACTCTGTGCAGTGCTTAGCATCTGGGAGGCACACAGCATTGGCAGCTCCACACTTTTTCTTGAAGCACTGCTTATAGCTCCAAGTGTTGAAGACATCTCGTCTGCAGGCTTCATCTCACCTCATTCATGAGTTAATTGGAAGCAGGTCTGATAGTGCATTTATCAGCTGAAGTTCAGGGCCATGAAATTAGCTTTGCTGCCCTCATCCCAGCATCTGGTACCTCTCAGAAGAGCCCCTGCATCCCATTATGCTTTCTCCCTAACCCTCAACCTTCGTGTCCATCCATCCTGATTGACTGGATTTCTGTCCTGGTATAGTTCTTTGTAGGAGTCACCCTGCTCACAGCCATCAGGCACCATTTCAAGCTTGAACACTGCTCTTACTATTCAGACACAGACAGACCCAGTTTCCATCCAGATTTACACCTTTGGAACAAAGTCACTGCCTCTTACTTGATTATGACTGTTGCTGGACCCCATCAACCAGACGGTAACCATTCATTATTGAAAGTGGCCTTGACTAGACCTGAGTTTGCTGTAACCCAAGGACATGGTGATTCAGACTGAGCCCTATCTCCTCCATCAGGTGGCATCTTGCCTGGCACTGCTTTTTTCTGCCAGCTTGCTCTTGATCTCAACTTGCAAGAGCTCCTTCTTGGCCCAAAGAGACATAAGCATTTAGCACTGAAAAGCATCCTAGCTTCCTGTTGCCTAGGTTTAATTGAATTGATTGTTTTCTGAAAGTGTCTTTTAAAATCTAAAACATAAAATCTAAAACAGCAACTGCTGGATGAGTTAAGAAGTTATCTAAAACCTTACTACCAAAGCATCATTACTAGACCAGCAACATGGGCATCTCCTAGGCATTTGTTAGAAATGCAGACTCTCAGGCCCCACCCCCAGACCTACTGAATCAGAATCTGCAGTGACAGGGCAAGAATAAAGATGCAGATGTAGAGAATGGACTTGAGGACACGGGGTGAGGGGGGAGGGGAAGCTGGGACGAAGTGAGAGAGTAACTGACATATATACACTACCAACTGTAAAATAGGTAGCTAGTGGGAAGCTGCTGCATAACACAAGGAGATCAACTCGATGATGGGTGATGACAGAGGGCTGAGATAGGGAAGGTGGGAAGGAGTTGTGGGAGGGAGGGGATATGGAGATATATGTATAAATACAGCTGATTCACTTTGTTGTACAGCAGAAACTGGCACAACAGTGTAAAGCAATTATATTCCAATAAAGGGCTTAAAAAAAGAATCTGCATTTTAACAAGATAATTAATTCACACATCCACATTTCAAAGCACTGATCTAAACACTTCTCAGTGAACATCAAATGGAGGTACTATTGAGAAATTTGGAAGTTTAGAAAAAGATTCATTTATTTAGGCTATTATTTTTTTAAATATTAGCTATATAGATATTCTTTATTTCTTTTAGGTTATAGCTCTTTCTTCCCCCTATTACTATTTTTGTTTGTTTGTTTTTTGGCCACACCACGTGGCTTGTGGGAACTTAGTTCCTGACCAGGGATTGAACATGGGCCCTCAGCAGTAAAAGCACAGAGTCCTAACCACTGGACAGCCAGGGAGTTCTCAGAAAAAGATTCATTTAAAAGGCAGAACCAATTTCATCAACAAAGGCGTTTGTTCTGAAGTCGAAGTGATTTTTCATCCCCATACTCAAGGTAGTCTTGAATCTGCTCGAAAACCCAGCATATGCAGGTTTGATATGAAATGCACTTCTTGAATTCCAAATTCCTTCTGAGTTTTCTCCTGGCACTCCCTTTCTGTCTCAGCCTCATGTGAGTAAGTTATCATGGTGGTGTCCGTGAAAATTACCACACAGGAAACAACAGGAGACTCTTAATTACCGAATTCCCACACACCATTTATTCTTTATATCAGAGCCATTGGAGAGCCTCTGGGCATATGTACACAATTGCAAAGATGAACAAGATTCCCAGCCAAGTTGCAGCTGTTCTTAAGTTTCTTGGAACACTAACCTGGATAAGTACTTCCTTTTATATCACAGCAAGTTCTCTGCAGTGACGGCTGGTTGTCTGATAACCCGAGGGACTCGAGTAGCCTTGTGAGGCAGGGCAGGTGCAGTGCTGGGTGCAAGTGACTCCGATGAGTTTTCCTTCCCCAGTTCTGAATGTAGTGAGTTTCTTAGAATCTGAAGTTAGGGTGCTGGAAGCAAGTCAGTTGGGTTTAGCTCCTACTAGAAATATGTTCTGTGTGCTACTGTGGACCAGAAGTGATTCTAATATTAGTTGGACTGCATCTAAAGCAGCACAGATATGATGAATGCATTCCTCTTGAACTATCACCAGAACAGAAGAACAGCTGGCCCTTTTAGGAGATCATTCTGATGTTTCACATGTTAGGAATTTTTTTCCCCTAAAGTCTAAAATCCTTTTTGCTGCCAAACAAAGACATTTTCATACATAGTTTCTCTACAGACAGTCATCTACACACTGGCAAAAATGATAGAATTTTAGAATTCAGTGTTCAATAATTCTTCTCTAGGTAAAACTCCAGTTCTCCTCTTTGTGTCTCTCTCTCTCTTTTTTTTTTTTCTCTTTACCTTTTGTGCCTTTTTTCTTAAGCCTCTCAAAAACTCTCTGCTGCTCTCACCCTTCAGACTCCGGACATGGGCAATGAGCTTTAGTAACCTTCTGGGCAACGGAGAGAACACAGTCCTTACAGGCAGTGTTCTGTTCATACTTCCTGATATGATGCTCTTTTTCCTGCATTGCTTTACTCCTCCTGGAGAATCAGCTGTAGTTGTTTATTTGGTGGCCTTTTTCTTTCTTTCTTTCTTCTTTCTTTCTTTCTTTCTTTCTTTCTTTCTTCCTTTCTCTCTTTGGCTTCAGCGGGTATTAGTTGTGGCACATGGGCTCTTTCGTTGAGGCATGCAGGATCTAATTCCCTGACCAGGGATTGAACCTCGGCCCCCTGCATTGGAAGCCCCAAGTCTTAACCACTGGACCACCAGGGAAGTCCCTGGTGGCTTTTTTCTTTTCAGCCATGGGGGTTGTCCCTTTTGCCCCTCATCGTCCTTGTTTAAGACACTTTCTCCAGTTTGCCAATAAATATCATTCTGAGGTCTACTTCTAACTCCTAGCTAGTCCTTGTGTCGCTAAAATGAAATTCAGTGTCACCAGTGATTAAACCAAGAGGAAACTCGAAGCAGTTGTAGTGTAATGCTGAAGTCAGGAGTTCTGGATGTGAGGCTCTGACCCCCTAACTCCTCTACCAACCCCATGACCTGGAACAGCTTAACTGCTCTAAAAAGAAGGGCTTCCATTAGTTGACCACCAAAGTCTCTTCTTGCTCTAAGCTTCCTCATGTCTGAGAAATCT
The DNA here is from genome assembly GCF_030028045.1 of Hippopotamus amphibius kiboko. Classification (NCBI taxonomy): domain Eukaryota; kingdom Metazoa; phylum Chordata; class Mammalia; order Artiodactyla; family Hippopotamidae; genus Hippopotamus; species Hippopotamus amphibius. Next base: position 59,775,777 of record NC_080197.1, read on the forward strand.
GTCATGAGTGGACTCAGTCTTCTCCACGATCCTTTCCATCCCTCCCCTCTCCTAAAAATTAAAAATTTTCTATTTTAAGAACTCACTTGCTTAAAAATTACTCTTTGGAGAGAATCTAAATGTAACCATCCATTTTTAAAAAAGGAAGTATTAAGAAATATATACAAAATCTAAAACATTATAAAGATTAATACCTTCATCATCCATGCACCAATCTCACAACTTTAATAAATAAAATATTATCGTTAAAATTTAATCCTCTTGATATCCTCTAATCTATGGCCATTCCTTCTCTATACATATCTCTCCAAGATAGTCTTTTAGTCTTTAATGTAAACTCAAGTCACAGTGTTATCCTTGCAAGAGCTATTGTATTTAAGCCTAACCTCTAATAATAAAATAAATAGGTTATAAATACATTTAACAGAATTTTGGCAGATGGAAAAGATGTGGGGAGCAGGGTGTCCATCCCAGTGGAAAGAGCTGGCTATGAGAATCATAATATACTTAAATTTTGTCCTCTGTGTGTCGACACATGGACTTTCCCTGCTGCTAGTGCTTTATTTACATATTAGGGTTCTAGCAACCATACTAATACTAACTTTTCCATCCCATTTTGTAATCACTTAACCTCCTTGTTCACTAGCTTTCTCTTTGGAAATTGAATGTGGAAGAATATGGGAAGAGCAGTCAGATCTACAGCAGAGAGACAAAGAATGACTACTTTAAGTTCCATGGGTTCAATAACAAACTTGTTTAATTTAGAACAAATATCAGTAATTATGTCAGTCCTAGCGGATAGTCACCTATCACTCCAAGTAACACTTGGAGTTACTAGGCTTTTGCTGTGCCCACAATGTTTGCAACATCATCTTTACTTTTTCCTTGCCAACCTTCTTCCAGCCATACTGGCCACCTTCTGGGTTCTCAAAAATACGCAGATCCATCTCTCTCCTAGGCCTTCTGCACATGCTGTTCCTTCTGCTTGGAGTGCTCTTATCCTACTCCTCACAGTGCTAGTTATTTCTCCTCCTTCATCTCCTCGGATGAGCACCTTGTCTAGAATGACTCCTCACCCTCATTATCTCATCTTAGCCCTCTCTCAGTTTTTCTGCTAAGCATGTATCACAGTTGCAATTTTACGGTCTCCTCCCTTAAAATGTAAGCAGTATGTGGGCAGACACCTTTCTGTCTTCTTTACCAATTGCTTACCACAGTCATTAGCAATAGGAGGGATTTAATTATATCTTTTAAAAGAAAAAAAGTAACAGAAAGAAAGAAAATGAAAGGAAGGAAGGAAGGAGGGAAGGAAGAAGGAAGGAGGGAAGAAGAAAGGAAAGAGAGAGAAAGAAGAAAGAAGAAAGAAAGAAAGAGGGAGAAAGAGAGAAAGAAAGAAGAAAGAAAGCGAAAGAAAGAAAGAAAGAAAAAGAAAGAAAGAAAGAAAGAAAGAAAGAAAGAAAGAAAGAAAGAAAGGAAAAAGAGAGAGAGAAAGAAAGAAAGAAAGAAAAAAGAAAGGAAGGAGGGAAGGAAGAAGGAAAGAAGGAAGAAGGAAGGAGGGATGGAAGGAAAGAAAGAAAGGAAAGAGGAAGGAAGGAAGGAAGAATAGAAGGAAGGAAGGAAAAGAAAGAGAGTATTCACTTTCTTTTTGTATAAATCTTGTGACCTCTTTTTTTTTCAGTAATTCATGGAAATATCCTTTGAGGGTAGTTCTGAGTCTTTGCCACAATGAATCTTATTGCGTGGTAAATTGGGCATTTCTTCATTAAATTATTGGTTTGAAAGAGAATCTTGACATTTTCAAGTCCTTTAAATAGACTTAAAGCACCAGAGCTAGCAGTCAACCATCTTTGGGAGGCTATTGTCAATTAAAAAAAAAAAAAGAAAGATTTTAACTTTGAGATAATTACAGAGTCACATGCAGTTGTAAGAAATAACTCACAGGAACCCTGAGTGTCCTTCACGCAGTTTCCCCCAGTGGTAACATCTCGCAATACTATAGTACAACAGCACAGCCAGGAAAACGATTGTTTTTCACAAAGTGACAGGGTGTTTTTTTCTTTTTCAATTCCAATTCTTTATTCATTCTCCGCCTCTTTCACAAAAAAGCCTTGAGGTAGTTTATATAAAGGACAATTATAATACCATTGTTTTACAATCAATTACAAAGGAGGAAACAAGGTTAAAAGCAGATAAGAAAATAGGTTAACTCTTGGGGCTAATTCAAAGTTTATAACCTAGTTCTCTGCAGAGTCAACAGATTCTAATTAATTTCCAGCTGGAAACATGCCAACTCTTCAATGGAAGACAAAGCCTTTCTTAGTTCCTAAAACAATAAAAAGTTCTCATAAGGGACAACTAAGTATGCTTATAAGAGATACAGTTTTTATCACCTTCCTTGAATTACAGTGAATGTGACAACAAGTGGGGAACCACAGAGCTAACTCATTAGCTGAATAGCTGCCTCCTGCAAGACAATTGTCTTATCATAGACCTTCAGGTTCACTCACATAGAGTCGAAACACTTGATTCTCAATTCTCAAACCACGCTGCATTATTAAACTCCTGTGAGTCAGTCACAGGGAACAGGCAGTATGGTAATAATTAGAGCTATTCACAAATACTCTGGTTTTCCTCCTTCTGGGTTCCTGTTAAGATTGCAATTTCCTGCCCCCTTGAAGTTAAGCTTGGCCGGTGACTTGCTTCAGCCAATGAAATATGTGTGGAAGTGGTGTGTGTCCCTTCCAAGAGGAAGCATTCAATTGGTGGTGCGACTGTGCACACTTCTCTTCCCTGCCTCAGTGATGGCGGGATCATGAGTTAGCGCGAAGCCTCCATCATTCTGGGCGCCAAGAGACTAAATGAAGCAGAGACTCTGCTGGCCCATGTTGGACATATTGTACAAACGAGAAATGAAACTGGATGGGAGGCATGGAGATTCGAGGGTTGTTCATCGTCACAGGTTAACCTGTTAGCCCATCTTGGTTGTTACGGGAAAAAGAAACCTCTCAAAATATATTTACTTGATTATTCTATCAAGTCAGCTTCCTTTTCTTTTCTTTTTTTAAAATTAATTAATTAACTTATTGGCTGCATTGGGTCTTCGTTGCTGCACATGGGCTTTCTCTGGTTGTGGTGAGCAGGGTGGGGGGGCTACTCTTCATTGCGGTGCACGGGCTCCTCATTGTGGTGACTTCTCTTGTTGCAGAGCACAGGCTCTAGGCACGTGGGCTTCAGTAGTTGTGGCGCATGGGCTTAGTTGCTCCGCGGCATGTGGTATCTTCCTGGGGCAGGGATGGAACCCGTGTCCTCTACATTGGCAGGCGGATTCTTAACCACTGCACCACCAGGGAAGTCCCCAGTTTCCTTTTCTTGAGGAGCCTGACTTCTCTACCCATTTCCTCCCATTGATAAGTGTGGAAAATTCTGGTATTAAATGGCTTTTGCAGCCAATTGAGCGATAAGTATGATTTGCTCCTCTTTTGCTCTGAAAATAGTCTGTCCATGACACTCTGGGAAAATTACGCTAGCAGTATATTAAAACTTTGGGAACATCTTACAGCTAGTTCCATAAGAACTAGTTAACTTTTTTTTGTTTGTTTGTTTTCTTTTTTTTTTAATTATTATTTTTTGGGGGAAGAACTAGTTAACTTGTTAAAGGAGAATAGCTGATCATTAAAACCCAAACCTAGAGGGTCAAGTGACAAAGTGAGATGGGAGGAAGTTGGCTGTTTGCTTTTGATACCTCTGACATTTCTGCCACTGATACAACTGCTTCCTGCCCTTCATCCTTATAGGCACTGCTCACTCCTTGGTGATAAAAGGAAGAGGGAAAAGGTACTCACACAAAGCATTTTAAATTATCTGTTAATTGGATGAAATGGCAATTAAAGTGCGTAAGGGCTATATGCATATTCATAGATTGTCTTCAAAGGGTACAATTACCGAGGCCAATGAAGAAGATTATGAGTTAACATTGGATTGTGATTTGGGGCGGAGGAGGGTGAGATATGTTCAGATATCTTCCTCCAAATAGCTGCGAAGATTAATTTGTGTCTCCAGTTTTATATGATAATGTGTAGAGGTACAGTTTGCCTGGGAGCATAGCATGTTTGTCAAAGGAACAAGTTCCACAGCGGGTAGTCATTGGCCATAGAGCACAATACTCTAGAGGTACAGGGTGGATTTCTTACTCAATATAAAGATTTAGATAATATTTTCCACGATATCCATGTCTAATATTATTTCCATCAGATATAAGTATTTCTGCTTGTGGTAAAGATTAAATATAATATTCCCTTTGTGAATTTCCACAGGAACAAGAAAATAATATTTTTGAGAGTAGTAGCTACATTTTCTTTCAGAGCTGCCAAAAAGAGTATGGAAAAGACATTTTGGGATACCATGTTGAAGTCCTCTCTCTGCCTTCAAGAGCATTTTGACAGTTAAGATTTAATGTCCAAGTAACAATGCAGTAAACATACGTTCAAATTCCACAGGGCCCAGGAATGGATGGGAGTTACAGACACTTTACTCTGTCTGCCCTTGTTCTGCTCAGCCGCTGAGGTCCTTGCAGGGGAAAATGTGGAAGGGGAAAAAAGCCACACACATTCCCAGGGCACCCTGTAAGTGCCTGAGTTTTTGTCACTATTTTCCTGCCACTTCAGATAATGTAAGGCAGCTGGTGAAATATAAATGCTCAGTGACTACAGTTTGGAGATTTCCAAAGATAAAAGTATTTTCAGTTACTTTGAGGTCAGGTTCATCTGAAAGAGCCGTTGACATTTTAAAAACTATTTTTTAAATTAATAGATTATTATTTTTAAATTTTTAATGAAATGTTAATTTACAATGTTGTGTTAGTTTTAGGTATACAGCAAAGAATAATATACATATCCTTTTTTAGATTCTTTTCCAACATAACTTATTACAAGACATTGAGTACAGTTCCTTGTGCTATACAGTAGGTCCTTGTTGGCTATCTATCTATTTTATGTACAGTAGTGTGTATATTTTAATCCCAAACTTCTAATTTATCCCTCATTCCCTTTCCCCTCTGGTAACCATAAGTTTGTTTTCTATGTCTGTGGGTCTATTTCTGTTGTGTAAATTAATAGATTATTTTTTAGCGCTAGTTTAAGTTTACAGAAAAATTGAACAAAGGTACAGAGTTCCCATTCACTTCCTTCCCCCATTCCCTTCTTATTCACATATTGCAATAGTGTGGTACATTTGTTACAGCTGATGAACCAATACTGATATATTATTATTTACGAAAGCCTGTATTTCTCTTAGGGCTCGCTTTTTGTGTTGTACAGTTTTATGGGTTTTGACAAATGCATAATATCTTATATCTACCATTATAGTATCAGATAGAATAAATTCACCTAAAAATCCCCTGTAAGAGACATTGACTTTTATTGTGATTTCAGAAGTGTGTTCCCAGCATCCTGGCCCTCTGGATACAGTCTAGCTCTGCAGGGCTGAATATTGTAAGAGAGGTGCTCCGTAGTAACGAGAGATGTATGGCCTGGTGGTAAAGTGCATTGGCCCTGCTTTGCCACTGCCACATCATTTAGCCTCTCTCATCTGTAAAATGGGGCCAAGTACAATATACAGTACTTAGTTCATGAGTATTAGATGAGATTACACATGTAAAGAACTTAGAACAATTCCAGGCAGATAGCAGGTACTCCATATATTTCAGCTGAAATTATTATTCAAAAACAAACATAGGTGTAGAACTAAACACACACACACGCAAACGAGTACAAGTTAAATTAGGAAAACCCAAATAAGTTCAGTGGGTTGTATCAATGTCAACGTCCTGGTTAGGAGAGAATCCTACAGTACTGTAAACTATTACTTACCACTGGGGAGGTCAGGCAAAGCGTATCTCTGTATTATTCCTTACATGTAGCATGTGACTCTATAATAGTCTCAATAACAATTTCAATTCAGAATAATTCAAGCAGGGATGGGAGGGGGGGCAGTGTTGTAGGGGTTGCTTATTAGAGATAGAGTAACGGCACTGTGGGATCATAGATCACACCCTACCTGGGAACCAAAATTGGCCGTCAAAGCCTTTGGGAAAAGTTGGAGAAATTTGAATATGGAATGAGAATTGTGTTCTTATTTTTGTTAGAATCGGCCTGGGTATTGTGGTTGTAGAAGGGGAAAAAAATGAATCCGGTGCCTCAGCTCTTCATGGCCTGAACCTGCAAAGCTGTGCCAAACTGATTATTAGAAAACCTCCCTGCATAACTCTTTGCTTTAGATTATAATCACCACCACACTCTCAATGTCTGCCCCAGATTTCTAGAAGAGAAACTCAATAAGCCACAGCAGGTCATTATTTTGCCCAAGACCTAAGCCTTTAGATATTGCAAACAAAAAGTCTTTCTATAAGAGGGTCACCAGCTCTATGGGACATATTATCAACAAGGGATTATTAATCATACATTATGTGCAGCCTTCCTCCCAAAATGAACTACCCAGATATGAAACAGAACAACAGGCTCCACTGAGGAATCGGCCTCCTTGAATTTAAATGCCGCAGATGTGTTCCCAGCAAGACAAACGAATGAGTAATTATTACGCAGCACAGTGATAGACCGTATGCTTTTAGACAGTGTCCTTTCAACTTTAGTAGAGGTGTTTAATGTCCCTGTTTGTAAAACACTTTGTTCCCATAAACAGCTAGATCTTGGGAATTTCCTTATTGTCTAACTTTTGAGTTCTTGGAACTGATGAGTGCATTTCCAAGAATGAGAGTTTAGGGAATGCCTTTTCACCTACTGAAGGTATTCACATTGCTTAGAAGTTTTAGATAAAGAACTGCTCTATCTCAGCTTCAAAGAACTGTAATAACATATGCATTTTTTTCCTCTCTAAAGATCTTTTGTCAACCAGGCTCCTCTCTTTCTGATCTTTTCTGATAGAAAGTTACCAGCATGAACACGCTTGTGGTATTCCTGGAGCTGTGATGTTGAACCAAATTTTTAAAGGTGTTTTGAATTCAAATATGAGAATAAGCTCCTGTGGGAAATTCCTTCTTTCTTTCCCTTTCTTTTTCTTTCTTTCTTTTTCCTTCCTTCTTTCTTTCTTCCTTCCTTTCTTCCTTCCTTCCTTCCTTCCTTCCTTCCTTTCTTTCTTTCTTTCTTTCTTTCTTTCTTTCTTTCTTTCTTTCTTTCTTTCTTTCTCTTTCTTTCTTTCTTTCTTTCTTTCTTTCTCTCTTTCTCTCTCTCTCTCTTTCTCTCTTTCTTGCCTGTGTTGGGTCTTTGTTGCTGTGTGCAAGCTTTCTCTACTTCCGGTGAGTAGGGGGCTACTCTTATTGCGGTGGCTTCTCATTGCAGTGGCTTCTCTTGTTGAGCAGCACTGGCTCTAGGCACGCGGGCTTCAGTGGTTGTGGAGCATGGGCTCATTAGTTGTGGCTCGTGGGCTCTAGAGCGCCGGCTCAGTAGTTGTAGCACATGGGCTTAGCTGCTCCGGGGCATGTGGGATCTTTCTGGACCAGGGCTCCAACCCATGTCCCCTGCATTGGCAGGCAGATTCTTAACCACTGCACCAGCAGGGAAGTCCTGGACATTCTTCCTAAGTATAAATATATACTTCTATTCCTATTTTTTTAATTGTAAAATGTGTTTTTAAATGTACACTTCACAGATCAGATATTTAGGACAGGTACTATCCACACTCTCCTCACAGTGACAGCTCATGAATGCTCATGGAGTTACTTTTTTATAGATTAAATAGAGCAGTTAAATCACATACAAGTAACCTGGGCTACCAAATTTAGTTTTTCTCTTGGTTAGTATTGTTTCTTTTAGCAGCTTTACTCATATATTAGGGGTTACTTCTCATTTGTTTGCAATGAAAATATTGTCTCATGCATTAACATTTTTTGTTTTTTTTTAAATTCTGCAAATGGAGAGGTGTTTGTTTAGATGATGATTTAGACATCACAATGTTCCCTTTTGCAGAAAAAAAAGGGGGGAGTGGTAGGAGTTGTTAACAAGCAATCTCTAGTTCCCCTTCAGATTCCATATCCTGTGAGTCAACTCATTACTAGCTCAGAAGAATACCCAGAAAGCTATGACATCTAATATCTGTTTTAAAAAGATAATTTTCTGTTTTCCCAACTACTCTTCTCAACTTAAAATGTCCCAGTTGATTTAGCTTTCCCCAGATTTAAATTTTTCCTGGTACACAGTTAGAGTTATTTTGGTAAATTTTAGCTTACTTTGCTTTGAAACCCACTGAAGTTTAAGTGATAAGTAAAATTGTTATTTTTCCTCTGAGTCAACAAACATGAGACATTACTGTGAGAGATGGAAAGGGTGCAATTTACAACTATACCAAGTCAAAGTTTTGATAAATTGTCTAGTGGTGATACCAGCATGAGGTATACGAAGAAAAATATGACTCTTTAAGGTACATCTACCTTTGGAAGAGGAAAGCAAGTAGAATAACTAAAGTTTTCTCTTAGATCCTCTCATTTAGGGCATTAATTTGAGTGCCTTACACACACACACACACACACACACACACACACACCCCTTCTCTAGTCTCACTAAGTACCTGGATTAAACTGTATCTCTAGCTAGATAGATAAGAAGATAGATACAACCTAGCAGAATGTCATTTATAGATTTAAAAATATAGACCATGCTAACTATACCTTAATATAAATAAATAAATGGACCAGTTTGTCTCTCTACATACAGACTTTTGTGGTTTTAATTGGACTACTTGTTCTCATTCAGCCTTTAGTTGTTATAGCTACACTCGTACATGGCAGTTAGCTGTACATGAGTACGTGTTATTACATAGGTTTTGGGGTTTTTTTTTTTTCCCATTAAGAGTCATTTTTACTGGATTAATTTAGTTTGGTTTTGAAGATAAGCCCCTAAAAGCTTGCACTTGAAGCAGTGTACTAAACCATGCTTAGTACAATTGCAAGTTATCTCACAGCTCAATATTTTGGGCTTTTTAAAGGTAAAGGAGTAATATTGTTCTCTTCAAAGAGCAAAAATCTATCCTCATGCAAAATCAGTCCTTTAGTAGAGAAAAATGCATTCTTTAATGTGGGGAAGATGAATACTTTCATGGAGTATAGTTTCTGTATCTTCCTCCATAAGAGCTTAAACTAATGTTTTATTCTGCAGCCTCTCCAGGCAATCCCTGTTCTTTTCACTTTTATCTTGTCCTTATTTTGACTTTCTTAAAATAATCTCATTCTCATGGCTTGCATAACTTGAGCATCCATTTCCTGATAAAACTCACTTTCCAACCCTTACTCCTTTCAGTTAACACTTAAAATGTGTCTTGTCTCCAGTGCTTGAGGTCCTCACTGATTTTAGCTGCCAGAATCACCCCAGATTATTCTTTGCATCAGGCTTTGCATAGGTTTGGTATGGTTGACATGGACACAATTACTGTTTTATTTTCCAAAAGCCATGCAGGCCTCTTCTTCCTTTTTTTTTTTTTTAAATTGTTTTTTAAGCTCTTTATTGGAGTATAATTGCTTTACACTGTTGTGCCAGTTTCTGCTGTACACCAAAGTGAATCAGCTGTATTTATATGTATATCCCCATATCCCGTCCATCCAGCAACTCCTTCCCACCCTCCCTATCCCACTCCTAAGTAATCACCAATCATCGAGTTGATCTCCCTGTGTTACACAGCAACTTCCCACTAGCTATCATTTTACAGTTGGTAGTGTATAGATGTCAGTGCTACTCTCTCACTCCGTCCAGCTTCCCCTTCACCCCCCACCCAGTGTCCTCAAGCTGGTTCTCTACATCTGCATCTTTATTCTTGCCCTGTCACTGGGGCAGTACCATTTTTTTAGATTCTATACATATGAGTTAGCATATGGTATTTGTTTTCCTCTTTCTGGCTTACTTTGCTCTGTATGACAGACTCTAGGTCCTTCCACCTCATTACAAATAACTCAATTTCATTCTTTTTTATGGCTGAGTAATATTCCATTGTATATATGTGCCACATCTTCTTTATCCATTCATCTGTGGATGGGCATTTAGGTTGCTTCCATGTCCTGGCTGTTGTAAATAGTGCTGCAATGAACATTGTGGTACATATACCTTTCTGAATTATGGTTTTCTCAGGGTATATGCCCAGTAGTGGGATTGCTGGGTCATGTAGTAGTTCTAATTTTAGTTTTTTAAGGAACCTCCATACTGTTCTCCATAGTGGTTGTACCAACTTACATTCCCACCAACACCACAGAGGGTTCCCTTTCCTCCACACCCTGTCCAGCATTTATTGTTTCCAGATTTTTTGATGATGCCCATTCTGACCAGTGTGAGGTAATACCTCATTGTGGCTTTGACTTGCATTTCTCTAATGATGAGTGATGTTGAGCATCTTTTCATGCAGAAAAAGCTTTTGACAAAATTCTTGCTGTCTTAAATTAGCTTTGAGGTCTGACTTGTTTCTACCCAACACAAAGGAATATTCTTCCTGCTAGATACCTTCACACTTCCCAATCAGTGACTTTCCTGAAAGTTCTTTTTCTATCTTTAAAGTCTAGTCCTTGACTGCAAATCCCAGAGAATTCTTACAGTCTCTTCACAGAAAATGATGTCCTTTCCTCAAGAAATTTATGACTTAATATGGGGAAGATGGAAGAGGGGATCAAATATTACCTCAGCTTGTCAGGAATGGTTAGGATTAATTTGGAAATGCTTCTTAGATTACGTAGATTTATAGCTGTAGTCTTGGAGTATTATAGCTGGATGGACAACTTTCCTGAGATTTCTGACTTCCTTGGAATATTGGAAGCCTTGTTGAGCTTATTTCTTTCTTCTGTTTTTTGTTTTGTTTTGTTTTGTTGTTTGTTTTGTTTCTTGGCTACGCTGGGTCTTCATTGTGGCACATGGGTTCTTCATTGCAGCGTGCAGGCTTCTCTAGTTGTGGTGCAGGCTCTAGAACATGCGGGCTTAGCTGCCCCGTGGCATGTGGAATCTTAGTTCCTCGATCAGTTATCAAACTTGAGTCCCCTGCATTGGAAGGTGGATTCTTAACCACTGGGCCACCAGGGAAGTCCCTGAGCTTATTTCTTATATTTACCAATATTGACTTTACAACCTTAATATGGCATGGGAGATAACTGATATGATTATAGTTAGTAGATTGGAAATGAGGACCTTCTAATTTAAGGTATATGCATATTTTTCCTCCTTCCAGAAACGCAAAGTTCAGAAGCTCAGGTTTTATCAATTTTGTAATTTCATGTTAGTTGAAATGAATTCCCCTGATTCTAAGGTTTGAGTGAGAGGTGATTAAGACAGAAAGGAACCAAACATCTGAGCAACAGATGTTCACGTAAAATGCTGGGCAGTAAACCAGGGAACACAGGAAGGCGGTGTGAAGGAACAAGCGATTGCCAGTGTGGGCAGAGGAGAAATGAAACAAGGGAAGAGGGAGGTAGGGCCAAACGTGTGAAAGGAATGTTTCAAAAAGGTGGTTGATGAATTTGGAAGAGAAGGTACTTTTATTTTTCCTTAGTTTAGACTATGTTTAGGTGTTCACCTATTTACTGTTTACTTCCACGCGAAATGAAAGAGTAGGTTCTTGTACAGAATGCTTGGCTAATGCCCAGAAATCACAAGTTTTGTTGAGAAATACTTCAAATAGAAGTATTATCTCTAATGGGTTTTTAAGAGAGTGTTTGAGATACATAGGGGTCAACTTATGGGAATTAAAAATATTCTCTCCGTAGTGTTTTTCTCCCCCTGAATCTTCTAAGGCCCATACTATTTTTTTCACTTGCTTTTTGACTCAAATTCCAGGTATTGGACAAACCCAAAGATTATAAACTTATGATCTCTCTTATTAAATGACCTTAATTTTGCTTCATTTTTAAATGAGTAATTGGATCATGAGTGAGCTTTAGAAATATTCAACTAAAACCCAGAACATTGATTATTTTCTGGAGGCCACTAAATAGGACCCATTTGATTATCTTTATTAAGGAAAGATTAGAGATTCCTCTTTGGTTACAAAGAAGTGTAAATTTTGTCCATTGCTATGTAATAGTCATTGTCCCAGTTGATGGAGAGATAAATGGGAATTCATTCAAAATTGAAATACTGTATTATAGACATGATTTTACTTACAAGATTCAATATTTGATTATTTTTGAACTAAATTTTGGTGGTATTATATATACCAAATTGCATAACTTCACTATGCCTGTAAAAAAATATGGAAAAAAAGCAAATTCGAAAAAAGTATAATTATACCTATCAAGTGACTTGATAATGCTTAACCTTTGGGGTGGAAACAAGGACAACTTGACCAAAGAAAATGTCATTACCAATCTCCTTGAAGCAAGCAATGATTAAATGCAAAGGAGCAGTATTTCTCAAGTTGATTGAAGAGTGCTGCAAATTTTCCTTGATCTAAGAATTTAAATATTTAAAAATTAACATACACTCTCTGTTGCTCACAAGTAAGAAATATATCTTCTGAATCCTCCTCTCATTGGCTGATTTTTCAAGATAGATGTGTTCTCTTTTATGATTTCATTATGCAGTCTTCGAGTCATTTTAAAGTTACTAAATATTTTAAATTAAATGTACCAATTTGAAACATCTCATGACATTATAATCTTTTTAATAGTTTTAGTGTCTAGGCTTCATGTCCACATGTCTCTAGAAGTGCCTTCTATTTTTCAAATTTTTAGCAAAAAAGTTTAGAAAGAAATCTATCTTGGACGTTTTTCACGGGGCACCTTGTACATTCAGGTTCATGAGGACGGTGAGCCCTACAATATCCACGGGTCCTGCATCCGCCCAAATGGAAGATGGGCTGTACTGGCCACTTCATACAGGGGACTTGAGTATCCACGGGTTCTGGTATCCGGGGAGGTTCTGGAAGCAATCCCCTGCAGATACCGAAGGATGACTGTGTATTTGAAACTCCTTTTAATACTCTTTTTGATATGTTTTGGTTTATCTATTTGTTGTGTCTATACTCTAAAATATCTATAGGGAATTTGTTTCCCACGCGGACTTCATTGCCAACTAACTTCCTATGTAGAAATTTAACATGGCTTTGTGAGTTCCTGGATGTATTTCTAAAATGTACATAGTACTATGTGTCAGCAAGCACAGCGATCCTCTTCCAAAAGGGATGGGATGTCAATGTAATTACACAGGTATCCCCTACTTTTCAAAAGTTTGCTTTACACCACATTGCTTTCAGGGAAGACCAGCATTAGTCCCTGTTTTTGCTAATGGACAAAAATCCAAAGAGGATTTCCACTTTCAGAAAAAAAGCAAAAAGTGAAAATAGCGGTCAGCATTTGTTTTGCAGGGAGACGTTATAGAGGCATTATAGGTCTAGTAGCTTGAGTGACCCCGCCAAGCTCCTTCCCAGGGAAATGCACGCAGCATCTCAGCATCATGCCATCATAACTTTGTCTGTGACCATCTGTGCTTTATCTCAATTTATTTTGTTCATTCATTAGCAAGATGTGTTCTAAGGTAATTGCTGCTTCACTTTACACCATTTCGATTAGGAAAGGTTTCATACGATCTACTTTCAGATAGCAGGGAAACCTGGAACTCCATTTTACTTTAGGATATGGATAATGCCTCCCCCCCATCTCTCCCTCCCCCCACCAAACACACAATTCAGGATCTGGACTTTAATAAACGTGATGGTATAATAATGCGTTTCATTTCCAAACATGACTGCTTTGGGGTGTATCTGTGTGATGACGGCATAGGATGGGTAGGGCATACACGAGTGAGTTAAGTTAGTACCAATTACACATGGTCAAGGAACCATGGACTCACATACTTCAAGTGACTCAAGGCACTGTTGCTATAACTTTTTCTCAAAATGGTCTTCTCTTTGCCTGAGAAGAGTGAAATAATATAGTATAAGTCAGCAGAGGAAATTACCACGTGCCCACAAGCCCTGAGAGAAATCAGGTCATCTGCACAGGATTCAGGTAGTAAGCCCTGAAACTTATGAAACTTAATATGTAAGGTATTGCTTTCAGCTGTATTCTTGCCAGACTTTTGTGGCTTTCATATTTGTGGTAGGCAATGTGCAAACATTTGGCTGTGGCAAATTCTGGACTCTTAATAGCCTGGGGAGAACCAGCAGGAAGGAACATGGAGGGTAAGTGAGCAGAGTTAGAAGACATTGAAGTATGGGAAACAGACGTGGGTACACTGGATAGTCTGTCAGCAACTCAGCTTCAACCATGTCCCCTTATACATTCTCCTCCTGCAGGGAAGAACTCCAGAAATGCAGTTCTCAGAATGTTTTGGATTAATGGTAGACATTTCCATGAGGTTTGGAAGGTGCACAAAGAGAGAGCCATTATTCTCCAGCGGCAGCTGGGATCATCCACATTGGCTTCCTTTGGCTTCTGGGGTCCTCCTGGGAGTCACCCACTGTGACACTACAGGTGGCTGAAGATCACCAGTGGAAGCTTTCCTGTGATCCCTGTACTTCCTGATTAAATAACTTGGCCGAGATCGAACAGCTAAGCAAAAAAGGGCGACTTCAAGCTCAGGGATTGAACTCTGGAGCCTGTGCTTTTAGCCACTCTCTGTAGTGACTGCTGCAGAGTGGAGATGGGACACTATTCTGTTGTCTTCTAGTGCTCTTGTATGTTTTCATTTTTGACAAATCCTCAGGCCAAGTTTTGACCATCCTGTAACTGTATAACTTTAACCTTTTCCATTGCTTCCATTATCCTCTTAAGGCAAAATAGAACAATAGTCTACCTTCTGCCATCAACATCAACTTATAACATGACTCTATTTTATTAAAAGCCTGGAAAGGTACCTTATTTGTAGAATTTATTCAACAGCCTTAGCTTAGAGAGATTGTACTGGGGTAGCTTTAATAGCCCTTCGCAGACCTCATTGTACACCCGGGTCTCCTGGAGGAGATTCCAGTAATAAGCAACCCCACATCCCACATCAGACGTACTGAATCAGAATCTAAGGTTAGGACCTGGACATCTGCATTTCTGACAAGCAACCCCAGGTGACTATCATGCATTCAGGTAGATACTGATCCCCAGCCTGTGGTCTGAAGAGAGGAGAGGTTTCAACCTGTGGTTCCAACGGAGGAGAGGTTTATTGGAGGAAGCTCTACATACCCTGCTTCAAACAAAGCGATTCCATTTTTAGCTTGTTTATGCATTGGAGTTCCACTTGATTTTATTTGCTAAGAGAGGTCCACTACTTTTTTCTTAACCACTGCCATTCTCTCAGGTGAATAGTGCTCCTCAGCTCTACATATTTTCCTGTTTAATTCCTCAGCGGCCGCACAAAGTTCCAAATGCTTTTCTTTTCCAGCTCACCAGGACACTTCTTTCCATTTTGCATTCCATCTCTTCTCGATTCTCATAGACAACTGGAATTGAGCTGAAAATATCCACAATTGAAACACAGTCCTTTACTTTTCTCTCAGCAATGAAATCATTGCATGCATATAATCACACAGTGGAAACCCTGAAGAAAGCTTCTTGGTTTTTTGTAACAGATTTCCATATATCCATGTGACCTTGTTTATGCTTGTCATTTATGTTAATATGTTCTGAAAGCAAAAGGAGTATCTAATTTGCTTGGCATAATATTTAAAATCTGAGTCAGGTGTTCTTAAAAGCTAAGATCACTAAGCTAAAGTAATGGTTTCTGCCATTTAATGAAACTATTAGGTTTTTCTCCCATGTTTAACGACTATAGACCATAGATTCTATGTTGTGAGTCTAAGGAATTATGGAAGGAGAGTGAACAGTAAAACCAAGTAAAATTCCTGAAGATGGCTGGAGGTGGATTTCAGAGTACACACCAATCACATCACATTCACATACAAAGCACACAATATTTCATAATTTTTGCCTGATGAGAATTATATGAGCCTGAAATAAAATATATACTATTTTAAAATTTTAATATGTACTTATGTCACTTTCCTATATATTTATATGTGTCTGAGAAAACTGCATACACCCTGAATTGTTTTAATATCTCAACTGATACAACGTTTGCCACCCCTCCCTTCTCTGAGCACCAAACCCTGAACCTTTTACCCATTATCCGTGGAACATCATGCAAAGCACTTTATGTGCATCTTCTCAAGCCATCTTCAATATAATGACAGGATGTAGCTATCATGTATTATCCCATTGTACAGATAGGGAAGCTGAGGCCTAGAGATGTTAGCAAACTTTCCCAAGGCTATACTGCTAGGGAACAGAGGAAGCCAGGTATAAATCCTAGGATTTTAATTCTAGCAGCCAAGGGCCTACTGTGATGCTATTTTGTGCAGTTCTCCAGTAAAACGAATGTCAAATGTCAGCTCACCAATCATTAGCTAAATCTCTTTTCTCCTCTGCCTTTTCCTACCTCCTCCTTTCAAGGTTCAGGAGGTAGCACACTCTGGTGGGATAAGCACTGCCTCTGTCACTTTGGCAGATACGTGAACTTGACAGATGTATCCATTATTTCAACCCTATGAGCTTCAGTTCTGAAAAACAGACACATCAACCCTCCAGGGTTGCTGTGAAGATGAAATGAAGTAATACGTATGGATGTGCTCTACCCAGGGCCCAGTCAATGGGCATTCAATAAATGCTAGCTTGTCTTCTTGCCTACTTTCCTCTTTCTATCTTATTAGCTCCAGAAAAACAAATGAATACAAAAAGCCTAGGCTGCTTTTTATTCTATGTTCTTTGAGTCCCCGTAATTGGAGGTGATCAAGGAAAAAAATGAGTGACTCCTTGATAGAATGTTGTGGCTGGAATTCAGGCCCCCAGGTAACTGGCTTCACCAACCCTTACTTCACCTACATTCTCCATTTCCAGGACTCCAAGACAAATTAATGATCACAATGTGTCACTTTATTTTTGAGGGATTTAGTTACAGGTAACTTCCCCTCCCCCCTTTTCTTTTGGTTACCTCTTATAGTCTCAAAAACGGATGTGAAACAGAATGACCCCAGCTCAGCCACACAGAGGCTGCAGCCAAATGAATGGTAGTGCATTCATTTAATATCCTGGTATAAAAATTGATGATAATAAAGTAGAAATACATGCTTTTATATCTGTTCTGGTTTGGCTACTGCCCAGATTGTGATCAATAAGCCATTCAAAGAAAGCCTATGTTGCAAGAAAGTCACTGAAGTTTCTTTAATCAACTTCTTTATTATTAGACATCTAAATTTTGTATTAGGGTCAACATTGGCTTTCTTTCCCTAAAATTTCAGTAACAGTTCACTCTTGCTCACATGAAGTATAACGTTGCTGGTCGGGGATAGTCTCCCACGTGGTCATTCCAGGGAAGGGAGGACCCAGGCCCCTTCCTCGAGCCGTTTTATCATCGTCTGGGGCTTTGGGTTGCTTCCCTGGATTTTTTGTGTCTCACCAACATCAGGACAAGAGAGCGCAAAGGATCACTCAGGAGGTATTTATGCACGAGAGCTTCAGGCTGTTTGTATCACTTTTTTTAAATTTAATTTTTATTTTATATTGGAGTATAGTTGATTTACAATAGTGTATAGTTTCAGGTATACAGCAAAGTGATTCAGTTATACATATACATGTATCTATTCTTTTTCAGAGTCTTTCCCCATATATGTCATTACAGAATATTGAGTGGTATCACTTTTGCCCACATTCCATCACCCAGAACGCAGTCCTATAATCATCTCTACCAGCAGAAGAAGCTGGAAAATGTAATCCAGCTGTGTGTCGAGGAAACAGATTTTGCTCAATATCCAGCAGTTTCTGCCGTAGGTTATTTCCAATTTATTGCTATCATAAACAGCTCTGAGATGAACACCATTTTGTTTCAGTCTTTGGGCACATTCTTAAACTTTTCCTTAGGATACATTATTTACAGTGGAAATTTTGCCAAAGACGTACTTTAAAACACATTTCAGCATTTTGATGTAGTCAACTGCCCTTCTGAAAAGTTGGATCAGTTTGCTGCAGGTTAGGATTACCCAGGGAGCTTTTAAAAAATCCCAATGCCCAGATTACACTGTGGACCAGTCAAATCAGAATGTGTGGAGGTGAAGCCAGACATCAGTATTTTTAAAAATCTCCAAGTGATCCAACGTTCAGCAGAGTTTGAAAACTACTGCCTTAGGGATTCCAGAGCAGAGCATTGAAGGAGCCTCTGTTACTGACAGCACAGTGATTCAGAACTACCTAAAAGGGCCATCACATGTCAGAGAAATAGACCTCTAGCCTGTGTAAGTCTGTCATTTGGAGTCTCAGTGATAGCCAATGAACCTATATACTAATAAAGGTAGGTGACTGTCATTAAAACTGACTTGATTTCACAGAGAAAAAATAAATCTTCTCCACCAGCATTATATAATGGTAATCATTTTTCCATACTTTTGTTAACAAGTATGCTCTTTCAGAATCTTAGTCAATTAGAAATGACCACTAGTTTCTTCAGTTGTAAAATGATATCTATCCCTTAGGGTTGGTGTCATTATCAAGTTAGATGGTTGGGAACATGATTTATAAATTTTAATCTCTGTATATATTCTAGTTATTTTGAGAATGATGGTCCGGTAGACCTTGGATGGCTACATTCATTTTCAAGTCCTTTCAAAAAAGGCAGTGCCGGGGCTTCCTAGGTGGTGCAGTGGTTAAGAATCCGCCTGCAAATGCAGGGGACACAGGTTCGAGCCCTGCTCCAGGAAGATCCCACACGCCGCGGAGCAACTAAGCCCGTGTGCCACAACTATTGAGACTGTGCTTTAGAGCCCGTGAGCCACAACTATTGAGTCTATGTGCTGCAACTACTGAAGCCCGCATGCCTTGAGCCCGTGCTCCGCAACAAGAGAAGCCACTGCACTGAGAAGCCCACTCAACCCAACGAAGAGCAGCCCCTGCATGCCGCAACTAGAGAAAGCCTGTGCGCAGCAATGAAGACCAGACCCAACGCAGCCAAAAAAAAAAAAAAAGAATACTTTACCTAATGTACATTAGTGAGAGAAAATTAACAAATTTTACCCTGAGTCCATAAGAACTGAAATGATAAAAATTAAAATGTCGCAAACACTAGGATGCAGCTTTCCTCTACCTTGCCTCCAATAAAAATGCTGATAAACCACTGCCAACATGTTGGTGCCACCAAAAGTCAAGGACTTAAATTTTGGATACTTGCTCAAGGTTTTTAAGTAATGTTCTAACTCACAAACCCTGCAGTAGGCAGAATAATGTTTCCCCAAAGATGTCTGGGTCCTAATCTGTGGAACCTGTGAATATGTTACTTTACATGGAAAAAGGGAATTTGCAGATCTCATTAAGGAACTTGAGACGGAGAGATTATTCTGGATAGATTTAAGGGGGGGGGGGGCGTCCAACCTAACCACACGAGTCCTTAAAAGCAGGTAACCTTGCCCAGCTGAGGTCAGAATCAGAGGGAGATGTGACCATGTAAGATTCGTTGGAGGGATGCTATATGGCTGGTTTTGAAGATGAAGAAAGGGGCCTATGAGTCAAGGAATGTGAGTAGCTGAACAAATATGGTATATTAAATATATACGTGGAATCTAGAAAATGGTACTGATGAACCTAGTGGCAGGGCAAGAATAGAGATGCAGTTGTAGAGAATGGACGCGTGGACACAAGGGGGAAAGGAAAGGGTAGGACGACGTGAGAGAGTAGCACTGACATATACACACTACCCTGTGTGAAATAGACGGCTAGTGGGAACCTGCTCTATGGCACAGGGAGCTCAGCTCAGTGCTCTGTGATGACCCAGAGGAGTGGGGGGGGGGGGGAGGGGGGGAGGCTCATGAGGGAGGGGATACAGGTATAGGTATAGCTGATTCAACTTGTTGTACAGCAGAAACTAACACAACATTGTAAAGCAATTATAATCCAATAAAGATATTTTTAAAAATTAAAAAAAAAAAGCTGTGTCCACTACAAGCTAGAAGATGCAAGGATTCTCCTTTAGGAAGGATTGCTGTCCTGCTGACACACCTTGATTTTAGCCCAGTGAGAGCTTTTGCCTACTTCTAACTTCCAGAACTCAAAGATAATAAATTTGTGTTGTTTTGAGTCAATGAGTTTGTGATAATGTTACAGCAGTAATAAAAGAAAAAAAAATCCTCTCTTTAAAAGTCCTCCCCCTACAACGATTTCCCCCTTTATTTATCCTACAGCTGTTTTGTTCTTGAACAATAGATGGTGCTAAGAATCCATGTTTCTAGTGTCGTCAGCAGCTCCTCCAGTTCCAAATAATTAGGACCATATGACAGCAGTCGAAACAGTTACTCATGAAAGTCTACAAATCACATAGTTGGGGATTCAGAAAACCTTCATCAGAGTAGTGATGAATGCCAGGACGTTGGAGATTGGGTTGCTATAATTCAAAAGTAACTGCTTATTACAAACTCAAAGAACAATAAAACATATTTTCTGTTTGCTATATCGAATTGCTTACATCCCTTAAAAATATTAAAACATGAACTCCAACCCCCCTTCAAAAACACTGAACACCCTGAGGCCACACAGTACATGAAAGTGAATTGGAGATGAGAAACTACAGGGAAAAGATGCCTGCCAAAGAAGTTATACTGCTGTTGTTGCCTTCTTCATACTTGATGCGATACAACACAAGAGAGTCAGGGAAAGATGGCAGTCAGGTTTTTCTTGCAAACTATGCACTGTATGTTTTATTAGTGCTGACTTTGAACAAATGCGACGTTATTTATATTCAGTTCCCAGCTGGCAAGATTATATTAGTTTGACTAATTTTTAATAGTCTAAAGTATCTGTATATGTAGATTTTTGATATTATTACAGTTTATAAAAGTATGATCTGTGCTATGGTAATATTTTCAACTGCAGCTCTATATTCAATTCTCTTTGGTCTAATTTAATAAGATGGGTGGTTGACATCTTGAATTTGATGACTAGCATTGTATAATGTATCATTTTGGGACTCAAGTAAACTCTCTTATAATAAGAGGGAAAGAGGGTGCATTCTGAGGTCTTTGGGGAGCCATGTGTATGGAAAGATTCAGAAACACTCGATGATCTCAATATCAATACAGTCACTGCTTCCATCCTTTTCCTTTTCTAAACAGTAAATTAAAGATACTCATTTTCTGAATAAAAGCAAACACAGCCCTGAAGGTTGAATATCTTTCAACTGAGAGTGAAGGCAGGCAATACAAATCCACTTAGAAAAACCACAAACTCGTGGGATCTGAACGATGAATGCTCTGAAATTCTGAGACCATCGACTAGAAACATAGATAATGACAGAAATGTCAAGGGGACAGCATATAATGTCAAGGAGACATCTCATTTCTGTTAGGTAAATAACTTCTTAATCTCTTCTAAGCACAACTCAAGACTTTATCTATCTGAAAGCCTCCTCCATCACTCAAGGGCCAGTCCCTGCAAGACTCTGCTCCTACATAGGTAAGAATCAGGAGCTGAGAGAGAGACAGTACTCGTGCACACTGACTACCCCACGGCACTGTGTGTTCCGAGTACAGTTGTATTCAGCTTGAGTTCTTGACTTAGTGAAATAAAAGAATTGTTTAAAGAGACTGAATCAGCTGACTAAAAAGAAATACAAGCCATCAAGGGCCATACAAATGAAGAAAGACATTCTTTTTTAAAAAAATAAATTTGTTTATTTGTTTGTTTTTTTATTTATTATCTGCATTGGGTCTTCATTGCTGTGCATGGGCTTTCTCTAGTTACAGAGAGCGGGGGCTACTCTTCATTGCGGTGCATGGGCTTCTCATTGCGGTGGCGTCTCATGTTGTGGAGCACAGGCTCTAGGTGCGCAGATTTCAGTAGTTGTGGCACGGGGACTCAATAGTTGTGGCTTGCGGGCTCTAGAGCGCTGGCTCAGTAGTTGTGGCGCACAAGCTTAGTTGCTCTGAGGCATGTGGGATCTTCCCGGACCAGGGCTCGAACCCATGTCTTCTGCATTGGCAGGAGGATTCTTAACCACTGCGGCACCAGGGAAGCCCCAAGAAAAATATTATTTAAAAATTAGAATCAATTTCTAAAATCTAAGTAAATAAGAAGTCAGAGCTATGATTTTCAATTGAGGAGCCAAGGAACTGACCATAGTTTTAACTTTTATTAGTGTCACAAAACGTGAGAGTATTTTCTTGTAAGTCTAATGTCGTGGGCAAAAACTCTCACAACCTAATATTAGGAATGTATAAAATTATTTGCATTGTATTTTACACACTTCATAGGAACGGGTGAGACATTGCGTGTGGCAAAGGGTGGGGTGGCGCAGGGTGGGCGGGGGTGGAGGCAACAGAGGGTATTCGGGGGAGGCCAGTGGCTAAGAAAGGTGACCACAACATCCGTCTCAGTTAAAACGGACTTAAATGACCACCAGAGGGACTCCAAAGTTCACTCACTGATATTGTACTTCAAGCAAGAAACATTTTAGAAGATTTGGATTTTTGAACACACCATGCTAAATAGTCAAAATATGGATAAAATACAGCAATAGGTGTTAGCCATTAATTAGGAGGAAGAAACGTGGATGCTTAAAATTGAGAGTGTTCAAAGACCACCAGCAGAGATAGAAAGGACTATAATAATTGATATGAGAGATTTGTTAAATAGCTAAATTTAGTCTGGATTTAAGACGCTGTTTTATTTCATTAAATTTCCAGTGTTTCTGTTCTGCCAGAAGGTGTTGCTATAATATAGCTGGGCTTGGAGGACAAAGTCATGTGGAATGAAATGTGGTCAGACTGGATAAAAATGTAAACCATATAAGTATATAGAATTCAGGCACAAAGATATCCATTATATGGGGAAAAGAGGGCTTTACTGTAGTATGTGTCCTGCTATACATAGTTCAGCAAAATGTAAACATGAAATATTTCCCCAGTGATATTTGTAGCCATATAAACAGTAGCCCAACTTTTCTTTTCATTAATTCTCATTTCTTAATAAAGGGACTTCTGTAGGGTGAAATTTGGGCAAAAATAGCAATGATCTGTAACTTTTTTATAACAGGGTATAGCATACATGGAATAAAAACTGAAATTTAAAACCCGCAGATTTTTTTTTTTTTTACAAACACAGCTTTGCTTTCATGTATGAAGTCCCATATGTTATAGAAACAAGCACAGTGGGTGCACAAAGGAAGAAAAACTAACAAAGGATTGAAGAAACTAGAATACAATCCTCTTTTTAAAAAAAGTTGGGATTTCTTCCAATATTGGTAAACAAAACTCAAACTGAATACTTCTAAAAATCTCACATGGTCAGTCAAAATTTTTAAACTGATTGTTAAAATGAATGTCTTTTAACTGAGTTAAAATGTATTTTCACTCAGACTTAATCCAGAATATATTAATTTTACTCTCAAAATTCAGACCAATGCAATCCTTTTTTTTTTTTTTTTATGAAGAAGTTCATACCGTGCAAGGCAAAATACATCAAGCATTTAAAATGTGGGATTACAGTTTACCCCAAGTTAGCTCAGCACAGGTCAACAAACCAAGAATAAACTAAGGCACATAGATAATGCAGCCTTCTTTAAAATACTAGGTCTCAATCTTCCTCCTCTCCAATTTTTTTTTAACCCAAATGTGTAAAAACAGATCATTGGAGTTTGGGAATGCCTTTTCCACTTTGTTCTGCCCAGCTCACACTTCACTCATATTGAAAATTTGACCCAGGTGTGATTTTGTCCAGAAAGTTTTCTCTGATCCGAGGACAAGGCAAGTACTCCTGTACTGATTTCCACCATTACTCATGCTGTGTTAGAAGCAGGGCCTTGCCTTACTGGTCTAATGCTTAGCACCGTGTCAAGTTGCATAAATATTTGTAGGACTGAAACTGATTAAGACTAGATCATCCAAAAATAGCTCTTTGGGATCAGTTTTGGGTTTCCTTCAATCCCCAATTGTAATGACCTCTGTAGAGATTTGTGGAAGATTGAGAATCCTGCTTCTTTAAAAAAAAGAAAAAGAAAGCAAGTCAAACCCTGCAAGGATAGGCCTGATTTAAGAGGTCTACACCCCAGTTGTGTTTGAATGTTGTACTGTGAGCCTCATGGCTGCAGAAGAGGGCAGCAGAGTTGTATCTAGGGTTGGGGATCTCCTTGTTGATTTCTTCTTTAAGGGAGGATAAAAAGGGGCAAAGTATCAGGGCTAATAACCAGATTTGAAAGTTCTGATAGTTCCACAGAAGAAGAACTTTGGAAGAGTGTAAAATACATTGAGAATTTTTTTTTTTATCTTAGATGTGTGAATGACAGGAGATATAGGGAAGTACTCATACTGTGAGCTCATTAAGAAGGTTAAGCAAAACCCCCGTAAAACTGCCATAACATTTGTTAGTTGCAGAGGTAAAAGAAGTAATTATGAGACTTCGATACAATAACTGTTCAAATCAAAGTCAGAGATGTGATTTATTATGTTAAATGTTTTACTTTCTCATCTTTTTATTGATCTAAGGTACATTATTTCTTCCCCTCTGTCATGACTATTTTTGAGCACCCTTGGCTGTCTTTTTTTAATTGAAATGTAATTGACATATGACATTATATTAGTTTCAGGTGTGCAATATAGTGACTCAATATTTGTGTATATTGTGAAATGATCAGCACAATAGGTTGAGCTCCTTGTTTTTATCATCACCTCTGATGTGTATGGAAAGGTTCTTGATTAATCCAGAGAAAGCTCTAGTCCAATCACTAAGTCACAAAGCATTTTAAAAGAAATATTTTTGTTTCTACTTCATAAGTAACCCTTTTCCATTTTATACAAACAAGTTAAAAATTATATTCTCATGGCAGCTTTCATTGATCCAAAAAAGAAACTCAGTAGTAGATTTGATTCTGTTTGGGAAGGAATAGACTGCTTATTTTAAGGTTATTTCCTAACTATTTCTAGGCCCCCAAGTAGTAGCGAACCAATAACTTGAATAATGAACAAGTAGTATTTCCCTCGAAGTGGAGATTGGATCCTTAAACCAAGGTAGCAGCCAATGAAGCAGTTTTTCCGTATAAAAGAGATATTAATAAATGACTAACTCTATGTGATACAAACTGAGGTGGAGCTTTACACCCTACATCTTTATGTTCAAGAGAGAACTATATTCAGTAATTAAGATTGTGACGTGATCTGGTGGCATGTGATGCACTGATAAGATTAAGTGAAAACCAGGCAAATCTATACCTAACCCTCTGTCAGGAAGGCGTGGACTATTCATTTAACAAATGCCTATTGAATGCTTACCATGTGTCAGACACTGTTCCAGCCTCTCAGGATTCGTGAGCGAGCCAGACAGACAAGGATCCCTGCCTCTGTGGGGCTCACGCTCCAGCAGAGGAGTCAGGGGGCAGAAGCCCGTGTGGCAAGAGCTGGGTAGCAGGAGCGCGGGAGGTAGGAAATAATGTGGAAGGGGTTTACTGGGGGCAGCTCATGGGGGCCTCACAGGCCACTGTGAGGACTTTGATTTAACGCTGAGCAAGATGAGAGCCGCTGGAGGATTTTGAGGAGAGGAGTGATACAATCTGGCTTACTTTTGAAAATGATCCTTCTGGCCGCTGCGTTGGGCAGACCCGGTAGCAGGAGGCAGGGCTTTAGGAGGCTGTTAGGAATGCAGGGAAGAGAGGAGGATGGCTTGGACCAGGGTGGTAGCTGTGGGAAGAAGTGTTTGGAATCTGGGTATGTGTTGAAAATAGAGCTAATAGGATTTCCTGCTAAATTAGAAAAGGGCTGTGTGTGTGTGGCGGGGGTTGGGGGGTGAGAGAGAGAGAGAGAGAGAAGGATAATGCTAAGGTTTTCATCCTGATCATGTGGTGTATGGAGAATAGGGAAAATAGGGAGAAAAAAGTTGGCGACAAGTATAAACAACTCTTTCAGACAGTGTTCATACAGAGAGGAGCAAAACATGGCTTGCTAGTCACAGGAGACCTGCAGTCAGGAGAGCAGCGTGTTGGGCGGGAGAAACAGTGTTAACAGGCTGAAGGGGATGATCCACTAGGAGGGAGATGTAAGGATGCCAGAGGGAGGGGCAGATTTCTGCAGGGATGTGTTTAGTAGGCTACAGGGACTGGCATCCAGGTCTAAGTGGAGGGTCGGCTTGAACAGGAGAGCAGACGATTCACCTGTGGTAACCAGCAGGAGGGTAGCCTAATGGAACTCAAATGAAGACCTGTTGGACTCAGAGCTCAAGCTCTAGCCACTATGCTGCACGAGGGAAGGAAAAACATGAAGGCAATCATGGCATTAAACCACCCACTCGGATGACTTATGTACCCTTCATAATCAGGGAAACCCAGAGAAGCATCGTGATATGACAGAAAGCATGGGCAGCTTAAGCCTCATCTGATCCTCCCCTGGGTGCATGACTCATCATTTGTAAGGTGAGAATAACATTACCTGCAGCACCCTTTTCCCAGGATTGTTGTGAAGATCAAATGGAATCCACTACGTGGAAGTGCTTCAAGCTATAAAAAACTATGCAAAACACTCTCTAATAATCAGGAGTATTAACCACCTCAGGTCCTTTGTGCTTCTTGTTCCCTCTGCCTGGAATAATTTTACACCTGTTCTTTGCACATCCATCTTCATTTCATCATTCTTGTTTCAGCTCAGAGAGGTCTTCTTTGACCACAAAAAGTGGCCCCCATGCCCCACCCTGACTCAGTCATTCCCTATCCCCTTGCTATATTTTAATATCTTCTTAGCACTTATACACATTTGAAATCAGCTTACATAATTATTTGTTTGTTTACACATTGATTGTCTTTCCTGCTGAAACAGACTCCATATAGAAGGGTAATTTTTAAAAAATAATTTATTTATTTAGTGGCTGCATGCAGGCTTTCTCTGCTTGCGGTGAGCAGGGGCTACTCTTTGTTGCGATGTGCGGGCTTCTTATTGTGGTGGCTTCTCTTGTTGCGGAGCACGGGCTCCGCTAGTTGTGGCATGTGGGCTCAGTAGTGGCTCTTGGGCTCTAGAGTGCGGGCTCAGTAGTTGTGGTGCACGGGCTTAGTTGCTCTGCAGCATGTGGGATCTTCTCGGACCAGGGATCAAACTTATGTCCCCTGAATTAGCAGGCAGATTCTTAACCACTGTGCCACCAGGGAAGTCCCTAGAAGGGCCCTTTTTTTCACTATTTTTCCCCAGAGCCTAGAACAGTGCCTTGCACATAAGTGGGTCCTCAATAAATATCTACTGAATATTATCATTATCTTAATTATCCTTGAGATAACTTGCCAGAACAAAATATCAATTTAAAGGAGGTACTGAAAAGTTGTTACCATTTTAAGTTTCATTATTTAATGGCACAGCAACGATAAATGACTCCAATTCAGTGGAAGTTCCCAAAATAGTTTCCTAACAATTCTCCTCTACTGTGATTGCCTTCCAGGAGAAAAATCTTATTTGATGTGCTTAACAACTGTACTAATTCATCACCATGACAAACATGAGAGAGTTGTTGCAAGTGGCATGTCTTAGGAAACATTCAATCAATATTAAAGCCAAGAAAGGAGACCGATATCTTGTTTTAATGGAGTTAGAATCTCCTTTCTTAGAGCGTGTCAATGCCCTTTTTTTGTTTTGCTTGACTATAGTAAAGAAAAGTTATGATGCAAAAGAATGTTTAAGAAGGGAGGTGTACTCAGAGTCTGGGCCCAAGACTTCTCAAGATGGAAGATGCCTTAGAGGACTGGGACGGGGAGGGTGGGGGGGACTCGAGGGAGGGTGGGGGGGAGTCAAGGAAGGGAGGGAATACGGGGATATGTGTATAAAAACAGATGATTGAACTTGGTGTACCCCCCCAAAATAATAAATAAATAAATAACAAAAAAAAACCCAAAAAAAACTATAATACATATAATAGAAAAGTGAGAAAAAAAGGATAAAAAAAAAAGAAAAGTTATGATGCAAAAGAATGTTTAAGAAGGGAGGTGTACTCAGAGTCTGGGCCCAAGACACAGTGAACTGTTTTCCCTTCTGAAAGGGCTTTCAGAGATAACCTTTGGGACCTCCTTGATCCTTACCAGGAGTTCCTGGGCTTGTGCGTGACCTTCACCATGCATGTGAACTGTGCTCTCCAGAATGGGAGAATCACATGCTGGGGTCATTAGGCTCTTGCTCCCAAAGACTCAGGTATTTTCCAGTGGGGCTAGTATGCTCCACACACCAGAACTGGTCACAGAAAAATTAGCAAGCAGCCTTTGCTAACAGGATAGACAAAGTGCGAATTGACCCAGTATATTTAATAATAGATGACTGTCCAGTGATAAAGTCAATTTACAGAAGGACTGTGGGCTAGATTTTATTCCTAGTATTTCTTTCTTCCTGTGTTAATTGGTGCTGTGTGACTTGCAGTTATTTTTTGTAGCAGAAAAAAAAATCTCTTATTTCAAATACTGTAGCTATCTTGCATGCGTTCATGTCTTTTTCTCTTCTTCCTGCCCTCCCTCTCTCTTTCTCTCCCCCCCCCACTTCCTTCCTCTCTTTCTCCTTTTCCCCTGCTTCCCTCCCTTTTAGTCTTTCCCAAATGCTCTTTCTGCATAATGAGGGTCTTTCAAGGAGCCTATAGTCCATCCTTCTTAGAATTTGCCTCCAAAAGGAGAATAAATCTAAAGTAACAGAAAGCTCATCTAGCCTACATTACTGTTAGAAAGAGATTTCCATCATCTGTTTGCTTCCCCGTGTGAGCATTCAGAGCCCTGTGTGCAGCTGCAGAGATAAGAACTGTGAGTTATGCTGCCGAGTTGACTCTGACCAAGATGATGGCCCATCAAGCAGCTATGTGAGCAAAAATCGATCATTTTCTTTTTCTTCCCTACACTGGGGCATCGGAGTCTAAAAAGGTAGAACTTTTTATTCAATTCTCTTAATTTACTGAGAAGATATTTCCAGGGAAGGCCATGTGGATTTGAAGCAATGAAAATCAGGTTCATTTTCTCCTGGAACTATAAAATACAACTGTCTCATCATCCATCACCCATATTTCTAGGCCTTTGTGCACCTTATATGAGCCTTCTCTCTCTGATTATAACTGTTGACCCTCCTTCCTCACTAGACCATGAGTTCTTAAAGAATAATGTGTTTAGGTACTTTCAAACTCCCCAGGCATACGTAGCTGGATCACATGATAGGTGGTGAGTAAGTATCTGAGCAGTGGATGAATCAATGAATCAAGGAATGAGGTACTTTAGAATATACTTCTTATTGAAGTCTGTGTCAAATCCTATACTTTTTAAAAAATCACAAAATCTGTTACTACCTCCCAGAACTATGTACTCAGTGTACCACTCCCTCAGTGGCTTGATCTGGAACACTCTGTCCTGGCTTTTAGCAGAGGGGGATACATGAAGGGTGCAGACCAATTCACCTCAAGTAGGCTTGCAAAAAATGTTAACACACAACTACCAACAAGGCAGTGAGACATTTTTATAAGAACATTTACATAGAACATTACCATTTGCAAACTGCTCTCAGTCAAAAGAAGTGTTTGTGTATGTCAATACGAGTGACATATTCGTGCATAAACACCAAGATTCTAATGGCTACTCCTTCATTTCAAAGGATGAAAAGTAACGTCAAAGTAATTTGTATAATTCTTCCTGGACCAGTTGATGCCAAGGACACATGATTTCTGGCGACGGAGTCATACTGTTAGGACATAGGAGAGGTGTAATTCAGTAGGGTTTACCGCATCACCTGTTTTCTTCCATCCTCCCTTTGAGAAGGGTCATTACTTGGACACTGCATGAAATCAGGGCATGTTGGAAGAAAATGATGGATGAATGACAGTAGTGTGGCTGTACCTTTTTTTTTTTTTTTTTTTGGTCATCGAATAGCAATGTTTGGGTCCAGTCTCCGTATTTTAAAGAGAAGAAGACAATAACAATCTATCCCTAATTAACAAACAAGCTCACAGAACACATACAATATGTTTGTAACCAGACCATTAATTTGTTGCCTGATCTCGGCAACAGGGGCTCGATTTGATTCCACCCCTAGGTCTTCCACAGGATGCAGGGATGTACACATCACTGGCCATAAAAGGAATTAAAGTAACAATGTTACATTTTTAAAAGAGAAGCTATTGTAAACTGTGACTTCCTCACTGCTTTTGATAGAGGGTTTTGTTTATTTGTCACTTCCCTCCAAACAAAACAAAATTCAAGCCTGTGAGGATGAGGATGGAAGTCTTGTGCAAGCAGTACAGCTTTTCTTGAACTTCAGTAGAGCAGAAGCAACCTCGATGCCATGCCAAAGTCAGTACTTACATCTCTCTCATAAAGCTTAGAGACCCTAATTTATGCAATGCAGATTGCAAGGTTAAGTGAAAGCTGAGGAATCAGAGAATCTGGCACAGGGCATCCTGAGGAATAGCCTGATAGATACAAATTGAAATTCTATCATACAACGAGGAGTTAAAAACCAGCCACTAATTTCCTTTCATTCACCTCCTTTCTTCAGTTTCAACTCGAAATAGCATCAACAGTACCATTTTTTTAGATTCTATATATATGAGTTAGCATACTGATGAACCCAGTGACAGGGCAAGAATAAAGATGCAGATGAAGAGAAGAGACTTGAGGACACAAGGTGGGGGGGTGGGGTGAAGGGGAAGCTGGGACGAAGTGAGAGAGTATCATTGACATATATACACTCCAAATGTAAAACAGATAGCTAGTGGGAAGTTGCTGCATGACACAGGGAGATAAACTTGATGATGGGTGATGCCTTAGAGGGCTGGGATAGGGAGGGTGGGAAGGAGTCACGGGAGGGAGGGGATATGTGGATAGATGTGTAAATACAGCTGATTCACTTTGGTGTACCTCAAAAACTGGCACAAGAGTGTAAAGCAATTACCTTCCAATAAAGAGCTTTAAAAAAATAGCATCAACAATGTTTTACCCACTTTGCCCCAAGACAAATGATCAATAAGGGAAAGAGTGTCCATATGTGTATATATATATATATCTATATATATATATATCTATATATATATATATAGATATGTAACTGGGATGCAGTGAATATTTTTTATGTTGAGGAAGAGCCTTAATTGTCATGGTAGTTTTCAAATTAAGCAGTGGTTCCCGAAATCCTCTGGGGCTGAGCAGCAATGTACCCTGTGTATATAGCTTTTCGGTCAGATTTTCAGGGATTTTAATGTTATGATAATGTGGCTCATATGTAGCCACAGTTGCCCAGGTTACTGAATCAGCCTTGCATTTTCTTTTGCCCAAGAAACAGGGCAGAGTCTCCTTGTAACATGGTTCCCCTTCAGCCTCATTGTGAGTAACGAAGTGAACCAAACACTTAAGCATCCCCAAGCCTCACCCGTTGAAATGTAGTTTTGTAGACTTGGCAGTGATATTCAGTTATAATCAACTCCTATAGGTCGTATGACTGGGGAATATTGATAATTAAGATTAGAATTATTCTACTTGTTTCCACTCCTTAATGAGGGAGAAGACTAGATTGCAGTTTAGAGCATGGTCCAAAGTAGCTACCATAAGAGAGAAGCTTTTTGACATCTTTTAAAATTTAGTAGATGAGAATGCTGCTTTCCAGTCTATCATATATCTGTTGGCAGTTCAATGTCCTTAAGCAAACAATTGCATCTCTTCAGTTTATTGTAGACTGCTGGGCAAATTCCATTCTTCCAACCAGATGGCTGTCCTTAAGCCCAAAAGCAGAGCCTGAGACAAGGACTTGGGTACAGGTAAGTTCATTTGGAAGGTGAGAGAGTAGGGAGAGGGAGCAAGGAAGGAGGAAAGTCAGTACAGGATGCATCACTGTGCTGCTTGCTGTTGCAGGCAACTGGGGCTCAACCCTCTGCAGAACCATGTATATTGAGCCTCAGAACTGTTCCTCTGAAGGATAGGGGCTGGGCACTTACCCCTCCTTAGCTGTGGATTCTGTCCAAGGACATTAGCTCCCCTGCACTTCTGGGTCTACCCTTCTGGAAGCTTGATAAAGCTCTGGAGTTTGGGGGAAAGGACTTGAGACAGAAAAATGAGAGATGGGGTGGGCCCTTGGGCTGGGATGTTGTGAACCTGCATGAGAGCTGTCCTTCACTAGTGCAGATGAAATCCGAGGTGATTGAGAGGATGCAGGGTGGAATGCCAGAAGCAGATACTTCATTCTCAGATGTAGCACTGTTGAGCCATAGCTGGATACATTTTTAAAAATTAGTTAATTAATTTATTTATTGGGTGCATTGGTTCTTCGTTGCTGCGTTCAGGCTTTCTCTAGTTGCGGCGATCGGGGGCTATTCTTTGTTGCAGTGGCTTCTCGTTGCCGAGCACGGGCTTTAGGCGCGTGGGCTTCAGCAGTTGTGGCACTTGGGCTCAGTAGTTGTGGCTTGAGGACTCTACAGCACAGGCTTAATAGTTGTGGCACACGGGCTTAGCTGCTCCACGGCATGTGGGATCTTCCTGCACCAGGGCAGGTGTCCCCTGCATTGGCAGGGGGATTCTTAACCACTGTGCCACCAGGGAAGCCCCATAGCTGGATACATTTTATTTTACATATTTTTCTCAATGAATATTCTAGTAAAATTGAACATGCTCCCGAGAGCATGCTCATGCTGTGGTGTTGAGTGGCCCTGGTATACCTATCTGGAAGCCCAGAAATAAATGCTAATTTGGAAGTCGTATTGGGAGATATGAAACCAGCCTAGGAGTTACCCAGCGTGGTGGGGATGGACAGTGCTCAATGGTCCTGAGAGAAGAGAAGGGAGCTTCAGGCTTGTTTTTTATTCTGTTCTGTGAGCTTCTCCAGATTATATTAATTTCTCTGTTTCAGCTCCTCCTGTAGAGCAGAGCCTTAGGTTCTCTTTATGTAGTTATTGCTGAGAACCGCTAAGTGCATCAGACGTGACTGTGGATGTCTCAGCTCATAGTAGAGCAGAAACTTGGCCTCTAATTCCAAGCCCAGTGCATTTTCTATGAACCATGGTGACCCCAGAGGAACAAGGTGGAAAAATGATGTCCAGATGATGATCTATTGGATCAAGTAGTGTGTAATACACATTGTAACCCACTCCCAGTCTGGGGAGCTATGTCAAGCAGAAAGAACCCCGGAAATGAGTCTGAAGAAGGGAGTTTGGGTTTGATTTCTATCACTTAAGGGCAGAGGAAAAGCATTTTTGAGTACTTGCTTTAAGGAAGGCATTAGCCTAAGCCTTTTATATACAGTTGATTCTTATTATTTGCTGTACTTATATTTTATCGCTGCCGTGAACACTGAATTACTGAGTACCGCTCCTAGGTTGAAATATAGGGTTAGGTTCCTACAAGCCTCTGGTCACCACATTTTTCTCAACTGATAAATACATAAAAACATTGTTGTATGTGTGTTTCTGCTTAAAGATGTCTCATTTAATATGTATTGTTGTGGAACTCATGCCTCTATACTCACAGCACTATAACTCTCGCCTGAACAAAGCTTATCCAACAGATTTTTTCTGTAAGGTTCATCACAGCCTTCTTGTGCTTAGGAAACACTAGACAGCACTTCAGCACTATGCTTGGGAGCATTATCAACAGTGAAATTGCCAACAAAAATTAACAAAAATGCAAAAAAAAAGGCACTAAAAACATGGAAAAGACACGTTTACAGTCTGAGAGCTGAAACAAGAAGGCAGAGTGTGCCTTGTCTGACCTCAGCTGGGGACACACGTGTCAGGCATCTCAGTTTTTTTGCTGCTCTGTCCTTGTCTGTAAATGGTCACAAAAACAGGGCAAATACAGACTTCGGAGTTACAAATAAATTGCAGCAAGTAGGGAAGTCACAAATAATGAGGATAGATTGTACACATCTCATTTAATCCTTACTAAAACTCTGAGCAATATATTGCATTTCCCCCAGTTTATAGGGGAAGAAAGTGAAATAACTGGCCAAAGACACAAAGTTAATATGGGGACAACAAGAATGGTATATTTATTGTGTTTTTCTTCTTTTCCAGTTCAATTGTAAATAATTTAGTATGTGTCTTAGAGGTAATGTCTTTTAAAAGTATAAACACAACACAATACAGTTATCACAGGTAAAGTAATTAGTATTTCCTTAATGTACAAAAAAATCACAATTTCTCCAATTGTTTTATAAATCATTTTTTACAGCTGGTTTGTTTCAGTCAGTATCCAATAGGGTACACGTGTTGCATTTGGATGATGTGTCTCTTAATTCTCTTTTAACCCTGTAAGTTCTACCCTCTGTCCTTTTTATCCTCCCTCGGAATTTATTCATTGAAAAGCCATCCTTTATTTTTTTCTGTGTTTGCATTTTCTCTCTAACAGCTGCAAAGCTCATAAAAGACTTGAGGCTCAACTTTAGTAATTATGGAAGATCTTTTTAGCATAGTTAACACGCAGACTTGTTTTCTAATTTGCGGTTTATTCTCATCTTTCTATTGTACTCTTATTGTCCCTTAATTAAGTTTCTTTCAGTTCACTTATATTTTTTCCTCTTATTGTGTTGCATGTATTATTGTAAAACATCTCAATTTTTTTGGCACATGCAAGGATATTCCTACAGATATAAAAATATTGAAACAAACCTGAGTCAGCTTGGCTTTAAAGCCTAAGCTTTTCTATTCTGCTTGTTGTCTACCTCTGGGCTTTATTTTCCCTCCAATCTCATCTTGTAAACAGGTATCCTAATAATATTTACTCTCCTTTCAGAGCTGCATTTGGGAGACAGGAGATGATATGTGGGCCTGACACACATAATTAAATAGTAAATGCTTGCTGTATGAGTGACTAAAGGCATGATTAAACAGGAGTGCTTCCTAAACTGTAAATATGCTATATAAATGTTGCTTAAAATTATAAATGACTGATGAAACAGTTGGAATAAAGAAAAAAGAATTCTCTCTCAGGCTAAGATTTTTATTGGCCCATTTTAAAGCTAACTTTATTAATGAAGCGGATTATTTAAGGCTTTGGGTTCTTCCCTTCCTCCTTCTATCTCTCTGGCCATTTCCCTGCCCAACAGGGGAGGATGAACAGAGACAGGAGGCAAAAGGTCAGCATGTCTTGCCTTTTTTTTTTTTTTTTTTTCTTTTGAGGATCTGGAAGAAAGTCTTGCTAAGGAAAAGATAAAAATTTATTGAGATGGTTCGATGTTGCTCTCTTTGAATTTCAACTTTTTATCTTATTCCTGTCCTTCAGACTAAACTATAAACTCCATGAGGGCAGGAGTTTTTGTTGTTTTTGTTTACTGCTCTATTCCTTTCCCTAAAATACAAACTAATTAATAGGTGCTCAATAAATGTTTGCTGAATGAGTTCTTACATATCACTGGCGTGTTGGTTAGACTTGTATTTGGTTCACGAATGCTGTCTTAGCATCAGCTGCTGTAACAAAGTACCATAGACTGGTGGCCAAAACAAGAAACATTCATTTCTCACAGTTCTGGAGGCTGGGAAGTCCAAGATGAAGGTCTTGGCAGATCTGGTGTCTGGTGACGGCATTCTTGCTGGTTTGCAAGTGGCTGCCTTCTCTTTGTATCCTCAGATGGCAGAGTAGAGAGAGGAACAAGCTCTCTGTCTCTCCTCCACCCTCATGACCTAATTACCCCACAAAGACCCAACCTTCCAGTACTGTCACATTGAGGGTTAGGATGCATGTGAATTTGGGAATATGAAATATGAATTTGAGAAGGGCACAGACTTTCAGTTCATAACACATGCAATGGAAATTCTAGTCTCAGTGCCAGCCAAGCCCACCTTCCCTTCTAAAAGACACTGTCAGACCTATGGTTTCCTCTACTAGGAAAGATGCTTTGAGCTTTCCCTTAAGCAAGACTGGTCACACCTTTTACCTTAGCTCTCCTCCATCTTCCATCTAGACAGACCAAAGATAGGCACCTGAACCAAAATTAGCCAAATTCATAGTATTGGCAATGACACATGAGATGATGGTCTGGCACAAAAACTCTGCCTAAAGAAGATTGATGGTGGGCAAACAATGAAGGAGCAAGAGAAAACTAAAGCTATGAGTAAACCAAAGTTATGCATGTGCAGAAGCCATCCAAAACAGGATCCAGGAGACAGAGAAGAAATGGCATTTGTTTGAGGGTGACAATATTGGCTGGTAATGACAAGAAAGGTGGAAGCAAAGACAGAGAAGGGGGTGAGTGATTTCTGGCAAGGCTTCCATAAACTTCTGTGCCTTAGGAGGGATCTTAGACTCTGAGATGGAGATTTGCATGCAGGAGTTTTAGTGGGGACAGTTCTCTGGGAAGTCAGCTACGAGGGAGAAAGAAAAGCAGTACTGGGCAGAGGGAAGGCAAGTCAGGTGCAGTGGCAACAGGACCTCACCTGATCCAGTGGGAGCTCTGGAGCTGGGATGCACATCAAAGTTGTGCCCAAGAGAGCAAGAGGCAGAGCCTCTTTGTACCCTCACACAGACCAGTCCTTGAATGAGCGTTGCATGAGCGTTGCATGAGGATGAGGAACTTTGAGCTAGGTGGCTGCCTTTCACCAAGGGCAATTCCCAGAGAGGGACCCAATTACCAGCCCCCAGGGGCCAACACACCCTGAGGGAGGATGAGAACCTTGGTCCTATGGGGGGGCGGGGTTTGGAAAGTGAGCCCTAGTATCCACAACACAAAGTGATGGAATAACTCAATTTCTAGAGCTGTCTCTCATACGTCTTGTTTTTAAGGTATGCTTTCATCTCTCTGAAGCCCAGATGTATGGCTGTTCTTGGATCCCCTCCAAAGATTCAGTTTTTGTGTGTATGTATACATATTATATGTATATATAAAATGTTTTTGTGTGTATAATCATATACACATGTATATATCTCTCACTATATAATAACCTCTCCTCCCATTTATTGGAGCTTGAATCTCTTACCTAGCATAAGGGGAGAATCCATTCCATTGATTACTAAGGAAAAGAGCACCAACATTAAAGGGCTATGATAGAAGAATACAATTAATCAGCTTCAATATTAATAGACCCACTAATGTTAAATCAATATTGAGCCTTCCCATTTATGAATGAATTCACTGAACTCTTTCAATCCTGTACCTAATGGATATTGATTCTTTCTTTATGAGAATTTGAGTAGAATATCCATGAGGGCAAGGTTTGGATTAATTTCTGTGAGTAAAAGAGAAAATTACCAAGTCCTTGAAAGTTACCAAGTCCCTGAAGATACACAGACTGAAGCAACAAAATAATTTTAGGAGACGTCTGTCTGCGTGGCCTGCTGGCATAAGGATGGCCTTTGAATTGAAGAAGGTGCAGATGTGACTTCTGGCTCTGCCACTGGGTTACCGCGGGCAAGTCCCTCAAGCCTTCTGAACATCCATTCTTTGACTCTGAAATCGAGGTGGCCACACATGAGTTACAGAATTGTTGTGCGTACTAAACGAAATCATATACACACGTGTCCTGTGGCCGGGCTTGCCGTATAGCAGCCAGTCTGTGCATAGAATCCACCCTTTACGTTTATTAGAGCCAGTCCTTACTGACAGAGGAGGCTTGTTGGCAGTGGAAGATAATTAACACTCATGGAATCCGCAGCCAGATTCCAGGGGTCCTAGACCTGCTTTGGGCATATACGTTTAGGACTGGACTAGAATCCTTCCTTTAGCCACAGTCTTCCTGTAAAGCACACCTGGTCCAGGAATTTCCTTGCCTGGAGCATCTCTTCCAAGTGGATCAGACTGAGGGCCTCTGCCAATGCTCAGCTCTGGAAGGATGTGGTTAGATTAACATTACTGATGGCTTATTGCAGGTATTCAACACGTATTGGATTTCTTTTCCCACCTTTGGTCCAGGTATATCTCTTGAACTCTTCCGAATCCCAGGAAGATTCCTTGAGATTTTATTGAACTCACAGGGAGTTCCTCAAAGCAGTATACCAATGATTAATGGAAATCCCATAAATTCTCTGCTTCTAGTTTCCCTACTGGGCCCTTCAGGTGCTAAATTATTACAGCCCCATAGTTAGAGTTGGATCCCAAGGAGTGGGAACTTCTGTCACAAGTTCAGCCCCAGGGAATAATATTTCTGGATTTAGGTCAGCCCTGTAACAAAAACTGTAAACCCACCCCCCCCACCCCCGCAGAGTGTGGTGGCAAACACCAGCACCCTGGTGGCGGGGGGGGGGGAGGGGGGCCTGCCTACTGCCTGCATTCAAGTCTGTAGTCTCCAAGCACAAAAAAACCATCCTGAATTCGAGGTGTTCTTATAATCTAGGCAAGGCCTTTAAAAAATGTTGGAACAAATAGTGTCCCAAATTGGTTCCGTAATTAAGGTATGCAGAGCTCGGCTTCAACGGCCCCTTACGTCTGTTTCAAGGGATGCTGTTAGTGAGCAGATAATTGTACATAGTAGCTGCAGAGCCATTAGAGGAGCTTAATCTATACAGAAAGCTGTGGATATTAGGTGCTTCTGGGACATCGCGTCTACAGTAATGTCTCATCTACAGATATTACCCCAAATGTGCACTTTTCTCCATTATATTTTATTTTTTAAAGCCAGAGTCTTTGCATCTGGGTACAGTTTTGTAACAGGATGAATAGGTACCCCAAAGATACTTTGATTGCTATGAAAGGTAAAAACATAATGAGAAAACTCATAAAGATTTCAAGGATACAATTTTCATGACCTGGTAAACGTGTGTGGGGGGTAGAGAAGCAGCCCCAGGATGGCCCCAGCGAAGAAACACTGTGTTGACTTTAGAGTCAGTCATGCACCAGGCACGATCCGAGGCACTCTGTTTTATCCTCAAGAAGTCAGGCTAGTAGGAGATGTGAAATTCAAAATGAATTCAGGAGTTTTGTTTCTTTGGGGTTTTTGTTTGTTTTGTACATTCTATCTGTTTTCTTTTTTAATAATTTTTATTGGAGTATAGTTGACTTACAATGTTGTGTTAGTTTCTCCTGTACAGCAAAGTGAATCTGTTATACCGATACATATATGCACTCTTTTTTAGATTCTTTTCCCATATAGGTCATTACAGAGTATTGAGTAGAGTTCCCTGGGCTATGCAATAGGTCCTTATTAGTTATCTATTTTATATACAGTAGTGTGTGTACGTCAATCCCAATTTCCTGATTTATCCCTCTCCCCTCCCCCCCTTAAATCCTGGTAAATCCAGGAGTATTGTTTTTCCTAAGGATTTTGTGGAGAACAGATGAAAACCTGGGAATGTAGCTAAGAGAAAAACACTGAAGACAACTATTCCTTCCGGACAGGCGACTTCCAGCCTGTACCAACCCCAAATCTTTCTCCTTGATTTGCAATAAATATGCTTTTATAAGTAATAATTCTTGAACAGCTGAAGAGTGAACCCAAATTATCTCCAACAGTGACAGAATTAAGGAGAAAAAGCACCCAAAATCCTTGCTCAGTCACTTTAAATAGGATAGGCATTATTATTGTTATTATTATTATTATTAGTTTTAGTGTCTACTCATGTTCAGTTCATCCTACCCACCCCCACCGCACACACACACTTTTAACTTTTACAATCTGATCTCTTGCATAACCGACCACATACAAAGACTTGGTTAGAAAACCTCCTCTCAGTCTGTTGCGATATTTATAAAGCCCTGGCTTTTTAACATACTGTGAGAAGGGCTTAGTAAAACAAAGGGCATCATAATTTATTGTTTTAAGATTATTGATTCAATAAATTAACAATAATTTCCATGAAGGGTAGGAACCCTGGTACCATAAAAGTTTATTTATTCCTACTTTAACTAGCATTGATTAGAGTATTCAAATTGTCCCAGTGCTCTATAATCACTCTTTATAGGTGAAATGCCCTCTGCTGTGCAGGAGACAGTAAAATAAACATTCTACCAGAAGCGACAATGGCTCCTTTAAAAACCAGGAACGCTTGATTTTTTTTTTTCAAGAGGCAAGAAATAGTTCAGATAGAGCTTTTAATACGTGCTGTGTGCACGTTGGGCTCTGCTCCCTGGTATATTGCAAGGACATAGTTTTAAGAGGCTATTGCCATTGTTAGCAAACAGGTAGGATCTAAATGGTGATATTTATATCCCATACCTCAAACAAAGAGATTTTTTTTTGTTTTTGTTGCTTGGGTTTAAAGTATTATTGTATATTGCCTTTAAGAACCAGATGGATTTTATTTTTTTTCCATGCAAGTATGGTTTCAGTGCTTTTGTTCCTCAAGTGGTGACTAAACCTTCAAGATGACTTGGTGAGGGCATTGTAAAACTGTTAATAACTTGAACAAACAGGTACTGCTTTTTCTGCCATAACCACAGGGCAGATTAGTTTGAAGTAACTATCTGAAAAGACGAGAACAATGGGCAGGCCAGCTCATTAGGCATCCCAGACCTGCACTTGGGTTTCTCCTGTCCTCAGGATCAAGTCTCCTTTCTAGCGCTCCAGTATGATAGGGTCATGCTACCCTTTCATATCTTCACCCATCCCATTTTCCTCCTCTCTTGACATCTGGATAACGGGTTTTATTTCTCAGCTTTCATTCTGTATTTTCCAATGTGATTTCTTTTCTTTTCCACCAACGAGAAATCTCCACGCTGAAATATGATTTAGAACCAGGCATTTGCAGTAATTAATAAAATGAAATGAAATAAAATACAATAAACCTCTTAGTCACCAAAAGGCTTATGATTTACATAGGCTTTAAATGATTGTTGGTGTTAAATTGTTTCTCAGAATGCAACTCAGGAATTTTAAGTTGTCAGATTAACTGCTGTATTTACTGGTCTGTTTGATTAGGTGAGCATAGTTTATATTCCCTCTTGGAGACCTAAATAGCAACCATTTCCTACCAAAACAGCACTGAGAACAAAGGCCCCATTCACGGGGCAGTGGGCATTGCTCTATAGGCCTTTGTATCTGAAACAACATGGTTACTAAGCACCTCGAAAGGAAAAGGTGCAGCTAATTTTTTCAATGTACATTTAATAGGCAGAAAAAGAATCACATTGCATACCAAACCATATAGTCTATCAAAAGTGCACAGAGCGTTTGTTTATACTGCTGGCCTTTCCAAGGCTGGAAGAAAAAATTACTGTGGTCATTTTTGAAGGACATCAGACAACAGAAAAGCACTATTGAGAAGGTTGATCTGGTCTCATCATTTTAACTACTCACAAACACTCCCGGGATTGATTAAGATTCTTTTAATCAATAGCCGTCTTTTTAAGAACCTTCCGTGGGCTAGGCTCTGTATTGGGCATTGGAGCATAAAAGCCAATCAGCTTCCTTTCTCCCCTGCTCCTTAGTCCTACAACTCACATTCCAAAGCTTGGACAGTATCGTGTGATACCGATTATCTCAATGATAAAGATGGAGTACAGAGGAGGGATGTCTTCTTCAAGGAGAGGACCCCTAAGCCAAGTCTTAAAGACAGGGGCTAGGGTGGCAATTCCAGATAGAGGTGATTGCACCAGTGAAGAGTGGGAAATATCTAAGAGGTTACTAAGCTGGGATGAAGTGAGAGAGTAGCATTGACATATATATACTACCAAATGTAAGATAGATAGCTTCCGCATTTCATAGTAGGAAGCTGCTGCATAACACAAGGAGATCAACTCGATGCTTGGTGATGATTTAGAGGGGTAGGGTAGAGATGGTGGGAAGGAGTCTCGGGAGGGAGGGGATATGGAGATACATGTATAAATACAGCTGATTCACTTTGTTGAACAGCAGAAACTGGCACAACAGTGTAAAGCAATTATACTCCAATAAAGAGCTTAAAAAAAAAAAAGAGGTTACTGATGCTGAATCATAAGTGGAGGTTAGGACTTAAAGAAGATGAAGAAGAAGGAGGAAGCGGGACCCACAGAACACTTCCTGTGCCAGGCTTAGTAGTTTGAACTTGATCCTGTAGGAGACTCTGAGCCTTTGAAGGGTTTTGAAGGGTAGGGAGGCAGATAAAACTGGCGAATCAGCACGATTCCAACTCCAAAGAGATTAACTGGTCAGTTGTGCATTTGGGGACCCAAAGTGAATCTCATCACACTGGTAATATATATTTTCTTGACCTTCCTTTCCTCACTTCATTGTCTACGTTGTTTGAATTCACAGATAGCCACTCAATATTTCACTTTTCTTGCAAAGTTAATGTATCATTCGTTGAGGGAAGTTATTCGTTATCTATGAAGACACACACCAATCATTTTATTGAAGGACTTTCAAAAGGATAATACCAGTTCCTTGGTATCTGAAGAGTGGTAGTCTTGAGACGTTGAAAGGAAACTCAGAAGCAACCCCCAGGGCTGTGGGGATAATGCAAAATGGCACAATAAAAGTTTTCAGAAACGAGATAAACGCAGTCTGGCTTTCCTCCTCTCAGCTGCCATGTTCTGGTAGTTATTTTCCCTCTACAATGCATTAACATGAAGAGGGTATTTGAATGAAGCAAACGCTCTTATAGTCACATATATTGCAAAAACACATGTTCTTCACATATCTGGTATGTCATTCAGATGTAAAGTATTTTGATCCCAAACTGATCATTTCAGCTCGTCTAGTGTCTTGGCAGTACAGCTGCGTGCATTTGCCAAGACTCCCAGGTTTTAACCTCTTGAGTTGAATGATCACTCTGCAATGGGAGAACTACATACAGGGTGAAATGGGAAATGGCCCGTTTTAATTGAGACTGGACTCAATTTGCCTCTACCCATAGTTTTCACCCCTTCTATGAGGATAAGACTCATCCCGGGTGCTTGTTAGTCGTGCAGCTTATGAGACATGCTGTTGGTAAACTTTGCTTCCATAGGTCTGGTTTGGGGTCTAGGGATCTGTTTTTGTCAAGCTCACCAGGTGTTCCTGATCTTCAGGGCACTTTGGGAAACATTGCAAAAATGAGTGAGTAAATTGAGCAAAAGAGCATTCTTCCATTCACCATATATGTAGCACTAAGCTTTAAAAGAAACACTATGACATAGGACCTTACTGAGCATCAAAATAATGAGGAAATAGTTGGGGTTATACATTCTATAATTTTGAAAGCCACTTTAGTAGAAGGAATGAAAGCAATATAAAAAGCAACAGTGCCAAATTTTTTATTGGGTCTCCAGATTACTAAAATAAGTACTGCCAATTAGTTTGGGGTAAAAAAAATTGTGGGTCGGGCAATATTTTCCTTTCATTACTAGGTGAAGTAAATTTGTTATTGGTACTTCAGTTAAGAAAAATAAATCCTTTGTTTCTTCCAAATACAATTGATTACATGCTTATGTGACAATGAAGGTGATCTTTTGGGTCTGTGGTACCTGCATGTCATCATCCTCATCTGTACCATCTCTCCCCACAAATCATTATAAATAAAACTTATGTAAAGCAAAAACCTGCTTGCCAGCAATGGATTTTTTTCAAACTATTTTTCTAGCAGCTGGACACTTTTTCCAAAACCCCAGTATATAAACAAGTAGGAGCAGCTATGTTCTCATCAGGGGCTGGAGCACTGGGGGAGGGGGCTTGTGTACAAGGTCTTCCCAGCTCTAAATTAGCACCGTCCTACTTCACCAGCCTCCCTGTGGTTGGAGAGGAGAGTTCAAGGCATTAGGATAAAAAGAGTTGATGTTAAATGAAAAATGGTGTTTTGGTAACTCCTGAAACACCTCCACAGACAGGGTAGAACAGAGTTTGAGAATCTCTGCTAGAGTTTTTCCTCAAGGATGACAGCCTTGTTCACTCAGTCCACACAAGGCCTACCACATGCCTGAGACTAACGAAAGGTTTATTGTAGGGCATTTTCATCACATGCTATCAGAGAAATTTTCAGAGTTTACATCCTTTCACAAGGAATGATTAGGATTTTAATAAAACACATAGGATCTGCAGATGGAAATACAAGAGAGAACGTTTCTACACGATTGATAAAGCGTGCACACACTTTTAGAATAATGTCCCATCAGTAACGGTGATATCCTAACTTTGTGTGTGGGCAGCCTCTGGGGTGCAGGGAGATGGGCTGGAATTAGAAGGCACGGCTGTTTCTGTTTAACTTGCTTTGCACAGCGCTGTCTGCAGGTGGGCGCTCAACAAAAGCTGCCAGTCTTAGCATGCAGAGAGGCGGTTGTGATCAGTCATCATACTATTAAATTATTCCTCTCATATTAAGTGACCACAATTTCAACATAGGCTTCTCCTGATAGATGTACAATTCATACAGGCTATTGGAACTACATTCGGGGCGTGCTGTGATTTCATTTGCCGTGCCACTCGTAGTGGAAGAAATATGCCACACTTTTTTAAGCAAACAGGCTTCTTTTCACAGTGGACAGAGAATACTGTTAAACAGAGGAAACACAGTATCCCTTTTCATAGCAAGAGATCAAATGTCTGCAGAAGAGTTTAATTTATACTTCTCCATGTGCCAGAGCCCAGTCTGAGACATAGCAGCATTTCAGTACTTTCAATCAGGTCATAGTTTCCACCCTGGATGACTTCATCCCTTTTAAAATAGAATAAATGGAATTTCACATTATACTATGGGTAGGGATTATAGGAAATTAAAAGACGTATAGAGCTCAGTACACTAAATAATTGTGACATTGAGCTGGGAAAATAACACTTAGGCAGCAAGTTCTTCTTGGGTGTTATTTGTGAAAGAGATTTTGCTCCAGCTTTCCAGGAGAGCAGAAGAGAAGTATTGCCATGTGGGCCAGAAAGTAAAATCTATGCCGTGCTTGCTTGAAGTTTTCCCTTTTCAAAATATATGTAAGCATTAAGTTAGATCAGAGGCTTGACTTGATTTCACTGTCCACCAGCC
Source organism: Hippopotamus amphibius kiboko (assembly GCF_030028045.1). Taxonomy (NCBI): domain Eukaryota; kingdom Metazoa; phylum Chordata; class Mammalia; order Artiodactyla; family Hippopotamidae; genus Hippopotamus; species Hippopotamus amphibius. The sequence continues at coordinate 59,820,533 of NC_080197.1, forward strand.
CCGCTGTCCGACACTCTGGATTTAGTTCTCTGCTTTTCTTGTGTTGGCAATGAGGATTTTACAGAATGAAGTTCAGCCGCCTGCAGCTTGGGTTGGATGCAATTAGAGAGGTTGGGAGAAATCCTATTCAGCCAAAAGAGGGCTCTGAAGTTCAAATACGATAGCATACTCTATGAACGCTCTCAAATGTAATTATCCAACATGAGCTGAATTGTTATAAAAAGCCAGAGGTTTGGGGTTGGTCTATATAGAAATTACCTAGAAGAGAAAGCTATGATAGTCAAAAGTTAGAGGGAGGTATATTCTTCTTTGGAGGACCTTTTCTTCACAATGTACTTCTTGGCTGACTTTTGACCTTATTTTGTATAGTTTTGTAAGTGAAAGAATTTGATGTGTTTCCTGAACAAATGAATATACACGCTAGCCCCGCCTGCAACGGGTGTATAACACATAAGCCTTCTTTCTGCTGATGAGTAATGAAAAGACAATATTTTTGTTCTGTTGCACTATCTTTACAATCACATTTGTGGCATGAAATGGTTGCAGTGTTGAGAGCTGCACACCTTTTGAAAAGAGCCCAGTGAGCAAGGCCTTCCCTCTGGGAAGATTATGGCTGGAAAAATGGGGATTCTGAGCAAGAGAGAATGTAAATCCATCGCAGGTGAGCCAGCACACTTTAGTCACATAATATATTTATAATATATCCCTAGGAATTCATGTTTGCTTTGAATCTGCCTACCAGATAGGCCACAAGGAGATAGAAATGCTTACAGTGGTTTCTAGTGCCTAACGCTGAGTGTACGCTCTGTTTCTGTTCACACATAATCAGCAAACAAAGGAGGAGGTGGCAGCTGCTCAGAAGAGCTCTCTGGAGGGAGATGTACAGGTGGGAGTTTTAAAATCTTGACACACTGATAAGATTTCAGCATGGCTTCAAAGCTGATTCCAAAAAATGACCCACGCCAGTGTTTCTTTGAAAATTCTAATCTGTTGCTAAAACAGAGCAAACCAAGTTCTCCTTTGTGAACTTGAGTAAACACATTCCTCACCACCATCAAAGATTGTGGCGAGAAGAGGGAAGGACCTGCCTTTGTGATTCAAGGGTCCTCCACGAGTATTCTGCGCATATTTGTGGAAATAGTCATATCTTTCAAAGAACTATCCAAACCAAATACTTCTGGTAATCTCCAGGCTTTCAGTGTGTGACAAAGCAGGGTAATGGGTTCAGGCATGTTATTCGGAGACTATTTGTGACTGTAGGACCAGATCAATAGCCACACTTGCTCTTCTGGGCACCTGCTTATGGAAGGAGTTCAGAATATTGGAGAAAGAAGCGTTACACCAAGAGGTGGGAAAACTGAAGCAATGAAGCGTTCTTGACCTGGTCAAATTCAGTATGACTGGTCAATAGAGCAGCAGAGAGCAGAAAATTGTGTTGTTCAGCTCTCTGCTACGACATCGTGTACAGAATCTGATGCCTTTGAGTTGGTAGAACAGGTGGTCAGGATGAGTCTTGAGGCCACAGAATCTAAGGTGCTCCACCGTGGAGAACACTCTCTCCATTTCCCTAGACTACAGTGAGTCTTACTCTCTGTGAAAGTTTCAAACAGGAGAAATGAGCCCCAGTCTGGTTAGTAGCTTCTATGGTATTCTTAAAAATGGGTAGCAGATTGAAAATGGCTTGGTGATGGAAACAGTGTTAGGGTTCCCCAGAAAAACAGAAGCAATAGAATGTGTGTGTGTGTGTGTGTGTGTGTGTGTGTGTGTGTGTGTGTGTATGTGGGTGGCGGGGTGGGGGGGGGGCTTTATTTATTTATTTTAAGAAACTGTCTCACGTGATTGTGGAGGTTGGCAAGTCCAAAATCTGCAGTGTGGGCCAGCTTACTGGAGACCCAGGGAAGAGGTGATGCTGTAGTGTAAGTCAAAGGCAGTCTGCTTTCAGAATTCCCTCTTCTTTGGGGGAGGTCAGTCTTTTTTTTTAAGGCCTCTAACTGATTGGATGAGGCCATCCCCACTATGGAGGGGAATCAGCTTTACTCAAAATCTACCGATTTAAATGTTACTTTCATCTAAAAAAAAAAAAAAATTCATAGAAGCATCCAGAATAATGTTTGATCACATATATGAGTACCATGGCCCAGCCAAGCTGACACATAAAATTAACCACTACAGACACCAGGCAGGGTGATTACTGAGATGGGAGGCTCCCCAGGAATACTAGATGCTAGAGACCAGGCAGCAGTTACAGCCCCCGACCTGATCACACAAGACATGGGAAATATATGCTCTGATGGAAACAGTACTTTTCCTTTTTTTGATTATGGTGGGACGTTTTCTGAAAGTCATTTAGAGTAAATTTCATACCCAAAGAAAGTAATTCCTTCATGAGAAGAAGGAATGCTGGAAAGTTATCAGCAGAGAATGATTACACGTTCTCATATAGCACACAAAGAGGTGTGGAAAGGGTTGGACCAAATTTGAAGTAAGTAAGCCGCATTCCAATGAAACTAGGGAAGTGAGAAAATGAAATTCAAATAAATATTCAAACACGTAAACATCCATTAACAAATATATAGTTGAGCTCTTGCTATTACGTGACACATTATCAGGTCCTGGTAAATCACTCCTTTTGATAAGGTTGGTAAAGTTTTAAACACCTTTTTAGTGGAATAGGTAGAAAGATGAACTTTGGAGGTCATTATTTCAACAAACCCCACAAGTAGATAAGTGAGAGTGTCACTGAATACATGTCATCTCTACAGCACATTTAAATCAAAAGCTGCATTCGCCACAGGCACAGTCTTGCTGGGGGTGGACTCACACAGATACGTACTTTTTCTCTCGTACACATGCACATCTACGTATGTATGTACGTGTGTATGTATGTGTGTATGTGTGTATCTATCTACCTGTCTACCTCTCGATCTACAAATGCATGAGGATATGAACTCAATCTCTGTTGTGATAATATAATCAAGATTTTTTGAGTGCCGACTATGTGCCAGGCCTTGTACTGATCGCCAGGAATATAATGGGGAAGGTAATGATTGTGATTTATCTTGTGTACAAGTTGGCACTTACATTCTGGTGAGGGAGAAAGACCCGAAAAGTAAAGAATAAGTAAAATTAGCATTTTTACAATTAGCGTTTAAATGTTATGAAATTAATGGAGAGGAGCTTAAGATAGAAAATGAGACCTTATTTTTATTTTTAATCATTTTTTAATTAAGTACTTTATTTTTATTTTTAATTAATTTTTCATTAATTTGTTACTTTGTTTTCATTTTTAATTAATTTTTAAGCTCTTTATTGGAATATAATTGCTTTACACTCTTGTACCAGTTTTTGAGGTACACCAAAGTGAATCAGCTGTATTTATACATATATCCCCATATCCCCTCCCTCCCATGACTCCCTCCCACCCTCCCTATCCCGACCCTCTAAGGCATCACCCATCATTGATGATCTCCTTTGTTATACAGCAACTTCCCACTAGCTATCTATTTTACAGTTGGTAGTGTATATATGTCTATGCTACTCTCTCACTTCGTCCCAGCTTCCCCTCCCCCCGCCACACCCAACCCCGTGTCCTCAAGTCCATTCTCTGCATCTGCACCTTCAAAATAAATTATTTTTATTTTTAATTAATTAATTAATTAAAAAACTGAAATGATGTTTCAGATATATAGCAAAGTGATACATATGTGTATATCTTTTTCAGATTATTTTCCATTACAGGTTATTACAAGATATAAAATATACTTCCCTGTGCTCTACAGTAGGTCTTTGTTGCTTATCTATTTTATAGATAGTCATGTGTATCTATTAATCCCAAATCCCTATTTATGCCCCTTCCCCTTTCCCGTTTGGTAACCATGAGTTTGTTTTCTATGTCTGTGGGTCTATTTATGTTTCACAAATAAGTTCATTTGTATCATTTTCTTTTAGATTCCACATATAAGTGATATCAAAAAGAAGATGTGATATATATATATATATATATATATATAATGGAATATTACTTGACCATATAAAAGAATGAAATAAGGTCATTTGCAGCAACATGTATAGACCTAGAGATTATCATACTAGGTGAAGTAAGTCAGACAGAGAGACCCACTTTAAATAGAAGGTCAAGAAGGAAATCTCTGAGAAGGTGACATTTAGCTTGAAGCCCAGAGGATGAGAGTATTTCAGGCAGGGAAAGCAGTCATTTGAAGCATTTTCAGAAAAGAAGGACTTAAGATATTAAAAAACAAAAAATGGAGATACTAGAGTGGTGGTGAGCACAAACTGAAGAAGAGAAGGGGCAGTGTGAGCTGAGACTGGGGAGGTAAACAGAACCTCACAGGCCATGATGAGGGCTTTGGACTTTAAGAGCTATGGGAAGACACTGAAGCCGTGGGGTGACATCAGACTAATTTATATTTTAAATAGCTGATTACTGCTGCTATACTCAACATGGCTGGATGAGGGGTAAGGATGGAAGAGGGGAGACCAGTTAACCCTAAAATAGCCCATGCAATGAGATGACAGTGAAAGAGTCTATGGTGGGGGCAGAAGAGGTATAGAAAAACAAACTGATTAAGATCTATTCTGAAGGGAATTCCCTGGCAGTCCAGTGGTTAGGACTCTATGCTTCCATTGCAGGGGGCACAGGTTCAGTCCGTGGTGGGGGAAATAACATTCCACGTGCCACACAGCCTATAAATAAATAAATAAAAAACACTATAAAATGTTCCAGATGTATTCTGGAAGTAGATTTGACAAGACTTGCTGATGTATGGACATGGGGCAAGAGGAAAAGGAAAAACCAAGGATGACACTTGTATTTCTCACTCAAGGAACTCAGTGATTGGTGGTGATGTTTACTGAGAAGAGGAAGACTGGAGCTTCTGACGGGGAAACAGAGTTGAGGAGGAAATCAAAAATTCCATTTTGGATTTGCTGAGTTTGAAATGTTTGTAAAGTATCCTATTTAAATAAGTGATGTGGTGTGTGAGTGTGGAGCTCAGAAGTGAGGTAACATTTGGGAGTCATCAAAATTAAAATGGCATTTAAACCCATGGGAATGATGAGATTTCCAAGTAGATTATTTAAAGAAGATAAGAGGCTTCCTATATGAGCCTTGAGTTCTATTTAGAGATTAGTTATAGGAGAAGGATCCAGCAAAAGAGAATGCCAGAAAAAGAAAATCAAAACAGTATGTTGTTTCAAAAATGAAGAAAAGGCATAATTTAAAGACAGAAGCAGTACTTACCTGTAACAAACACTGCTGCAAATTTTCACATGTTGAGGATAGCAAAGAGTCCATGGAGGTCATTGGTAATATTGACAAGTGGCCATGCCCTCCCTTTGAAAGTGCTTGGAGCAGAAATGAGATCGCAGAAAATTCAAGTAAAAGGGGAGATGAAGAATCTAGATCTTTCTTTTGAGAGATTCATATTCAGATATGATGGAGACCAGAAAAATGGGGTAATTGCAGGAGAGAGGTGTGATTTTATTAGTGGTTTTATCAACGAGCATGTACTTTTTCTGATAGCACTGACTTCTGATTTGTAAGAAAGTACAGCTGAAGGAACCAGGAAGTAACACTTGAGATGGAAGAAGAGAAAGAACCAAGAGCACATGTGGATACATTGAATGGCAGTTTGTAACATGACTCACATGGAAAAACCCTACGATAAACATTCTAATATACTTTTCCCTTTCTAACTCAGAGCCATTCTAAACAGATTGTCCAAGGCTTAATAGAATAATTCAATCCATGAAACAACTTGATGTCATTGTAGTGTAACCTTTCAGGGAAACAGAGATCCTTACTGAGAAAGTAATTCAACTATAGTGTTTCTTAAAAAGAAAATGTAAATGTATCTTTAATTTCCTGATTCTTCCCTTCTGAGTCTGGAATACCCAGTTGATCTGCCTCAAGAGGCATAGATGGCAGAAAAATCTCTCCCCACCCTCTGTAAAAACCAGCCTAGTGGAGCTTGTGGCATTTGGGACCTCAGGCTCTCATGATTTCTTGTGCTGATTTTAAAATAACCCTGTATTAGCGAAAATTTTCATCTCCAAACTCAGTGCTTAATCAATGGGACTTTCTTCATTTGTTCAAAACTGAATATGATCCTTCATTTGGATAAAAAGCAAAAGACTTTCAGTCAATTCAGGGCTGCCTCCATTTGCCTTGGGATTGTTTGTGGGTTTTTTTTTTTTAATTGAGGTATAATTGATTTACAATGTTGTGTTAGTTTCAGGTGTACAGCAAAATGAATCAATTATACATATATACATTTCCACTCTTTTTTAGATTCTTTTCCCATATAGGTCATTACAGAGAATTGAGTAGAGTTCCCTGCGCTATGCAGTATGTCCTTATTAGTTACCTATTTCATATACAGTAGGGGGCATAAGTCAATCCTAATCTTCCAATTTATCCCTCCCCACTTTACCCCAGTAACCATAAGTTTATTTTCTATGTCTTTGGTCTATTTCTGTTTTGTATATAGATTCATTTGTATCATTTTTTTAGATTCCACAAAAAAGTGATATCATATGATAGTTGTCTTTCTCTTCCTTCCTTATTTCACTTAGTATGGTAGTCTCTAGGTCCATCCATGTTGCTGCAAATGGCATTATTTTGTTCTTTTTTATGGCTGAGTAGTATTCCTTAGTATCTGTGTACCACATCTTCTTTATCCATTCATCTGTTTATGGACATTTAGGTTGCTTCCATGCCTTGGCTATTGTATATGTACATTTTCGAATTCGAGTATTCTCCAGATATATGCCTAGGGGGAGGATTGCTGGATCATATGGTGGGTTTATTTTTAGTTTTTTAAGGAAAATTCATACTGTTTTCCATAGTGGCTGCATCAATTTACATTCCCACCAACAGAGTAGGGGCATTCCCTTTTCTCCACACCCTGTCCTGCATTTACTTATTTATTTATGTATTTATTTAAGATTTGGAGGGATTATGTGGTGCCAGGATGCACGGATGTGCTCCTCTCCTTTGCGATATGTACCCATGCTGTCACCTGCTGAGATGTCCTCATTGTTATCTGGTCTTTGATAACTATGAGATAGGCATGAGATTGCTTAGCTGAAAACACCACATTGCATTTTCAGGCATATATTTCAACGCCTGTGCTGAGTTCATGGCTCGTGGGCTCCTGAAATCTTACCATGGTTTGAACCAGTGGTATGCATACAAATCCTTATCACAGAGGTGAAACTTGCCCCAGGCCCAACTGTTCTAATATGGTGGCAACACCTGGATGGACAAGAAAATGCAGTTAAAATTTCAATTCAGAACAAATTCCATACGAGATGAACTAAACTTTTGAAACTTTCCAAAGTCAATGGTCTGATTCTTTTTTTAAATTACCTTTCTTGATGCACTGGAAAGTTTCCTGAATGAGGAAAAGAATAAGCAGGAAAAGAAAATGCACGTGGGGAAATCTTGATTAATATATCAAAATATTAACCTGCCACAATGTGTGGATCTCTGTGGTCCATAGCTGACCCTTTAATACAATGAACTGCCTGTGTAGCATGGATGTAGAATGCTGTATAAAGCATGGTTTGGCTTGTTTGCAAAAGATCTCCATCTTTCTCTACTGTTGCTCATCCCTTCTTTAAGTTTACAGACATTTCTTTTACATGACTCATCAAAATTCGGAGAAGGAGGCCACACAGTGAATATATCATTAGGTCATTTACCCCATCTTATGTTGCTATAACGTTAGCCCCAGTTTCATCTCATGTGGAATTTGTTCTGAATTCAAATTTTAACTGCATTTTCTTGTCCATCCAGGTATTGCCACCAGAACAGTTGGGCCTGGGGCAAATTTCACCTCTGTGATAAGGATCTATATGTATACCACTGGTTCAAAGCATGGTAAGATTTCAGGAGCCCACAAGCCATGAACTCAACATATGGCTTGAAAGATATGCTTAAAAATGCAACGTGGTGTTTTCAGCTAAGCAATCTGATGCCATGACTCAATCATGCAAAGCCACAGCAGGAAGTCATGAGCCTGCCTCTACAATTTGTTAATTTTCATAGATTCAGGCAAATCTGAGTACGGATCTAAATTATCCAGATTTCTCAATGATATAAAACTGAAGAACCACAATTTTGCCACAAAACCTTACTTACCTGCTCTCCCATCAATATGTGGCTAAAAAAAGGAAAGGAGAAACAACTTTCCTTTTATGGAACTCTGGCATTTATATTTCTTATTTTCCTTGAGAAAGGGAAATGGAGAAAGAAGTGAAAAGAAATATTGGAAAACCTGCCAGCCTCGCGATTAGCATTTTCTTGGATCCTAAGGAAACTTCTGGCCACATTCAGTTTTTTGTTTTTGTTTGTTTTCGTTTTTGTTTTGCTTTTGTCAAAGGTGAAGGCCAGCACTGCAGGTAAAATATTTTACTCTTTGTTTTGCCAATGTTTATTCCTTATGGCTGGTGTGCCTCTGTCATATCTCAGGATAGAAATTCCCTTATGAGCAACCTGATTAGAAATGCAATGAGGGCTATTAAATATATTTGAATACAGGCAGCAAAATTGCAATGCAATCCGTCTCAAGAGACAGTCCAAAAGCACACAAATGAATCCCGCCCACACACAGTCCCTGCATCTGGTCCTGTTGTCCTTGCTTTCATGACTGATTCCTTCAGTGTCAATTGAGCCTCCTGACGTTGGCATGTGTTTGACTCCTAAACGAACGCCAACCTCAGGTTGCAAGCCCGGATGGGAAAGATGAAGGGGTGAGAGCAGAGAATAGGAAAGACCAAAAGGAGAGACAGGAGAAACAAAGGAAAAGCTGAGGTTTGAAAGACTTCTTTCCTGTGATCGTTTTGGAGACTGGTCTCCAACACACATAAAACCTCTGTCATGGTGGCTCTGAAACTGAAGGCTCACCTTTCACCCTTGAAAAGAATTGCCAGCGCACCTGCGGTTATTTGTAGATTACGTGTGCTATTTGGCAACCTTCTGATATGGAGAGCCACGATTCCACTTTTTTAATAAGCCCCACGCAACAGAAAAATCCAGATTTTCAGTTGAAAAGTTTTCAAGGGCAGTAATCGAATAGTGACAGTAGCTAAGGACTATTGAGTGCCCACTGTGCTCTGTGCTAGAACACTATGACCTCCTGACTCTACTCTTATCTCATTTAACCCTTACAATGGTGATTGGAGGAGTGCTCTATCATCCCTGCCATCTCACAGCTAAGACGCTAAGGCTCAGAGTGCAGAGTGCTAACCGCTACACGGGAATAGATACATGTACACGTATAACTGAATCACTTTGCTGTACACCTAAAACTTACACAACATTGTATATCAACTATAGTCCAATTTAAAATGAAAAGTTTTTGAAAAGGGAATTCCCTGGCAGTCCAGTGGTTAGGACTCTGCGCTCTCACTGTCGAGGGTTCAATCCTTGGTGGGGGAACTAAGATCCCACAGGTAGTGCAGCAGGGCCAAATATATATGCATATATATACAAAGTATACATAAGTATATATACTGTACCAGAGAAGATAATTTAATATCTTTGCAATTTCCAACTAACTAAATATGACATTTTTGATGCTACTGAACATCAAAAGTAAAAAAATTGTCATCTAGTTAATAAAAAATTTTAAAAATTAAAACAAACGAAGCTAAGGCTCCCAGAGACAAAGCGCTTTGCCTGAGGATGCACAGTCACCTAGAGGCTCTAGTGCCCGCATTCATTACCACAGCTCCATCACCACTCCCTCTTCATAGCCAGCTGCTTCTGGTTCTGAAGAATATTTTTTAAAAAGGAGTATTTGCCTCAGTTAAAAGCTGTACAGAACAAGCAGTATAAACTCCTGGAATGAAACGTTTTTTAAAAGTTCGCAATTAATTTTCCATTTATCAGACCCTTCAGGGCCACATGGAAACCCAAGAGAACAACCAACTCGAGTCCCCAGTGGAAGAGCCGACAGAGCCACCTTCCCACCTCCACCTGCCAATCCTTCCAAGCACAGCACGGTGCCAGCTGAGCCTGTGGGGAGCGGGGGCCACGCCTTTGAAAGGGGAGCACTTTTCCCATCTATACTCAACACGCTTATGACCCTCTGTGTGTTACCACAACACTGCTTCATTATTTATTTAAAAATTTGTCTTTTTTTCCCCCAGAAAATTCCCAGGCTTTGGTAGCTTTTGCGTAGCTGAACAAGTGAATACGTGTCTCCAAAGATATCGTGAAAATGTGGGGAGCTAGGGTTGGAGTGTGCACACACGCACACGCATCCTTGGCCTTAGGAGAGTAATTTCTTATGAGTGTCAAATGGTTAAGTGGTTGCTGGCTGGGAGAAACAGAAATGAGGAAGTATCCAGGTCAGACAAAAATGAACTGATTACAATGGACGCATATATATATGTTTATGGAAAACTGTTCAGCCCACCTCAACACTGTGTTTTTCCTTTTTATTAAAATATGATATACACACAAAAAACGTGCATAAAGTTTGAATGTACAGCTTGACAAATTTTCACAAAGTGAGCACACCAATATAACCAGTACCCAGATTAAGAAAGAAAACATTAGAAGGGCCCCAGAAACCTCTATTTTACCCCTCCCAGTCACTGCCTACCCTAGAGGTAATCACTCTCTTGACTTCTAAGCCGTGGGTTAGCTCTGTCCATTTCTTAACTCTACATTAATGGAATCATACTGTATGTACTTTTTGCGGGCCTGCCTTCTTTGCATGTAGCAATAGTGTATTCATTCTCCTTTTATGGTATTTTATTTTGTAAACACACCCCAACCTACCTCAATTCTATTGTTGGTAGACCTTTGGATAGTTTCCAGTTTGAGGCTATTATGAATAGGGCTGCTGTGAATGTTCTTGTAAGTGTCTCTTGGTAAACATGTGTTTCTACTTCTGCTGAGATAACCATAAATGTTAAAAACAGATTCCTTACCTGTTTTATACTCTTCTGAGTGATATTTATCCCATGCATTTCTGACTCTATTATTAAACCAATTCAGTTGCCTTCTTTTTTTTTTTTTTTTTAATGTTGCCTCCTTTTTTGTTTTTCCTCTTCCTGAACTTTCTTTCTTCCTAAAACAAAACTGACTTCAGACACTGGGAAAATTGAAAATGCATGGCTCCAAGCTCATCACCTGAGGATGTAATAATGAGTGTGTTGTTGTAAATTACTTTCCATCATGGTTCATGCTGCCTTCAAAGGTCAGGCGTTTATCCCTTGTGTGTTCCGTGGGAGTACATGGTGCATGTGACCAAAAGTAGAGTAGTTTCCAAGAAAATTCAAAAAAATTTCTGGTCTTCTCACAAAAGTTGTTTTTTGTTTTTTAATGTAAAAGAATCTACATTTGATCCTCTGAATCCAGCTCATTTTAATATGAGCCATTTTTGTATGCAAAGGACTGCTGACACCAGCAAGTTTTATAGTACTGATTACTATGGAAACATTTATCTATAAATATAAAATCCTTTAAAGCTTAGCCTTTTATCTTTATAGAAAAAGGCCTGTTTATGTCACTTCTAAGATTCCAGCTTTAATGTAGACATGAGCTATTCTAATGCCAAACAAGATAACCTCAGTGTTTGAGCCGTGCAAGCTTTGAAAAGTGGAATCTGTGCTAAAACTATGATTTTTTGAGAAAATATTAATAATGAAATAAAAATATTTAAAGAGGATCACTTAAGACTATAGCTCTGGTTTGTTGAATTCTTTTTATTGAATTTAATATTGTGACTGTCTCACTTTTTTTCTCTTCTAATTCATTGTTCTTTTTCATTCTTTAGGCAAGTATGTGTGTGTGTGTGTGTGTGTGTGTGTGTGTGTGTGTTAGTTGCAATGACTGTCAAAATGGAAGTAATTCATTCATTAACCTTTTCCTTTGGCATATTTACGGATTTTTCTTTTTTTAAAATTCCTGTAAAATCAGATAGGATGAGGTAATGTCTTTGTATTATTATCACTTCCTTTCTTCTTTCTCTTTTACTGAAACATATCACTTTAAATAACTAGAGGTTTACAAGGGGAAAGTATCATGAAATGAGAAGGGAGAGATTGCCATATGGACCAAGGGAGAGCACTTTATGTTCCCCTACTTCCTCATGGGGATAGGTAAGTGAATTGAGATGGAAGTGGGGAAACTTGGGGCCATAGGAGAGCACCTGAACATGATAATTACTGTCCTAACTTTTTTTATATAAATTGGAAATCCAGAAGTTATGAGTCTTGCCCCACACAAGCATCTCTCTCTACTCCAGCACAACCATCTAAATTTAACATAATTATTTCTCAACTGTATTCTTGCCGCAAATCTGTCTCTAATCCAACAATTTTGGGTTATGCCCAAATAAGTACAGTCTGCATAGTGAAAACCCTCTGAGACACTTCTACATCTCCATTCACTAGCAGAACCTGCCCCCCATTCTTAAAAAGTTATAATCCAAAATATATATATCAATAGAATTGTCAAGCTTTCAACCAGTGTTTTATCAGTACAGTTTTACAGAACCCTAGAAGTAAAGAGAAGACGAGGAGAGAGGTGCCAAGGTGCAGGAGAAAGGCATGCTCTGCGATTTCATGGGTCTACCAGATGTCACTGAAGAGTTAAAGTGCTACATGATGAAATGCAGAGGAGCTGCTTCTCATCATGGCTGCAAGGATGCGAATGAGATGCTAAAAAACTGTGGCTGTCACAACTGACCCAGTTAACTTCTTAATTGCCAAATTCCTACTTATTTATCTTGGTGACACATAAATAGAGGTTCAAAAAATATCTTTGAGACACCATCCATTTTAGGCGACATTTTAGATGTTGTGAGGACCAACTTCGGTTGCTAGGTAAATCTTCAGTGTGAGGGAAGTTAGAGTCCATCGACAGGATATAGGGGAATTATTATGGCAATATAGAATTGCAGAATCACAGGGTTGGAAGAGGGCCAGGGACTTATCTATTCTGACCACCCATGTCTTAGCCATAATTTTTTAGCAGCAAAGTTAAAGAACATATTTCATAGATATTAAACAATAAGGGTCACAGAGTCAAATCTCTTTTCAGCATTCTCCTTTGATCTGTTATTTTCTCGTTCCTTTAAGCACCAGGAAAGGGGATTCAACTATGCAATATTTGTCTAATGCTGCAGATAGCAGCCACACTTATGGGCTATGCGTGGCTATTAAGTGGCATAGACAGGGCTGACAGCAGATTGTGGTATAAGGAATGTCCACTGACACATTCCTACCTTCGCTATAGCTCTCTGTCCTTTCTCTCCACACATCTCACCAACCCCCTTTTCCCTACTCCACACCAAGATGCACCATGCTCCCCAGCTTAATCCAGCGTTGAATTCTTCATTTATAATAACATAGAAATAATAATTTTATGCACTTCACAGTGTCGAGACCATTACAAGATTAAATAATGTCTATGATGTCTTTAGTTCCATATCCAGCACATATTAAGGCCTCGATAAGCGATGGCTTTTATTATTTCTGTCAACTGCTTAAGATGTAACATCCAAGGCTATTGAGAATGTAAAATAGTACTTGAAGATGGGAAAAGCAATTAATGGGTGGGATTGACATTTGCAAGCAGAGTGTTGCCTGTTCAACACCTACTTATTGGGCATCTATTATGTACCAAACCGTCTGCTTCAGGGCTGGGAATAGAAGATTTAAAAACACTCCTTGTTCTTAACTTGATGGAGCAAATGACTAATGAAGGAAACCAACCATGCGTATTAGCCACACAAGTATTTGTATAACACCAGTTGTAATTAGGGCAATGAAGCAAAAATAAAGGGAGTTATGAGCGTGCATCATATGGGAATCAAATTTCAAAAGTGAAGTTTGGGAAAGCCTGTCTGAAAAATGCCATTTAAGTTAGATAAGGAAGAGGTGGTTGGGTGGGAGATGACACTTCCCGGCAGCAGAAATGGGTGTGCCTCTTGGGATTGGCCTTGGGTGATGCAGAAGGAATTGTAAAGAGGAGAAATTGGCCTGTGACCATCTTCCCGGCTCCTCTACCCAGCTCCCAGCATCTATTGGTTCAACCGTCAGCATCTCAAGTTTCACGGTCCAGCGACTTCTCAGGCTGAATTGCAGCAGACTGGGGTTCCTCTTTTTCTCCTCACAAAGTGCATCACTGCTCCCCTTTTCTTCTCTTGCTTAAGAGGTACTGAATACAATTCAGCTGGCTGTCCCTTAGTTTGTACCACCCTGATAAATCTACTGGGCCTTCAAGGCCAAGATTTGACCTGAACACACCTTTTAATCCCAAACCATATGAAACTGCAAGATTTGCTAAACCTGATATGAACCTGATTTTACTGTTATTTTTTAACTGAACTGTGAACTGAATAATATAAACCATTTCAAAGTCAGCGTAGAGAACTTGTCTGAGCCAGACCTAAGCGCATGTGTTTTTTTAAAAAACTAATAAACCAGAACTAAATCGGAACATTGAACCTAAACAATCATTTCATTTAGTTTGAGCACCCATCCTGAAGAAAGACTATTTCTTATGGGGCAATTGAAAGATATTTATGTTTAGGTTAGTTGTAATCAGAATAATGCTTCGAGATGTTTGGGAAATTTCAGAATTAGTTTTCATTTTTCTGAAGAAATTTTTGGCAAGGTGTATGTAATTTTTATTGTCAGTCTGGGAATTCTACATCTCTCTGCAATTTCCAAGGACCTTTAATCCCTATAGGAACCCCCAAATCGAGATTTATGTGAAAATTAAATAAAAATTAAAGGTTTGATTCCTTCTTGGTGTACCTCCTTGCTTTCCGCAATAATCATGCTCTGTTTTAGAGCTGGTAAAGGAAAAAGGGATTTGGGAATGTTTTATTTCTTGTCAAAAGATTCTCTTATGTGAGGAGACATGGGAAAACCAGATGAGATATGGCAGTGTAGGGATATGCAAAAAAATTTTGACTGAAAATGTAAATTTCATTTGAAAAAGCAGTGAATGACCTTGACAGCCCTTCTGGGTCTAAATACTACAGTGAGTGGAATCTTCTTCCTTTGGTGCCAATAGGAGATAATTCTACAGGGTCAGCGATTTCCACTTAATGCTCCATCACTTTGTGAGGTGTTTCATAACTTGACTTTGGGTTTTAGACACTGAGCCTTGGGTAAAAGCATACAATTTCCCCTTCATTTAAGCTCCAGTTGAACTGAACCGTTGGCTTAATGATAACCTCTCAATTAGTAATGCCAACAAAGAAAATTTCAAGTTGAGTTACTTTGCATATCTAATGATCTGAACTAGTTTTTGACTTTTGAACTAAGCGAAGTTCTGTATAGGATCTTGCACAAATTTGGATTTCGTTACAAACAACAAAACCAGTTACACAAATACAACCCTTCCAACCACTTCTCCCCCCACCACCCGGCCCCTGGAACGTCTCGTAATTTGGAAGGAAAAATATCATTTTAGTCCATTAAGTTCCTTTTTTTTCTATTTTACCATTTGAGCCTCGTAATAACACTGTGACATGAGTTTTTAATGTGTCAATTTTTCAGATCAGGAAACTGAATTTTCTTTGGGTGCAGTACAGTGAGTCCCCTACATACGAATAAGTTCCATTCCGAGAGCTCGTTCGTAAGTCCAATTCATTTGTAAGTCCAACAAAGTTAGCCTAGGTACCCAACTAACACAATCAGCTATGTAGTACTGTACTGTAATAGGTTTATAATACTTTACACACAATACATAAAAAACAAACACAAAAAAACAAACATTTTTAATCTTACAGTACAGTACCTTGAAAAGTACAGCAGTACAGTCCAACAGCTGGCATACAGGGGCTGGCATGGAGTGAACAGGCAAGAAGAGTTACTGACTGGGGGAGGGAGAGGAGGTGGGAGATGGCAGAGCTGAAGGATCGTCAGCAATAGGAGGCAGAGGGCAAGCTGCAGTTTCACTCACAACTGACGTGGATGGCACAGGTTCTGGTTCCTTGCTGGAACCAGATGCGCGTTTGCATCTTTGTAAGTTCGCAACTTGAAGTGTCGTATGTTGGGGCCTTAGTGTAACTCCATTTCACATGGCTAGCACGGGGCAGAGCCAAGACTTGGCTTGTTTTTCTGATTCTGCAGTTCACTTTTCATGATGCCATATGTACAAATAACACTCATACAAAAGAAAAACATAGAAAGCCTTTTATCAAATGCTTAACACCATCACAAAAATGGGTCCTTCGTCTGTAGAATGTGCTGACCCCACAGCACATTGTGTCAAGTTAGTTGGGAATACAGATAAGGCTGGGCTTAGATTTCCTCTATTATTATCTTCTGGGGTAGAAGGAACCACACTGGAAAGGACTCGTTGTGAAAAAGTGTCCTTCTTAAACTCCTCACTCCAGTTTGAACTCTTAAACCTGTGGCAATGACTCTAGAGCCAGATACTTGGATGGAAATATCAGTGTCCTGGCGCAGGAAACTCTGAGGCTTCTCTCCCTTTATTCCCAAGCATCTCTGAAATATGCCATCTGCTTATTGTCAGACCTGATGAATCATCATGTTCTGGTTCTCTTTGTCTCCATCTCTTAAATGAGGGCCATACTTCCTAGGTCTTCTTGTAACTAAGTGCTGTGGTGAGCTTTAATTAGCCAATAGCTACAAAGTCTTTGAACATCTTAGGGATAACAAAGTGCTAAATGAATCTAACATTTTGTTAAAAAATAGTATTTCTCTAGGGGGTAGTTAAGTGAAAAACTGTAATACAATATACTCTTATGGCAATCTTTGCTCACCTACATTAATGAATCACACATTTGTATAGATGACTAATATCAACTTTGAAAACCCAGAACTAAGAGAAATTTAATATTTGCATTTCTAGTTTTTGTTGTGTATGTTTGTAAACCCAAAGTTATGGTGATTGGAATGTAAAGGTCCCAACCTTAGTAGTGTTTGGGTTAAATCTTTCTTCAGAGATTGTAAAATTATCACCTATTTGAGGTGAGTAAAGTGGGAAGACAACTTGTGCTTCTGCTGGTTTACAAGTGGAAACTTTGACGTTAGACCATCTAGAAGGATTGTTCTGCATACATTAATATGAACTGATAATCATTTCTCTCTTTAAGTAATTTAGAGGTAGTTCTTGAACCATAACTCTGAAGCAACCAAGAGAAAGGGGCCACCCCACCACCAGTCACACATACACAGTAATTCCACTGGAATATCAAGGAGGCATGGGCTCACTAACTCAGTAAAATGTAAGTAATGTAATATGAGTAATAGCATTGCCTTTCATTTGGGGTTGCCAAATACTCTTCCGAAATCACATCACCACTAGGAACTAGCCAGTCAAGAAAGTACAAAGAGTTTAGTTTTTAAGGGCCAAATATAATCCTGAACTCTTAATTTACACACCCCGTCACCTCCCATTCAACTCACTTCTAAAGTTCAGAGATGCAAGGTAATGAGACAGGAAAATTAAAAAGATAGTGCCTTACACATATCACATACTCAATAAAAGTTTGTTGAGTTAAATTAAATTGAATTAAACAATGACCTAACTAATCCAGATTAAGACATTCCATCCCTCAGCAGTTTCGTTTTTGTTGTTGTTGATTTTGGACTCACTTCAGAGAAAAAGAACAAAGTATTCTTTTGGGAACTTATTTTTTAAAGTCCATTTTGGTTTATTTTAAATCAAATGTGAAGCCTTAGAGGAGTTTGAAATTATGCTCCTTATTGCCTTTAGCTCAACAAATGACAAATCACCTGATGAGAAATTTATCAAAACCACCAAAAAAAATCCCCTTTCTTTATCATACTTCCTCTTTCCCCTTCACTGCAACATATCATTTCTAGGCTTTATGGAAAAGACTTCTTTCTTTTGAAATAGGTTTAGTAGTTTGGGCTCTTATCTTCAGCAGGAGAAACATAAAACATTGCATCATTTCTAAGGCAATTATCTTTTTTTTTTAAGCTCTTTATTGGAATATAATTGCTTTACACTCTTGTACCAGCTTTTAAGGTACACCAAAGTGAATCAGCTGTGTTTATACATATATCCCCATATCCCCTCCCTCCCACGACTCCCTTCCACCCTCCCTGTCCTAGCCCTCTAAGGCATCACCCATCATCAAGTTGATTTCCCTTTGTTATACAGCAACTTCCCACTAGCTATCTATTTTACTGTTGGTGGTGTATATATGTCTATGCTACTCTCTCACTTCCTCCCAGCTTCCCCTTCGCCCCCCACCCCCCCAACCCCGCGTCCTCCAGTCCATTAAGGCAATTATCTTAAAGAGATGAAAATGTAGTAGCCAACATCACTGAAATCGGTGCTGGTGTAGAGTAAGAAGTGTGTCCTTAAGCCTCAGTTTCCTCATCTGTAAAATGAAGGCGTTAGAATAAAGTCTGTTCAAGCCTTAGCATTCAATGCAGTTAACTCAAGATTGTGAAACCCAAAAAAGCTAAAGTTCAAAGGCCTCCCTGGGGAAAATTTTCCAGAGGAAATGCCACTTGGTATCCATGGCCACCACACTTCTAGAAGGGTTAGGGGTATTGTTTCTCATTGGAAAGAAGACTGTGGGACTTGAAAAATTTCAAAGAGATCTTTGGTCACACACATAGGGTTTTTTTGTTTTTGTTTTTGTTTGTTTTAAGTGCAGAGTAGGGTCTTTTGTTGGTATGGGGTTTTTTTTGTTTGTCTTTTTTTGTTTGTTTTGTTTTGTTTTGTTTTAGTGCCGTTGGTCCACTATGTAATAGCTAATCTACTGTCTGGCTGAAATGTTCACCTTTCAACTGATTAGATGACATTGTGGACATAAACTTAGACCTGGCTAATTAAGATTTGCTTTATACAAACAATTGAATTTTTTTATTTTATCCCTCTTGCTTTGTTATGTAAGAATCTTAGACATAGGAGTTGGAGCATACCTTAGAGGTTTAGTCTGCTCCTATCATTTTTTAGTTGAGGAAACTGTCAAGAAGGAGAAATAGAAGTTAGATTTTCTTTCATACCAATTTTATATTGATTTTGTAGATGACTCTGGCAACATGTCTTAGGTTTATGTGATTATAGTAGGGAATTCTTATAACCACAAAGCTGTCAGACTTCTTTTTAAGTCCTTACTTTAGAAAAATTAAATTCTCCATAGTGGGATGTTTTAGTTGAAACCTCCTAATATTTAATTTTGATAATTAACTCTGTCTATCTGTAGCACTTTGAAGATGAAATGGGTTCACATTTTTAAGATGTCTGCTAGTAGGCACAAACACATGTAAATTCCCTCTTTCCTGCAACCTACCCATGCCCTACCATGTGCAAATGAGTGTGTTCCTTCCCTACCTTCAGTTGAAACCACAAAAGAGATCTAGTTTTTAGCATTGTCATAAAGACAGCAGCAAATGTTTGGAAAAATGCTTCAATGATAGTGGGCAGAGAAATGCATTTGTGAATTGATCTATTTCTCAGATATCTTGGGGCTTCATTTTGCCCTTTTTAGTATGTGAAGTGATTGTGAATTGCACAAAATTGAGTACATGTTTTTTGATTCATGTGAAATGTGAAATGGTTAACTGAGGACTCAAATTATTGGGGTAGACATATAAAACAATTTTATCTTGCTTTTCACTATACTATAGCAATTTCCCTTTTTTCATCCCTAATAGCATCTTGAGCATATTGTATGATTTACCAATCATTTACAGCTGTTAAAAATTTGTCCAGACCTATTTAAACTTTCAATGTCATATTCAATTCAAAGCTCTTTCTCTCTTCATCACAGCCTAGATTTCTGAAGTAAGGAGTTTGGAGTAGAGAGGAAGGCATGGTGTGGCACTGGACAGCCTCTCCCTCTTCAAAGTTTAGTTCCTTTGATTTGTCTACAGTAAAAAGGAAAACAGAAGGGGAAGAATTAACTTCAGCACAAAGCTCTCTCCATGAGTTTGACTGTCCATACCCTCCTTTCATCTTCAGTCATTTTCTTATATCGACTGTGGGAGGAGAAGTTGTAGTGGTGATTGTTTGTAGGAGGGCCAGTTCTGTCCCTCCTAATTCACCTGACCCCAACTGTCAGAACTTAATAGCAGCTACCTATGGGCTGAAGTGTATGTTACAGTCTGAGCCCTGAACCTTAGCTGCAATTGTGGATAACAAAAAGTCCTTCCCATACGACACCCTATGAGAGCAGCAAAGTCATTCTTGAGACAAATTTGTATCTATTTATGTGCCCTATGTGTGTCTGTGTGTGTTTGCACCGGATTATCTGTAGAACAAAAGGATGTAACTGAAAATTCTCCACGAGACTGTCATGTTGCTTAAGAAGGAAGATATAAGGTCTGGACATTCATTGGGTTTCCTGAGCAGAGTATTTCCTGTAGTTCTCAACTTTTGATGTTCAGTCTCTCTGTCTGTCTCTCTATTTGTTTCTCTCTCTCTCTCTCACACACACCCAAAATTGTTCCTTCCCTAGTTTTTCCCTTCTCAGAAAATAATGCTACTATGTATTGTGAATGACCATAGCCACTGTTTTTCAAAGATGCAGCAAGTTCATTGAACTTAAGGAGAATTCTGGGACCATATATTTTTTTTTCCTTTAGATCTTTATTGGAGTATAATTGCTTTACAATGCTGTGCCAATTTCTGCTGTACAACAAAGTGAATCATCTGTATTTATACATATATCCCCATATCCCCTCCCTCTTGAGCCTCCCTCCAAACCTTCCTATCCCACCTCTCTAGGTCATCACCAAGCATCAAGTTGATCTCCCTGTGCTATGCAGCAGCTTCCCCCTAGCTATCTATGTTACATTTGGCAGTGTATATATGTCAATGCTATTCTCTCACTTTGTCCCAGCTTCTCCTTCCCCCACCGTGAGGGACCGTATTTGATAACTGTTCACTCTTCTCCCAATTTTGGCTACTTATACTAGGTTGTTTTACCATAAGGAATGAGAGGCCTAATATACAGAAATATCTTCATCTCTTATCTTTGATAGATATTCACATTTTATATTTAAAAAATAAGGTAGATAGACTCTGAAAATCAGGAGAATAGCCATTTTTAGTTACTGATGTGACAGGCATCAAACTCACACCAATACTAAAGGATCTTGCGAAACAAAATATTATAGGTAGGCTCAAGGAAAACACTGATTTACGAAAAATTTATGTTGTTTTATTTTGGTAGAGCAAAACATTCGGAGAAAGGTGTGTTTAAGAGATAATTTGAATCTAGAATTCAATCTAATGTATCCTCCTCTCTACCACCTTGAATTCAATTAGAATCAGCAAATATTTACCAACGTTCACTATGTGCAGAGCTCTATTGTTTTAATCTCTGGGAAAAAAATAAGTTAACAAGTTTAAGAGATAATTTTACAAACTGTCTTTTTTGATAATCTGAAAGAAATATATTTTTGTTACCATTCAGTTACAGAAAAATGATGATTTATATGACAGACCTGTAACCCTATTCCTTCCAGCAATATTTTTCAAAGTGTCTAAGCAATACTGTATTTTATTTCTACCCAGCTGAGGAAAAGTTGTGACTCAATTAGCAATTATACTAACAGACTTCATTTCATGAAGTTTCGGCTATCTTAATTTCATCAGGGTGTGGCTTCTTAAGATTGGTCTTTCCAGTGAAAGCAACAAATGTTTATTGAAACTTCTTAAAACTGGACTCTTAGATTATGTCAATACTTCAAAAGTAAAGTCAAAGGTGATAAAAAATGTTTGGACTGTCCAAATTTACAAATAACTCATCTCCAAAACCTAGTCAAGATTCTCTCTTAGGTGCACAGAAGGGAATGCAGTGGAGCAGTCCTGCTGAATCTCCCAGCCACTTTACATCTCTGATCTCTGCATATCTCTAGGGATGTGGAAGCCATTTGTCTTTAGTGACTATCCACTACCATTTTTGTCATATTTTTTTCTGGGCATTTTCCTCTAAGTGTGTCTTACAATTGTACTCCATTCTGGCTGCCAAAAGCAGGTGGGATAGTGCATGCTAAATATTAGTCTGGTGTTGACTTTCTTTTCCTTTTGTTCTGCCTCACTTCACATACCCCTCTATAAACACATCAAATTACTATTATTTCTGGGTGATGATTCTAATTAGATGGAGAGAGGGAATTGTTTTGATTACCCTGAAGTGTGAATGACCACAAGTTGGCCTAGTGTCTTCCACTCCCAGGAAAATGTATGTTTACAAGTCAAATTTTTAAGCCTAAAATAGAGAAGTTGCATGGTGGGTTCTCAGGCAATAGGAAAAGAAAAGCTTTAAATGAAACTCCAAGAGAAGAGCTGTATCTCATTGTCATCTTCCCCCTTGCCATTTTACTTACCTTCATGACATGTTTCTTCCTATTTTAAATGTTTTTCTAGACAATAGAAAACACACACATAATGGATGTTATCTATTCAAATTCTTAAATCCTTACAGAAGGTCATAAATTTACCTTGTGTCAAGAACTGTGAAGAATCTGAGAGTTTACTTTCCTTGCAAGCTAAGTTGATGCCACAGTTCCATGGATGCTGGTAGAAGACACAAGACTCTTGGGTCAGAGACAAAAGACAGTTTAATACTCACGGCAATGAAAGAAGATCCAGATCTTCAGCATTTTTGTATCAGTTCCCTGAGTCCCAGTTCCCACAAATTGATGCAAAGAGGGCCAGGTCACACCTTCAGGTCAGGGCGTTATATTACAGAACTGGAGCCTGCTGCACGCAGGGAACTTGGATCTTTCACAATGGGCAGTAAATATTTATGCTCTTCCTTCTGGAGGGAGACATTATCTTTATCACACTGAACTCATGGCTCCACCAAACAGATTTCTCATGACTTTGCTATACCAAAAGCCCTATGTCAAGTGGCAAGTCCATCATTCCTGGAACCTTCTGTTTAGATTTTGGGAACCCCTTGATTCCACAGCCACAGACATACTGCTTTCCAGCTGGGGCTGCAAGGTTTGCTATCTCTGGGTGATTCAGGCTTGACTGCACACCCTTAACTTTCTTTGAAGATCCATCTTACTCTGGGGAAACTGCTGGTTGTTACTAAGAAAACATCTTACATTCCTGCCCAGGTTCATCCTAAAGGCTAGAGAAGTTTTCCAGGGCAACAGTACTGACCACAAAGATTTATGTACATTTCTTTGGGTCAGTTTATCACTTTCTAGGGGGTCATCTTCACCCATTGTAAAGCCAATCAGGACAAAAAGAACCCAATTTTCCTGGGAATCTTTCTTGGGGATATCTCCCTTGCAAAGGCCAAAGGTCGCTTTAATCAACTAGGACTGATCCCAAAAAAACTTTGAGACATTTACTGTCATCTCCAAATAGGTTTAAGGTTGGCAAGATGGCCGAGTGAGAGCCATTTTAGGGGCCAACTCTTGCCAACCTTCCTTAGTAAGTAACACGCACCCCGCCTCCTAGTATCCTTAGCATACTAGGCCTTGTTCTACCTGTATGGTCCAAATTTTTCTCTCCTTTAGTGTTCAGTGTAGGTGCTATGTCTCTGCAACTCTTGTCTGAAAGGGGGCACACCAGGATGAGTCTTGTTATTCGTTACAATGTGGGGGACCTGAGGCTTCCCGCCAGATGGGAAAGGAAGTCCTCCCTCCACCCGACCACTGCCACTCCCACCCCTGACCTGCAGGAGAGCGGGCAGTGTTCAGGCAGCTGTCTTTGAACTGCTTGCTGTGTTCCGTCTTCAATCACTTTCCTAATACCTCCACCTCAACAGGCAATAAAGAGGAGGAACACTTCCTGCTCAGCACACCAGAAAATGTGGCCAGCATACTCCCTACTGATTGTACGGACTCCCTCAAGTCCCTTTAATTGGCCTGTGAGACCACCACCCTTCCTTCTTCACGTTGCCATGACCAGGCAGCTTCCCATCCTCATCTCTAAAACTGCCAAACACTGAGAAGGGTCTGGGATCTCAATCCACTTGCAAGCAAAAAAAATGTTAGCCTGCCACAGTATCACAGATGCAGGTACAAGACACAAGACTCCTAGATCCGAGACTAAAAACAATTTGTTACTCACAGCAATAGACGCAGTCGGAGTATCAGCATTTTTGTACCAGTTCCTCTAGTGTCAGGCTGCCCAGGTTGATGTAAAGAGGGCTGGATGACACCTGCACACACAGCAGGTTATGTTACAGGAGAGGAATTCTGAGCTTAGAGAACCAAAATCTTTTATAATAGTCAGTAAGCATACCTGCCCTTTGTTCCAGAGGGAGACGCTATTTCCATCTTCTAAAGCTGTTAAGCAAACCTAATCTTTGCTCCAAAGTGAGACACTGTCTCTATATTCAAAACCTGTTTGTGATATAAGCTTCCTTGAAAAGATAGTCTGGAACAAAGGTCAGTCAATGCTTCTCTTTCAAGATGTGCAGAAATACAATAGACCCATAGAGAATAGAGAATTGTTTCCCCACACTTGTAAGGAAGGGGAAATAGTGCAGCTACAAGTAGCCTTTGTTTTATGAGTATAAAGACCCAATTGAAAACAATAGCCCAGGAAAACAAGTTTGGAAATATGAACAATTGAGTTTTTGTTTCTTTTTTGACAGTTGGAAAGTATATTTCAGTGAACAATATATTTAACAGTTTATCAAACGTTATATTAAGCTTACAGGTTTATAAAAGATGTGCACTGAGGTTTCTTCTGAAGGTTCTCACATGACGTTGTTATGAACTTCTCATTCTCCTAATGGGAGAGACAAGGCCTTTCAGTGAATGGGCCTACACTCTTCCCATTCAGTATATTCCTTAGGTCACAAAGAGCCATGGAACTGCACAACAAAAATGAGATCGGTAGATGTTTGGCCTTAGAAGGATTGAATTGGGTCTGTAGGGCAGTGGTGGTAATCCGGCTGCTTTATTTTCCTCTTAGGAAACAAGATAGTTTACAATTTTGTCAATTGTACCTTAATAAAGCTGAAAAAAATGAAAAAGAAAGAAACATGATTGGATTTTGACTTACTAATAAAACAGAAAACATCTTTTTCTCACCCTGAGACCTCAAACTTATACATGTTTCCCTTCAGAAGGGTCTTCCCAATAGCTGGAAGAGTTGTGCAAGATTTGGATAACAGCTAGGTGTAAAGCAACTGTTTGTTTGCTGTATAGGTAGATTTTGTGTCCACTCTAGTTACATAGATTATAAGGAATTTTCCATGGCAGGGATATACTGAGTTAGTCTTACAGTTCTAACCAGCCCTGGGTCTTTCAAATTCTGACACTCCTAGTTACTGTGTAGACTCGGGCAAGTTATGTAAGCCCTGAGCCCTCTTGTTTTTTTCCTCTGTTAAAAAAAAATCAGATAGAAAACTCACTTATGAGGTTTCCTGGCATAAAATTAAATATCTTCAAAAAAGCCCATACAGTACATCGTACATAATATGTTCTCAATAAAAGTCTGCTCCCTCCTTTCCTGTGTGGTTTGACTCCATATGGAGAGAAGCTCCTCTTTCTTCATATTCATGTTACTCATTGCTTCATAGATTCCTCATCGATCCAAGAACAGAAATGAATCCTTCGTGAAGGACCTTGCATCCTTCTACCAGAGAACAAACTTCTCTGCTCACTGACTTCATAGTCTGCTGTTTGTCATGGGCCCCAGATCACATCCATGTGGAATAATGAAGGCTCACTCGGCAGACACAAGACAAGTCCTGGGATGGATTCCACGTGAGAACTCCTAACAGAGAGGGGTGTGTTAAAGAACCGATTTTAAAAAGCCTAAAATCCTTAGAATCTCAGCTTCAGATCCTGGCAGGATTGAATTAGCTTTTTTTCCTCTGGAGTAGTTAAACTTAGTTTCATGTGTTTTGTCTGAGTACAGCGTGTGGGAGTGGGAATCCATATCATTCAGATGGAAGCTTTCATCTGTTTCAAGCCTGTATGTATATTAAAACAGCCATGAAATTTTATATGTGCTCAAAGGCTAAAAATATCAGCACAGACCTTAAGAGAATCAGACAGAGGGCTGAAGAAAGATTTAATATTCAGTACTTCTCCTTTCTATTTCTTTTTGCATCATTTTAATAAAAAGTTGGGTTGACAGGAGCTCTAAAAATGGACTTTGAAGACAGCAATTGTCCACTTTAATGCATTCTATTAAGATGACAATTACGAATACACTGAAATAAAACAAAACCACAACCTTTTCCTCAATAGCAGGGAATTAAGGCCCAATTTGTCCAAATGAGAGCCTTAAATCTCCTTTTAATTTAGTTTCTTTTTTTCTAACC
The DNA here is from genome assembly GCF_030028045.1 of Hippopotamus amphibius kiboko. NCBI lineage: Eukaryota > Metazoa > Chordata > Mammalia > Artiodactyla > Hippopotamidae > Hippopotamus > Hippopotamus amphibius. Next base: position 59,846,788 of record NC_080197.1, read on the forward strand.
ACTCCAGTAGTATTGCCAACATAATCTTGAGTTCCTTTAAGAATCTACAGGAAACAAGAGGAGGAAGTAAGGATGCCTCAGAGGGATAAATGGCATCTGTGGATGGGAGTCTCATCTGAAAATGGGTGTTTGGGAGATCTGACATTGAGATCCTGTTCCTACTTTCCAGGGTTCTGTATCATTTGGTACTTTAAGTGATTTATCAAGTTCAGGGTGCCTGTTTTTTTCTAAAGAGCACTGTTAAGTACCTGTCAATCTAATCTTCTAAAGCAATAAAGATTGCTTTATTAAATAGAGCTCAATGAATGATTTCACCAGAACAGGATTCCAATATACTGGAGAGCCACTTTTTTTCCATCCAAGACATTCTGAAGCCGTCTGTAGGTGCGTCTTCTGCTCCCAGGATGACGCCTCCGTCACGAAGGACCTGTAGGTAGGTCACTGAACTCATCCATCCCCTTGCTCCACGATCTTGAGAAAAACATGTCTTTGCTGCACTCAACCCCACGACCCCCACATCTTCCCCTTCTATCCACTCCTTCACATGAAAGTAAGAGCTAGAGCATATGAAGACTTATTTTTGGTAAATGTCATGGTTTTTCACATCACTGAGTAAGCATGAAAATTTCTCTCTAAATATTTGAATCACTTCATTTATAGTCAAGGACACTTTCTCAAAATGAACATTTTAAAGCCAACCAATTTGACTATACATCTGGGTTTGAACCCAAGAAAGGCAGAAACACTATAGTTGATCAGACTAATTTGTATTACTATTCTTATCTGGTGGTCTCACTTTGAGGAAACCACAAAGATGTCATTTTGGGAAGTCTCAGCTTGAGGGGTGGGGCCGAGCTGGAGGTGTTGGATCTTCTGCTGGTCAATGATTGTATAACACACAACCTAAAATCTCGAAAAAAAGATTTTTAGTGAATTTTTCTTCTTAACACATTTGCTTTTTTTCAGAGCAGTCATTTTGAACTACGGCAATTTGGAAAGAATGAATGCAGTGTGACATCAAGCAAAGAACAAACCACTAAATTTAGGGATTAGAATACACTCAAACCTAGGCCTGTCTATGCCATTTTTTAGTTTTGTTGTGTTGGGCAAATTGCAAACCAATATGGTGTCAATTCCTTCTCCATTAAATAAAGAATTGGCTTAGATAGGAGTTCTCAAAATTTGTGCTTTAGACTTGTGAAATTGCCTGCAGCAGTAAAATTATAAAATAAATTAAAATAAATTGGGAAATGCTGCATACTGTACCCTCCAAATTTATATTAGCATGGTAAAGGCTGTGTAAGGTCCTGCAGTTAAAGACCCCAGCTGTACTTTAGTACAGTATTTTCCAAAAATGTTTTTCTAGTGACACATCTTAATATCTTTTGGAGATAGAGTATAACAAATATCTTTAGGAAACTCTGGATTCAATAATCTCTGACACCCTTTCCAGCTAGCACTCAATTATACCAGTTACTCTGCTTTTGTTATTTTTTATATTTTGCCAATAGAAGAGTTTTTCTTTGTTCATTTTTGGGAATTTCTCAGATAAAGAATAACAGGAGATGAAATAATTTAGTCGCCTAAGGATTCATTAGAATGAGTCATTGGTCCCTATGCCTCATTTAAGGTACTTTCCCGTATTAAAGTTTATGATTCTAAGTTTCTAATTTGAGGCCAGGGACAATTCTTCCTCTAAGAAAAAATTAATTGTATTTTTTACCTTCTAGAAAGCTTTATGTTACTTCATATACCTATTAGCATACACAAATGTTTATTTTTCCCCCCCCAAATTATCATCTCAACACAAGAATAGATTAATCTACAAGCAACAGAGACGTTTTGCAGCCTCATGGCTTGTACCTTTAATGTTTCTGAAAAAGCATATTTCTCATCACATAGTATCTTTAATTAAATTTTAAGCTATATGTTGGTGCAAGTTTGCACAGGCTTTAAAATCTCTGGTTACTCTTCAGCCCATTATATCAAAGTATACGTGTTGTTGACTTTACTCATTGTTTGAATACTTTTTTTTTGTCTAAATAATCTACATCTTTTGTTTAGAGAAAAGAACAGGAATGAGTGCATGCTTGAATATTTAAATAGATGTTCAAGTTCATTTATAAAGAAGATAATCGTTGTTTTAAAACTGCATCCTCATCACCTACAGTTTATTTCTTTCATCAAAGTGGTTTAAGATATATTGTGTTTTGGTTAAAAAAAAAAAAAAGCTTCCAACAGTTCCAGCATCAAAAATAAGTACCATGTGTTTTATTTACCATACAAAAATTGTTGAAATATTTTCCAATTACTCCCTCTCTAATTGGTCACTCTTTCTCTAGTTCTACATGGAGGATGGTAAAATACTCCCAGTACCCACAAGGTGGCATGGCCTTCTTGTGTAATTCAGTTTCATTTGGTTTATTTATACTTTAGCTGCTGCTCTGTTGTAGAATCTACTCTTTTATTAATGTTTTGAATTTCACTTTCTGGTTTTGTTTTTCTTTTGCTTGCAGTCCATGTACAGAGCTTGAATTTATAGAGTGAGACATATTTTTCACACACAGAGACATTCAGGTAAAACTCTTGTCTTCTCTAATTGTTTCAGTCCACTTCGGAGCTGAATTTAAATTCTTTGACTATCATGCCTAGCACCTATCATAATGCCTGATAAATGCTAGGCACTCAATAAATATTTGCTGTGGAATTTCATGACTTGCCTAATGGGAAAAAAGTATCCAAATTCTCAAAATTATCAGAATAACTTCTGGATACTTTTATTTTATTTTATTAAAGATTTTTTGACGTGGATCATTTTTAACGTCTTTATTGAATTTATTACCATATTGCTTCTGTTTTATGTTTTTGTTTTTCATCCCCAAGGCATGTGGGATCTTAACTCCCCGACCAGGGATCGAACCTGCACCCCTTGCATTGGAAGATGAAGTCTTAACCACTGGACCGCCAAAGGAAATCCCTGGATATTTTCAAATATTTTACTTACAGCTGATAAAAATCTGCCTCCATTGCTCAGAAAGTACTGTTATTTTATGATGTTACAAAAATATGTTACGGATTAGGGTGAATTTTCCATCCTATCTCAATTGTAAGCAACATATGTTTAATTCAGTTTATCCTTGGTAGACATTTGTGGATGCTCTGTCTATACCCAGCACTGCGCTAACTGCTGAAGAACATGCCAGAATGCTTAGGATATAGACCAGTGGGTAGGTATGTAATTGCAGTATTGTAACAGACATACAGTCATTCATTCACGCAACAAATGTTTATTGAGCTTTTACTGTGTGCCGGGGTCGAGGATGGTAAATAGCAAATAGAATTGTCAGAAATTATCCTTTGGAGTGGGGAAGACAAACAATGCACTCAATAAATACGGTGAGTGAAATACACAGCACGATTAACACTAATAGGTGCTAAAGAGAAAAAATAAAGCAGAGAAAGGGCCAGGACTGGGAGGAATGAGAGTAGTCAGGCTTTTAATTTGAGTAGTCAGAGAAGACCTCTCTAAGAAGGCAGACTTTGCAAAAGGGTTAAAGGGGGTACAGAAGTGAGCTGTGTGGTTATCTCGGGGAAGAACACCTCGGCAGCAGGGATGGGAAGTACAAAGGCACCCACGCAGGAGCGGGTCACTGCTGGAAGGTGCTCCACCTCAGAGTCTCGTGTGAAATGAGATGGGAGCAAAGTGGGGAGTGAGGGGTCCCTGGGGCGAAGCTAACGAGGACTTTGCAGAGGAAGGGAGATGTCCCCAGGACCAAAGGAAGAGAACGGCACTCCTGGTAGAAAGAACAGCAGGAGCAAAGCCACAGAGGCATAAAAGCTAATGATGTGTTTGCCTGGGAAGCAAAAAAAAAACGAGACGGTAAATGGGACCAACATGCACTAACAGTCTTGTATGTACAACTCCATTTTATATCTACTAGGGAGAAAAATACAATGATTTTATCAGACTCATTTTGAGAAAAAAAAAATAGCTCAGAATTTTAAGTGAGGCAAATCATGGAAAAAAAAATTAACCAACAATATACGTGCAGAGTCATCTCAATCAATAATTTGGATCTGTTTTCCATTCCTGAGAAATCTATGTTCCTTGTCATTTGGATTAAGAAACTTTGAGTTCAGAATGCCTCAGAGGATAGATAGGAAAACTGAGCACCCTCTATTTTCTAGATGCCAGTTCTGCTTTGGAGATAAGGCACCCAGTATGCAGCGTCTACCTTGGAATGCACTAAATTTTAGATATCGGAGCTCCGGACAATGGATGGGGTAAGCCTCTCTTATGAGAGGTTTCACCGGAGGGAGAGCTCATGCAATTCTAATGGCTTTTTCTAGGTTTTAAACCTTTAGTAGGGCTCAGATAAGGGCATGGAAAACCATCCCTTGATTGTTTTGGAGAAACAGAGCCTGACATATTCAACGGTAACAACTGCAGTTCTAAATGAATGAATACTTCTGCCACTGCAGTTATGTTTTCTTTTCTTTAAGACAAAATGGTGGGTTTAAATCTCAGTCTACAACTTCAGGTCTGCAAGCTGCCATTTATTTTTCCAAAATTCAACTTAATTTCTACTTGCAGACATTACTCCACTAGCATGTCAGAAAACTTACCTGTGGGACTTTTAAAAAAATTTTATTGACGTTTAGTTGATTTAACAATGTTGTGTTAATTTCTGCTGTATAGCAAAGTGACTCAGTTATACATACATACCTACATTCTTTTTCATATTCTTTTCCATTATGGTTTATCACAGGCTATTGAATATAGTTTCCCTGTGCTGTACAGTAGGACCTTGTTGTTTATCCAACTTTGGGACTTTTGATGGGACCCTTCCTTCCTGAAGTTATGGCAAGTGTTTGTGAAGGTCGTGATGAAGTCCAAGGCCCTGTGTGGGGTGGAATCTGCTCCACACACATGCCCACGGGGAAACTGTCAACCATCTGTCCATGTGGCACCTTCAGGCCTGTGGCTCCCCTGCTGGTTCCGTGGCATCTCTGGGGACAGGCACTTGCTGCTGCTTTCTTGGCATGCTCGGGCCATGAAAATCCTTGCTGGCCACCCTTTGTCCCATATGCCTGAATGCTAATCCCCTGCCCAGGGTCCTGTTATCTCTCCCTGGCTCTGCCCTCACAATCTCAGCCTCTGTCCCCTCAGGGCTAACTTGTCCCCCTGCTGTTCCTCCCCACCATCCTGAAGAAATTGTTTCAAAGTCTAGAGGGGATATCTTTCTGCCCCTGAGTTTCCTTCACCAGCTGGCCTGATATCCCAAATCATCCATCTTCTCTCAAGAGTTGGGCTCTTGGAAACCAGGTATAGGAAGATCAGAGGATGTTTTCTGCCCCCTCCTGTAACCCTTCTGAGCCAGAGCCCTGAGATTGCTCTAACCACTGGAGGGAAAGAGAGAAATACCAGAGGAGGAAAAAAGTTGCTATTTCACAAATATTCACATAATTTCATACACATAAAGGCCGTATTCAGACTCAAAGTACTTATTCATATGTGTCTTGAGTCCTTTGTGAGAAAGCAAGGTGAGAGTCTCCATCAGGCAATCTTAGGTAACTCCTTTAACCTTTTAGCATTAGTTTCCTAATATGTAAACAGTGCACACTGAGCCTGCAATTCCTAGCTGGAGGGTTGTGGGGCTTAAACGAGGCAATTGTATGAATGTGGTTAATCATTATTGCACGTATACACATAACGTACACAGTACCAAGAGCCATCTTCTGTTTTTAGTTCAAATTTCTGTTTTGAATTTCAAGAGACCTACGTTTTCAAAAGTTGTAAAGCAAACAGAATTATTAGACTTATGAGATAAAGTGTCAGTTTGTAGTCTCTTTCCTAGGAAAAGTAGAAAATCTCACTGTTGTTATAGATCCTCCTCTTTGCCCAGACCTCTTTGCCCAAATCTCTTCTGTCCTGCCCATTTCCTTTTTTAACACCAGTGGCAGCGTCGTGAGGGCATTCTTTTGTCCACATCTCTGAGGATGGTGTAGCATCCTCAGGGCTGAAGAATGAGGTGGTGTGTGGAGGTTTCTGAGCCAACTTTGGTTAAGTAGAGGACGTGGGGCCGGGGGCTTGCACCTGCCTTGGGACTCAACACAGCACTGAGTACAAACCAGCTTCCACATTACTGTTCTTCAAATGATAGGACCCTGGAAAATGGGGTCCAGGACGTTTGAACAGATGTCCACACAGAGGGGCAGCAGGAGTCAGGCAACAACAGTGGGCCTGGCAGCCATGGCAGGCCAGCTGCTGCTCTCCTTACTGGCCCGTCCCTGACTAGGCGTCACTTGCCTCCCAACAGATACACACACACACACACACACACACACACAGGTTGAGTCCTATGACCTGCAACAACAGATGAGCGTTTTCACTGACTATTAACCCCCATGTGTATGAAATTACAGCATTTATGGTACATTTCAATCCTAGTCCTATTTCTTTTTCTTCTGATGCTACTTAAGCATGTCTCCCTTCTGTCATTTTTCTGAGCAAGATAAATGTCAGATATAGTTGTGGGTTTTTTTATGTAGAAAAATAATAACCATCATTTATTGATTGAGCACTTACTGTTTACCCAGCCTTGTGCTGAGCTCTGTACCATCATTACGTCCTTAGATTCCTACAGAAGCCTCTGAGGGAAGAATGATTATTTCCTGATTTTGCTTACGGAAGGGGAAACCAGGGCTTAGCAAAACTGTGTCTTCTCCGAGGTCGCGCAGTCACTGGCAAAATGATCACTTTGACTCCAGGAGCTCTGACTCTAGAGCTTATGCTCCTAAACACAACAGTATATGGATAAGGACACTGAGGCACAGAAAGATTCTGGGAGCTCACTCCAAGTTCTCAGATGAAGATCTGATCATACAAAGTATTTTCTCCTGATCATCAATCACCCCATTGTCTTTGGTCCAGTCTAAACGCACACTGAACAGGGAGGAACCAGCTCCACTCGGGAACACACTTTGCACAGTCTCACTCCTGCAGATCACGCAGCCCTGCTTTCTCCATGATAAATGAGGATGCACCGCAAGCTTCCCCTGATCGACTAAGTGCCTCTACTCTCTTCCTACTTACTTTCTTGTAGGATGTCTCCATGGAACCTAAAACTCAAACATTTTGGAAGGACCCCTTTTAAAAATACACAATTATGGATTCAAAGTCAGAAATATTTATTTATTCCAAATGAGAAATGAAACCACATCAAATAATAAGTGTCAGGAAACTGACAAGTACCACAGATATCTAAAATTCATAGAGATCATATAATATTGTTTTAATGATATGCCTGATAATCTCCAAAATACTTTGTTTCCCTCTATTTTTCCCTATGTAATTCAGACTGCCTCTTCCTATAACAACCAAAAAATGTCAATCATTTCTTTAGGATGGTCGATTGATTTTTTTTAAATTAATCATCGAGATGCACAAAACATCAGTGACTTGACAAACGGATATCCTCGCTTTGGGTAGTGTCCCTACAGGATTGTGCCGTACAAACACAGAAATTCTGACAAATTCTATTTTATGAAATTCATATCGAAAAAGACAAAATGTGCAATGCATTCGTAGTTGTATACACACCATTATCAAGTACAGTCTTGACTGGTGAGAGCTTCTATTATGACTAAGTAACAAGGAGAACTCAATTTCCTGCTTACAAATTTACATGGTACAGAATTACTCGCAGACTCACTTCAGATACCACACATTTCAAACCTTGGCTGTCCTTTCCTTTCCACATACAGCTGGTGCTGAGTGCTGAGGGACACATTCATACCAACTAGAACCTTCGACCCTGTATCTTCATGGCACGACACAGGAGAGTCAGCACCGTGGAAGGGAGAAGGCCTGGAACCCAACCCTACGCTGGGATGACTGGCAGGAACCCAGCTACACACGAATGTGCCTGCGAACCACATAGATACATCCCACTGAACCAAAGTCGTGCGTCCACAGCCCAGACTCACCTGAGCCAGGTCCAGGAAATACCCATGACCACATCAACACCATCTGAATGGAGGAAAGTGGGACCAAAAACTGAGGTGGAAAGAGACAGCTGCCTTAACCAAAATGTCTTTGGTTAATATATTGTTTTAACCTTACAAAGACTCATGGCCATAGGAACACATCTCTAAAGCCTCTCCCAGAGCCTTGGATGTAAGCTGTATAAATGAAGGGCCCTGAAACTTACACTTTATGAACATGTTGGATAAAGGAATGCTTTCCGTCATTATAATATACTTCCCTTTACTTGTCAATGCCTTGAACTCCTTTGTCACAAAAGCCTTGACAGCTCAAGGTTTATTTGCACTTAGTCAACTAGTAGCCAAGGGATCTGTTGCATACCTTGAGGTTATGGACATAGATTGCTTCACGAGAATTAAAGAATCACAAGGCCTTTAAGATCCTTAATTTATTTCTCTGACCCTAGGTTTTAAAGAAAGCAGAGGGAAAGTTAGAACCTGGCAAGCAGACAACCACAGTTACAATTATAATACATTTAATTATGACATAAAAATGCAATGAGTCACAGTGGGGCACCAACCTAACATTAAAAAGTGAAAAAAATTGTTAACAGTTGTTTTGTTTTCCTACACAAACAACTAGTTTCATGTTTGAGTTGGATAAATGCACAAGTTTTCACATCTGGAAATGAGCATAATCCTACCTCCTACTAGATTCTACACTTCATGGAACAGAAATCATGTCTATTTAGCTTACTCTTACATCCTCAATTCCCAGAGTATTAGCAAACACGTGGCAGCTAACTTAGAAATGTTTGGCAAGTGAATGAAATGAGAGGATACCAATCATTCCACGTCTGCTATGGTACATACCAATACAAATTTCCCTTTGCTGTTGTAACAAATTGCCACAAACTCAGTGGCTTAAAATAACACAAATGTATTCTCTCACAGTTCTGGAGGACAGGTTTGAAAAGAGTCTTATGGGGGCAAAATCAAGGTGTCGGCAGGGCTGCATTCCTCCTGGAAGCCCCAGGGGACAGGCGGTTGCCTTTTCCAGCTTCTCAAGGCTTCTTGGTTTCCTTGGCTCCTGGCCCCTTCCTCCATATTCAAAGCATAACACTCCTACCTTTGATCCTCTTGTCCCATCTCCTTTTTCTGACTCTGATTCTATTGCCTTCCTCTTAGCAGCACCCTTGAGCTTTCATCAGGCCCAACCAGATAATCCAGGACCATCACCCCATCTCAAGATCACTAACTTAATCCCATCTGCAAGTTTCCTTTTGTCACGTAAGTTAAAATGTTCACAGGCTTGGGGACTTAGGATGTAAATACCTCTAGCAGGGACTTCTCTGGTGGCACAGTGGTTAAGAATCTGCCTGCTAATGCAAGGGACACAGGTGTGATCCCTGGTCCGGGAAGATCCCACATGCCGAGGAGCAACTAAGCCTGTGTGCCACAGCTACTGAGCCTGTGCTCTAGAGCCTGCGAGCCACAACTACTGAGCCCACATGCCACAACTATTGAAGCCTGCAAACCTAGAGCCCGTGCTCCACAACAAGAGAAGCCACCCCACTGAGAAGCCCACGCTCCACAGCCAAGAGTAGCCCCTGCTCGCCACAACTAGAGAAAGCCCGCACACAGCAATGAAGACCCAATGCAGCCAAAATAAATAAATAAATAAATAAAAAGTATAAATACTCTGGGGGCCATCATTCTGTCTACCCCATCAGTAAGAAAATCACTCCCACAATATTTGTTTGCAGAAACAATTGTTGGAACCAACAGAGTTTAGACCTTCTGACTTCTGAGCTAGTGTTTCTTCACTGAAACAATTTTTTTTACTAACATCGAAATTTTTTTAAGGTATTTTAGTGTCTAGAAAGATTTACTGGACACAAGGACCACAAAAAGGTATATATTCATACAAAGAAGTAACACAGATGTTGGGAAAATTGGCTCTGTGTGTGAGCTCTCTTTACTTTAGCAATTTATAATCCAGATGAGTGGATGTATCATATATATGATTCTCGCCAGCACTGCCCTATCGGTTTTTACCTTATTGCTTATTCAATTCTGGGAGACACTCAAGATGCTCTATCGGTAAGGACTTACTTCCTTTTCTCCACTGCCTCTCCTCTTCTCTGTATGAGTTACACAGAAACCAACTTCTCTCAAGTGTCAAGATTAAGATATTTGTTTAACGATGCTTCTCTGAGAGCTGATAACTTAATTTAAAAGGGCATATGATAATCACTGAAAACATTTTCAGAAGAATATGGGCTGCAGACTGCCTCTATGTGAACTAATAAGCAGCAGAATTCCTGACACATTCTAGGTGCTCAATAAATATTTTTAAGATAATTACACATTTATAGATAATAAGGGTAGAATGAGGATCTTTTCCGTTTCATAGAGCAGCTAATTTCTTACGGATACCCTGGCTGGGAAGGTAACAGTGAGTCTGAAGGCACAAATTCCACACTTAAATGATGGAAAGATAGAAACGAGAAGGGAGTAGTCCCAGGATCTAGTGACAATATATTGTGGACAATAGGCACTTAAAAAAAAAAAAAAACCTCTCTTGAAACTTGGTGTCTTCCATTGCACATTAAAACATCACAGTATCATTTCTCTGGCCTGACTCAACAAAGTGCCACCACTGAGTCATCTCACCACTTCCTGGGTTTTCCCCCTTGAAGGCTTCACGCCCAGGGTCTGCTCGTACCCCACCCTGCTGGGCGATGATCTCAACAGGGTTCATTAACTAGAGCTTTGACAGACCCAACTTATGTCATGGCCCCTGCAGAGACCAGGATCCCATCTCTGGAGACGGACGCTGAGGAGGGTTGAAACAACGGCAATTAGTTGGGAATTTTCTCCTACGTGTCATCTGTGAGAACCATCTGACCTCACAAGCCAGACTCTCTGTGGTGGAAAGGGTGGTATGTGCCTTACAGGAAATGCAAAAATGACTTCAGGGCATTACATACATGATTAGCCAAAGGGTAAAGTTGTAGCCCTGGAATCTTGCTTCAGATTTTTAGAGTAGAAAGACGGTGAGGGGAAGGGAGAGAACAAAGGTCACTTGATGAAGGGTGGGGTTGATGATACGGTCCAGGGGAACAGAGCTCCTGTGGCCTCCCTCCCTCCATCACTCACTCACTCACTCACTCAGCAGGTGCTCATGAAGCCCTTGTTATGGGGCAAAGACACTGTTCTAGACCTTTCTCCTCCTCACCCCTATTTTCTCCTGCTGCCAGCCTCTCTTTTTTGTTGTTTCCAATTTGAATACTTTTCATACCCGGAGCTGTATAAACTTCTCTTCATCACCAGATTCTTTGATCTAGGAACAATAGCAGCCCTTTGAATAGCAGAATGAGAATCTTTGTTCCATCATTTTACTTTTTCTAGAGAATTTGAACATAACCATGTGAGGAAAATTTGAAGTTAAAGGGTTCCCACGGTTTGACCACACCCTGACCGCTTTGGGGGTTCTCTTATTTCCTTTTCATAGTGTTTTTATTTTTCACACAATTTGGTCACACTCTTTTGAGGCTAATTATATACTGGCCTTGCAATCTTCACAAGATTTGCACATGACAAGTTCTGATTTGCTTGCTAGTCAGTGAAGGCAATCTTCAAAATGAAGCTTCATAAATAACCAAAAGGGAGATTTTATACTCAACAGTAAAGCTAATTTATACTTACAAGGATTTTTCCATGATGCATTATACAGCGTTAGGCATAATATTTTAATCTTGTACACTTTAGCACACATTTCAGCCATCCTAACTTTGATTGACCTATGACATCTGGATGCTCCGTAATGTTTTGTGAGACATACTGCACTACATCATATTATGGGCTGTCGTGTGTTATAATGCAGTCTCTTAAGACTCTCCCTGTCTGTCTTACACATGCGTGCGCGCACACACACACACACAAACACATGTGCACAGACACACTTAGATGTTCATACTCAACTTTCTGCAAATATAAGTGATATTTCTCCTTCTTCCTTATCCATTATTTATTCTGGTAGTGGGACAAAAGCAACCCTGTTTATTTCTGAGAGACTCCAAAGATGTGTTTGTATAGATAGCAACACACACCAACAACCTAAATATAGAAATAATCTTCCCAGGGTTCTCTCAGCATAAAGTATCACAAATGACCTGACCAATAAATAACCTAACAGGAGAGAAGATGTTGTGATAAATAAGATGCATACAGATCTAGGTTCTACAAATAGTTCAAGTACTAATTAGTATTGTGACCTTCTGGAGATTACCTAACTTTTCTGAACCTCTTAAACAGACTATTACCTATCCTACCCACTTTCCAGGTTATGAGGACAAAATAGAGTAATGCACACGAAAGCAGCTTGAACAGCGTCATCCTCTACACGGACAACTTTTAAAGTCCATTGCATCTAAGTTTGTAGAGTTGCTTTAGAACAAAAACTATTTCTTCTGTGCTTAAGTTTATCAGTTGGGAAACCATTTCAAAAATGGGCATTGATTAACTTTTAAGACAATCAATCACACTTCTTAAAAGAAAACTATATGAGCCACTACAAAATCCTTTTGTTTACATTCCAAGATTCAAATTGAGGTCCCTTGTGTGACACTCAAAATTCTTCACATCTACACCTAACAGACTTGGACATTTTACAAAATACTGACAACTTGCCGCGGCTGTAAGTATAACTATCCTTCAGAAATCCAGGTGGCTAGAGCCTTCCCTTTTCATCCGATTTCCTGCACACACAACCAATTAAGAGATTAAAAGGACAGGCCCATTTTAAAATTTGTTATTTCCTGCCCCTGGCGGTGTGTTGGCACTGTGTTTTGACTGGGCTGACAGGAGCATATTTATAGGGAAGAATTCTACCTCGAATCTTTTGTTCAGCTCATTACAATTGATTTGTTACTGGTACAAACTCAGGGTTATTATAATAATTAGTGCAGATGTTAATATGACAAAATAGTGTTTTCCAGCTAAAGTGATATCCAAATGCGAGTCTGGTTTTCCTCCACTGGTAAGTGAAGTCCTTTCAATATCTCGATACCGATTCTCTTCTTAATGCTCCATCTTAGGCTGAGGTTCCTTTATGTTTATTCCTTTTCGGGGTTCCTGATTGAATCTTTCCAGGTCACCATGATGCCTAGTTTTTATCATTCGATGCCAATGAAGTGACAAACACTCTTGCAGAAGTCAAAGGCAGGATTTGAAGGGTGCAGGTGTTCGGAAGATTGCATGCCCTTCAATGTTTGACTGTGAGGTTCATTACGGCTGATGGGACGATAGCAGTTCTTAAAGGACTCAAATGACAGAAACACATTTGCAGCTTGCTACCAAGCTATACAGATGTGGAAGGAATGCCTAAATTCGTCTGAGAGAGACATGTTCAAGACCACCTGAGCCACCTCCATGGCTCTTGTCCCTGGTTTGTTAGAGCCACAGGTTTACACACCTGCCAAGAAGGGTGAACACCGCTTAGGTCTGTGTAAAAGGCATCTGTGTGCAACTTTTGATAGCTTTTACAAAACATGCAATTACTGCTCCGAGTAAGTTCCCTTCAGCTGCTTTCTGGTCAAGGGAAGTAGGTGTAAACACTTCTCCGTGGACTGGAATTCCCAGTGTCACTTGGATCCTGGGCTCCGGGTCTTTTGCTATCGTCTGTGCGTGTATTCAAGGCATGTTCCAGCTGAGGACGTTAGGGTGCAAAGGACATGTAGTCTAGAAACATCACAGGTTCGTGTCCAAAAGTCATCTTTGTAATAATTTGGGGAGCGGCGATTTGAAGTAAGCAATGATTAATGGTTCAGTTGTGGTGAACAAAATGTGGCAATGTGCTTTGATACTCCTGTTTAGCAATATCAATTGCCTTTTTATGGATAAAAGTCATGAATGAGGAGATTTTTTTTTGACAATTTGAATGATACACTGAATTGCAAACTTATTAACACCAGGCTTTTGAATTGGAAGAAAATGATGCTAAAGTAGTTGTCACAGTCTTTGGGGTGAAGAGAATGACAAGGCTTAACCCAAGCTCTTTCCCTCCTTCCCTGAGGCCTAAGACCCTGTAACACCAGCACCACCATCCTGGACAGTCTTCCGCCAGGCTGCCCGCCTGAGCTGGGGGCTGCTGGGGGCTTCACAGCTCAGGGGCTTTGGAGTTGCAAGTCAGATTCTTCACACGCAGCCATGTCAGAAACATTCATCATCTTCAGAAAAGTTGAGCAGGAACAATGGCGTCTATTTTTTAGTAATTTATTTTGGTCTGTGGTTCATTAATTGTCTACCAGCTTCACTTAGCAGTGGACTCTTCTGGTACCACGAATCCTTCCTTCTGTTACATGAACCCTCTTTTCTCCTTCACCCTCCAGGTCTGGCTCTGCCTTTTCTCGGATGTTCTCTCGTGGGTCCTCCTTTCCTGCAGGAGCTGCTCTGCGATGGCACCAGAGCTATATTTGCACTCAGGCTGGAGGGTGTGAAGTTCTTTCTGAAGGTTATGACCTTCCCTTTTCTCTTCTTCTCTTCTTTCTGGGGAGTCAGAGCTTGCAGCATCTTCTCGGGGCAGTTTTCATAAATCACACTACTCGAGATGAGAAAGAAGAGTGGAAGTACCAACAAGACATAGTAAATGATCACAAATATAAAAAAAGGCAGAGAGTCCAGCTCAGGAAATATCTCACTTAGAGATGCTATTCTTTTCTCTTTCTTTCCCTCCTTCCTTCCTGCCTTCTTTTCTTCTTTCCTTCTAAAAGGTCTATTAAGGCACTTTTATGTGCTGGTGTATCAGTAGACAGTACATTTAAATGAGGTGATTTGCATAGTTTAATAAAAGGGACATGAACAAAGGTGTGGGCTGCGATAAGGACACTGACAAGGTGTATGTTAAATTCTGGGCCTTAGTAACAGTGGGGAAGCATCCCTAGCCCTAGGCCTGAAGGGGCGACAGTCAGAAAAGGGTACTAGAACCCAGAAAGGAGAGCTGTATGGAGAAGACCTCCTGAGAGGAACCGTGGCCTTGAAGAGACGGACACAGACGATTCACAGCAGCCTGATTCAGTTTTAGACCTTATTCTCTTCTTATCTTCCAACCTCCAGCAGGGGCCTCCCATAGGTCCACACAACTGGCAACCAAATACAATTCAGGTTAGCAAGGCACAAAGCTAGGAGGGGGTGAAGAGTGGGCATCGGGGGACAAACAGAGGGCACGCAGCCCAAATGCAAGTGGAATACACCTGGAGATATGAACACGACAAAGGGGAAGCCCTGCTGCTCAGGAAACTTACATCCCTGATGGGGGCAAGAGAAAACACGATGGA